>NC_063280.1:8750000-9375000 GCF_910591885.1 Bombus terrestris | reverse complement strand
ACGGAACGTCGGTTATCTCGTTCTTCGCAGTTGCAAACATTCAGATATTTTATCGCCACGATGGGCTAATGTAGTTTCGAGAAAACAAACCACCTTGTCGCCATTAGCATTTGCAAAGGGGTGCCGGAAACGAGACATCCCCTGCTTCGCATAAATAAAAAGACGTTGTAGCGTCTGATAGATTCGAGATAGCAATTAGTACGATACGATAAATAAATACTTCGTAGGGAAAAATTGGTACGCGATCGAACGAAGATCAAAGATGCCGGTCTTTCGAATCTTTTTCCGTTACGACTTCTTCGATTTCCTTCTCAGCGAACGAATATCTCTATGGCAAGCGTTCGTCGAATTATCTGCTTCTGCGATTCGACATCCTCGTTTGCGCAAATTACGGGAAATAAATCGCCGCGATTCGCTATCGAGATGAATTTCCTTTTAAAAAACGCGACCTCGGCTTCCTCTCACTCTGAAAAAAGCGCAAAAACCGTGCGAGCAACTCCGTTGAATAATTCCGTGATCAAAGAAAACACGGAACGATCAGTAGCCAATAACGTAGCGAATCGTCTTGCTTTGGCCGGAGACTTTCAATGGTAAAAAATTGACGCGGCTGCGGGTGCGTTAACCAGACCCGTTGGCCGCGTTACGTCATTATTATACTCGCAACAGTCATTGAACACTGTAATGGTCGGAACCGAGCGTTATTAACAGTTTTTCTAACGGTACGCGTTATGGTCATGAGGGCAATGATTTTTGAAATTCTAACGATGCTGGGCCATGGTAGCTAGGCACGGTAACTACGCTTCCTAGCGCGCTCCGCTTCCTCCTCCGCTATGGTATATTCCGCATGCAACGAGATGCCAAGCAACAATGGCCGTGCAAGAATTGCCGGTTGTCCAGTACGGCCGTAACATCGTTTCCCTCGCGACCAATTACGAATAATGAGAGTAAATTGGATTGCGCGATCGTTCGACTGGAAAGGCTGCCACGGAACTATCTTAACGAATTTACCACTTTGGCATTGATGGAACAACAATTTGGTCGAGGGAACTTTTTCGAGGAACATAGACGAGGAATTTCATTCTTGCGGACGTGCGTAGTTCGAGTTAAAAAGAAGAAACGTCGATTTCATGCGGTAGCAAGAATGTTACCGTTTTTGGCGAACAACGTGTTGCTGATTTCTGCAAGTACGATAAACAGAGGAAAATAATCGTAGAGATTCGACGTTTAAATAATTATATATTACAACGGATACAAGCATCATAGATTCTCTGCGTTGTATCGCGCGTTCAAGGATGAAGTTAGTTGGCTTGAAATTGTTAACGTAATTTCTTATCTGTCGTTCGAGAAAATTACTCGACGAATTACTAATAGCAAAACGATGCATATAGGTACGTTATATCGTTATCTATCTTCATTTCTGTGCCAATAATTGCACAACAATTACAGTACCAGCACAAATATCGCCTCGACTACAAGTTTATTAATTCCGAGCAGAAATTCAATGGAATAAAGATCGCGCGAGTCCAGTGAAAGTCTAAATTGACATAATTGCGGCAAATTATGGATCGTATCGCTGCCGTTCCGCGAGTACTTCCTGCTAGGAGAACACGAAGCAAAAACTCTTAGTTAACGTCGCTTGTAGTACGTATCGGTGTAATTATCAAGGAAATGCGTACAGTCCGCCTACGGCTGTCAACGACGAAATCGTAACGATCAGAGTTTGCTTTCGAGAAAAAAGAAAACCTACAGGTTTCTCTGACTACCGCTTGTGAAGGCTACTATGCATATAATCACAAAATACGCGAGGGATATAGCAAAAGAAATAAAATTCCAGTAGCGAATATATATACAGATTACGAGTCTACATGATTCGTTTATTAAAATTGAAAAATCATAAAGAAACGAGTGCATGATCGATAAGATTATGTAACTTATCATTTACCGATATTACCAGTTAGCAAATTACAGTGCAGGAAGACTCAATCCAAAGCAAAGATAGATAACACGTAGTTGAACGATCAGAAGTCCTTTCTACGCGATTGAAATTTTATTTACACGGTCTATTTTGAATTTTTTAAGTCGATCGATTGGTGGATCGAGAGTTGCCTAATGTAAACGTCGCTCACGAGCCGCAACGTGTCTCGACGCTACCGTTGCTCGGCTTCTAATCGCCGCAGGAAAAAGCTATCGACGTCCACGGTGTTCGATTTCAACTAGAATTAATTCAATTACCGTGCTGTCGGCACATGGCAAATTATAGCAGATTTATCACGACCATGTATCCAGCTGTGAACCACGGCGAATTTCTCTAAGCCCTCAACATTTATGAATTCTACGACCCATCCATTAATCGCACGCTTATCCGGTTCGTTCTTTGAACCGCGCGAGCGATTCCGCAAAGCGATACAGAGTCGCCGACGATGTTTATGCGCGCGTATACATCCTCCAGCGAAATATGGAAATGCGGTAGAAACGAGGGAACGCGAGAAAAGAAATTTTAATTGGAGATTGTTTACGAGAAGATGTGCCACGGTGGAAGTACGCTCGCAACATGATGAAAATAAAAGTTCGGACCAAGGGAACGAATGAATGGAAGTTTTGCATAAAACGGGCCCGATACGTATTCATCGCAGGATCGAATAATTTCGCTTGGTTTTGGATAAATTGTAATTCAATTAATAATAAATAATCGGTAATAAGTATGCAGTTGATCGATCCGCGATTTAATCCATTCGATCAGACGTAACGGTATCGGATCTCTGAACTCTGGATCGCTATTAGCATAATGTCTACGTTTTCAATCAAAATTTTAAAGTATTATATTGTAAATATCACGTAAATATCAGGACAAACGTCGGTATTATGTAAATATAGTTTATATAGTTAATTATTATTTATTAAGTCGTTTTAATAATTAATAATCTAAATATTTCCATTTCTGCGGTTCTTTCAATGACACAATCTTATTCGACGCTTTTAATTCCTGTCTCCGTACAGCGTCCGTTTATACCACACTTTCAATCGTATTCTACAAGATTATCTTCAAGAAAACGCACACGACTCTCTTGCCATTCGTGTTACCGATCCGCTCGTTACCGAACATCTCGCATTTATTCAGACCAGAAGCTCAAAAACAAAACGCCTTGGGAATAGTTCGACCAGATACGATTCCGATCACGCGTCCTGTAAACTTCATTCCAGGGAGAATCTCCTGCAGTTTTATTAAACGACGCTGTTTCCGTAAAGCGTATGCGTCACCAGCGTGGAATAATATCGAGAAAACAACGGACTCGTCTTGGAAGATCCAGTACCGACGAGCAGATACGCGACCGAGCCGTAGCTTTCTTGAAAATCCTGCAAGACCAGACGCTCGACGAGTTTTTCTCAGCACTGAATCGATATCGTACCTAAGCCAGTCTCGTACGTAGAATCCGCTAGCCGCAACCAGCAACAGCGACGATCTGGTGTCGTTTCTATCAGAAAATGTGCCTTCGTTACGATCAAAACTTCCGAAGCTGACGCCACGGGTCCATTCGCGTTTCGGTAACACGTCTCGTTCGACGAGTTAAAAACCACAGTGATGCGAGTTCTGGTTTTCAGAGTTTCGATTCAATCGCATATTCCAACTCTTGAAAACATCGTCCCGTGAGTTTCACAATTTTATTCCTTACTGCGACTCATCGTTTGGAAAAGTATGACGAATGTTTTATAGCCACAGAACTAGAAAACTATCTTCTGGAAGATAAAGATAGCGATTGACTGACCTAGCCACGAATGATACTCGGCCCTTTAGCTGGACCTATTAGCGTGTATTTTTCCGCAAAGAGAAGAAACAGGCGAAGAACATCGACTGTCCATTGATCTGGATACCCTGAGACCGGTTCGCTTAACCAGTGCAATTGAAATAATCGATACGAAATAATTCAATAATGCCAATAACAACTATCGCTTACCAGATCTATAACTGAAATACGAGTAATGGAATTGCAGTTTCGCATCTGTTAGCTGAACCGCCGCGCCGCGGCGAATTATTAATGAATCCTTAGCCGGCGCGAGTAGTCTCTATGGCCGCTTCATTAAATTCCCATTTCCTCGTGATATTTCTTCCAACTGAGAGAATCACGTACGTTCGAAAGGGGAATAAACGATTCGACGGATGGTTCTTGCTAAAGGAATCGGATCCGCCCTTACGAGCGCGCGGAAAACACGCGAGTCGTGATAGAAAGGCAGCCGCGGCGCTGTATAATTGTCGTTGCCGGACGAGTAATCGAACAACACGATTCTCACACACCAGAGCAGCCGATCGATCGAGAATGCGATCGGCGTGAAAGTACCGACAGATCCTAATGAGCGTCGGCGAACAAGGCAGGATATTGCTACCTTTGGTAACGTTTTAAGTCCGCTTTTGTTTTTCGCTCTCTGTCCGATCGAGATTCACCGTCGATCGTTACGACCGTCAGCCTCTCCTCGATCATTCACAACTCGCAAAAAGAATTTGTTTCTCCTTCTGTTCGGAATTTTGAGTGGCCGTCCGTTTATGGCACGGACAAGCCCATTCCCTTCTTTGGGAAATTTCGAATTACCTGTCCTCCCGAGCTGTAAACCTAAGGACTCAAAGGTCAGGGAAAAAGCCCGGTCGGGAAGGACGGACGAGACTCGGACAACGGCTGGGAAAGAGAATCGGCAACATACTAGGACACTTCATCGTCAAACATCGTACCGTTGAATACTTCGCTCTCAATAAGATCTTACCACCGCTGTGTTCATAACATCACACTTTACTTTTATACAACAAGTGCAAACACAGTGCTAGATCAGATCTAACACTCGATCTGTTAAACCTCCTCCACCTTGAGCGTTAAGTCATTCGAGGTACGCGATATCGAGCGATCGGTTTGACCTGACCGATTGCTCTTTAGTCGATAATTCGCAACACCTTCTACTTTACGATTAAACAACGGATAACGAATACGCGAGAACGATGGCTTTCGATCGTCGGAGAAACGGAGGAACTTGTAAAACATAAAGGAATCGTAATTTTGAAAAGGATAGGACGTAATATTATTCATTTATATCCGGTAGCGATAATATCTATCGTGATGGAAACGACATATGAAGAAGTGAAATCGTTGCAGTAGATTTCTCGATAAACGAAACTGGTATGAATTATAGGGACAATTTAGGACGAAGGTGGATGTATTTGGTCGAGCAAACGAGCGTACAGGATTCCGCGATGTTTCCATGTCTTTCTACACTTTTGTCTATTTGTACAAACCTACCTGTTATTAGGTTTAATGGTACGCCGATCGTCCAGCTCGTATTATCGTAACGCGCGACGATTAACGGCACAGGAGCTGCGGCGAGGAAACTCACGCTGTTTTATACCTGCGATCGTGCTCCGTGTAACATTTGATCGTATCAAAACGAAGAAAGTATCAGGCCCGACGACTGTATCAACCGTGATACGCAACGTTACGCTTGTACCGTAAGAAGCGATTTCATTCTACTACGAGTTAATACCCACTTCGACGTGTATATGCTTTTATGAGAATGTAAACAAACGAATGGGCAATATAAATAAGCCAAAAATGTAAACAAGCCGAGAAGGTAAACGAAGAAAGAATATGAGGAGATACCGGAGCGAATAAACGAACAAATAAGAAACGTGTTCAGACGTAGCTGTTTACCGAGAAAAATGATATATTTGTTCGATATAATATAATTTATAATATAATTTAAATTAAATAATCGCTTTAAATCTGACGATGCTTCGCTCTCGATCATCCGTCGTTATCCTCTTTTTCCCTGTAGCACGCGTTTTTATCAAAGATAAAAATAAAAATAGAAGTAGCGTGTCGTTGTACAAGAAGATCTCGTATTAGCTTCAAATACAAGAATCAGCGATGTAACAACGAAGAGAGACGCTCGAGGCAATACGAATGTCGCTGCGTATTTCGTTTTTCCAGGATAACAGACGATATCCTCGTCTTGATTACACCTTCCTTTCAACGATGGAATTTTTTACGGACGATCTGGCTCCATCATGCTGTTCTTTACTCGCAACAAGACAGAAATGACAAGAAGCTTCGGCGAAGATGCACACCAAGTCTGACGGTAAACAGAGAAAGAAACGAGCCTCGTGAAAACACGATCGACCGAGGAAAAAAAGACAATATCCTTATTATTCGCGTTTTCAGAATCTCTTGGTTGATCCGCGATGTTTAAGATCGATCTCAGGATTTACCATTACGCGTGTAGAAACGCCTCGATCTCGAATTTATCTACTGGTTTAACCAGGCTCGTTAACGTGACCGCGTGAATTAAGCAGGATCTCGTATGCAAATCGATGCGCGTTTCCTACGAATCGGCCAATATGTAAAACTCGTTTGCGAAGCGCCAGAATGGTGGATTCGATCGCGTTTTTTTTTTTTTTTTTTTTTGTCACTGCGGAATGTGGTTCAGATACCGAGACAACGGGATCGCGTTATGCAACAGCTTATTTATGGGAGAACGCGGTACACGCGATCTCCAGTTTGATTTATACGGATGTTGTTATTTATTGGCGAGAAAAGTGAATCGAGTAAATGGCGCGTGGATGGTACAACGTTTAAAGTGCGTACGTACATGCGGATAGTAACTTTCCGCCGGTTTATAAAGCAAAAATAAGACAATAGCCAATCCTGAAAATACGTATCCGCAGCATCCTACGATAAAATCTACGAGTCGGAACTCACGCTTCTCGCATTCTCATCGTTATTCACGAAAGAAAACATCCGTGTTCCATATGATCCGCGTGTCGAACAAATAGCAGAGACGCGTCGTTATCACGCATCGTTCGGTTTATCGCGTTGAGAACGTGGAAGCGTTGCAGCAACCAGGAGAAACCCTTACGATCTCCGGTTCGATTAGCGCCTTTGGCGTTTTGCACAGCCGACGATCTCGCGTGTCCACGCGATCCTACAGTGTGGCACATACCCTTTGCCGGCAGTTTCATCGAGAATGCCAAAGGAAAAGCTGCAAATCGTCGACGAACGCGTCCATCGATCCTCGCTCCAATAAATCTGTCCTACCTCTTAGCATGGAAACACGGCGTTAACAAGCGCGATTAGATAATTCGATAATTCGAAGGTCCGATCCCTCGGCTGGAGCAACAGGGTGAGCACGATAAATCTGCGCTCTCCGTGTTCTATTAATTACAGCAACGGGATCGTGGTTTCTTCGTACACGGGACAACCGCTGCAATCTCTGTTGGCGATTAGGGTAATTTGAATTTTCGCTTAGATCGCGACCCTTGATTAACTCGAGCAACGAAGATAATTGTTGCTCGAGATCGTCCTTACAACGATTCTGCCTCTCGCAGGAGAACAGGGGCGTCTTTGAGAACGTTCTGGAGAAGCGTGCGTGCAGTTGTTGCGCCAGAGCGTTGCGAAGCGTGTACTTTTTCGCAGCCTGTGATCTTTATTACGCGTACGCGATGAAACCACACGAGCCGCTTGAAAAATTGAAATTCGCAACTCGACTTTTGTCCCGTACCACCGTGTTAAAAGCAAGAAAAATACATTTGGAAATTCTTTTGTCCCAAGGAGCGGCGATACCGCGAGCACAATGGCCACCGTGTTAAATTCGCCGAACGGAGAAGCGGCGAATTCTTCTCAAAGAAACACGAAAGCCGCGGGTCTGTCGCGTAAAAACCACGGCGCAGGAATATTCATTTCGATTTCACGCGGAAATACGCGTGCGGGAAGGCAACAGGCGAGAGGCCAAAGTATACGCAGAGCGTTTCCTACTTTTCTCATCGAAACGAACGAGACGAGAGATGTTGCGTCAAATTTTTCTGCGAATATCCCTTTGCAAAGATCGCAAGAAGATACGGAACGCGATCTGTGACATGGCGACAAAGTGACAAAATTCCTGAAAACTTAAAATATGTGCTCTTACGCTTTTCAATAAGATCGTACGTGCATAAGTATTTCAAAGCACTTTCAACGTTCGCCTACGACCGCTTAATCAAACATTTGCATCGAGAAACGTCGTATAAAATCTTTGTGTGGCGAGGAGAACAAAGTTTGTGGAGAAAAGGAGGAAACTCCGTGTACATAGGCGCGTGCAAAGGCTGAGGTAAAACGCGGAGATACGGAGATAGAGAAGCGTAGGTGAAAGGGAAACGGAAAGGAAAAAGGGAAAGGAAAAAATCACGCGGCGAAGATGGAGAGAGAGAAAGGGAAAAAAGGAGAAAACGTATACTCGCACCGGGAGAAGAGACCCCCTGTATACGTGTTTGCTTAGCACTTTTGGCTCGAGAGGAAACAAGCGTAGGAAGGCTGTCCGCCGCGAAGTTTACGGCCGCGGAATAAATTATCGTCGGTTTCGTGCGTTCCTTCGAAATTCACCGCGCTACATGCGCGTAGATATAACGCTTACAACCCTGCCCGTACAACGTAGCGAAGTAACGAACGACGAATCGTAAAGTTCGACAAAGGATAATCCACCCTGCTCGTTGACTCGTCGGATTTCGATGTTCGATCGGGATAAGAGGAAGTTTCTTGTTCCTCGTGATTGGATTAATTGGCTTTATGCGAATATCGTTCGTGCTTGAAACGCGGTCTAGCGTAATGTACGGACTAATTGAATTTAGATTTTTACGAAGTGGCAAAGAAAATCGATACAACTGTGGGGTAATAATTATTTTTAGCAAAAGGAAAACGAAGAATCGCCATGATAAAATTGTTGTGGCGAGCAATAGCCAATCGATAAATTTTCAAATAATAAGACGTCTCGTGTCTTTTTCTTTTGCATTATGAAATTTATGTCAGACGTTCTTACGGTTTTTCTAGCTCCAGCAAACGTGAATTTCGATCCAATAAATTCTCCCTAAATATTTCGAGAGAATTCGTGTCACGAAAATAGAACTCTACTTAGTTTAGTTTAGTGTCAACGTATAATTCGTTTAAAAAATAATTTCTCGCTTATCGTCACTCGCCTATCTATTCTTCTCAAGATGCGAATGATAAAACGCGAAATATTTCTTCGTTGATCCTTGCACGAGGTCCTAATCGCCCTATAATTTTCGCTTCCATACGGTTATTCGTCAATTTCTGAATTAATCACTCGACTCGCTCGAGATAGGATCCGATGGGAAAAAGGAGCGAGGCAAGAAATAATCGATTCTCGACTGAGAGCGTTCGTATTTGAGAGAGTTGTTGTTGCGGGCCGATATATCCGACATATTTTTCAACTTCTCTCTCCGAATACGCTTTTCGGATCACGCGCTGCGCCGGCTGGCATAAAGATGCAAATAAAACGGAACGGCGGCAAAGAGGCGGGGAAGAAGTATACGCGTTCCTCGACACGACGAAGTAATTTGTCACGTCCGAGATTAAGAAGTCGGTGATAGCCAGCACGCCAAAGAAACGTCCAATGTCACCGTGTATCGTAGATACGAGAGACCGCAACGAGGATTTAAGGTCCTGCTATCGGCTCGCAAAGACTACGGTGTTCACCAAGACGTGTAATGCGCCGTTTCCTACGGTAGAATTCTTCCTTTTTCTTACTTTGCTCTTTCTTTTTCCACTCTTTTTTTTTCGTTCGTTGATCCTCTTGCGATCGTAGTGGGCAGACCGGTCCGCTGAAAGTCCCGAGAACTCGAGACATTGCTCTCGAAAACGAAAACCTCGCCCGTTATTTGTCGCGTTTTACACCGATCGATGCGTAGTGTCTCGGCTCGTTCGATGGCGCTTCGTAATTTATTCGTATTATTATAATTTCCCTCGACTATCGACGAATTCACGTTAAAATTGACAAAATATGGCAGAATAAAGGTGGAGTCTACCATAGAGGCACCAAGGGTTAATGTTAAGGTTTTATCTTGTAATTGAAAAAGAGGAAGCCATGGGTCTATGGGTATTTTACAATTACGGAAAACTGGCCCGTCTGTACCACGTTGCATCATCTGTGCAAGGCAGGTTCCTAGAAATCTATGATCCTGAGAGGCCCTTTAAATTGATTTAACGCTAAACGATACTCGATGGCTTCGCTACACTAAGAAAATTAAACTTTAGAAAAGATGTGGAGTTTTCCTTGAAGTGGGAAAATTTCCACTTCAACAGTCGAACACCTGCGAGCGAATGTATTTGAAACAACAATGTCTGGCCATCCTATCGAGTCAATTGCTATAACAAGTTCTACGAGTCGCTGCACGCTCTTGCGAATTAAACTCGGTGCACCATTTTAAACACCGAACACCTAATCCTCTGGGATGGGGGGAAAATCGCGAACAACCAAATATTTTCAAATACGATACAGCCTTCCACGGAGAACGAGACACTTCGAAAGAGATTCTCTTGGTTCGCCTCGTCGAGTCGAGCAACTCGCTGCGCCGCTAAAAACGCATAATACGTAACAAGATGCAATCGACAGCGATATTCATTGAACTTGGTAGTCGCGTCGTCGGTTTTGAAACTCGTTTCAAAAGCAACGATATTCCAGCAAACAGCGATACGGCGATCTCACTTTTGATGCAACCTGCGACGATTACATCTACGGCTCTCGTATCCTGTCTAATTATGCGGCACCGCGTCGCTTATACCGTCTATTCCGGGATTCTGCGAACAGGCGCATCTCGGTCGAACGATTGTGCCGCCACGATTAGGCTAATTAATGCATAGGACAAGAATGTATACACACGCGTGACGAGATATTAGATAAATGGATCGGGTTCCGCTACCAGGAAATTTTACGCTCGAGTACCTTTCCAGGCGTTCGACCGATCCACGATTTTCTAACGTAGATACGAAAGATCGAGAGGGATGGAGCAAGATCGGTGGTGGAAAAACGTCGATTCGAAAACGTCGAACAGAGAAAGCGCGTGGTCGTAAGAGCGAGTCTTGTTACCTCGATGCGAGGCTACGTGGCGTTAAAGCGAACGCCTATTATCACTTGTAAATAATTTATTAGTACGGCGCGCGGAATAATTTACACGGCTTTTATATCGCGACTAGTTTATATCGTTTGATCGACGACGAATTCATTTATGCACATAGTAGTGAGATTAATTCTGAATAAAGAAAACATGACGCGTGTGTCAGTTATTAACCGGGGAATAAATTTTGCCTGCATATGATCTACGTTCTTCCCAGTTAGATCCAAGTGTCGAATATAATGTTAACGTTCTTATTATTTATAGACGCAGCGTAATTACTAGCAGTTTGTTATTGTAGATATCGGTAGCAACGCTATGATCTACGTTCCCTCTCGTGTTACGTCGTAGCTTGAATTATGGTTATGGTTAATCCATTAAGAGCCAATCATCATTAGGGAATAATCGCGTCTATTTGTCTCGTTAGAAATTCGATCGAACAATTTCGCGAATAACAACGACGATGATCGTTCTTTGGCGATGCTTAGATCCGAACCGTTCGGTTGATTTGAATTTGTGAATCGGTTTAAAGGAATCCATAATCTCGTCCGTAACTCGTCGAGAGCCAAATACGGAAACTGGGACTCGCGGTCGTAAATTATATCGATCGTATCAAACAGACCAACATACGTACATAATTTCGACAAATATTTATGCTTACGTCGATTAATTCCAGATTTATTAATTCTTTAATCGCCGTCGAAAAACCACCGGGAAGAAGCGGACAAAGTCCATTTCGCAGCCGCGTTTCGAAAGGAACTTGGGACGACGCGAGTACCAAGTACCACGTTACGTCGGTTACAGACCGTCGATACGTCGATAAACGTATATGCGGACGCATAAAATACGGCACAGCAGCTCGGTATTAAACTGTTTATCAATCTGCACGCACGAACTTTGCACGTCCTTCGTCGTGTTCTGCAGTACCGAATTATCGTTACGGTGGCAATAACTCAACGATACCGCGAACCTTCATCGCGTTCGCGTTCATCCCCGAGGCAGGCAGCTAACGAAAGAGCAAAGTTTAATTACCGGTTGTCCCTTTGCCGAACGCCAATAATATTCTGCCTTGCGTGAGAATACGCATAGAACTACGTAAAAATCTCCGATCACGTTCTTATCGAATCTTGTTCAATTTTGAAGCTGAAACTCCTTCCGAGATCTTCGGACTCGAGATTTCTTTCGATCGTACGAACGTCTACGATATCCGAAGAATTTTGATTCCGCAATTGCACTTCTCGCTTGCATTTTGACCCGACTTTTCGTATACACCGCGGTCTGCTTCCGAAACTATTTCGGAATATAGCGAAAAGAGATCTCGTGAAATAAATCGATGGATATTTTTCGAAAGCTCGGAAACAGCAAATAAGACGTTCGAACGAAGCGAATAAACGCGACGTGTCGAACAAAAATGAGAAACCGTTGGACGGAATGTGTCGGTGAAATCGCACTCGTACGATATTTTGGTCGCTGGAAATTCAACTGGGACAGACTTTTGATGGTGCAGGTCTTTTACTTGCGCGTGTAAAAAGGGTGCCGTTAATGACAGGTTTTCGTCGGAGGAGTCACATTTCACTGAAATCTCTTACGGTCTGTCCTACGGCCCGTCCGGATCGACGTGACCGATCAACTTGGAAATTGAGTCATCGGCAACGCTTAATTAACCCTGTTACACACTGTACTTTCAAAGATTGTGGTAGTTTGGCCGTGTTAAAAAAGAACTACGTACCTTACCTCCGTATTAACAATACACGTTGTTTTCAAAGATAATACGAGTTAACGATACCTTCCGTAAACGCTGCACCATTAACTTCAATAATAATTTATCCTTTTTTCCATCGAATGTGAAATTCAGGCGAATTACTCGAAATTTGCGAGCGAATCCGCAGTCCCGTCGTAGTACCCGGTATTCGATGAAAATTTCGATCAAGCGCCTTTCGAGATACGTCCGATCGTCGAAAGGATAAAGTATACTTAGAATATTTACGATTACGACGATCCGAAAGAAATTGCCTCTTGTTAACGTTGATCGCTAACTCAATTAACGCGAATTATCGGCTACAGCGTGAGAGGAATAAGAAAAATCGCAAACTAGTTACTCGCAGAACGCTTCCGACGAATTGCAGTGAAATTTGCAAGACCCCTGCGTCGTATTCACCGATACAATCGCGTTAATATATCTTTGTACGTAGCGAACGTTACGCTCTGTTGCAGCTTACGATGCTAACCGTGTGGAATTTGCTAGAATTTATTTATCCTGCAAGACAGTCTGGCCGAATAGAATAATTTACGTATCGAACGTCATAAATTCGATCCTAATACAGCGATTTGTCGCCCCTATCTCGTTCCACACTTTCTCCATCTTTTTCTTCTTCCGCAAATAAATCTCCGTTTACGCGAAGATCGTCATCTCCTCTTCGGATGTGTACGATTCGAATCGAACGACGTAAAATAAAGGAAACGACGAAAGCTTCTAAGAAACGAAGATAAGAAAAACGGTGGAGCAAGGATTTCCAAAGGAAGAAGATTCTTTTTATTTTTCGCGCTTAATGGGGAAAAATCTTCCAGTCGGCTTCTATCAGCGATGCCGATCCCCCATTGAATCGGTGGAAATAACGCGCAAAGAACGCCATAATGTATTCGCGTACGATGTAAAACATGAATGAACCGCGTTACATTCCTGGAAAACCGGTATGCGATATCATCTGTGCTAACAGAACTCAATTAATTTTACTATCGATATTTATACAGCCATCTCGTTCGGAAACGCTGTAACTTAGATCCTCGAGGAAGAACGTTTCGTTGCTCTCGAACGTTTTTTAACCGAACGGAGTCGACTTACCAACGTAGAATTCGTATTTTCTGCCAAGTTAAAGCCTCGTCGCTGTCCAATACGGAATTATTGCGTTTATATTAGCTATGCATCGAACAGCTCGCCGCAGCAGGTGCTCGTTCGCTATCTTTCCACTGCATTTCCTGCTATACGCACATACGGTTTACCTTTCTCACGTGATACTCGTCGCAATGGCCAACCTTTCGCAGCGCGTTGTCTCTCTTGCTTTTTCTTTCCAGACAGCCAAATTCGCAAGATTTTACGAATTACGAGAAGCAAATGAGAGAAGAGGTCGCGTCAACGGTCGCCGCCCAATTCCACGATCTTTGGCAAAGATTTTACTAATCGGTCCGATAACACCGATCATCGTTAACGATACCGATAACGGGCGATTTTAATTGTCTCTAGAACGCGAAACGCGGTAACGTAACGCGAAAGAGGGCGGATCTGTCAAGGCGATGCGATCGTTCGGACGCGTAACGAGGACGTCGCGTCACGGATACTACGAACCTAGGGATCGTCGCCGGAAAAGTTTAACAGGTAGTCGCTGTTGCGTTACCAACGACGAACGCATTATTACCTGTGCCACGCAGCCCACCGGATGCATACTGAATAAAGAACACAATAAATATATACACGTGCCGGGTTTATGCGTACGCGGACTCGGCTGGACATTCAAGGCATACGTTCGTTAGGCGGTGCGTGCACGTTTCGCGGCTCGTCAGTCCCTTTCAGCATGAACGCGAACGTTAAACTCACGACTTCCACGAAACGACGCCGCCTTTCGTTCGGAACAACGTTCTGTGTTTCGTCGATAGGTTCTTCCACGAAAAGAACGCTTGAATTTTGTTCGACTATCGTATTATGCGGTCAAAATGGAATAGAACGATTCGGAGAACCACCGAACGTTAGAGTCTCCGTCATTTTTTCCGCATTTTTCCCATTCTTTCTTTTTCTAGCGGATTCGTTGCGCGCAATGGCTAAGTAATTCGCACGCTAGTCGATCGAAGCTCGAGTATATTAAATTTCGTTAAAGCTAGCTTCGTACGACTAGGACAAGTTTGATACGACGCGAATGAAGAAATGTTTCGTTAAATACTTGTAGCCATCGTAAGTAGGTGGGAAGAAAGGCGAGTATCGTTAATAGACGTAATAATGTTTACTCACCAGCCATACATGATTGGTCGAAAGTGAGTTTGCAGATACTCGTAATCCAAACGCGATCACCTGTTTCACACCATATTACTAACAAACTGCGTCAATTATATAGATTGGAAAACACATCACGATCACTCGTCGATAGAACCACTCTAGCCACACTGAGAGAAATATTTATTTCGCTCTCGACGATTGTATCGATTACTTTGCCTCTTCTTTCCTCTTCTTCTTCCTATTCTTCACTCTTTGTCGTCACAGACACCGATTTCCAAACGAATATTTCACAAAACGACGCTTATTTCAGGTACAGACACGTACAGACACGCCACTTTTTCCTTTTTCTTCACACGTGATAATAGAAAATTTGGCAGAAGCAAACGTTGCAAAAGGTTTGCCGCTGCAACGTGAAAGTTTGACAATTTCTTTCGAAGAAAAATGCTATAAAACGCACTCGATAATTCTTCCAATGGATTTTAACGCGTCGCGCGATCTACGTATACTATATGCATTATGTGAAAATGCTCGAGATACAAAAGCGAAGAGACCAGAAGTCCGTTTAAAGCAAAGTAATCGCGAATCGATGGTCGCAACTTTCTCATGCGGGCGTTGATATCACCATCGAACGCGTTCTTCGCGGCATCAATGCCGCCGTATATTGGCTCGAAACGACAAGCGAAATGGCACGAATATACTTGCGCGATAGAAGCTAACGAAACTCGAATACCGAAACGGAATTCGCGAATTTAACGATATCTGAGTTTCAAAGAAATACAAAATCGGACTAATCTTTTAATATGATAAGACAGAATCTATACGGTCCGTATCGAAATTAATTCGAGTAGAACTTGTACTTCAAATTCTCCGATATACTTACAAAGACACGTTCGTGGCGAATTTAAAATCAATTACTTGCTACAAAGGACTATTAAAAATATCCTTATTGCTCGCAGATAGCGATTGATTTATACTTTTTCTGTCGCATCCAATCTCCAAATCAAAGGATAGTCGTACAGAACTAACGTCAAACGTCTCACTGCTGCGAAACTGTCGCAGGTTCTACAGGCCGAAGAAGAACATCGCTCGCCCGAGCGTTCAAATCACCGAACGTCCGAACGGAATAAGGCGCAGCAGACGCTGGAACACGCATCGCTCTCGATCAAGCATTTCGTCGTTGCTTCAGCAACGGATAAATTTCTCGTGTGGTGCGCTATTTACGACGACAACCGTTACCAAAAGGTTTTTAAACGTAAACGCAGTCTCCTCCGGCGGAGCGACGGAAAAACACGAACACTCGAGCAAAAACCAGCTCATACCGTTTCGTTCGAAGGTGGAGACGAACAGGTACTCGGACGAAACATTTAAATCGACGAAAGACGACGCGTTAAATCACGTTGGCGGCAACCAGTTCGAAGGGACGGTTGCACCAAGACTGATCCATGGATCGTGGCACGGAGCAACGAAAGCCGCGGATCGAGCGAGCATCCAGAGGATCCCCACCACGTCTGTTCGTGGCTCACCCCCTTCTGCCTTTCGATTCCCCGCTCATTTCCAACCGCCACGAACGCTTCCCTTTTTCTCCTGGCCCTTAAACCCTCTTTTTCTCTTCGGCCAGCGAACGATTTCTCTCTCGAGCACGCCTACCGAGCGAGACGTTCGCCGCAATAAATGCAAACCGGGAACCGATCCTCTCGTACTTTCCGCTTCTGCCATCGTGCTTTACGGCCATGCTTACGGCAAGCTTCCACTCGAGTTTCCGACTTTAAAAACTCGCGTTTATCATCGCGATGGAGATCGTCCGACCGCTAGATCGTCTTGCAGATGGAAAAAAATTGAGTAAAAGAAAGAAAAAGCACGTGTTATTTTTCGCTGGATCAACGGCTGATATAATTTCGCTTAGGATAGAAACGAGGAACACGAAGGAAAGCAAACGATCGGTTCCATACGGCTCTGTTATATTATACATACCATTGGATGTTTTAATTGGTCGTGGGATGTTTAAAAAGAATGTTTAAAAAATGTTGATCGTTATATTATATTTTTAGCCGTTAGTCTGTTGTAAGGTTTCGTAGATAAGTCACTTATTTTTAAGAAAGTTATATCTACGAAACTTTCGGATATTGAATTGTCTTAGCCACTAACTGATATCAAAATCAAAAAGTCGATAAATATGGACTCGTGACATTTTCTTTTATCAGTTTCGCGTCGCTGTTCGATATGCTTCGACGATGAATTTCGTTTGTCGAATGAAATATGCAAAAAATAAAAAAAAAAAAGCGAACGTGACGGAAACGTCCGTATAAAATGTTAAAGATGAAGATTGAACTGAAAATTTAAAATGTAACTGCAACCACAAATATTTGGCAGGATATTCGAAATTTTGGTATTTAATTAACGAAATTATGGGAAATACAAACCTTCGAGATGTATTATCTTTGTATTAAGGTACTTTTGCATATGTTATAGTTGCAATAATCAATCCTCTTACATATTTGATTTTACATTAGATTTCCTTCGATAATCATGCTTATAAATAAATGGCAAATATTTTTGTAACGACGCGTATCTTTCTCTCTCCTTCGATTATTTAAGACTGTAATTAATGTTATTAATCGTTGTTTCGTTAGAAAATGTAAATTACTCGTCCCAACTTATAAAATGATACAAGATAATACAATGAAATAAGAAAAGGGATGGATGTACGCGTAAGAAGCAACCAAAATGCATTAAAAATTTAAAAGAGCATAGTGATAGAAACAAAAAATGATGCCTAATATTAACAGAATCGAAAATTTATCGAATAACGATGATTCACAAAATCAAATACAGCGGGACAGAAAAATGCGCGAAAATCGCAAAAGATCGAACGATAAATACCGAAGCATAAAAAGCAAACAATTATGCAAAATCAAATTAGCTAAATACATTGTTAATGATCTAAAAAATTACGGGCCGGGTAATTTGATTCACGTAAACGCGCTAAGTACTATGACAGGGAAATCTATTCGAATATGGAGATCGAAAGATAGCTTATATCAAACGGTAGATGATCCAACGAATCAAAAATTGAGCAAGGATTTCATCGACATAGAATATCACAAACAGTCAAATTTGATAGGACATTGGACGCTATTAAATAATATAGATCCTATTAATGTCGAGCTGGATTTAAACGCGTGTCTATTTGCAGTAATAGCTGCTCAAAGTGGAGAAAGCACTGACGATTTAAGAAATAATACTATTGATTTTTTAACAAATAATTCCAAACATTTAATCGATCAAATCGATAAATTTTTATCTTCGAATAATAATGCAAAACAGCTAATGATCGGCGGTGCTCGATATATCGGTACATCACCCAGAGCAGCGGGTATCATTCTTGATAAGTCGCAAAATGTTTTGTGTCACGATTGTAGAGCACTTGGTCATCCAAGAGGGCACGCATCCGATAGATTTGCTACAGGCCCAGAGGATAGCGTCGAGAACTATTCTCGAACAACGCGTTCAAGGAAATCTGGTTTTTTGAGTAGAACGGATCAAGACAATGTGGCCCATCTCGTCTTAAGTCATGCAAAAGCGAGGCAAGCAATGGAGGAATTAAATACTGGCGCGACATCCATAGCGGTAGAGTTATCGCGTAGAGATTTACAAATAAATCATTTTATTCTACCTCGAATGAAGGAATTCTATAATGGTACAGCGAATTCCGAGGAATTAAACATTAATTGTGTTATAATAGTACTGAGACATCATATAGGAAAATACAGAGATCCCAATGCAGACGTTTTTGTACATACATTTTATCCAAAAAAAGATTGTTGATACTTGCTACAATGTAGAACAAGTTTAAAATATACTAGATAGATATACCATAAAGAAATATTGAAAAATTTCTTATTATTAAATATAATATAATTATAGTATTTATAGAGTATACAAAAATTATAAATTAATTTGTTTCATGGACACACCATGTCCACACTAATGTTCTCAAACTATTTCTCGCTATCTGAACTTCATCGTCATCTTCTAAACAATCTATTTTCGTTACGTATTCACAACCGAAACGTAACATATCGTCACATTCCCCTGTATTATCTAATATTTTTGTCGAAAATTCAAGAATTTCTAATATCTGTTCTTTAGTAACAATTATTTTCATATGCTTCGAGAGTAGTAATTTTTGCAAAATGTTGATATATAACGTAAAAATCTCAATCCTGATATCTTTAGTTAAATGTGATTTCAAACATAATGCAATACTTAAAATCATTAATTTGTAGTGAACAATGTCCCCTTTCATATTCAATACGGTATTTAGAAGTTTGTCCACCATTTTCACTACGAGCTCAAAATGTTGTATTTCGCGTTTAGGCAAACTCCTTGCAACTTCTAATAACCAGGGAAGTATTCCATAACATTCTATAAAAAGTATAGAGGCTTTCGTTATTTTTAATGTAGCATCAATGATTTCTAATATAAGTTTCTGAAATAAAAATACATTAGATCAGTTTAAAAAAAGAAATTAGTGATTTAATGTTTTTAAATCATACCTTCGTATTTGAGTCTGAAAGATTAGAAATATAAAAGTCTAGGAGCATTTTAAACAAAACACATTTAAAGGCTATGTCCAATTCAGCCTCTGTTTTCATACTATCACGAATATTCTCCAAAATCCAACATCTGTGTGCTTTATATTCCACATCAGAACTGTGTAAAAGCTGTAACAACTCGGGTATTGTGTTTATATCTAATGCTGGTTTAGCTACCAGAAATATTTGTAAGACTGAATAAAGAGGGTGCAATGGTTGTGTTGCGATCAAAGACGTTCTTGCTAAAAACGTGGAAACTAAACAGTTTACACGTATATTATTCAGTTCTAATTGCTGTGATATAATACCGTAACGCAATGCATCTATTAATCGCATCCACAATAACTTTGTCTTGGAGCTATAAATGGGAAAAAATTTATATATATATTACACCATCACATATAACAATATATATAATTAAATTATTATTTTTTATAAAATATACCTAGAAGCTTCCAAATGAGTATAATATCTTGTAATAATAGTATAAGCTATCATTCGAACGTCAGAATGATTGCTGCTACATGCAGCAAGTGTTAATGCTAGTGCACCACTTTGAGCAACTTTATGACATGATACAACATTATTTTCTGATAATAAGAAATATAATAACGGTAAATAAAATGCTGGATCGTATATATTATTTGCTCCATATAATTCACTATCCTATAAAGTATAAAATTAAAAAAAACAAATGCTTTAAATTAAAGTTCAATAAAGTTCAATTCATTTTTTTATATTTGATGAAAATCAATGAAAACCACCTTCAGAGATCTGTCCACAGGGTATTCTTTTATAGTATTGTTTACTATATCTTCTTCAAATAAGTTAAGGACTTGCGTAACAGATGGTTGCCTCCACAAACTCGTGTGTATTTCACCTTTCACGCTATAATATGTTGTGGCCACATTACCCCACACATATGGCCGATATTCATAAATATTAACATTATTATTTTCATAATACTGCAAAATCTGAAATAAATATATACATTAATATTTTTCTAAAAACTAGTATAAATTTTGCTCGTATTAATTTTATTTATTCTTACGAATAAAATATATTGATCGGCTTCGTTTAAAGTAGCATTGTATGCCGCTAAATAAACAGGTATGTGTGTTGATTCCATAACTTCTTTATTTTTTTGCATAAGAATCCATAATAACTCTACTAAATCTCCTAAAAAATAAAATAATTAAATACATTGCAGCTATTATAATTACACGCTATTATTATTATATACATACTTTTAGTTTCTGATGAGCCTAGCATAATATTAATAAATTCAGAATGAGAAGTTGCCATTTCAAACAAAGTTTTAACATATTCATTGTTACTACCATTTTTATATGCAATATCACATAAAATGCTTAAAGTTCTTAATATTGGTACTTCTTTCTTATCACTTTTTAATCCTTTAAGACCAAATTTTAAAGAAAATCGTGTAAATTGTAACCACGAATGATTGGTACTTAAGGCCTCAAATTCAAAAACTTTCCCTTTTTCTCTTAAATGTTTAACAGCATCGCATAATATTTCACAAAGGATATGAAGTTTTTTTACATTCTTAGACTCTTTTTTTAAAGTTACAGTAACGATGTAAAGAAAAATTTGTATCAAATTCATGATAAGCTTTTCACTCTCTGTTTCTAAGGTAGCAGATCTATTGTACATACTTTGAAGAATTTTTATGTAATGTATAGATACCATATCCAATTTATCACCAGTTTGTAAAATCATATTACATATATCATTACATATTTTAAGATTAAATGTAGTTTTAATTAAATAAGAAATTGCAATAACATTTTCTTCTATCCAAGGTTTTACATCTTTAGGATCACATAGATAACATATAATTTCAGTTTCATAATGTTTCCTTAAATCTTGCAGAAAGTCCTGATTCCAATTAAAATTTAAATTGCTTGCAACTATTGGCAATATAATGTTACCCTTTTCCATATTTTTCGACTTTTTCATACATTCCATAAAAATAGGTATAAATCTTATATTTTTTCTAATTAAAAATGAAATTAAATTTACGGTGGTATCCGTAATTTTTGTTGATAATAATGATGTAAAAATATCTGCAATTACACGAATATAATAAAACGTAATAATGTGGTTATGAAATAACGCATTAACGTAAAATTTTGTGAAGACAACTTACCTGCATCAATGCCACCAATATTGAATGAAAAATTTGAAAGATATCCATGTAAAGCTGTTTCCCATATTTCAAAATTGGTAATTGAATTCAATTTTAAGAAAAGTAAGTGTAAACACAAATCTCTAACAAATTCTGTATCAAGCTCAAAAAATATATTTCGCTCAGATTTTATCTCATTAGCATTAATAATTTCTAAAAGTTTAGAAATTAAATGCCCGTGTACTGATAAACTTTTCTTATCATTTAAAATAAACATAGTATCCTCTAATTTCACTAGCTTCTTTAATAAATATACAACATCTTTTGGTGTTGGTTGCAATACCTCTAACAAGGTGATAATCATATCAGGATTATTTATCTTTTCATCTTTTTGTCTTTTGTCTATCATTTTACATAGTTGCATAAGTAACTTATTTTTGAAATGAATAAATAAATTTCTAGTATTACATTTTTTATGCAAACTGTTTAACACACTACAAACGTCAGTAACTGTAAGAGTCATCATACTTCTTACAATATTTTTATTCTTTTGATAAATTGGAGAAAAATAATGTAGAATAATAGGATGAGTAAAGATCGATTTTGCACATTCTTCCAAAAAAATAACGCTGTCTACACTATCCTTCGCAATATATAACAACGATATTAATAAACATCTATAATTGTCATATTGCGCTTTTGTTAAAACACTCTTTTTGGTATGTTGTACTAAATAGAATGTAGTCATTTTAAACAAATGTGCAACTTCATATGTAGACAAGGAATGATGAATTGTTATACTTTCCTCATTGTACTGAAAAGTAATTATATTGCTACCATTAAATATTTGATCCATCTGTAATTTAGTATCAGACAAAAACACTAAATTTAATTTACATAATAAAGTCATTGTGGGAATTATATTTTTAATATAAACGAATTGATTGCCTTCTAGCCAACTCAATAAATACTCCTTTACTGGTAACATTGGCATATCTTTAGTTAAATATATTAAACATTGAGGTATTACTTGATAATGCAACGTATGTATTAAAACGTAAGACAAATAAGATAAAATCGAAGGATGTGAATCTTCCTTTGTTTTATGTAACATGCAACATAAGAGAGGTGATATTGAGGTCAAATGTTGCATATGTAAAATATTATTTTCCAAATTTTTATGAATAGCAGATTTTTCTGTCAGTTCTGCAAAGTGCAAAAAAAAGATAACATCACATATTATATCAATACGTTTAAGAATAAAATTAAAGTTTACCGTCAAATATGTCCTGTAATTTGCCAATATGTATTACTTCATGATTAATAATTTCTTCAGCTTCAATTATTTCATTTACATATTTTTCTATATCTTCAGCAGTTTTTTTTACAATACGAACAAACCATTTTATTACTTTCTTTCTATCATCTAAATTTATGAAACCATTAATCCAAATATCCAAGTGATCACTACATCCCTCAAACATTCCAGTAGCATTTAATAAAGTTCTTATTGTTGCTTTTGTACATAATGTAACTGAAGATGTTTCTTTATTTAAAGCAGATATTAGAAACGATAGTGCATCGCTAAATATTTTCTGAAAAGAAACGTTTATTTATCAATATAAAAAATACAAAATATTTGTTATTAATTATTTAACACGAATTATAATATTTTACACACCTTATCCGGTGAAAACTCATAAGACTGCACTGTAACAAGAAATTGAATAGCTTTTACTTTTATAACATTAAATTCAACAACACTAATATCTTCCAATTTGTTCAATGTATTTAAAAATGTATCAGATGACATATCACATAATGTATCTAACAATTTCGGACACACTTCAATATACATATGCAATAAATGTAGAACAGCTGTTAAGTGTTCATATTTCTTTGGTTCTACAATGTATTCCATGTCATTACTGTTATCTTCAATTTGATTTGATGTGAAAGCACTGCTCCACACATTCAATATCATATTTAAATTTGGTACATTCTAAAAAGAAAGTTATTATTTTGTTGCATTTTATAATTTACTCGGGAACTAATTTTTAAATCTTTAATTTGTGCTTTACCAAAATATACGTTTACCTTCATCATATATTCTGTTACACAATCCTTAAAAGTGCAGTAATCATTATCTTCCTTATAAACTGCTTTTGATATTGATAAACACTTCTGTGTCTGATGAAACATAGATGTAAGTGTAAGTACTGCCTCATGCCGTATTATTACATTAGAATGTGATAAGGATGGCATAATTGCTTGTTTCAAAATTACTCCTGGTAAGGTTAAAGATGCTACTGCACTTGCTAATTGTAATACATTTAATTCTAATGAACATGTCTTTACACAGATACTCATATCCACTGACTGTATTATCTGCAATAAGATTGATTAATACGAACATTTAAGAAACATTTAATATGGTTAATATGAACATTCATTAATGTCAATATTTAAAATAAGGAATAAACTAAACTGTTTACCTCTCTTACAAATTTTATTGCTGTAATCCACTTCAATGAAACCCTTGGTTCAATATATGGTTCCAGAAGAGTAAGTTGTGATTTAATTAAATCAGGACACGCTGTCAGTATCTTAACTACTAGATCTAATGGTTTTTCATGTTCCCAAGGTCGGTCTAAGCTCTGAAGTACTGTATTTATCACATGATTATGTTTTATATGTGAAGTACCAAGCATATAATCATGGAAAACAATACCATACCGATGCGACGTTAACAATAAAATTAAAAAATCATGTATAATTCCTGTAACTACCTAAATCAAAATATATTTTTTGTAATTACTAGTATATATACATACAATATATTATTAACTTGTTATTTAGTTGTTTAATAATACCTCTTTTTCTTCAAAATGTTGCGAATGTGGAATAGAACTCTGATTTTTTAGTTTTGGGCAATTATTTGGACCTTTCCAATTATAAAGACACACAAGATTTTGAATAATTGATGTTGAAAATAATTGTAACTTCATTGTTTTACTAATTTTTGGATTTTGAAGAATATAAGTTCTAAGAGTAGTTAAAACCAAAGCAACAATGTCTTTGGAATCATATATTAAATCAGGAAATATACTATAAAACAAATCACGTTTATCTAGAAGAGTTCTAATAATTGATACATTTCCTTCTACTAAGAAAGCCAGGATAAAATGAATAAAACAGCTCCTTGTATTTTGATTATCTGTAGGTTTTGTATGTTGCACAAGAGATTTAACAACTCCCATTGGTAAAGACAAGTGGGTAAGTAATTCACGTGGAATATTTCCACCTAATGAGACTATTGCAGCAAATAATTGTAAAACTACTTTTTGTTGTTTTGTATTACTTTGTATAGACAACATCGAGTGAATTATTGATAAATGCGAATTAATCAAATGGCGACATGCACTTTCTGCACTAGATTGATATTGTGGATACTGTGCTGATATTCTAAATACAAAAGAAATTAATAATTAAATTGAGAAACTACAGTTTAACAAGAAACATTTAAACTTATAGAATACTTACTTTATTAATAATATCCTTAATGCAGAAAATACAGTGACAGCATTACTAATTCCTTTCTTTTCTGCAGCTAAAAATTTTAATATTTCCAAAATATTGCCACCTGCATTTAAATATTCTGCAGCCAAATCCCTTTCTTTGTTTTCATTGCAAATTTTTACAAATTTTTTTAACATATCTAAACCATTTGTAGAGCTGAAACTTCTCCTAAAATAATTTCCATCCAAATATTCTATTTGTCTATCTATATCTCTTTCATCTTCCTTATTTTCTTCACTTCTGTTGTTAGTTTCTACATTTGTAAGAAAATATATTTGTACAATTATATATAATGTAGAAAAACATATATAAAATCATTAATTATATTTAAATATTCGATCTATATATCACCCTGAAATTCTTGGAATGTTTCTTTATGTTTTGTTACATATTCTTCATGACTCGTATCATTTATAGATGAATCTATGATATTTCTCCTTGTTTGTTTTTTGCTTAGTTTAGTTTCATCACAAACCAGCTTCCTTTTCAACATATTTGTGTCATCGTATTTATCAACCATTTGCATATTATCATTAATATGTTCAACATCTACATAATTGTCTTCTGCAACTAATAATTTTTTCAAATTGTGAATGAAATTTATTAGATAAAAATTTTAATATTATAGAAATAAACATAATATAAAAATGTGGAAATATAGAAATACTATTACACGATAAAATTTCACAGAAAAACTTGGAAAATAACATTTCCTACCTCCTTTCTCCTTTTCTTTCATATCACTTCTGGTATTACAAGATTTCGTACTTTGTAAATCGGTATTCATTATTTTCAATACATCAAATTAAATACACACACACACACACACACACACACACACACACACACACACACACACACACACATATATATACATATATATAAGTACCTTGATTTTAAAAAATCACATTTTTTACATTTTTCATCGTCTGAAAAGTGATTCTTTCACTAAATAATTTACATAACCTATACCAGAAAGCAACCACGTGCGTACGTATATATACATTAACCATTCGTCCCCCTCCACTTGTTATTAGTATCATTGCTACGCCATAACCTGTTATGACCTGTTATTGTATATAACAAATCACTATTTTATCTCACACACGACTGTATCTTTTTAAATCAATCATTACATCATGTGTTGTAAATGATTTTAAATTATGAAAATATTATTTTAAATTAAAGTATCAATCAAACAAATGCAAAAATTATAAGAGTTTTAATTATAAGAATTATTATATATAAATTTTTATAGAAGTTCACAACTTATCATATCAAATTACTCATTTCGTATTAAATATAATATATATTATGCAACTTGGATATTTTTAATCATACTATTGCTTTTACACGTATGGATATTTTCTTGTACCATGCATATATTAAACTGCAATTTCAAATATACAAGTACACATATGTATATTCTTATGAAAAAATGGATACATATGTACAGATACTTTAGTAATAACATTTTTTATGTAATTATATACAACAATATTACAGCCTTTATAGTATTAATCAGAGTTATAAAATTTAACAAACCTATTTATACTTAAAATACTTTAAATTACAATCGATGTAATAAATATCATGGAATGTTTGTTATATCATATTAGAGTTGGTTACTTGAAAACTTCTTTTAATAGAAACATGAGGATATTGTTGACGCCATTCCTGCACTATAAAATCATTAATACCTTCACAGAAACTAAGATCAATCATTTCTAATTTTGGACAAAACAATAAAATTCCATAACATATATCAGGAGTAAGAGAACGAGCTCCTAATAGGTCTAGTTGTTGCAGTCGTTGACATAATAAAAGTGGCTCCAAGTCGCGATCTGTTAATCCTCTAAGTGCTGCTAAAAATACTTTTTCTAAATAACGACAGGAAAACAATAATGCTCGTAGAGAGTCACCAGGAGCGCCCATTCCACCGCTATGAAGAAAATGATAAAATGAATGATAAATACATTGAAGTTCGTTAATTATATAAATGATACAATATTTTTCCGAGAACATACCACCATCCAAAATCCACTTCTCGAAGTTTAGTACAGTGAGACAAAGCTCTAACTCCATATGGAGTTAAAGTTTGTGCTTTCCAAAAGTCTACACTTTCCAAATATGGACAAGAATTTCCTAATTCAACAGCAACTTCATCTATATTTAAACGATCATGCATTCCTGCCAAATTTAAATGCCGCATTTGAGTATTCTTCTTTAAAATAGAACATAATGTAGAAGTCTCGATAGTTGTTCTGTAAAGCTCCAAACGTTCAAGGAACTTCAAGTTTTCAAGTTTCGAAAATCCTTCGTTTGTTACTGCCATACAGTTACATAAACATAGTTCTAAAAATAATATATTACATTTTCAACAGACAACTTTTAAATGTTTAATAAAAAATATTTCAATAATATTTACCTTTCAAATTCTTACATACTTTTGAAATTTCAAAGATAATAGCATCATTTACAAATTGACAACAGTTTAATCTTAAATGAGTCAGAACACTGCCAGATATGTGAAGAAAATTTATAAAATCTTGATATTTAATCATATTATAATTTCCGCACCATGAAAGATCTAATTGTTGTAAATAATGACACCTAGGGGCTAAACTATTTAATGCAGATGTGTCTAAACAATGCCAATAAGGTTTTAAATTAAGACTTGTATATAACAAAGCATCTCTTGCAATATTGTTAAAGTGTTTATTTACTCTGCATAAACAGCATAATGACCTTAAATCTAAATTCTTCAAAATTTTTAGTACCGTCTCATCCTGTAAAAATGCATTGTTAGTAATAGATATAATAAGATATAACAAATCACGATGTCATATTTTACTGGAAGTGCTGAGAAAGTGCCACATGGTTGATTTTCAAAATCAGTTGAAGCTACTGAAAATCTTTCTTGAAGAGAATTATCTTGTTCATTTAAGGTATTTGGTATTGAATGATGAATATCTCTAATAAGTTTTGGAAAATCTTCTTGTAAAAATTGTTGTAAACTTTTGAATGCTTCTTCTATAGGAGGAACAGACTGATAATGTTGTCCTATTTTAGATACTAATTTGCCCTTGGATATATTATCTATTCCTTTGCTGTAATAATGTGCAGGCAATATTCATTGATTTATTAGAGCACTAAAATATCAACAGTTTTATATCAACATACCTTTTAAAAAGCTTACAGTGATCAGAAAGTGTCTTTTTAAGAACTATTAAATCCTGATTTGCTTTTAAATAATCTGGTGTTAAATTATAAATATCATCATCACTTTGTTTAAGGTAACCCAATTCTTTAGAAAGGTCATTCAGATTTTGATTATGCAAATTATTAGGTACAATTAATTCTGATGTACCAATAAGTAATACAGCATCTAACTCTGTATAGTAGTCTAATAAACTATGGTTAAATTCCAGTCTTATCATTTTTGTTTTAAAATTACATAGCTGCAAGTATGGAGAAAATATTCTTGGCTTGTGTGGCACGACTTGAGGAAATCCATTCCATAATTGATACCATTTGCCCTCAGAGTTTTGTGCCCAAATTCCAATTACACTTCCAGGATTGTAAGTTTCATATATTGATACTCTAATTGGATATACCTCTTGATAATATTCTAGATCTTGATAATATAAAAAATATTGTAATTTATTTCCATTTTTCATATATCATAAGCATTAATGGTATCAGTATAATATTCCAATAAGTTAAAAATATCTTTAAGAATAAAAACATAAAATATTACTACAAATAATTGAAATATTACAATATAAACATTAAATGCTAAAAAAGAATTTAATTTTTAAATTAACAGCTATATACCTATATAATCCTGACTTGTAACGTCTATGTTATTCTGTGGCATATAATCCATTAATCTTGAAGGTGCTTTGTCCCACCATCGTCCATATGTTCTCTAAAATTATAATCTATTAGATGTAGCATGAATAAAAAGGCATAAAACATTTTTGTTATTAATTTCATATAGCCGAAATAATACTTTACAAATCATTTTTTCATAGAATTTTAACTATAGAGTTCTAAGAATATAAAATTCATAGTTTCCAAAATTTTCAGGTAGAAAATACAATATTATTAAAGTCAGCACCATATACTCTTGGCCTGCTATTATATAATAAAATATCAAAGCATTGATTAGAATTAAAATATCATTAACATGTTGATAATGTACAAAACCAATCCAGATAGCTTATTCTAGTCCATGAAAAACTGTTTGATACTTTTACTTTCATGCATTGTTTACAATTGTTTATTTAACAGTTTTGTTTTTTTACAAAATTAACATACCATAACAAAAGCTTGTGGAAAATCTCCATAATCAGGAAATTTACTTGGATTCCCAGCAATATTATAGGCTGTATAGGAAATACTAATATTACTTCCATACTGGGAACTAAAATCACACACGTCTTTAACAAACTGTTCAACAAAAACAACAGTTTCTTCTTTTCCTCCAATTTTTTCTCCATTTATCGGAACTACTTCAACTTTTATCTCGTCATGAGATATCATGTCATTTACAATTAATCAGAAAGTTTTAACTTCAAAGTTCAATTAATATAGGTTAATCGCTTTAAGGTTTGTTATTGTTATAATTTATACATATTATCTGCATAACAAATCTTGTAGACATTAGAGGTTTTAATACATAATCACATACAAGAAAAGGTAATTTTTTATGTCTTTTACCCTCGTTTTAGCACAAAAAATGTATGATACATGTCTTACTTTTAATCTCCATTTTTTGAACACACTAACCATTCATGCGTCAGTAATGTCAGTATTACTCGCATTAAAAAGGCAGTAAAAAATTACTACATACGAATACCTTTTATAAATTAATCTCGTAACTATTGAATTAAAAAAATTTGTTCGTGAACACTGAAATCAAAAAGTGCAAAATAAAGATTAACTATCAATAAATTTTAGATTTAGGTCTTTATAAGAGCTTTATAAAAGTGATCATTATACATATTTAATTATATTTAACATAATGAACTGTATAAATAAATTATACTAAATAAATTACAGTCAATCGATTAAAAAGCTAGAAATATTAAAAATGCAAATGTATTATTCAAGAACATAATTATTTTTTATGAGTGCATTCTTATATAGGGTGGTTGGTAACTGGTGGTACAAGCGGAAAGGGGGTGATTCTACGCGAAAAAAGAAGTCGAAAATATAGAATAAAAATTTTTCGTTTGAGGCTTTGTTTTCGAGAACAAAGCTGGAGAACAAACTCCGCTTGACTTTTATTTATGGAACCATATTAAATCAATTGTCTATTCTAAAGAAATCGCAAGTTGTGAGCAATTGAAAGAAAGAATTATTGTAGCCTTTCATACTTTAAAACAATCGAATACGTTAGAAAGTGTTCATAGAAATTTAATTAGAAGAGTAGAAGTATGTGTTCGGCAGAATGGGCAATATTTTCAGCAATTTTTGTAATAATAAACTTTATGATTACTTCATATTATTTTATTATATATTCCTAATTTTCCGTTACGGCAAAAACAAACTTAAACTGTGATAATATCCATCGAGACAACGATCTACAGTGAGATCCGTTATAACGAGACGTGATAAAGTGCACGCGTACCGAGCGAAAATTCAAAGTCGATTTTTTCGAGAACAAAGCCTCAAACTAAAAATTTTTATTCTATATTTTCGACTTCTTTTTTCGCGTAGAATCACCCCCTTCCCGCTTTTACCACCAGTTACCAACCACCCTGTATATAAGATGCTTTTATAATATTACTTTCAATATAAAATAGATGACATTGAACTGTTTATCTCATAATTTTAATACCAGTAAATAATATTGGTTATTAATAATAAATTTCTTTTATTATATTATTAGTATTGAGGACGTATATATTATAAATAACATACATATAACTGTGTATACATGTATATCTGTATTATCTGTATACATATTGTATGTATGTATGTCATAGAGTAACATATCATTAATTATATATATATTTCCATATACATTATTCGTATTACATTTAAAAGTCCTGTTTTTGTAAAACAGAAGCATAAATTTCAATCATAAAATATTATTTGCTTCTGATATAAAACTAATACTAATGTGTTAAAGATCGACTAAAGAAATTATACTAAATATTAAAGTATAGGTTGAAATTGATAATTATATACAATAATTTATATTTACAACTTTATTTGATTTCAAATATGTAAGGAACATCATTTTTTATTTGTTAAGTTTGAAGTTTTACTTCTATAAAAGCATTCTAAATTTCTTGAATTTTTTAACAGCTTTTTTAGCTGTAAATCTGTCCTTGCTTTTTGTAATTTTCGTTTAGGTATATTTTGCATTGCCACATCCCAATTCTTTGTATATTTCAAATCTAACATGATAGAAAGAACATGATTGATAGGAAGATTTTTTCTAGATCCTGAACCCCATTCTAATTTTTCACTTAAAGGCAACTTCATCATTTTAATACCTTGTTCCTTAGCTTTTTGATATGAAATTGGTTTAGGCGACCTCTGAAAATATTATTAATTTTTCTAATAAATCTTTTTGTTCACATCAATTTTATCGATTAATGTTCAATTAATATTTATATTTCATTTGTAGCATAAACTATATAAAAATATAATATTAATTACCTTATCTACCATTGCACCAATTATATATATTAAATCAGCATCATAGTTTTTTAAAACTGTGTTAACATGAGGGGTAAGATATACTAATTTATTTTTATCAAATGTTTCTAAATAGCATTTTGATGTGATATTTAATGGAAATTCTGGATTGTACAAACATGGTATTATTGTATGTAACGTCTTCATAACATAATCATCCTTGTTAGCATTACAAAAATATACATTAAACGGACTATCGTGCATTCGATTTGTTGCGAATGAATATCCTAGTTGTTTTGCACAATTCGCTCTCTCTTGTGGTGACATATATTGTTCATATCCAAGGTCAAATACTATTATAGGTTCATGTAACATAGCACTTATTAATCTGCCATTATAAAAGTCATTCATTGTTTGTGTACGTATCCTATAAAAGAATGTATCTTTACTTAATCCATACATATTACTTCCAACAGGAATCTCTAGTTTTTCTTTCTTCCTTAATAGCTTTTTCTGCTTATCATTTTCTTGTTTCATTTCCAATTTCCAAAGAAATTCTATATATGATCTAAATAATTGCAATGAAAAACAAAAATTAGTATATGAATAAACCTTTTAACCATTGAGATCACTTTTATATTAAAATGGATATTAAGCATAACCTTCTTTCATTTTTTGTTGATGTTTGTAGTAAATGTAACCAATTACGTGCAGTTAATTCTTTAGGTACTTTCTCTGTCTCATATTTTGTGTACTGTATTTCTAAATTGTATTTATCATACATAGCTTTGTATTTCGGATCCTTTAGGAGAGAGTCTAATTCTTCTTCATACAATTTTTTATAATGTTCACTTACTTCTTGAGATGGATTTTGTACATAACTCCGTGTTATTAATATATGCGTATGTACAGGATACTTAGGTTGCAAGACCGTAAATTTATGAGTTGGTTGAATAAAAACGGTGGAATAAAATTTATTTACGATAGTAATAAATTTTGAAGAAAATCGATAACACATTTTTGACAATTTTATAATTGAATTACTATGTGTAAAACACGCAGTATGTACTGCGGTAGTGTACAACATATATGTTTTACTGTACGTATATAAACACATAGTTGTTTCACGTATCCAGCGATCGCAGCGATGTACAGCTAGCGGCCGATTTATAAAACATGTCTTATGATATTAACAGCCTATCACGACAGGAATTGCCAGGCCTAAGTATACGACCACAATCGTGATACGATCTGATAAGATCGTGCTAGGATATCAATTTAATATGAGTAGACAATATTAGTAATACCAGAGAGGAAGTAATATTTTATAATCGTAAACATAATGTAAAATTTTATAGTAATACACTATCTATATTTAATTCTTAATATAATAGTACGGTATGATATATTTTTATATTTGGTTTAATCAATATTTGAACTTATTACACTTCTTCGCTACTTTAAAATTTAAAAACCTCCGCCACCTAAATATTATAATGTATGTACTGAGGTTTCATTATGCCCTCTACAGTTTTATGTAATACATGCATCGTAATATTTGTTTAGCGATCATTTTTAAATTTTATAAATCTTGTATTTGATGTACATAAATAATCTTGTAAAAATACAAATTTAAATTTAAGATTCGAATGGAATATAATACTTAAAATTAGTTACCAAATTATCTCTTAATTGATATTATAATATTTATACACATTAACATTACAAATATTTATTTTTACATTACATGAATTAATTAAAAAAATATCATGTTGAAATATCGTGTATCTTCTAATTGTTTTCGAATTTATATAGTTATATGATCACCTTAACAACGCTTTTACCATCAGAGATAGTCATATTTCTAAATCTATGTACCTAGATACCAACTTACTGCGTTCTATATCAAAATCGTAATAATAGTTAATTTTGAAAGTACTTTTTACATGTAAAAATGGTCCTGTTAGGTGAAACGTTTCCAAATTTTGTAGCAGACACTCAAATGGGCTCAATTAACTTGCATGAATGGCTTGATGATTGGTGAGACAATATTTTCTTTAAGAAACATAACCTTTAATATTTTCTGTTACATTTTTTAATGTATATACATATTATTGTATATATGTATATACATATTATTAATGTATATACATATGTAAATGTTTATTATATATTTTTTATTATAAATTTATATAACTAGTCTTTATATTTATATTCGAGTATATTGTTTACTATTCATATAATTTCAAATCATTCAGTGATACAAAATCATGCATAAATATGACTTTCTTGACATGTAAGATTATATTAAAATTAGCAAAATTAATTTATGTTTTACACAGGTGGGGAATTTTGTTTTCTCATCCAAATGATTTTACACCAGTATGTACAACAGAGTTGGCTCGGGTATTAAAATTGATGCCCGAATTTGAAAAGCTAGGAGTTAAAGTTATTGCATTATCATGTAATTCGATAGATTCTCACCGGAAATGGATAGAAGTATGCTTTTATTATAGTTTTTTCATTGAAAATAAAAATAATTGTTAATAAAAAAAATGGTAACGAAATTATTACAAGTTTACAAAGCATAATTATTTTTTAGGATATAAAGGCCTATGCTGAAATGACCGATGAAGAATTCCCATATCCAATAATAGAAGATGAAACACGAAAACTTGCAACGTTATTGGGAATGTTAGATCCTGCAGAAGTTGATGATCGTGGCATACCGATGACTGCTAGAGCAGTATTTATTATTGATCCTGCTAAAAAAATGCGATTATCAATTTTATACCCTGCAACCACTGGAAGAAATTTCGAGTAACTTTATTCTTATATCTTTAATGGTTAAAATTTATTTTTATTAATATATTATTCATTAACATAATTTTCGAACACAGTGAAATTTTGAGAGTTATCGAATCGCTACAATTAACTGAGAAGCATAAAGTAGCAACTCCAGTTGATTGGAAGGTTTTTATCTATGATTTTATTTATTAATTAAAACATCACTACATCTATTAAAAAAATTATTAATTTTGTATAATGATCTTTAGGCAGGTGATCAAGTGATGATTCAGCCTACTGTTTCCGACGAAGAAGCAAAAACATTGTACAACAATATTAAAATCGTACCATTACCATCGGGCAAACCTTACGTGCGCGTTGTGTCGCAACCGCTGTAAAAAATAATACTTTACAAGATGAAAAACTATTATTTTACAATGTATTTTAAATTATCAAAATTTGTTTGTAAAAATTAAAATACACATATTTGATAATATATATATTAAATTCTGTTCAATATTATGTCATTCCTTGAAATACAGTTTATAAATAAGCGTATCTCTTTAGTGCCATAATGTCGGTATATGGCAGCTTACGATTCCAAAGAAAATCTAATAGAAACCAACAATTTTTATTTAAAATTTCTTATTAATAATTCACGATAAAAATAATTAGAAACAATTCGCTAAAATATACTTAAAAAGTTTTATGTACTTTTAGGCTTTCATTGGTCATATTATTATCCATGCACATTCTTCACTGATTCTATTAATACAATACATAACTTATTTTTTTATATGTTCATCATTAAAGGTGTACATAATTATTAAAACAAAGATTCTAATGTTGGCATTTGCAAACAACAAAAAAAGCTGTTTATTGTATCACCTAATGTAATTAAAAGTACACTGTGTTATATACATTTTTCCAAGTACACAATCACTTATAGTCTCTAGGCATAATTATATAATATTTACACTGTTTTTTTTTTTATTAAGTTATTACTAATTTTACTTTACTACAGTATGATTATATCTTATATTTGAATGATCCGTTGCGCGTTTACGCAATAATGAGATAGCAATTATTGTATAACAGTCCCTCGTCAAAACCAATAAAGATTGTAAAGAATAATAAATTTAACAAAATTATAATTTCTTATTGTAATGTTATATAATTAAAAGTTAATTACCACACAATATATCGAATGATAAAATACTATTGCCAGCCTTCGTACTTAACAGCTTCAATGTTATACATTCACAATGATAGCAATGGTAATGTGTACGTGGTTTACTTGTATTTCTCCCATTATTTCCATATAAATTGGAAGGAAAAATCAAATTTTATAAATGTTTTCTTTTCATTCTTTCAAGTTCTTTGAATGCACTTGTGCTCTGTTTAATTAAGAATTGTCGTTTCATTGATTCATTCATGTATATAAATGTTTATGAATCGATGATTTTTTGTGAATCGTTGTGCGAATACACTGCAGAAGTTTGCAACAAAAATAATCGCAACAACGTAAGATCATTAACAACACTAGTATTATTTAAAACCCACTTAAAAAAATTCACTTCACTCGCTCGTTGTGTGAGTGTCTTGTTGATCTGATTGCAATTCACCTTCCATTCTTGCTTGCCGTTCTGCTGCTGCTCTCGCTTGTCTTCCCGCACTAGAACGTAGATTTTTTCTTTCTGGAGGAGGTTCTGCATTTAATCGTTTTCCACTTCGTGCTTTCTTGCCTTTAGTACCTTTGTTATCTTCTTCTATTTCTGATGGAAGTTTCGACGCATCGCTCTTAGTATTTGTAGTACTTTGTTGTGATGTAGTTGCATCCTCTAGGGCTGTTGTTGTCGATGTTGTAGATGTAGGTGCAGTTATGGATGTAGGTGTAGGTGTAGGTGTGGGTGTAGATGTAGGCGTAGATGTAGGCGTAGATGTAGGCGTAAGTGTAGGCGTTGGTGTACGTGTGGGTGTTGATGTAGGCGTAACAGTAGATGCAACTGTAACTGTAACTGTAGTTGAGATACTTGTTGTTACTGTAGCAGCCGTTTCATCAATTTCCTTTTTATTATTAGTACTCAAAGATGTTTCACTGAATACATTATTCTCTTCTACGGAACTTTGTTTAGTTGTTGTACTTGATGGTCGCGTTCCATGTTCTACATCAACTGCTGTTACATCTGCTGAAGTTACTGTAGTTGTTACAGCAGTTGTCACAGGTCGTGTGTTAACTTCAATTTCAATTCTTGTCTTCTTATTGACAGGTTCAAGAGTTACTTCAAGCATACTTGGAGTTTGTTGCTCTGAACTTTGATTATGATCTATGTTACGATTCCTTTTGTCACTCAGTCGTTGATCTTCTAAACTTCTTGTTAAAAGTTCTGCACTAGTTCTACTTAAATGCTCCAGGGCTTCTTTCATTTCTTGTTCTTTGTTTTTCCTGTCGGTTCGTCTTTCAGAAAGATCTGCCGCATCATTTTGTTCCAAGGCTTCTCGTTTTTCCGGTTCTATTCTACGTCTTTCTTCATTATGTAACGTCATATCCGTGTACTGTTGTAATGTTATCGTAGGATCGATAGAATATCTGGATTTCTTCTCTGTATCCTTTCGTTTAGTCGTTGATTCGGTAATTGTATCACGTTGCCTCGAGTTACTTGCTGAAGACGCTGGTTTACGCACTGCTGAGGCACTCGAAGTGGATGGATTTAGAAGCCCACATTGGGCAAGACTTTCGTAGGCCGACGATACTCCACCGGGTTGCATTGAGAATGGATTCAAACCACCCAAACCCAACGGCGTGTATAAAAGACTGGGGTTTGGGAAAAAGAAGGGGAATGGTGTCGTTGTTGATATCGTAGACGATGCTGATGAAGTTGAAGGCACCGAAGATTTACTTGTAGGAGGCTCCAATTTATTACGAGATGACTTATTAACACTGCTAATATTAGCAGAACCAGTATTTTTGCTGCTGACAGAACTAACAACAGGATTGGTCTCAGCTGCTGTACTAGTTGTTGTCGCACCTAAAGCAGCTTCCATACCTGCTAAAGATGGTAAACCAAGACCAGCAAGGTTCGCAAATAAAGAATTCGTTAAACTCATATTACTCAGGTTACTCAAATTGCCCAGTCCACTCAATGCACCCAGATTGGGTAAACCACCAAATGGCATTAAAAGAGGATTGTTCTTTGGATCAAAATTGCCAAGAGAGAGGCCTGATAGAAGAGAGTTATTCAAATTACCCAGCGAAGGAAAGTTTAAACCTGAAGCCATTGATGTAGCTGCTAAATTAGCTTGATTTGCGGACTGCTGACTAGTAGGACTTGGCATCATGGGAGGTCTTCCTGGGCTTTTACCCTTATTAACATAACTTCTATCATTTCCTGACAATCTTTTTTGTAAATCGTGTGGAAGATTTCCTCGTTCTTTCACAAGTTCGGCCCATTTTGGGTCAACATCAAACATTGGGTTCTCAATCAACCATTGACCTAAGCGCTTTAATTGTGGTGCTTTACTGCCTGTAACCTAAAATAGATGTACGTAAATTAACATATACATAATAAGGTATGTAGTAAGTAATAAGTGACTAAAAATATACATAATTAAATTGCATTTACATAATTAATATAAATGCATATATAACATAGGAAAAAATAAAATTTTGTATTCAAACCTTTTTGCCTGTTAATCTATTAATTACAGCGACATTCTCTTCTCCAGTCAATTTTTTCCAATCTAATAAAGAAGGATCAACACGCGGTCGTCGTCGTCTTGGTGCGTTTAAATATTCTGCACCTAATTGTTCAGACATAGCAGTTTGCTCAGCTAACCATTTATTCACTTTAGCCTCATGAGAATAGGATCCGATTTTAGAGGAATATTCAGCGACTTTATTAATGTCTGCAATCATCGCTTCATAACTCTTTTTGTGTCCGCTTGCTGATGACGAATGCGTTGAATTGAAATTTGGTTGTTGCTGTTGCTGTTGTTGTTGTTGCTGTTGAGTTTGTTGTTGATGCTGCTGCTGCTTTTTAAATTCGCGATTTTGTTGCTCTGCTTGAACAAGTAAGGCAGAAAAACTATCTTTATGTGAATGTAATGATGGGGGCGGTAAGCCAGAAGTAGAATTTGATGCTCGTGAAGACGGAATCGAGGTAACAGTAATGGAAAACGGTTTCTGACTACTTGTTGGAGGATTTGGAAGCCCTATCGGTGCTGAAGTTGGAGTAACAGTTACATTTGGTGTAATTGTACTCTTTTTACTATGTTCAGGATAGTGACTACTTTGTTGTTCTTTTGCAGCACTTAATCCTAGTACTATTTCGTCAAGTTTTCTCCTTTTTTTCTCCTTTCCAATTATAGGTTCATCTGTTGGCTTTATAAAAATATAATAAATTTTTGGTTATTATTCTTATATATGATTTAGGTGTTTATATAAATAATTGAATAAATAGTTCATATATTTATAATACATACACAGTTCTTTCTCTTCATCAATTTGTCTAACATACTATCTAATTTCCCTTTATTACTGCTAATTTGTTTGTTTTTATTTGGCATTGAAAAGTCTTGAACCTCGTTCATAATATCTTTATTATTATCTGTACTTGTTTTTGGATATCTAAAATGTAAACATTATATAAATACATAATTAAGAACATGTTTTATATTAAAATTATAAATATTATATTTATGAAAAATTATACCCAGCAGATAAATCTATAGGAGTCAAAGTACTCGAAGTCCCAGGAATTACAGTTGGTTTTCCAGGAACTGTATATTTTAAATCAAAGGGTATATTTTGTGTTCGCGTTTGCTGATGGGCTGGAGGTGGTTGAACTGGTGTTGAACGCCTCGATTCTTCCGATTGTGATTCATCATTTATTTCCCATGTATTAGATCCAGATAATACAGTAGGTTTACTTAAAGTCGCAGGAGACTGAGTAACCGCGTGGCTACTACTATTTAATAATGCATGAAGTTTTGCTAGAAATACAAAAATTATATAGCTATTAATTCTTTTAAAGAAAATTAAAAGAGATCATTAGTTTAATTTTGACTAATTTTACCCCTTTCAGTTTCTACATCAATAGCAATATGCCTCTTTCGTTTTTTAGATTGTGAGATATTATTCCCAGTTGTTGTATTGCGTGATATTCCATGATCTGTAGTTATAGTTATCACCTCTGAACATTCTTTTTCATTTGAAGGTATATCTGATTCATCACCAGCACTAAAATTTATAGATACAGGCCATTCTTTGTGTTCAATTGCATGTACGATATGCATCAAACGAGCTTCAATTGCATGTTCCTAAAAAAATTCCCCAAGTCAATTCTAAATGTACATAAGAATATAGGATTCAATTTACCTTTGGCCATTTGATAGTACTGTTACTATTGTGCGATAGAAGTTGCACAACCGTTGGTTCGTTATAATCTACTGTTTTGTCACGGAGAACAAATGTATCAATTTGCGTTAATCGTGACAACGGTTGAATAACTTCCAAATCGGGAAACATTGCTTTAAGTTCTGCTGCTTGAACATTACACTTATCCTCGATTTTGCACACCTTTGCTTTATCTTTGCTTGTATCCCCTGGTTTACTTTCTGGTACTTCTATTTCCTCTTTAACAACTGGAGCATCTATTTTTACACTTACTTTATCATTCTCCGCCGTTATATTTTCATTATTTTCCGTTGATTTTTCTACTATTTCTACAGACTCTTTTTGCTCTAATGAATTTTTTTCATTTGTTTCTTGAGTTTGAGACTCTTTTGGCTTTTCTTCTTGAACTTCTTTGTCAGTCTCTGCTGGTATTTCTTTTTCCTTACTTTGATTTTCTTTCTCTATTTTTATAGGTGTCGCTTCTTCGATATTCGTTGTGACATTACTCGTTTTTGTTTCATCTGTTTTGTTAATTCCTGATATTTGATCAGTTTTAAAAATTTCATTTTTTACTGATTCTATCACTACTTCATTCTTTTCTTCAGTTTTTATTTTCGCAGTGTACTCCTTGTCTGATGACATATTTCTTGCAACAGTTGTAATAGTTAATGCATTACTGATAGGTTTTTCTTCAGTTTTATTTTCAGCCTTTATAATAGTTAATTCTACTTGGCTTTTTTCCAGATCCGTATGTTCTGTTCGCTTTTCCGCGATATTTATATCCTTATCTTTTTTTGCACCCACTTTTTCAATTTTCAAAGTACCTTCACCTTTTTCCAATTTTACAAGTATTTCATCTTTATCGAATTTTAATATGTCTTCTCTGTTTTCAATTTTGATTGCTTTCTCAGATTTATCTGAGACTTTAGACGTCTGAATATTACTATACATATTTTTATTTAGAAGTTTATGAAATGAAAAATCAGGGTCATTTAAAATAGTTATATCAGTTCTTCCTAAACCATGTTTTGCCGCACCAAGTAATAATTCTTTATCGTGTTTTCCAGGTTGCCACCAATCAGGTGTATCACCTGATGGTTGACATAATGAAAGTCGTTCCTCCAAATGAGGATGAGATAAAATTTCTTCGCGTATTTTGCTTAAAAGGTCTACGCGATCTAATATTTGTCTTGCTTTTGCCGGACTGAGATGATCAACAGGAACGTCTGAAAAATCTGAGATATATATATCGTATTTAGTACTTTGATATTTATAATAAATATCAAATATGTAAACAATTTTTATATTTTCAGATTAAAGCATAAAATATGCTGCATAATATTGTATATATAATATCAATGATTGAGTCATAACATTACAGCTTTTAATTGTATATAAATATAATTATAAACATACCATCTTCGTCGTTCAATTTAGCGTTACATACTTTTTTACACATTGCTCTAAAAGACATATAATAATCTGTGAGATCATTATCTGTTTTCTTATCAAATCTAGCTATACTTTTAAATTTTGTCCAATCATACTGTGCTTTCTTTCTATCATAATTAACACCGTATGTCGATACAACTCTTAAAAATTCACTTTCTTCACGACGGGACCATTTTGTCTTTTGTTCTTCAATACGAGTTCGTTCTCTTTCTTTTATCATAGCTTCCATCTTTTCTCTTCTTTCCATTTTCTATGTAAAATAAAAGAGTTGGTATGTTCTAGATAACATTTTTGTTTTTTACATTAAATATTTTGAATATAATAACTTACCAAAAGATACATAGCAAGTTGTTGTAAGTCCCATCCTTGCATATTTAAAGGTGGCTCATTCATTGAAGTAGCATGATTTACAGTTGTATCATTTTCCATCCCTGACTTTGATTTTTGTAATACTTTTACATCTTCCTTTTTTACACTTCGCTGATAGGAAGAAATTACTCGACGTAAACGAGTATTAAGATCGACCACGGACGGCCAAGTCTTTTCATCATCTAATAAACTATCATTTCCTTCATGACTACTACTAGGTTCAGGTCCAGGTGTATCTGCCTTATTAGGTAAAGCAGGTGAATCAGTAGGTGTTTCTCGATTAAATTTATCAGAATCTTTTGAATCTTTTATCATTCCAAGAGATTCAACATCTTCAATGTCATTCTCTAAACTAGTATCGTCTCTACTGCTGCTGCTGAAATTTTTAAATATTTTAAGTTAAAACTTAATTTTACATCACATATTTTACATAGTATATCTTTAATCTTTTTAATTTTTACTAAACAAATCTTTCTAGTACGTATTTAATTGTGAAAACATACATATACTTAACCAATTATAAATGTAACAGTTATTTTGAAATTATAATCTAAAAGTGTATAACATCAAAACTAAAAAGATTTTCATGATTACCACTTTAAAATGCTGCGGATACTAAAAATTTACGTTATAAACAGAAGTTATTAAGTATATATAACAATAATGTATTGACTGTTTATAAGAAACACTTAAATGATCATTGTATATTGGTATATTATATGCATCATCCGTCTCCACTGTAAATAAAAGCTAGTAGAAAGTAATATCTTAAAACAGGTAAAAATACGAAATTCCTTCACTGTTAAGGTACGAATAATAAAAGTATGAATAAAATGAAAAGGAAAATTTATACACTAATTCTAGCAGAGGCATTATCTTAAGCAAATTTAAACAGCATGCAAGCCATATATGTTAGAATGAAACAGCAGTGGCACATAGATATATATATATATATATATATATATATATATATATATATATATATATATACATATATATAAAACAACGTAAAAAGAATAGTTACTTACTTATTTTGTGTGGTCTGAGACTGGGAAGGGGGAGGGCAGCTTGTAATGAAAGAAAGCGCGGGATCAATCCTCATCTGGTCGTAATTCTCGTAGCCGTGTTTGTAGCAGCCAACTATTAAGGATTTGTCTGCTTGAGAGTCCCACCACTTCGCTGGCCGTTCCGTCAACTGTGGAGGGTTTATCCGCAACGCACTGTAGGGCGGTTTCATTTACAATTTGCCAATTTATGTATGCCAATCGTTTAGATTATAAAAGATTTATATTTTTATGAATTTTAATAGAACCGTAAATTACAATGTTTGTTGTTAAATAAACATAGAAAAGAGGCATATTATATTAGATAATATTTAAGGAATCGTTATTTATTTTTCTCGTCCCTTTCGCTCGCAATTAAGTATAAACGTAAGTAAACTTTTCAAACTTCCTATTCTGTTTGCCCCTTTAATACAGTGCACTGCTTTATAGCTGTCTCTTACCATGATGTTGCTGAGTTGACCATCTTTGACCATAGTAAGCCGTACAAAGTGTTTACAGTAATTTAAAAATCGTGTATATATTCATATACATGTTTATAAAATAGGATGGGAAAATTTTTATATTAGTAATATAGGATCAGCGATTAATAGCTATTTATAGAGCTACAAAATAAACATGGTTTAGCTCTATGAGCATTCCTCATACAATTACAGCTCCCAGGATAAACAAATACATTGCACATGCAACTATAAAGCTCCGTATAAGCGTGTAAGTAAGTGCATGATATTCTATGATAGTCAGTAGAGCGTAGAATAATGGAGATTTAAAAGTAAGTAAATATATATAAGTTTATAAGTGTATATGTATACGCGCGCGCGCGTGTTTATATATATACATATATATAATATATATACATATGAAATCACTAACCTGACATGGACGCCATCAGATATATGCTGGACTAAGTCTCCAATAATCTCATGTTTGATATAGTAAAGCATTCGCACGCGTAACAGTACTCTGTACACAATACAAAAATTATTTACAAAATTTTAATAAAATTAAGCAGTACTTTCAACTAAAAATATTTTTTAACAAATTTTATCATGAAAAAGATTGTTGTATTTAATGTACGTACTTATTTGCATGACGACTCAAGTGTTTCCTGTAATTACTTTCAAGAAATATGTCTCCGTCATACTTTTCAGCGTTACTCCAATGATTAGGATCATTTGGACCTCCATTGATCATTGATCCCCGTGTTTCTCTACCTTCTCGAACTCGCCCCTTTTTCTTTTGTCTATTATTTCGTCCACTAGTATTAACACACACAGTCTTGATCTTTTCTCCATTTTCTACAGGCGTAATAAGATCACAGATGAAGTTACGAATTTTTTCATCTCCGCGATAGTAACGGAGACAATAGAGTAAAATGACTCGTGCACAATCTTCAACATCAACTTCACGCCATCCTCGACGAAACTGACTGTGTTGAAGAATCTCTTCCCATCGACCCCATCCAAACGTTAGTAAGCCTCGTTCGACCTTAAAGCATTCGCTTCGTGCCCAACTTCCATATACCACCTCACCTTCCCGAGGAACATATTCATCGCAGAATTTCCGTGTCTTCTTACCAAATTTATCTCTTCGCTTTTTACCTTATAATGATAAAAAAACATATTACTACATACCTTATTATGAACTTAATATTAAGATAAAATATAGATGTGTGGAAATTCAATTCTTTATAATGTAAATATAAATAATTCTGTAGTAATGGCAAGCAACAATACAAATATGGCTCGAAGGAAGATAGTATTTATGTTGTGAGTTCACGAGATAGAAGTTGATATTCTTTCGAAATTTACAAATATACATACGTAGAAACAATTACTTATTTTGAAAAATGGGAAATAAATTGAATTAGTAAATTAAGAATTGGAGGATAAAATATTGAATAAACATTAAGAAACTTTTACTTAATTAATATGGTAAAAGAAGTATTAAAAATATTAGTAAACAATTATTAAATAATAAAACAATATCTACATTAATTAAATAATAAAATTAACTGCATTAATTTTTTGTTATGATAGTTTATGTTACTTGTAACTAGTGAATAATCTATGTTCATGAATGTTGTATATATATGTAAAGAAACACCTATTCAATTTGCCATGCATTACACAAATACAACGTCCTAAACTTATGTTACAATAAGGATTTTTTTATAGTACGTAAGAATGAAATATATTTAAACATTTTAATTTTTGGCAAACACACCAATAAAAACAACTTATAGAACAAGAATAACATATTTTAAACATTATTATGATAATATTAATGGTGTAGGCATACATGCACATGATTATGCTTATATGTGTATGTAACATTCACTGAATAAAAATAATAGAAAAGTATGTACATATATCTAGCGTTTCTATTTAACGTTTTTATGGGAACTTATTTGTGAAAACTTCAAAAGCAAAGAAATTAATTGAGAATGTATACCATAAAATTTTTGTGTTATGTTGTTAATTTGTTTTGTTGACAAACTAAAAAAATTGAGACTATTTCACTTTTTTAAACTATTCTAAAATCCTTTAATAAATCCCGAGTTTCTCATAAACATGAACGTAAATAGAAAAAGGATCTTAATATAACAAAATATCACTTGACGAATATAAATATGTATATATATTCTGCTACTAAAAATAAATTATATATTTGCAATTATATGTTGAACACAACACAGTGAAGTTAGTATCTACAAAGTTTGATAATTCAATATTTATACCAATATTTTAATATGTTCTACTATACAAAAGTTAAGGAACTTTTACAAATAAAAAGATATTAAAACGAATAACTGTTTTGCTAGTTTTATGAGGATAAAAGGCATGAAATATTTGAAACAGGATATTTAAATGTGACCCAATACCTTTGTAATTATCGTAGGATAATTCCATTCCAGGTATCACGTTAATTTGATGAAGTTAAGAACGGTATTGTCTTTTAACATGCACTAAGAATGAACATACCTCTACCTGTTAACCCACTACTTGTTTCATCGTCGCTATTATCATCAGAACTATCAAGATCTGACATAACGACAGATTCGTCATGGCCATATCGTTTGATTTGTGTTCTTCGCCTTGGTTCTGATATCACTAATTCATCTTCTTCTTTTTTCTCTGTTGTATCAATCTCAGCTTTCTTTGCCCATTTCTTCCAAAAATCTGGATCATCAATATTTATATCTGATCTGTTAGATGAGCATGCAAAACTAGCTTTTGAAAATGTCGATCCTTTCTCTGCCTCTATCGTAATAATCTATATAATTGAATTTTTTTAAATTAGTAAACACACATAAAAATGAAGAACTTTTAGCTAACGAAACAACAGCTCACTTACTTGTGTTCTTCGTTCAAGTATTTGTTCTATATCTTCCTCACAAAATTTATCTCCGGCATTATCGTCATCCATAATAGCACCATAAGCACCCTTTTTTAATAAATCTTCTATTTCCTTCTTAGTCAACTGTTTATTACTTGGATCTTTACCCCCTTGACTTGTATTCATAGATTGCAAAATTGCTTTATCTAATCCAAGTTTCAAAGAAGCTTTATCAAACATTTCCCTTTCATAAGTATTTCGGCAAAGTAATCGATATACTTTCACCATTTTTTGTTGACCAATTCTGTGACATCGAGCTTGAGCCTGCATAAAAATTTAATACATGTATTCGTAATTTAACAACGCATACAATATTGTAGTTATTATTTCACATATAAGTACAAAAATTCAATAGTTTTACTAAAATAGAGTAAATTCAATTAAAACCTGTAAATCATTTTGTGGATTCCAATCACTATCATATATAATAACAGTATCTGCTGCTGTAAGATTAATTCCAAGACCTCCTGCTTTAGTACAAAGAAGAAAAACGAATCTGTCGGAGTCAGGTTTACTATAACGATCAATTGCAGCTTGTCTTAAATTTCCCCGAATTCGACCATCAATTCTTTCATACGGATACCTAAACAAATATTTTTGATAAAGATATAAATATCGTTAAAGAATATTTACAGTAAAGTAAAAATTAATAACTCTTACTTTTTATATAATAAATAGTCTTCCAATAGATCTAAACATTTCACCATTTGACTAAATATTAACACTCTATGACCACTAGCTTTGAGTTTTGGCAGTAATTTATCGATTAATACCATTTTTCCAGAGCTATTTACTAGTGCATGGTAATAAGCTTCTGAATCTTCCTTTTCGCCAGTTTTGTAATCCAATTGTATTTGATCTTCTGCGCCATTAAGTAAAAATGGATGGATACAGCACTTTCTTAATTCCATCATTGTATTCATGAGATTCGGAATGTTAGCTGATGTGGTTCCTTTTGCAAGGAAAGAGAAATTCCTTTCAAGAATGCCACGATAATATTTTTTTTGTATATTTGTTAATTCCACCTGAACGATAAAAGAGCATAATTTACTATAAATTATTTATTAATTTTCAAATATACATAAACAAACTTGTGTTAATAATATTAGTCACCTCAACTACTGTTTCTTCCTTTGGAGCTAACGATTTCTCTACGTCTTCCTTAAGTCGACGTAGCATCATTGGCTTCAAGAGAAGTTGTAGCTTATGGACTTCACTTTCACTACTCAAATTACCAAATTCTTTAAGGAATGCTTCACTACTAGAAAACTGCACTGGTTCAAGAAAATTCAATAATGAAAAAAGCTCATTGACATTATTTTGTAAAGGTGTACCAGATAGAAGGACTCTATGTTCTAAATTTAATTGTCTAAGACCTTCAAGTAATTTGCAATTTCTATTCTTTAGCCTATGAGCTTCGTCTATAACGCAGAGTCTCCAATTATAGCCCCGTAATTCGTTAAAATCTGTTATAATTATTTCAAATGTAGTTATCAGTACATTAAATTTGATTAAATCTTTAATTTGCTGTCCTTTTTCATTTTTATAATAAACTTCATATTCTTGAAGCATAGTTCGACTTGCTGCACTGTAAGTAAAAGACTTCATAGTAAAATGTATTTTATTTTCAAATATGAAACTACGAAAAAATTATACTTACGATCCGTGATATACTACAACATTCATGTCCGTCCAACTTTCAAATTCACGTTGCCAATTTGGAATGGTTGAGAGTGGAGCTATTATTAAAAATGGTCCACGAATGCCATACTTGTATACTGCATCCACAAATGTCAAAGACTGAATTGTTTTTCCTAAACCCATTTCATCGGCAAGAATGCAATTATGTCCATTATACCACGAAAAAAGCAACCAATTAAGGCCTTCTAATTGATACGGTCGCAAACTGTTATTATTTTTATAAATTGGTGATTCCTCTAATTTTACCCACGCTGACGCACTTGGTTTCTTTTTGGGCTAAATAGATATTAATAATTATTTTGATGTTAAACATTATATTATGTAGTTATAATATTATAATATACTAATATAATAACATATTACCTTCCATTGATCCTTAGGAGGTACTTTGTTAAACTTTATAAATTGAGCTATTTTTTCTGGATCAACATCTTCTTCTAATTCCCACGTGGAATCTTCATATTGAAGAGATCGCCATTTAACTAAATAGTGTTTTAAAGTTTCTCCAGTAGTTGGATCAGTATGTGTTGCTTCATCAAGCACTCTATCTACTTCTACAAAATCTGGATTAAATGGATCATCCTCAGTCTAAAAAAAAAATCATAACTTTGATTATTCATATCTACCTATTTAATATTAAGAAATAAAATATCAAAACTGTTGTAAAATATACAGGTACAAAATAATTACATTTTCAAAGATATTAGTGTTTTGTTGCTGTTTTTGCTTGAATCTTTTCAGCTTGGCTTGAATTCTTTTATCGCCCTTGTATAATTCTTCTTCAGTCCTCCATTCACAATGCAAATATGAAAAATTTCTATATTTAACAAAATATTCCTCAACTTCTACTATTTGAGGCTTCACATCTGCTACTGCATTTTCTTGTTTAGATTCTGTAATTGTTCCTTCACTTTTACTTTTATCTTTTACATCATTGATACTTTTATCTTCAGAAGTCTCAGTATCATCTTCATCCTTATTACTCGTTTCTGAGACTGATTCTTTTTCAGATGTTTCTTCTTTTGACTCATTTTCCACTTCTTTATTCTTTGTATCAGCAGCACTATTATCATTTTTTTCAGCAGATATCTCAGTTTTCACTTCTGGAACAGTAGGTTTGACTTCTCTTTTCCCTATGCGAGAACACAATATATGTTGCACAACCATGGAATCTTCATCTGTTGTATTCTATAATGTATAAAAATTACTACTTTAAAATTTTTGCGAATACAATTTTAATATATGAAAAATATGATATTAACATAATACATACAATATACACAAAGTTAGGTTTATTAGGCCCAACTTCACCACCTTCATTATCTTTTTTGACAGAAACAGGTTTTGCGGTATTTGTACCCTCTACTTTTTTAGAAAGCTGAGCATCCTGAAGAGGTACATCATCATCTGAAAATCTAAGCATTACATCGTCCACATATTTCTTACGATGCGTATTTCTTGCTGAACGCCTTTTATTATCATCTCCAGCTTCTGGTGATGGCGGAGGCGTTGCAGCTAATTCTTCACCGTCAGAATCGGGCGCAATTCGACTTTTTCGTTTTCTAATAAAATTTGGTAAATTAATGAAGTAAAGAAAAACGTGTTAAAAAAGAAATTACAAATAAGAAATACAATTACTTATCAATATTCAATATTTTAAAATAACATACTTCGAACTTCTAGGTGATTTCCCTAACGAAACCTTCCCAACCGATCTTTTACGAGAAGCAGCCTTTTTCTTATTAGGTGTAACAGTTTCTGTAACTGTGCCGACATCTGAATTTTCTTCTTTCTTTTCATCTGCTGGACTATCCTCTGAGTCTCCTTTTTGTTTATTTTGATCTTTTGTTTCAGTTATTAATGGCTCAGTAGTTGAAGAATGTACTTGTTCCTGATCACTTTGGATGGATGGTTCAGGTGGTTTTGTATCTGATTCTTTAATTGCACTTGAATCAGAGACTGCAGTTTCTTCATTTTCTTGAATAACTTCATCATCAGCTGATTCAGAATGATTAGTTTTTCTGTAAAAATAGAAAGTATTCAAAGAAATAATTACTGTTCTAACACATGAAAATTAAGAGGCAATATTTACAAAATAACTTACTTTCTATTACGTTTTGTTGAATCTTTGTCTTTATTTCTCTTTCTTGGTACTTTTGGAGATTTTGCTTCCTTTGGTGGTTTTGGTTCTTTCTTAACTTTCGGCTCTTTTGGCTCTTTTGGTTCTTTTGGCTCCTTTGGCTCCTTTGGTTTACGTGGTTTTCTCGTAGGCGGCCGCGACTTCCTGCCTTTACTCCATTCTTCTTCTATATCGCCAGAAGATGGCTTAATATCTTCAGAATCTGCTGCACTATCAACAATGTTGCTACTGTCTCCAGGAGTTACTTGGTTATCTGACAATGGCTGTTCTGGCTGTTGCTGAGTAACTGCTGCAGGAGTAATTGCTTCTTTATCGGCTTTTTTCCTACTCTTTTTAGCCCTAGGTGTACCTTTACTACGACCACGACCAGTAGTACTTGAAACCTATTTATAGAAAGGATTAAAGCAAATTCATTAAAAAGATTCCCCTTATCTATAATAATATATTGTTTATATATAACAAAAATAAGATATAATAATTTACCTGTGGACTATCAACAACAGCTGCTGCTGTAAACATTGGGGTTTGCAATATGCATTGTGGTCCACCATTACACTGATCATTAGTCTCATGTTGTTGCAGAGCTTGTAATTTTTCTTGTATAGAAACAATTTTTTCTTGATTCTCACTTGCTGGAGGCATACAATATAATTCTTGCAGTTGCTGTTGCAGTGCAGCTTTTTCTTGGTGATGTGTAACTGGAGCACATGAATTACCAAAACCAGCAGATGTAACTGCTGTTGATGTTGGATTTTGTGGCATGTTATACATATTTGGCATAGTGCTACCACTAACAATATCACCACCAGAGGGATACTGTTGTCCAGAACCCACTAACATTTCATTTGAATAAATGTTATTTTTTTGAATATTTGTATATTCTGTAAAATTTTGTTGCACTTGGTGAGGAGTTTGTGAATTTGGCACTGATACTGCAGTTTGATGAGATGGCAATACTATATTATTGCTTTGATTAACTGTAGGAATTTGTTGTTGGTGTGTAGGTGGAACTTGATTAGGCTGGTTTTGTATTTGAGAAGCTGAATTTTGTAAAGGTGCCTGTACCTGTGACAACTGAGATGAAACTACTGGTGTATTCTGAGGAATTATACCGACTTGCGAAGTTATATGTGGTTGAGATTGCTGTGTTGATTGGACCTGATTTATACAACTTGAAGCTGGTTGAGGTGGTGGTGGTGGCTGTACCAATTGAGGTTGTGAAATTTGTGGCTGTGATATTGAAGATTGTTGAGACTGAGTAATCGATGGTTGCTGTTGAGAAGTATTTATTTGTTGCAATTGTTGTTGGGGAGATGATTGTTGAGCTGTTTGAGGTTGTTGTACTTGGCTTATTTGTGGCTGTTGTGAAGACTGCAGTGACTGTTGAGGCTGTACTGGAGATTGTTGTGCTGATACTACTTGTGGCTGATTCATATGAAGTTGTACTGGTTGTTGTGGACAACTGATAGGTTGCTGTTGATTGTGCTGCTGCTGCTGCTGCTGCTGCACTGCTTGATTGCTAACTGCAGGTTGTTGAGGGTGTGCAGTTGCATTACTATTAGTTGGACAATTTACTGGAGTCAGCTCTAAATGTTGATCATTTGGTTTCTTATCACATGTATTCTGATTCTCAATAGTAGAAACAGGAGCCTGAACTTGATTTTGTGTCAATTGTTGTTGAGATATTGTTGAAATACTTGAACAATCAACATTTCCGTTTGTACTAGAAGCTGGTAATGATTGTACAGTTTCCTGAGATATTTTCCCAGATGTATGCTCTAAAGGCGAATTATTTTGTGAACTATTTTGCATCAAAGTATCAGCTTGTTGGTTAAGCACATCTTGTTGTTCTTGAACATTTTGATGTAATGTTTCATTCTCTGACTTTGAAGGTTCTATTGTGTTATGAACAGAATCCGTAGGATCTCTAACTGTAGTTTCTGCAACATTATGAATAGTTTCTGTTCCAGTTACTGGAAACATTGATGGGCTTTGTTCAGATACTGGAGGTTGAGTTTCTACTATACTTCTATCTTCATTCACATTTGGCCTTATTTGTTGCTGCTGTTGTTGTGGATGTGACCACTGGGTTGGCATTGGCATTCTAGGACCTGTTATTGGTGACATAGAATTTTGTGTGGTAGACTGAGATAAAACATTTGGTGTTTGTGACATGGATGGACGTGTCTGAAACTGATTATAATCTTGACTTGAAACGTTCGAATTTGTTACAGTAGCACCTGGAATCACCATCTGCTCCAGTGCTTGAAGAGTAGTTTGTTGCGATGTTGGATTCATCTGCATTGAAGTTGGAGGACAAGGTGACACAGACATTGTACCAGGTTGGTTTGACTGTTGATGTGGAAGTTGAACATGTGGATGTGGAGATAATGTATTAGGTTTAGCTGGTGACATAATAGGTCTAGGAGACATTTGCTGTTGTACTGCAGGTGGTCGTGGTGACATCTGAGGTCTAGGTGACATTTGAGGTGACAACTGTGGAAAAGCTGCACGATATTGGGGACTTGTGGCATGTTTGGCTGTGCCAAATTGCGTTGTAGGTCCAGAGTGTTGAGGTTGATTGAACATTGAAGTTGCATGATGAGAATATTGAGAGTCTATAGGTTGTTGCTGTTGTGTATTAGGATGCTGTGAATGTTGAGGATACTGTTGAGGATGTGAAGGATGTGTTTGATGAGTTGGATGAGATGGATGATGATGTGGCATCCTTTGTGGTGGTTGTTGAGTTTGTTGTTGCTGTTGCTGCTGCTGTTGTTGCTGCTGATGAATAGCTGAGGCAAATCCTGGATACCCAGGAGATGTTTGATACATTGTAACAGAACTTCCTTGCTGGTAATGCTGCTGTTGTCCAACCATATGTTGATAAACACTACCTGTTCCACCAGCTTGCATTGCTTGATGTGGAACACCCATATTTCCTATCATACTTTGCTGATTACTAAAATGTTGTTGTTGTTGTAATTTTTGATTCATCACTCCACTTTGATCTTGTTGATGAGAATACTGTGGAGGTATATGTTGTCGGAAAGTACCAGGTTGTGGTGCCATCTGATTATAATGTCTCTGCATTTGTGGATAAGCGCCTCCACTACCTGGCCAACCTTGCATACTTGGATCTATAGACATATTCGCTCTAGTCATTGAATGCTGTTGCTCCATTGAATACATGTTATCATTATAATTAGGATATTGTCCTCCACTACCAGGATGAGGCCCTCTATGTTGTGGTGCCATATTTCGAGCTTGATTTTGAAATGCTCCAGGCACCATAGCACGCTGTGGTGCACCATTGTCAAACGTACCAAGATTTTGATTAAACATGTTGCGTTGCGATGGATTTTGCAATTGATTAGCACTTCCAAAATCAGATCCACCAAACGAAGTTAATTTTTGAAGTGGAGATTCTTGAGATATATAAGATTGACTAATATAACTCCCTCCTCCATTAACACCAGTGTTTGGACCATCTCTAGATACTACCACAGAATTAGTTGTGCCTGCAGGGTCAAAATGATCGTTCCCCCCGAGGTCAGGAAGAGCATCAAGCATCGAGCCACTAACATCTTCACCAAACAAATCGTACGAGTCCATGTCTATGCTGCAGGACTCTTCGCCTCTATTTCAGGCTCAAGAGAATATCTTATAGTCTCTCTTTCAGACATTAACGTGCCCATTGTTAATCCACGTCTTTTTTGCCTGGAACAATGTTCATTAAAATTGCATTAAATATTTATTTTATTTTTATGTATATAAAATTTAATGTTCTAATTCATTTCTACAATATTTATATTATTTTTATAATTTTCAGTATTAGATATTATATGATGACATTGACAAATGCCAAAGGGAAAAAGCTATACGCTTATGGCTCAATTTCTCATAATCGCTATAACCTTTTCCCCTTGGAATATGTCCTAATATGATTTCCAGATACAGGAAATAGAAACACAAATAAAGTCCACATTTTTGTAGGATATAGATATGTATATAAAAATTATTATTTATAAACATCTTCATGTTGATACTTATATAATATTAAAATATTATATATTATATACTTAATTACAAATTTTAGTCACTTACAAAAAAATAACACAAAACTATATAAAATATCATTTTATGTCAATCACAATAAAAGTATAATTTAATAACTTTAACTAGTTTTACATTTATAATTATTACATTTTTATAATCAATATATTGATTAGTATTTGCAATATATATTTTTATAGAACTTGTAATCTGTTGTTGATTTAAATTTGACATAAAAATATCTTTATTTATAATAATTAATATAAAATAGTCATAATTGCTATAATTTAATAATTACTATATTTACTTTTTCTAAAAATACAAGCATCACATTATATACAGTTTCATTTGCACACTTTTTATCAACCTAGATTTAAGTTGTTATATTACACATTGGATATACCTACTTATATATGCTTGTATATATTCGTCAATATGATCAAATTAACATAACCTAACATTAAAAAGAGATATGATAATTACAATATGAGCATAACAAAATGTATATAAATAATACATACAAAAATTAAAAGTAGTTTCAAGACAACTTTACAGATTTACTAAAACCAATAGAAAATAATTATTTTATGTTAAAAGGATGAAATCTGTCGGCATATCGAAAATATATAATAGGGCTATTTGAAACCATTTAAAAGATATAAAAAATTAATATAAATTGCAAAAAATAATGTATATTATTGTTTATTAAAAAGTTATAGATCTGGTACTTTTTTCATTTAAAACGAATAATAAAAGATTCAAACATGCTGTTAACCAATATAGACAATAAAAGGAACATTTTTTTTTTAAGTAACAATATGGTATTATTGCACACTGCTGACACGCTGGTAAAATTGCAAAACCAATATGTAAAAATCTTCAAATATTGATACATGCACATGAACACAAAGCGAAAAAGAAACTTAAAAAAAAAAAAAAAAAAAAAAGGAAGAAGAAGAGAAAACACCTTACAAACCTGATGCACTGACAGCGGCACTATAATATGCGAAAGGAAATTCTTGCTCTTATTAGGATACGAACTAAAAACGCACACATTAAGTATATTACAAGGGTGAACAAGAAGAAACTGTTAAGATAGGTATAGAAAGTTCTCACACTTTATTGCGAGCGTAATTTTATTATCGACAAAATTTCTCTTTCAAATTCGTGGAATTTGAACGCACGCCGAGTTAAATATGAGCGTAGTAATAATATCAAGGGAAATCGAAGCGACTCGGTGAAAAAAAAGCACGGATCGTCGGAAAGTACGCCATTATCGTGAGAGATTTCCGTTTGGGCTTCCAAGAGAACTCTCGTAGCGGCCACCGCGACGCTCGATATTCAAGCACCAAAGCGTCACTTCACTTCGCACAATTCACTATTTCTTTCTATATTTCGTAGAAAACGCGTCTCGAAACATATATTACTTGGTGGATGTAGTTATATGTTAATGTTTTATCGAAAAACCACCCTTGTTTGCGCGCGCGTATACAAGATTTTCATCGACGGTGGCTGCGGCTGCGGCTGCGGCGCGAACCGTCGAGGTGCAAGCGTGTCCATAGGCCCGAATCATTCTACACATCTCTCTGCCCTCTCTCACCCCCCCCCCGCCTCTCTCTCTCTCACCAAGCCCCCGTCCTCCCCCCGGCGCTTTCCTCCTTTAGTACAGTTCACAACGAAGGACTACTCTTCTCTCTTACCCTACCCTATCCTATCCTGTCCTGCTGTACAACGGAGGCCGTTACACACACTAGTTAGAAATCGTAACATCTGTAGAAACTTATACAGCTACCTTTCACGTCATGCGCGCACACTCACTCACTGCACCACCTGGTGGCGCGCGCATCTCTCTTTGCTACTTAAAAACCTCTGTGCATGTATAGACACGCGTATGTAATGAACACGAAAAAAAAGAAATAATAATGCATTTGAATTAGTTACGGATTTTTTCGATTTATCATTGTAAAACCAATTATTTATTTGGTTCATATGGAACTGAAAAAATCGAAATATCAAGAAATTATCAAATTTATTGTATTTACACAATGACTACAAGAAATGTTTATTATTGCAATTACGTACTAATTAATTGAGTTCAACTGTTAATTTTCATATCATATTGCTGGTATATTCATATAACTACAAAAATTTAATACTATGAAAATGAAACGCGATACCTGCCAAAAAAACGCTTCATCGAAATATAAGGATATGTACTTATAAGTACTTTTTGTAGCCATTGTATGTCTTAACATCTTTAATAGCTGTTAGTAATTTGAAAAAAAAATCATTAATGAAATAAAAACGGAAAAATATTTATGTTAGAAAATAAAGCATTTAAATGACTAGATATATTTATTCCATAACTCCTGTACTAATCGGATATTTATACTCAATTGAACGAATGTTAATTTGATTAATCTTTTCCTCTGAAGAATAAGAAATCATAATTTTTTTTAATTTCCGAAATGTTTGTATCTTTTTCTTTCAAATCTTTTATTTCTTCATAGAGTCATTACTTGAATCAGTAGTAACTAATAAAAATAAAAAATAAATTTATTTGCATGTATATTGTTCCGTAGACATTTAAAACTATGAACAAATTCATATTATCGATTAAAGGAATAAAATCTTGACATCTACTTTAATCATGATTATACAATTGAAACATGAAACATAGAGCTCAAAACACGATTGAAATACTGGAATGAATTCGAATTACTTATCAATTACATTTAAATAATTTTATATAATCGATTTTATATAAAACTGAATTAATATTTAAGTAGTTATATAAACCTATATACATATATTTCAGTGTATTTTCTATCGAAAATTACTAGTAGAAAATCTATTTAATCTTTTGCCAGAAAGAAATTAATCAAATCATCATGTAAATATGAATATTTTTGAATATGAATATGGGTATAAATATTTAGATTTCGATAAGTGACATTATGATATACAACGTGCAATAATTGTGATATATAAATGAACAATATTAATTTGTAAAATATACAATAAGAACATAGTTATTTAAGATCGAAAGTAATATAGGAACGTGATTTATTATAAAAACAAAAAATCAATGAAAATTGTGGATTATATGTTTGCATATGCATTTCAACCAATTAAATATTATATTTCTATTTACATTTGAGAAAGTAAGTATATTTTAAATACTATTCAAATATGATGTATAATAAAATTTGCGTATTACGTATATATATATATATTTTATTATACATATATATATGTATCAACATATGTGTAAATGTATAAGTTTAATGCGTGAATATAGTATATTCACTGAATGAAAACAGAAAACAACGGGAAGAAGAAAAGAGATTGGACGCTGCAACCTTCCAAGAATTACACTCCTAGCACATAAAGTATTTGGCATCATGGTAAAAACACACAACGCAATTGGCGGTAGTAAGGCGGAGTCCGAATTATACCACAAAGAGAACCAATCAGATTTTACCTTATAAAGTAGGATACCAGGGCAGGATATTCGATTAACCAATCCTGTCCTTTAGGTATCAGCTTGAATGTGTAAGTATATACAACATCTTTAATGAATCACGAGTGTATTTAACATTATATTTCATTTTATTTGATTGAATGCATACACATACGCGCGCTCCACACACACACACACACACACACACACACACACACACACACACACACACACACACACACACACACACACACACACACACACACACACACACACATTGTAATAAAGAAACCAAATCACATAATTCGTCGAACAATGGATCGCTAATGACTAGAGAAACACAAATTTTAAAAAATTTGTGACAAGATTTTATTTTTTATGACTAATTATACACAAATCAACTCTATTAATTTTAATTCTAATTCTAATAATTCTATCAATTATTTTTCAATTTTAAATAACGAAGTTGTAAATGTTACAATTATCGATTTATTTACTATCAAAAAGTAAGAAATAGATATTTTTTATTTAATAGAAAAATGTACAAAAAGATTATTGTTTTGAAGTGAGAGTGAGAGAGGAAAAAAGAGAGAGAGAGAGAGAGATAAAATCTACCTTTAATAGTTTTACTATAATGTATAAATTAAAAGTATTAGCAATTATTGAAGATTTATAGACAATAAGCTTATGCTTACCTTAAAATAAATACATAGCTAATGAATCAATTTTCATAGTTTCAAGATTACCATTTTGAAAGAAATACTTATTTCATTTTAAATTTGTAAATGTTTCACAGCTATATCAATGAAACATCGTCATGTAATATAATTCAATAGATTTATACAAGTATATTAAAAAGAATAGACTTTATGTAATTTCAGTAACATTCAGTGATTATGAATTTTATTATACTACATAATAATGGGTAATTTTGTTAAATACATTTTTATAATTGATTGACAAAAAAAGAATAACACAAAAGGACAAAAATTAAATACCTATCATGTGAAACATAGTCAAACTAACAACGGTCTTACACATCCCTATGCAATCTACGATCAAACCATAATTTGTTATGAAAAGTGGGATACAAACTAAAAATATTGAGAATTTATATTTTTCCATAACAAAAATAAAACAGAGTACTCACAGCATAGAAAAACTATAACGTAAAACTAAGAGATCAATGAAAAATATTGAAATATTACAAAAACGTTATATTTTTATTTCGCATACTAAACATCTATGAATGTAATATAACATTATACAGTTTTATTCTGGTTTGAAGTGTCAAAATTAAGTTTCAATATTGTTAAAATTAAGAAATATATAAGCAATTTATATAAACTTACGAGTTATTATTATGAAAAACCAGGATTTTGCAATAATTAAATAAGACTCACTGTAGTGTACACGTTAATCCCATTCCCCTGGACATTCCATGTAAATCTACTGCACGATTGTTCGCTTAATCGTTATCTTGGTGTCCATTTTGTTTGGTTAATTACTGAAGAGGCGTCAGTGCTGCCGTCGATTACGTTGACACAACATAATGGTTCTTCCGTGATTGGAGCACAATATATGTTAGAAATTCTAGTGTTTTTAACAGTTTTATAAGTAATCATATAAATTTGAACTTTACAACATCACTGTAACAAATTAAAATGAAATTTAAGATGTTTTAACAACATTATATATTTCTATTTATATTTCACATATTGACCGCTTCATCTTTTCGACGATAACCCAATTTCGTAAACGAATAGACAAGAAACGAAACGCTTTCTGCTTACAAACACACCGATGGTGTCGACACTTTACTTTATGACACATTGAATTTATTAAGTATAAGAAGTCGTAATTTAATAAATTTAATTTATGCACGTTTTACAAGATTATTCTATATTATTTTATATAATAAAATATTGTCTTTTGAATGTACTTTAAAAATATTTATTAAAGCACACCTTATGAAACCTATTTGTAGTATCTTTATTTATTAATTAATTTTTCTATAGCGGAATATATACGTGCATATGTACTTATATGATTTATATTTTAATCATTTTTTCTTTATCGTTTTCTTTTTAATACTAAGAAATAAGATTTTTTAGAAGAATTATTTTATATCACGTATATGTACATTTTTAAACTTAAAGTCGTATATCTACTTATAAATACTTAAAAAATTATATTTTAAAACACACTTTAGCGTCTTATAGTTAATAATAACATTAATTTAATCGTAATTAAGTTTAATACCGTGAAATATAGTAGTAAAAATATACTTATTTAGTTACATAGAAATCAGCTATCATGTGCATAAAATTTTACATAGATTTCCGTTCTACAATTTTATATAAATTTATATAAATGTAAGTTGCTTTGATAGTGTTGTGTTTAATTTTTTTTAAAGGCGTATATTTTATTAAAGAAGAAGATATTGTAATTCTAAAGTGAACAATTAATTACAAATTTAATATTCAGATTACCATAAATTTGCAATAAAAAAAAATAACTATATAAACGCAGTAATTGATAGAAATAATTTAAACTTAGTTCATAAAAAGTTATTTGAGGTATGTATTTTATAAAAATAGGTATATTATTTAGGTATTGTATCTAAAGGTATATAAACGTAAATTTTAATAAAATAATTAAATCATATTTATTTTATGTTAGTTATGTTTAGTCTTGATCTTTCATTTAATATAACAATAAAAGAGCACTATGTTTAATTATTGTACTTGTCATACAGAATAAAGATTTATTTTCATTTTCAGAAACATGTCGAGCACATCACAGAAACACAAAAACTTTGTTGCTGAACCAATGGGTGATAAACCTGTTACAGATCTTGCTGGAGTTGGAGAAGTTCTAGGTCGTAGATTGGAAGCAGCTGGTTTTGACAAAGTATAACATACTTTTATCTGAATCTGACTAATAATTTGTATTTTATTAATATTTCTTTATAATGAAATGAAAGAGCAAATTATTAGAAGTACCTAAGAATAACTAAGGCAAATATAAACAATGTTAAAATTTAAGTAATATTGAGTAATATTGAGTAAATAATACTTTTTATATGTACCAATAATTTGGTAAAGGATTAAAACATTCATTTAATTCAATATTAATATATTAATACTTATTAACGTACTTACAGGCATATGTAGTACTTGGACAATATTTGGTTTTAAAAAAAAACAGAGAACTGTTCCAAGAATGGATGAAAGATTTGTGTTCTGCTAATGCAAAACAATCTAGTGATTGTTATCAATGCCTCTCTGATTGGTGTGAAGAATTTTTGTAAGATAATTATAAAATTTAATGTTGATATTACAAAAATGAGATTTTTAATATAGCAAAGTATGTATTGTAATATTGTAATGCAAAATGTAAAAACTGTTTCACTTTCATGACTTCAAGATAATTTTAGATAAACTTACTATAGTATAATGAAAACAAATATCTTCAAAGGTACTTTAAAGTTTGACATAAATGTAATATGATATAGAAGTTTGTAATCTTATTTAATGTTTATATTAGATAATAGTAAGATACATTATTTTATGTATTAAGGTTAATTTTTCATTACATCTTATTTATTTTCTGATACTGATATACCTTTTAAACTATTTTTTACATTTTTGCATATAAAACAACATGTAAACTGTTCGATGTGTGGATATTTTACTTATAACTGTAACAAAATTTTGATAATTCTTGTACAAAATTGTTAGAAGTGCGAGATCTAATTTAAAAATATATTTTTGGATATATCTAATAATTCAAATATTTTAGTATATACAAATTTATACAAACAGTTATATATACAAAAATATTGCACATATATACAATAAAATGTAATAATATTTTACCTCTGATATGAGTGTATTAATCTATTGAATCTTAAGAAGACTACATAAAATTAGTGGCGAATGTTGACAGTACTGTTTTTTATAATCCGTTTATATTATAAGACTCTAATAAATAATTGATGTTAAATTAGTTATTGCCAACTCATTAATGAAACAAATGAATAATTATATTTTTAATACGGTGAGTATATTGTTTTATTGGGAAGAATTTATCATTGTAGGTTATAGGGTTAGATAATTCAAGTATTTCACGTGAAAAACGCTGCATCAATTTTATTAACGAGTTATCAACTTATCATGATAAATATTTTATTAAAATGTGTAAATCATTTTCAAAATCACTTAAAAATTGCGATACTAAACGAAAACAAGAAAATGATACATTTCGTACCTCGTCTACTTAATAAAACAAGTGAAATGTTAGAAAGGTTAGTTTTTTAAATGTATTATATATTTATTAATGTAGTTTATAAACAGTTATATATTAATAGGGATACAATATCGATACCGTATACTGCTGAGTCTTCTAAAAAGGATCTAATAAATAAAAAATTTGATAGTATAAGTAGACACATGGAAATACACAAATATGTACATAGAACAGAAATGGCAAGTATTATAAATCTTATAGATTCAGTGTGTAAGTATAAACAATCATGTATTATTGCAATATTAATATATATATACATATATATACATAGAAAACATTTTTCTTTAAAAAGATGGTATGCATATTGCAGATGTTATAGATACTAATCAGATACTCTCGTTAATTTCCTGGTGTAATAATATAATCGATTGTTTACCAGTAGACAAAGTAAAACTTGCAAGATCTTTATGGTTGATTTCGGATATGTGCAGTATGTTTTCAGTATTACATATTTATTCTATGACTTGAAATTAGTAAAAAAACATAATTTAATGTATGTTTTTTTACATTGAATTTGAAGATTTCAAGATGTCCATATCCCATTATAATCAGCTTTTAAAATTATATATAAGAAATGAATATGATTTTTCAACTACGGAATTACTAATGCACATGAAATGTAAAGAAATTTATCCAAATGATACCACATATAAGATATGTATTAGATATTGTTGTATGAAGGGAAATATTGACAAGGCATTAATGCTTGTTAAAGATATGCAGAAGTTACATTTTCCTATATCGGAATCTGTCTTTAATTCATTAATATTGGGATATTCTCAATCTGGGTAAATATACAAGATTTATTTATTAAACATTACAATATTTTAATAATTAGTATGATATCTAATTTTTTAATAACTAACGTGAGTGTATATTTTTCAGAGATATAATGAATGTAAATAAAATTCTAGACTATATGAAACAACAGAAATTAAAATTAACTACTGAAACATATGCTGCTCTTATATATACTCATGCTAAATTGAATAATGTTGCTAAAGTCAAAGAAATAATTCAGCATTGCAATTTAAACAACATACACTTCTCTAACATAAATATTTTAACTGTGATTTATATATTATCAGGGAATAATAACATCAATGATGTTCATACTGTAAGAATTTCTAAAAACTTTGTGATAAAGTACCATTAATGTGTACCATGAAAGTTAATAATGGGACATTTTGTTTTAGATGTTTCAATATTTAAAAAAAAGGAACACCATTCTAAATATTGAAATAGAAATTATATTGAAGTTAATAAGTATTAATCACATATACTTATCTATAAAGGCACTATCATGTATAGGTTTACATGATGAACACCCTCAATTTGAAAATATTCTGAGATTAATTTTAGAACATGTAGTTAATAATAGAGTGGTAAGAACAGTTTTTTGTTGTCACATTTTTCATATTTTAGTATTTACTTCTAATATATTTATTTTAGTTAATTAATGAGAGTATTAAGCTATGTATGATTTCTAAAGATGAAACTGTGTTCAAGAAATGTTTTTTGATATTATTATATTATTCGTTAATGAAGAATGACCATTTATCTCTTCCTTTGCTTAGAATATTTAAAAATCATTATCTGATAAAGCCACATTATTTTTGGCCACTTTTACTTAGGCAGGCAATTAAGTATGATTTACAAGGTATATAACTTATTAATTTTTAAAGTATTAATAAAATTCATTAATACTGTCAATATTTCATTAATATTGGTTGTATCAATAAGTATATGCTTTTAGGTATTTTAGATATTCTTAAAATTATGATCAATGACTTTAATATATTACCTTGCATTGATACAATTACTGATTACGTTTTACCATATACTTTTGAAAAGATATCTCACACAAGAGATTTATTAATAAAACATAATATAAATGAAACAATGATTAATAATGCTTATGTATTATTGCTATTGAAGAAAAGAAAGGTTACTGAAGCTGCTATATATAGTAAGTCTAAAACTTTGACATATATAGAATAAATATATTTAGACTAACAATACTTACGTTTTTTTTATAGTGCGATATTTCAAAGGTGAATATTTTTATAAAATTATTGCTTCTGATCTCAGACGAAGTTCAATATTTAAAAATGATAAATATAATTTTGTAAAAATCAGTATGAACCTAATAGAAAGCACTGATCCAGATTCAACATTGATGTTAAATAACAAATTAAATAATGTAACATTTGTGCCTATGGACAAACAGTTACATGATTTTATGATTGATTTTCCATCTCATAAAATGTGGTTGATAGGGGTATGTAATTTGAATTTTATAAATTACAAATTTTATATAGATTATTATGTCACAAATCTTTTTTTTGAGTTATTTTTAATAAGTTAGAATAAAAGTTATATTATGTTGTTTGAAATGTACTTTTTATAATTGCATAATTACAGTAGTAGAATATATATAATAAAAAACATAAGTAATAACCTAATAGTTACAATTTTGTTGTATTATCTTTTTAGGTAATAAATCAGCTGGTAGATAACAACATTAACTTAAAGACTGAAACAGTAGGAAGAATACATGAATTTTTACATGCAGAAATAACAGATGATGTAGTACAAGTTCTTCAAAATTTAACAAAATAAAGTGATGTGAAATTACCCAGCAATTTTATATTTAATAAATTGCAAGTTTATTAGATCATATATTTGTATCATAATATTCATTCTATAGTTAGAAGTATAGATAAATTAAATGGCAAAACATTTATTAATAATTATAAGAAAGCAATAAGTATTTTGGACAAATTAATTATTTATTATATTTTTAGTTCTTTGAGTATTTACATTTTTATGAATTTTTTGTTGAATTGTAGGTATAAAAAATAAAATTAATCCACTAATAGTTATCATACCACCAGCAGTGAAAAATCCAGGATCATAAGATTGAAGTACATCATATAACCATCCTAAAATTATGAATTATAAAAAGGTTAAGAAAATAAAACTTATGACTTAAAACATTGTAGACACACCTGCAATGGGTGGTCCTAAAAGTGATGCAAAACCTTGAAATAGTAAAAGCTGTCCAAAAGCATTGGTAAGACGATTTAAACCCAATAAATCTACTAAAATCACAGATGTAAGACCAACATAAGCGCCAGACGTGAATCCAAATATAGAGGAATAAAGTGTGAATGAGGCAAAAGATGTGCAGAATGCACTAAGAGTTGTAGCTGGAAAAATACGCAAAGATTAAATATCATGCACGATTTTCAATTAGATATTAATCTATTAATACTATTTAAGAGGTTTGATTAAATTTTATAAATAATAACAAAAGTAATACTTACAAATGCCACATATAGTAAGACATAAATTATATATTAATAGTCGATTAACCCATGGCTTGTCTGAAACATATCCTAAGATTATACGACCAACTGTATTAGCAATTCCGATTATTGCAAGAAGATAACTTGCATCCTTTTTATTAATTCCTCGTTCTTCAGCTTGAGGCTATAATCAATATTTTCATGAAATATAGCATAATCATAAATATATTAAGAATTATAACTTTTATAATACACAGTCTTTGTAAAAATATGTTAAACAAAAGTCGTTTATAAACAAATTAAATAGTTTCTGTTATCAAAAGATTAAAAACATTTTTAATAAAAGCAAGTATATATACCAATACATAGATATATGGTATATAAAATCCAATACTGGTGCAGAAATTAGAGAAAGTAAATAATATAAATACTGGATCTTTTAATAGAGAAATGGTTACATCTTCTTGAAAGGCATTGAGCTTTCTGTCAATACTAATTTTAAATTCTTTATTACCAGCTTTTATATAATCTATTTTATTAGGTAAACTTGTAGAGGACTTATGAATATGAAAGATTTCTTCGCTATATCCTTGCATTAAATTAGGGCTGTAAATAAGAACTACGTGTTAATAATAATCATATTAGAAAGTTACAAAATTTTATATTTTATATATCGAAAAAGATGTCTGTGTTTATCTCTCTGCACTTTTATAATAATAATAATGATAATAGATGTTAATGCTTGAAATATTAATATCCAATAGATATATATATATAGAATATATATAGAAATACTGACTGCTCTTTATGAATATTCTCTAAACTGTCTTGTATCACATTATTTGAGATCAAAACAGGTTGACTCAGGGACTTTAAACCAGCACGATTATTTTCCTTTTGAAAACTCACACTGTATATCTTTTTACTTTGTTCCTCATTAGATAAATTATTCGAATATTCTCCAGGATTATTTTTCATGTTCTGTGAAGATTTCTGAAAATTGAAACTTAGGTCTACGATACGGTACATGAAATGTTTATATATCTTATTCAACGCATCTGATCTCACATACATATAATATACATATATATAATATACGCGTTCGTATAAATTGCGCTTTCATTTTTCTTTATCTTTTATAATTCAATTTCATATATAGTTTGATACTATTTATTACGCGATGTAAATGCTGTTATTAAATTTCTTATAATAATACATACAAGAATCCTGTACCTCTGTAGAACTTCTCTTTTTTCGTTTATCCGTTCTAAGGGGCCTAAAAAGCGCTCCAAGAACGGTGCAGTTCAGAACGATTCCAGAACAAATTAAAATCGCTCCTCGCCATCCGTATGTCGCTATAAAGTAATCTAAGCAAGGTGCAAAAATTAATGTGCCTAAACCAGAACCGCATACTGCGATTCCCGTTGCAAGGGACCGATACTTTTCAAAGTAACATGTCACGCTGACAATCGCAGGTAAATAGATCAATCCAAAACCTAATCCTGCAATAAGAATAAATTATTTCTGAACTTATACGCTAGCATTGAAAGTTTCTATATAAAGGAATAAAAATATTTTCACCTGTTCCAATGCCGATCGTAAAGTATAATGTTATAATATTTCGAGCCCACATACTCGCCAATAAACATGCACTGGCCAATATCGAACCAGCTATAGTTACAACCCGGCATCCAAATTTATTTACGAATAAACTTGATATCGGACCTTTAATCAATCTTCCGTTATGTTTTTGTTACTGAGAAATCGAAATTATCGTGGATGAAAAGTTTACCTGAGCACAAAGTAACACCGACTAATATCGATGCAATCCATGCAGTAGCACCTTTTCCCTCCTCGAAATAATACAGAAGTTCTAAATAAAAAACACCGAACGAATAAGTCACTCCATCCGCTGCAACAAAAATATATTGTTCTTTCATATAGAGTTTTTGATGTAAAATAATGTTTAGCAGAGGATGGTTAAAGAACTAAATAATATACATAGTAAGTAACCTCTTCTTTGGGAAGAGAAATAAACGAACGATACGTTATACTTGTTATTCTAATGACTTTTATTTTTGTTAATGAAATTAACGTCAGTGTTACAAGAAATAAAGGAATTGATAATAAAATGAGTAATCTATTTAACCTAATTCGTCAATAGGAAGTTGCATTATACTATTCATCTTTAAGTTATCGCTTCATTATTACTTTCCTTCTTCTGAGACTGTTCTTGTTTTATTTTATTTTATTTTCAATCGTAGTTACAATAAATGCAATCAATTATTACGATATTTAAAAGCAATCATCGTATTTAACGTAATATTAAATGAATGGTATAACATGAATTTAATATTTTTCAACAGACGCATATTCTGTATCACCTCAAAGGTGGTATAACGCAATTCTTAGTCACTACCATACAAAAAATATGTTTTTCGTATCATATTCTGATTTCACGTATCGTGAAATTACTGTTATGCGTAATCAAAGTTTCTCTGTATAAGTATATTTCCATACACATGGTAAGTGACGAACAAAGTGCAATAACTCAACAATAATACAGTTCGATCGCCGGTACTGTCTTTGCAACGAAATAATCTTCATTAAAATTCTCTCATCGCATAGCGTATCGATATTTGTCATTTTTCAAATGGAAATAATTTCAAAGGTCGTTCTAATCCTCCTCTTATATGTATTGGTATCGATAACCTTGTTACCATAATTTTTTTGTCACAGATACAATCATCGCCTTTAAATTTTAATACATCTAATACGATGCCTACAACGAGCAGAAAACAAGCTAATAATGTAAGAAAACATCTAATAGAAATATTTTTATGTGTCAAGATAAGAAGCTAAAAAGACGCATAGATATATGTAACATATCATTTTAATGTTTCTGTAATACCAAGGCCAGCGCTTTTTTTAAATCTGTTTTTTTCTATTTTTTGGATGCGTAGAAATTTTTTCTCATCTTATAATGTACTAATTATCGATTAAAATCTGTTATAAATCTAATTGATCTAAAAATTGATCGTTTCGTTATAAACAGTTATATCAAGCAAATATAGATATCTATAAATTTTTTCCGAATTATATAAATATATGTATCTATAAAAGAAAGGAAACAATGATTATCTTTTATCGATTTGGTCAAAGTATGTGTATTCTTGGGAAAGTTAAAACCAGCAAGAAATTGAGGATGCACCAGTAAACATGCTTGCAAGGTAATTTTTTTTTTTTTCGAACCATCACGCACGTAATGGTACATGTGCATGATTTGTGCATAATGTAGAGCACGCTTAATTTACTGTATTTGGTAATATTCTGTTTTGTAATAAGCACATAATAGCAAACACATGTTACAAATCTGTTCTTGTACGAGAGAAAACGTGTCAACGTTCTTAAATATCGCTCTTTCATAAGTCATGTTTTGAACACGAGATAGAAGATTTAAGAAATTGAGAATGGTTTTAATTCGTTTTGCTTCTCTTCGTTATTTTATTCAATTAACGTAATACCTATTGAATAAAAGAAATGATAATATAGAATTAACAAAGTAAAGGGAATAAAACTTCTTTTTATGACATTTTTATGAGATTAAAAAAATCGATTTATTAATGTATAAATCGTATAAATTAATTTAAATGAGTTTCTCGTAAAGATTAAAAATTGTTCTTGATATAGTGTAAATACGAAGCGGAATCTAAACGAAAATTTTACAATTCCGTGAAGTCTTTTCTTTTTATTACTTTATCTCAGAATGTTTTTTTTTTTTTTTTTATTCTAAATTAATAAAGATATCATTTATTCGATTAATATATCTTAGACGTAACCGTAATGGTAACAGTGTAAACGATAAATCTCTCGAAAAAGAGGAATAAGTATATTTTCATTGAAATGCTTATTATAAGTAGCAGTATAATAATTATATTTTAGATAAAGATAAAAAATTGGAGATAAAAGTTACGTGGTTTTTTTTAGTATATAAAATCTACTTTACGGTATTCATATTAAATTTATAATATTTTAGATACATATACGTTTAACGTAACAACGCAACATAAAATTTGAAATTAAAAATGAAAAGAAGAACTTGGCATGTTTCTTCGATATAAATTTTAAACTAAACTTAAAATGAAGTTTTAAGAAAATATAATGAAACGAGGAAAAATCGGTAGCTTACCAATTACATGGATTAAAAAGGATGCTAGAACTACGATGTAGCCCCATCCTCCGTCCGGTGGTAAGGGTTGCTTCGTAGCTGATGGCACTGAATAATCCATTGAGGTACAGGCGATATTTTCACTTGCATTTTTTTTATCTTGCCTATTTGCCTCAGCGGAGGAGCTGACAGTCGCGTGTGCCATGAGCTGCGATTGTTGAACTTAGTGAACGTTGTTTCTCGCGATATCAAGTACATATGTATGTATGTATCAAAGTTTTAAGTTGGTGCTCATATAGTGGAAGGGAACAGAGAAGAGAAGGGGTGATCAAAGCAAACCTCGAGGAACGCGTTACTTTTGATAGTACAGAAAATTTCATGAATGAAACGAAGAATTATTTTTGTCACGGAGCAACGCAGTATAATTGTTTCGTTTTTCAAATATATCATTAAATATAGCGATTTAAAACGATTAAACGAATTTAGAAAGCGATTTAACGAATAATCATGTTACGGATCTTTTAAATTATTTTTCTTTTTATTATTCTACAAAATGTTAGAAGAAACGAATTTAATACTAAAAAGGTCTAATTAATAACCGATTACGACGTTACTAGTACATACTAATTTTTGACTTAATTTGTTTCCGAATATATTTGCCGAATATCACAGTCTTTGTCGGGAAAGTATACATACAGCTTCGTGCGATGGAGTTCTTTATTTATTAAAAATAATAATATTTAATATACAAAAATTTAATTGAATTTCAAAATAAAATGAACAAGTAAAACATGAATTGAATACAAACATTTATTAGCCTTTGAAATTATTTTCTTTATTAATGCAGAGTGCATCTTCTATCAATTTTCTTTATCAATTTTCAATTTATAAAATCAACTAACTGTTCTATTAACATCTTGGTTATGTCCTTTTGGATGATCACTCATTTGAGGACGTAATTCATAGGTACAAATTGTAACACCATGATGATGCGAAGGTGTCCATTCACCTTTTAATCCGATATAATAAATTTTTATTTTATCTGTTCTTTCAGTACCAGTAAAGTACAAACTTAAATGATGTACAGATGAGAATTTAACCACCCTACAGTAAAAATTGTATTAATTTTTATATTATTATAATTCTTTATGTAATGCTTAGTAACATAATAAAACATACATACTTAAGAGAATATTCATGTACTCCCATTGTGTCTACACATAATTCAAATTCTTGTTCAGGTTCTGTAGCTACATCATCAAATGTCATATGTGGCCTATTTTTATACCTAAAAGAATAAAATATTTTTTTCGATATTAATAAAACATATTTTATATTTGTATAGGTTAAACTTTGTTTCTAGACATTCAAACTCAGGGGTATTTACAATTTTACTTTATCTGGATACAAATCATCTTCTCCTCCAATAATAACAAGGCCTTTTAATTTTATATTTCCTGTAAACCTGAAAAAGATGACAATATGTATGTATCCTTACAAATAGTACGTTCAAATAGCAAACATACGGAATGTTAAATAGAAGTTCATTATCCATATCACTTTCAACATACTGAAAAAGAAAAGTAAATTGTAATGTAAAATTATAATTATATTTTGAAAGATATTTTTATTAAATGTTTAAATATATAAACAAATAATTACTTTATTTCTGTCCAGTCTATTTTCCCATGGTTTAAATACAGTAGCTCCAGTAGCTTCTTCAAATTCATTTAAACATTCTATATTTTCTACATCAATTTTTTGATATAAATTATATTGTACACCTAATTCTGCATCATTGTGTGTAACACCACAATTACATTGGTGAGGCATTGTAAAACAATCTGCAAACATTTGTATTAACATTTAATATGAACTACATAAATAATTAAAGTAAACAAAATTGTTATCCAGTAAACAAAATTGTTATCCAATAAACAAAATTAAAATATAACGATATTTTAACCTTAAAGAGAAGGAATAAATAATATATCAATGAAAACTAACTCCCTCAGTCTTCAACGTCATAAAACGTTTATAGTACTGGAAGTAATAGTTGGAGTTACACATAAATTTTAAAGTTTGAATACGAAGTTTTTATATACATATATCATTATTTACTAGAAATATGGAAATATATTATAGATAACTACAATTATTTGTATGTTACAATATAGATTCGTTTCAATTTTAGATTCGTATTACAAGATAATTTAAAAAAATTATTATATTTTTATATGAATAATTCTATTTTGAAATAAACATCGTGATAAATATTTTTGAAATTCAACATTTCACATTTTAATTATTCATTCCGAATTGACTTTTAATACATTTGAACTTTTTATATATGTTCTAAAAATTTTATTTTCGTTAAAGCAATAAATTAATAATATATCTTTCCTACTGTGCTAATAAATGCATTATATATAACGCGAGAAATATTATTAAAATGTATATAAATAATTTTATCAATTTCTTAATTTCTCTTTTTTTTATATTTAATAAAATATTATAGATTAAAAATATTTAAATCTACTTATAATATTTATCGTTATAGGTTGGCAATATTGAACCACATTTTATACACAACTTCATTGAGTTAGCACTATTGTTTTCTGTACAGATCGGTACTTCAGTCGTATGTAGTAGATTACATATATCTGGGGTTAGCTTTTAAAAATATGTAAAAACGAATTATATGTGTAAATATTAAGTAAATATTATTACCGTTCATAAAAAGAATTATTATACAAAACGTAAAGAGCTGCTTATATTTCTTAGCTTTTAAATGCTTTACCAATCCTTCGAAAACCGTGACTGTATTCGTGAAGGCTTAATTGATTAATGGTGATTTCATAGCAAATGAATATTTGCATGCTGCAGTTATGTGCTTCCATTGTGAAAACATAATTGTTTTATGGTGATAATATGTCAAAATCAAACATAAGGAAGATAACGGTTGACCCTACGAAATGTAATACAGACTCTCGTCGACCAAGTGTGTTTGAGAGGTTGGGGACCAAACCAGCAGTTACTGCCGGCCAAAATTCGTCGGATTATTGTAGAAACTGGGCACTAAACGGCAGCTGTTCGTATGGAAAAAATTGCAAGCAAGTATAATTTTGAAGTTGATTTGATTTGAAGTTTTTGCATAGAAAATTAAATATGCATTTGTCTTTTATAATAATAAACACTGAAATTGTTAAAGTTATTATTTAAATAATACAGTAAGAATTATCACTCTCATTTTATTTAAGATGATCACCATTTTCTTTTCTTGATATTGCAACTAGATATGCAAATACTCACACATTAATAAGTCCGTCCAAGCGTGCCAAAAAGGATAATGCTATTGCAAGTACAGCAGGAGTAAGTGCATAATCTGTATTATCGTACTTTTAGTATAGAAAGTTTGCTTAGAAAAATTACAAGCATATTATCTTATTTGAAGATAGATATTTACATATATGTTTATAATATATAGCTTATTGAGGATCCGTTTAAAAGGCTTACTTCTAAGATCATAAAAAAGCCATCTCATAGCCCTGATTTAAATTTGGAAGAGTGGAATCAAACAGATTTGGAATACGAGGACGAAAAAGTCTTAGAAAGACGTAGACAGTTGTTACAGCGTGAACTAGAACTACAAATGAAGAAAGATAAAGAGGTTCATGGGAAAGATAAAGTGAGACAGAAAAAAAAGGCTATGACTTCTTCCTCTAGTTCTCATACTTCAAGTACATCTAGCAGTAGTAGTAGTTCTAGCAGTGAAGATTCATCTTCTAGTTCAACATCTGATTCACGTAAAAAAGTTAAAAAGATTAAATCTAAACGGCATCATAGTGGATCTACTGACTATGATGAAGATAAAGAAAAAAGAAGGAAGTAAGTTGTAATATATATATTACCATGCTTTTTTGTTTTTAAAATAAAACACTAGATTAATTTTTTTTATAAATTAATAGCCAATTTTCTTGTAAATGTTTTATTTATAGTATAAGCGTTACAAGATGACAAGTTAATAATTAATATATTTGATTTAAATATATGAACCTTTTAATATTTATTACAATTTAATAACCTTGACAGATTAAAATTGAAAAGGCTTGGAACAAAAAATGAAAAACCATCAGTGAAGAAAAAACGCAAGTTTGAAAGTAGTTCCACAAAAAAGGAGATTAATGCTAGATCTGCGAAGAAATACAGTTCATCTACAACATCCAAGAAACATTCTTCCACGCCTCGTACAAGGTCACCAGCAATACAAGCTTCTACAGCAGTAACATCAACGACAACTGCAGTATTAGGTTCCTCTGTATCTGTGCCTCATCATGGAACATCTAGTAAAGTTAGAGAGAGAAATAGAAGTGAATCCCCCAAAGCAGTAAAAGCTAGAGATATGGATAAAGAAGATAGACATTACAAGAAAGTGAGAGATGTAGATGAATTATCTAAAGATAATGCTAAGAATAAACCTTTTGATAAAGTCAAAGAACAGGATAAAGAAAAAAGTCGTGCAATAGACGAAAAAATAAAAACAAACGAAAGATTAAAGGTGAAATGTAAGGATAAAGATATACGTTCTAGAACACCTCCGACATCCGAAAGATCGAAACACCAACATTCAAAAGAAACGATTTCAACGAAAACTCGCCGTAGTCGTACACCTGAAAAGTCATCAAGATCCAAAAGAGAACTCACGCCGCCAAAAACTCAAGATAGACAGCTTTCTACAAACAGATCTCGAGATACGGAAAAAAAAGATCGCGAATCACATAAAAGTGATAAAACTAAAGACAGGGAGGACATAAGAAAAAATGAACAAAATAATAGAACTAGACAGGTATCGAATCAAGAAGAAAGCCATAGAAGGATCGGCAAAGAGTTTGATGATAAAACTTATTTAGGAGAAAAGACCCGCCAAAAGAGCAGAGAACGGCGTGATAAAGAGCATACGAGGGATGAACGTGGGCATTCGAGGCTTGCTCGAGATCAACGAGATGCTCGTGATAAAGATAAAGAAGATCTACAAGAACGTTGTCGTGAACGACCACGGGAAAGAGATCGTGATCGAGATAGAGATCGAGAACGTGATCGTGAACGAGAGAGAGATAGAGATAGAGATCGCGATCGTGATAGAGATCGGGATCGTGATAGGGATCGCGATCGCGATCGGGATCGAGACCGTGACAGAGAAAAAGAATCAATAAAAGCAAGAGATAGAGATGTACCGCCTTTAGTTACAACGTCGTTAAGTTTAACAACGGATAAAGGTTCACGTTATAGTCGGGATAAAGAACGAATAGTGGTGAAGGATAATGCCTTTGAGAAAAATGGAACTCGAGAACGTAGAAGCGATAGAGAAAGAGAACGATCCGAAACGAAAACTCTTTCTGATAGGGATAGAACATCTCAGCGTATTGATAGTAGATACGATAGAAATACTGTAGATAAAGATACACCAGCTCGTAAAACTGGTGTAAATTCACCTAGGGATCGTATTGATCGCTTTCCACGAGAAAGATCTTTGGATAGAACATCGTTGCTCGATAAAGGTGTGCACAATGTTCCACCATTGCCACAAGCTCCTTCTTTACCAGCCGTTCAGTCTTCTATAGCATCTTCATCGTCTTCATCCGCACCGCCTACGTTGTCAAGTTCGCGAGATAATTTAATTGACAGAATAGATATCGGGCACTATGATCGCGAAAGACACAGACGATTTAGTACAAGATATGATCGAAATCATACATCTGAACACGATCAATCACGCGTTACACCAACCAAAGTTGATCGTTTAATCGAAAGACGTGAGACTAGTCCACGACGAACAATTGAAATAGACAGAAACTATAATAGAAACTATGGGCGTTTATCAGAACATTGGGACGAACAGGACGAAGCGTCTTCACATTTAGATTATCGTGATCACCATGTTCATGAAGATGATAGAAGAAAAACTGTTGACGGAAGGAGATATGATAGTCCGTTTGATGAAAGACGCGGAATTCGTGAAGAAAGATCCCGGGAATCTAGATATGTTGTTCAAACTACTGATAGAACTTCATTTGATGATCATCGACATCATCATCATCATCACAGACATCCACTTTATCCTGGAGAAAAGTTAAGAAGTAACACCTCTATACGGTATGTTGATAATTGTAGTTATTAATCCTTATGACTAGTTACGAAAATACTTAAATTTGTATGTTTATTACTAGGGACGAAAATGTTCCTAACGATGATTGGGATAGTCATCATCGTGATGTAGAACACGGCAGAGAACGAGCTTATGGACCTGTTGATTGGGAAGAAAGAGAATGGCGAGTAAGAGGATTATGGGACAGCAGAGATAGTCTCCCTCGGTCAGAAGTGCATGATGATGATTGGAATTCTCGATATGATAATTCTGTGTCAGATTGGAAATCAAGTGACTCTCGAAAGTGGGATAATCAATCAGTGCATATTCGAGGCCATTATAGAAACGATCGATCTAAGGAATTAGAAATAGCAGAATCCACATCACATAAGTATGTCATGAAATGTAACTCTTGTTCATTTAATTACTTTTATAACAAGTTAATTTATTCCCTTTTTAGTAAAAGACGAACTTATAACAGTTCTGAAACTAGAGATGAATGTACAGTTCATAGTTCTAAACAAGCATCTTTATATGGTAGTATGAAAGAAGAACCTATTAATAAAAAGTTAATGGAGCTTGCAGAAGGGAAATTATCTACAACTCGAGAGAAATCTACAGATACTTTTCAAAAGAAGGCTGTTTCAAAAGAAAAATCCGAAACGAAGGAAACTATTACCTCTGAATCAAAACGTACTTGCATTGATGAGTCTTTGCAGACACTTCATACTGAAAGCGATCTCAGTGACATTAGTGATGATCCAGATGACATATTAAATATGGAAGATATCACAGTATGTTCCATTTATTTGTGTATAACTAAGCTAGATCATTATTACTTTGTAAGCTTACATTATTATTTAATATTAATATCTACAGGATATTGATGCAAATAAAACACGAGTAACTAAGAAAACTCCTGATACTATACAACGAGATGGTCAGTTAACAACTCAAGAGGCAGATCTGTCATCTCCAAAAGAAACTATAGAGGAAACAGTCTTTAACACAAAAGGGAAAGATAATACTGATGCAATGTCCTTTAGGTAATATTTTTAATTTCTAAAGTTCATTTACTATTACTATATGTAATATACAATAATCGCTGAGTTAATAACTAAAATTGTTCACAGAAATATGGAAGACGAAAATATGGAAACTATGGACTTTGAAGAAATTTCTGATGGTGAATTAGAGGAAGACATCAAAACGAGTGGTAAAGGTTTAGGCGATGCTTTAGGAGTTGACTGGGAAAGTCTTGTTAAAGAAACACAACCTCGCAAATCTACATCATGCAATCAGAATTCAGAAAATCGCTGGCAGTGCAAAGCAATTTTGCATAGAGTTGGCGTCTCTGCGAAATACGCAGGCGAAGATGTAATGAAGAAACTGGCAAAAAAATATGGAAAAGACGGTTTGTTATCCGATTAATTTTTATTTAGTGATAGTTACTTTAATAATATTTATTTAATTAAATGATTATTTTCAGATCATTCAGAATTGTTTTTCCATAATGTTGCATTTATGCATACAGCACTTGCACGAAATCGTTTGCTACGTGACTTAAACAATGATATGCTACCTACAGTGGATGATTTTCTGTACAGGTAAATATTTTATTTTTTTAGTAGAATGACATAGCTTTAACAGAATAACAATGCATAATATTATTATATTATAGGAATAATAATGTAAATATTGATGAGGATGTGGATTACGATTTAGAAGTTTTAAGACCTTGTACAGCTTTATATGAAGAAGCAAAATGTTTATTACAACAGGCAGTATGAAACAACAAAGTTGCACTTTGCTATTATATCATATACGATAGAGCATAGGGTATAAGTGCATCACTTTATTACCTGCTAGTCTGATACAGCTATTTAGCTATTTCTTGCTGTCAATTTAGCCATCTGGGGTGCAATGTAAAAAGAGATTAAATTGATACGTTTTTCTTAATATCTAGTTCTTTAATTTTCCATAACTAAATGTCTTTTTGTATATTATTCAATCTTCATGTCTCCTTTATCGAAATTATAGTTACTAAAATTGAACATTATTTTTAAAAAATATGATAGATTTCTAAACGATACAATTTCATTTTAAAAGAATTACACGTTTCTTTTATTGTTCTCTAAGTTATTTTATTATATGATTATAAGTATATTATAACGTTATTATATATACGTTATATTATACGGTTATAAGTATATTTTATGTTCTATTCGTCGATAATATCTTTTATACAGCAATTGGTTGTTTAAAATAGTTTTTATCATATTCAAATGTAACAGTCGAAATAATATCGTTTTGTAGTATAGTGATTGCCTTTTTTAATATACGTTGATTTTCATCAACCTAAAAAAGATATTCGATGTAAAGATAAAACATATCAAGACAACATCAATAAATGAACAATACAAGCATAACAACGAAATTTAGACATACTTCCTCAATATTTGGTTGTTGTTTAAATCGTTTTATTTTTTCAAGATTTGTGCAATATAGTTCATATAAAATAAGACCTGAAATATTAAATCAAGATACACATATATTTAATATTTTATATATAATATTAATATTAATAGAAAGATAGCAAAATTATAGACCCCGTTTTAAATGAATTTACCTCTTTTTCTACAATCACCACAATTTAAATCATCCAGTACAGAAAGTAAATCATTGCAGAATTTCGCTTTTAGATTCAGCTCAGTATCACTTAAATCTAACATAATGTTTGAAATCATAATCATATAATATACAAAGTAATTTATTTTTAACAAAATATATTTGTATATTATCCGCACCTTCCCATTTGGCACCATCACTTCTGCCATAATATGAAACAATTCGAAACTTCATATCTACAATACAGTAATTGCTCCAAGGAGTCAAAAGTGAAAGCTCCTTCTGCAGAAACTTATATATCTCACGTGGTGTTTTGCATAAAACTTCCTTTATGATTCCCGCTATACCTGAACGAATCGAACATATCTAGTAAAAAGGAAAAAAATGAAGTATTTACCTAGAATTGAGAGAAAGTTACCGAGGTCGAAAACATTTTAGTTATTAATTAAAATTAATAATTAATAGTTAATAATAAAATTAAATCAATGCTCTTAAATGAAAAAATTACAAATACAAAACTTGTTATTAAACGTTAACGCTATTTAATTCTAAACTGGAAATTAGAAAAATTCGTAAAGACGAAAATACATTAAAAAATGCCTAGAACAAATAATTAATCATACAACTAGTGAAATAAGCAAATATGGTTATTAATCATATTTATGGAATATTTTTGAAATTATTAAATTTTAAATAATTTATATAAATACCTGCCGATGATTTAGGGTTATGGCACATTTATCACAAATCCAAGGAGTAGTCATATTAAGAGGATCTAGGGGTAATAACTCTCCGGAACATTTGTCAGATGCGCATAACAGTGCACCTAGCCTAGATTTAAATTCCTAATATGTACCGTTTAAAATCATACATTTTTATATTTTAATCTTTAATGCATATGTTTATACATTTAAAAGTAATCATTAGATGTAAACTTGCCGTAGGATCACTGCATCTTTTGCACGTGCAGGAGAAGTGTTTAGTTATACTTAAAAATTTCCGCCGTAATGTTGTATCCCAAAATAAACTCGTATAAGTGCTAGTGATCTCCTCTCCAGTAGCAATCGGAAGGGCAGCGCTAACATACATCCGAAATTCTCCATCGAAATGATGTCTTGTATTCGGTACGCAACAGTGATTTTGGAACGAGGCAATAGAATAAAGTCCTCGTAAACTCACAGAATGCTCTTTGTCGTGGACCATAATCGTTTCAAACGAATTCGTATTAAGTATTCTGCACACATGCTCCATCAATTCCATATCTTCCTCGCTTGGAGAATTGATCACATTCTTTTTCAATTGTTCGATCTTTTCACAGAAATTATTTTTATAACAACAGGAGATAAAAATGAAAAATATCATAAATATTTTACGTAATTTTGATCACTAAGCAAATATTAATACCGATAATAATTATCATGTTAGTAACATTAATATTTTTAGAAACTGTTTTATGCGTATTAAGATTTAAAATACGATACGCAATTTCTCATACTTTATTTTCCTAATACTCTTCATTAAATCTGATAATATTCATTATTATAGAAATATAAGTATACAATGAAGTTTAGTAGTCCTTAAATTTAGTCATAAGCTCATTACTTATTCTTTAAACACTGAAACAGACATTTATACATCCTATCTACGCGAGAAAATTTCTTTAAAAAAATATCTTTCTCATCATTAGAGAAATCTTCAAAAAGCTAATAATATAACGAAGTCGTACCTCGGGATAACAAGTCAGATTTTTATCAGACTGAAGCGTTGCCAAGCATTTACGCTGTTGTTCCGTTAGAAAGAGCGCACGGATGAGTATCACAGCCAGTAATAAGTTTGGGGACCAATCGGTACCGCAAGTCGGTACCAATGATTTAAGATATTCACATTCATAATTCACATGCTTTGGCGAATTTTCACATTGAGTCGAGCAAACTGGCAAGCCACAACCTCTATCGCACGGAAATAATGCGCATTCGTTCTTGTAACATGATACGCACATTTCAAAATATTTGCCCGTGTATTTAGGTCCGACTAATAGAGGCGAATCAATGAATATTAATTCATTTTGTTTGATGTCTCGGGTGGCGAACACGCCACGACCACCCAATAGCGAAGAACGAATAGTCCACGGTTTTGGTCCTTTTAGTAAGATCTTATTTTCCTTTAAATGAGACAATAACACCTCCTCTACTTTCTCTGGTTCTATAATATCCTGAAAACTCATGTTAAATAATGATACTCTAGAGTGACTCGCTTGAAAGATTCTGACGACTGATCCCAAAGGGTGGTGGTACTGTAACCAGTACTTCATATACTTCACATATACTTCACATATACTTCAGAGTATATATACGTTTAAGAATACGTTCATTATGTAATGCATTCATACAGGCTGGGCAAAAAGTCGCGGAAGGATTGGAAATATATATCCACGACATTTTTCAATTTAATTTTTTCTTGTTTATCTTCTCAGAACTTTTGAAGTACACCTAGGATATTCATTACGGTAGGTTAGAACGTTATTCAACGAGCCGAAATTATAATTTCACTTGCAGAATTTAATTTCCAGAAATTCGAGATTCGATTAAACCCCTCGATCGCCAGACAGCTTCTGATCTTTTCCTACGTCTAAAAGCAAAAGTTACTGTAGACATACTCGCTTATGTATATGAAAGATCGGCGTTTCACATGCTTGGTTGTATTATTATTATGCAAGCATGTGGTACTATCGTATTTCTCGCCAGTGTATCCAGTTTCGATCCAAAATAGAGTTGGAATTTTGTAAGCAACGCTTGTATTTCGATATCCATTACTTCGTACGTATCATGTTTAATCGTCAATCAGAAAGGAAGAAATAAAAGTCACGATGTACAGTAATAATATTTTTGTTTGCCAGATATTTCATATAAATATGAGTATAATCAAATAGAAATAAAATTAATCTTTCGTTAATGAACTGAGATTTTTTCGATCAATCGTTAGATAAATTAATTATTACACGTTTCAAAATTGAATAAAAGTTATTATTGATGAATCAAATTTTCACGCAAGCGTATCCGATAGGTATTATCGTTTGTACAGTCCTAAGCGTTGCTAAGACTACCAAGTGGTCAACTACCTGCCACAAATACTAGTTAAAGTATAAAGCATATCTATATCGCATTCGGATAGTTATATCATTGAGAAAAGTGTAAACCGATGGAAGTGGCGCATCATTTGCGATTCACGTTTCTTTGATCCTTTTGATAAATTAATTAAAGCATTGAGATACAAGAAATTAATTGATTTTGCCATCTGTATTAAAATAACTGTATAAATATAATTTCATAAATCTAAATCCTTTACGGGTTTTCGTATCATATAAAAAGTTTGGAATGATCTATAACAAACATTTATGTGAAAGTTACGCTATTTTTATTCAGAATGCATTATAGAAGGGTGCTTACTGAAAGGTTTACGAAAGAGAAGATTCTTCTTCTGGCAACATTTTTTCTCTTAACGATTGGTTTTTCACGAGGTATAAATTGCAGTGGTGATCCCTGCATGTACGGAATTTGTTTAGAAGACGCGAACAGGTACATAAATAATTCAAAATAAAATAAATACTTCTCACTCTTTATATTTAATTAAAAAAAAAAAAAGCAAAAAGAAAAAAGATTATAAATAAAAGGCGACTCTGTATAAGTTTTTAAAATTAATATATTAGTCATTCGTCCCGTGCATATAATACAGCACTTATTCTTGCTACTGTATCGACGGTTACACTGGAATCAATTGCGAGATCAATTGGAATGATTGTTGGTCGAATCCTTGCCTCAACGGAGGGACATGCAGCGATGCTGTTGCAGCTTATAATTGCACCTGTACTGAAGGGTTTGTAGGTAATTCATGATTCCTTCGTTTACTTTTCATGGCATGTTTCGAAAACGACGCGTTGACGTGTTAGCACAGAGGGTGAAATTAAATGATGTTCGTGCTTCGATTTCCTTACAGAGTTGCAAAATTGAAATCAATTTTTTATGTTCGTATGATCACACGGATAATCAAATACTTTACTATTGTACATTATATTATGGTGCGCATTTTTAGGTATAAATTGTGAACAAAGATATAGCGAATGTTCGAATCAACCATGCCTGAATAACGGGACTTGCCTCGATTACGATGGTATTACCTGTCAATGTCCCGATGGATATTCAGGTACAGAAGCGTAAAAATTGGTACGCCAAAAGTTGTTCCATTCGATCTTATAGTTTGTTTCTTTTTAAGGAGACTATTGCGAAATCGATGCTTCGGTTTGTAACGATACAATATGTAAAAATGGAGGTGAATGCGTGGAAGGACCTGGATTCTCTTTTTTTTGTCGCTGCTTGGAAGGTGTAATATTTTATTGAATAATCTAGACAATTTACATTTTAATTCGAGTATTTAAATATACCGAAGATTAATTGAACCTTTTTATTACGAAGGTTGGACAGGTCGATTGTGCGACGAAGATATTGACGAATGCATCACGTCACCGTGTAAGAACGGTGGTCTTTGCATTAACATTCCTGCTTCGTACACTTGCGCTTGTTTATTTGGTACGTTGTAATTATTTATTATCAGTAATGATAACTAGAAACTGAATCTATAATTTATAAAGAGTTAACTTTGTCGTATCGTTAAATGTTAATATTAAACGTTCTTCACAAGGATATACTGGTAAAGATTGCGATAAAGCCATCGTACCGTGCGAAGAGAATCCTTGCGAAAATGATGCAATATGCTTATTTGAAGACGAGCGACCAGTCTGTTACTGTGTACCAGATTATCATGGTGCGTTATGCGAACTAAAATACGACGACTGTGAGTCGAAATTTGCAAATTGTGAGAACGGAGGCACTTGTATCGACGGTATCAATAGCTTCACTTGTGCTTGCCCAACGTTCTACAGTGGACCATTTTGCAATGTCTACGATCTTCCATCGACTTTCTCCACTATGGAAGAAACGCTCGAGACTGATAACGATCAAAGGAGTATTACTCTTACTTCTTTTACACCAAAATCATCGACACTGTCAGAAATCGAGACATCATCGTCGATTACTGCCTCCACGACAGCACAGTCTTCGACTTCTCCTAAAAGCACTAGTCGTCTCTACACAATATGGTACCCTTTTATAGAAACGTCTTCGACTGATAAGAGTTTCAACTTTCTTAGTAGCAGTAGCGATACCACCATTAGTAGCAATATTGGCGGTAGCACCACAGAAAGTACTCCGTTTGTTACCGATGTCTCAGCTGTGTATTCTGTTACAAGTAAAGAGATATCTCAAACTGAAACAGTCTCGTTAGAACCTCGAACGTTTCCCAGTGTTTCAAGTGAAGTCTATTCGGTAACGTCGCCGATAAAAGTTGAGACGGAATATTTGACACAGAAATCGATTCACAATGAAACGACTACGACTGAAATTATTTATCAAGAGAACGGTGACAGGATGTTCACGTCCACCGGCAATACGACTCCTGAAAGTAGTAGCACGACGAGATATGTTCCAAGTACAGGGTAACAATAATCTATAAATCACGAATAATTGTATAAAAATAATAGTATACTAAAATGAACGATCTATTCTATTTTATGTCAATTAGGCATTATCCAGATGTAACTGCATCTGTTGGAAGAACGACAGAGGAATCTACGACGACAGAAAGTGAAAGAAATAATGGTTCATTCCCTACCGTTGCATCGTCCTCCAATTTTACAGAGTTTTGGCAAAGTAAAAGCTCTGACTCGAGTACGCCAATAATAGAAGTGCCAAGAACTATACCTCCGACATTTACGGATAAGTGGACCTCTACAGAATTAACAAAATCTTCAAGTACAGAAGTGGAAAGTTCTACGTCCGCCTTCGCTAACAATATCTCTTCATCTGTAATAACTAGTAGCTCTGTAAAACCGATATACGATGAGAATACTACCGATAGCGACCATGAACAATTTTCAACGAAAATTGAATCACCAACAACTTCAAAAAGTACCATAATTTCTGAATGCCATGGAATTTTTTGTTCAAGTTCCACAATATCACCTACGCGCAATGATAGCGATGCAAGTATTACATTTTTTTCTTTCTTACTTAGAAATAAATTTTTTGTTACGATGTTTACAATAGAGACATTATCTTTTTCTAGTGTAACTGTTCACGCCGTGAAGATTGTAAACCCGGATCAAGTATAATACGGGCGGCGTTTAATGGAAAATCTTACGCGAGACAACACGTTGATGTAGAAATTTCAAACGACAATAACGCAACGTTAAAAATTTTTGTCAAACTTCGAACACGATATAAGGATGGCATTATATTACATGTTTATTTTGACGATGAAAAATACGCGTTGATATATTTAGAATATGGTTCTTTAAAGTTTCAATTCTCCTGCGGACTTGAAACTATGTTATTGGGTGAAATAGATTCGCCTATCGATAACGGGTATGAAGCGGATATTGATACAAGGTAAAATAATACAAAGACGATAATATATTGCTTATCATATCCACGCATTGTATTCGCTTATTTCATATATGCAGGTTTCAATATTTCATGAAAAATGAAACTAACAAATGTTCGGCTCGTTTGCTAGTAAATGGAACAACGGCAGTCAGTGGAGAACAAACTTTACCATTACGTGGAAGTCTTCCACGACATGCCAATTTACATTTAGGTGGTATACCATTGATATTTTCTCACTATTTCGCTCACGTCTCTATGGGATTTACTGGCTGTATGAACTCATTGAAAGTTCGTCTTTCTTACATATGTATATGTATATTTGAAAGCATTCGGAAAATTAAAAAGCATGTTTTATTAATATAGATAAACGATATACCACGTCATTTCATCCGTGATTCCACAGAAACGTTTCAAATTGAAGATTGCACATCGTTTCTGTGCTTATCAAATCCATGTCAAAATTTTGGTGCGTGCGAAGAAATAAATGGTGCAATACGTTGTAGATGCATAGCTGGGTAAGATAATTTGCAATTTATTCAACAAAATTTGGTGTTAAAAAATATCGTCAAATAGGATATTATTTAATTGAATAGATATACAGGCCCATTTTGTGAACGTTCAACGTGCGATGAAAATCCTTGTGCCTTGGGTGCAACTTGTATTAGTTCACCGGGTACGGGTTTCGTTTGCGTTTGCCCACTTGGAACTCATGGGCTCTTATGCGAAGAAGGTAATATTGTTATAAATATACATATATATCTCGAAAATAAAATATAATTATTTTTTATCCTACACTTCTAGATACTGTTATAATGCGACCATCATTTTCTGTACTTGTACCTGGATTCTCATCATACATTGCTTACGGCATTTCAAATTCTATAAAAGATGCAATGGAATTGAAATTGAAGGTCATACCGCGTACTTACGAACAAATATCTTTGATAGCTTATTTAGGACAAAGTGGATCACGTCAAGATTTATCCGATCATCTTTCCATAACATATGTTCGTGGTTATATTATGTTAACCTGGGATTTAGGAGCAGGTAATACATCTTAATATTTTAGATATTTACAGATATTTTAGCCCTGTTGAATTTCGTGAAAATATTCTTTAGGCGTTCGTAGAATATTTACAAACGTTCCCTTGAGTGCTGCAACAATGGCAGCAACAGCAAGTAAAAGTCATATAGCATATACGATTAGAATTGGAAGGAAGGGTCGAGATGCATGGCTTGCAGTGGATGGTATAGGCAATATAACTGGGCGAGTGGTTGGAACCATGACGCGACTCGATGTATCACCAATACTTTATATCGGTTCGCTTTTCATTATTTGATAATTTTGTTTAAAAAGTTTATATTAGAAGATAGATAACCTGCATGCAACATTATTTGTAAAAATTATTTCTGTTCAGGTGGACACAAATCAAAAAATTTTGAGTCTTTACCTCACGATTTGCCCCTTCATACTGGATTTTCTGGTTGTATATTTGACATTGAATTACGCACAGAAACTGCTATTTATCCAATAACCAATTCAAGTCCTGCAACAGGTCGTGGTGTTGGTGAATGTCATAGAAATGAATGCATTCGTCATTTATGCAAAAATGGTGCAGTATGTTTAAATCATGGACCTACATACAGGTAAGTTAACTTATAGCTAGTATATAATCTTTAATATCTACATAAAATATCAATTAATTATTTCAGTTGTATTTGTACAAAAGAATGGATGGGATCTGACTGTTCCATACCAGTAGAGGCATTATCTTCTGTTGACCCATCTTCTTGTCATACTTCAAACTAGTAAAAATATTGTTACTGTTTCATTTCATTCCAATACACCACATGTACAAGTTTTGTACAAAATTTATTCAATTAATCTTTATAAATTAATCAACATTCTTATTATCTATTTTTGGTTGACATGACACAGAATAAGAGTTCAAATGCACAAATAAGATAGCTGCAGCTAAACGAGCTTGTAAGTCATATTTATTTTGATCATGGAACCATTCTACAGAACCCCAATGAGAAATCTACAACAAAAAGTAAAGTAGCATTCAGCAGAGAAACATATTGGCTGTAAACTTTTTAGTATACAAATTATTATACACACTTGATAATTTTCCTCCAAGCGGGATTGCCTTACTGCTTCCTCTATACTAATTATTCTTTCTGCTGCAGCTAGGGTAAGGATTACAGATTTGATTGCATCCACTCCATACATAAAACCTACAAATATAATAGTTTCATTAACATTGATTGCATATTTGTATATATTAATAAGAAAATCATTTACCATAAACTGCACTATAATTGTAGGACATTAAGTGTCTTGTCAATACTGTTTTAGTTTCTGAAGATACAGTAGGAGCTTCTATACTCTGAGTTTTAACCAAATTCACCCCATATTTGTCACAAAACCATTGTACTAGTGGATCCCAATTTTCAGTTTGTATTTTGTATAATTCTTCATTTTCCTATAATTATTCTCTGTTTAATAAATGTCTTACATCATATAAACAACATTACACAATATAACATATTTACGTATGAGTGAAATAGTACTGTATCCATTTCCAGACAATTCACGATGTAATTTGCCATATCTTGCTTTGTATGATTGTTAGGATTATCTATTACAGTATTACACAGGGCTGTCTGTAAAATTGAATATATAAATATATTAGATCTTGTTTATTAAATTATGTATTATACTTATACTTATAATTTTGAAGATAAGCTTACTAGATGCATACTACTTCTATCAATAATGTCTTTCTGCATATCCCATTCTGTTGCTATAGCTAAAGCTAAAGGTTTACTTTCCACTTGTAATATCTTTCCTTGTGGTGTTTTGAGCTTCCTTTGATCAAGTGTAATTTCAAATTTTCCATCGCACAATAATATATTTGTTTTTCGATAAAATCTTCTAAGGGTGGCTAAAATATTTTATAAAAGCTCATTATTTAATTTCATTCATAAAATTATTCTCCTTTTCATGTTTAGAAGCTTATGATACCGATATGTCAAAATAGGTTAAAAAATGCAAAAGGCTTTATAATTTAGAAAGATGTATCTTTACCCATATTTCTTACTATATTGAAGGTCATAACCAATTTTTTATGTCTAAAATAATACATTGTTATTAAATATTAAAAATCTGTCTGTCATAAATATTATTTCATCCTTTTAACATATAAGTATTAAACAATTCGTAACTCGTAACGCAACACGCAACTATAGTGCAATTCTGCTATAATTCTGCTATTTGATATCGTTAGTTATCGATATTTTATAATCGAATCTATCTGAATCGTTCTATTATTAATCGGCCTTTGAATCAGATAAATATATATATATATTAATTAATTAAAACACATAAATATATGTACATTCAAAGCATTTTTAATAATTTTTAAATATTAATTACAATGATAAAAATAAAATACTACAAAAATGTACTTAAGAAAGTAAATTATTTTATACTAATTTTGTTTAATTATCTATGCATAAGTAAGAAACTTTTAGCACATATTTATACATATAGACATTTCATAAAATTTCAAACAATAAAAATTTTAATAAAATATAATTGGTAATATTTCTCCATTAAATATTGCCTTCTATAAAATTATAAAATATAGTTGTCACTGCCATCGAAAAAGCTTGTGTATAGATTGCGTGGGTGGATCTGCTAGATCCTATGCGTGTTTAAAAGGTGCAGATGAATGTTATAGTAATAAAGTCTGGAAAAGTATATAAAAATAGTTGTAGCGATAAGAGCTTGTACGAGGTCAGATATTATTTATATCTTTTTACCTTTATCATATTACATGTGCAAGAACGGTTGAAGTTAACCACAAAATGAAATGTTATCAATTGGTTCTGGTCGTTTTGAACGTATGCTTAGTGCATACATTTAATTTAGAACCAAGAATACCTGTTATCAAAAAAGGATTAAATGGATCTTATTTCGGTTACTCTGTAGCCGAACATCAAGAAACTTCCGACGATGGAACAATATCAAAAAGCTGGTATGTGCTATTGATAATATTTTATTGTAATTAAAATTATCAAGAGAATGTATACATATATATGTATAATATAGATAACAATACATACTTATATGTATTATGTACAAAATATTGTATTGTTAATATTTTATTAATTTATACTTTTATCTACTAATAACATTACTGATATAATATATGATGGTAAGATAAGGCTTAGATAAACAAGAAGTATGCATTAAGAAAGCTTTAAGGATAATATCTGTTACAGGATGTTAATTGGAGCTCCTTTAGATCAAAATAGACAACCAGAAACTAATAGATCCGGTGCATTGTGGCAATGTCCTTTAACAACATATAAAACAGATTGCACTCAAGTGATTACAGATGGACGATTAAGTATGTTTTTAATTTAAAAAAGTTTTTCAGAAATACTGATATAAACATGTTATTTATTGGTTATAAAATTTAATTCTACATTGTATTAAAACATTTAATTTTCATAAGCACATTGTATTTACTATACTAATGTTATATTAATAAAAGTATGTTAAATCTTGTTATATTTGAAACAAGTCAAAATTTAACTAAATAACGTATTGTTATCTAAGCTAATTTATATTTTATCAGTAAAATTATACACATATTTTTTATTTCTATGCTATAGTATTGTCTAAGTGTCATCTTATGTTTATATATGATTTTGGTGTAGTCATTGTGCATGTCATTTTTTTATGTTATTATTTCATAAAGTCATTAAGTTATTGTGCTTTATTTTATGTTATACATATAATAAGATTATTTTTTTGTTAAATTATGTGTTGGTTAACGAGCAGCAGAAGGGAGTCTGTATGACACAAGTAAGTTATTGAATGGTGTTATTTGAATGAGCAGTCATTTTATTTATTATTATGAATTATTTTATTGTGATTTTGTATATATATATTTATATTGATATGCTCATTTTTATGTCAGCATGGCATTATGATACAAAAATTATTTTATTGCATTATTTGTATTTTGTGATTCAAAGAATATTTTCTACCAAATGCACTATTAACATTTTCTGATATTTGCAACTATATTCTTACTAACTACACATCTGCATTTTAGAAGTACACAATTTATAGATTACACAAAGGAATAAAATTATGTATGTTCTCATGTGTTTTACGAATAATATATTTAATTATTGTTGCTTCTTAATAATCTTTCTGATATCTATTCTTTATTTGCTATAGCATGAAATTTCATAGATAATTGTTTATATTATTCAGCTTTTATTTTTATTTTATTTTCTTTCCAAATTAGCCAGAATATTTTTATTTTATAATACATTCAAATATTTACCCGTCTTCCTTTCCTTTACTTCTTTCACAGTGACACAGTTATTATATAATATAAAACAAGAAAAGATTACTAGGTAATTTGAAGACATAAATGACAATAACTTTACTGTATGTTTACAGTTTCTGACAGGAAACATTTATGCTGTAAAATGAATACCATGTATATTATACAATTATTTATTATCATTACCAATCGTTTAATAAATTGTTTTCTGCATTTTAGATCTTGAATCTGATGATCTAATACCACCTGGTAATGACGAAATTAAAGATAACCAATGGTTAGGAGTAACAGTGCGCAGTCAAGGCTCTGGTGGCAAAGTAATGGTATGAATTTCATCATATTTTATCTATTAATACTATTAAATTGAATATAATTTAGTACAATAAATTTCTAGGTTTGTGCTCATAGACATATTGTAAAAACAGCAGATTCACAATGGGGTCAAGGGCAATGTTATATATTAACACAAGATTTGAAATATCAAGATTTAAAAAAACCTTGCTCTGGAAAGCCTACCAACAAGTAAATTCGTTTAATAATTTGTACAATTAATGTTTTTGAAGGAATCAATCAAAAGTTATGATTCTATTTCAGAGCACATGAACAGTTTGGATATTGTCAAGCAGGAACCAGTGGTGTACTTACTTCGGAAAATCGTGTCGTTATTGGTACTCCCGGCCCTCATACTTGGAGAGGGACTTTATATCTCTTTACTGTTTCAGATGAATTTTTAACTAGGGATAATACAGTTTATAATGCTCCAATGCAAGATTCTTCTCCCGTTAACAAATATAGTTATTTAGGTAAATATTTCAAGTGAAGGTAATATATTTCTTACATATATGGTAATATGGTATTTGATAATAAAGTTAGTTTATTAAGTTATTGTACAAGTTGGAAAAGCAGAACAAATCAATTTACAGGAATGTCTGTTACTGTGGGTGATTTCTTTGGTACTGGATTAGCTTATGCTGCTGGAGCCCCGCGTTCAAATGGTACAGGTCAAGTTGTTCTACTTACGCGACGCGATTTTAAGCCAGATATGGATGTTGCTCTTATTTTGGATGGTGAACAATTTGCTTCAAGTTTTGGATACGAAATTACTTCTGCAGATGTTAATGGAGACAAGTATAATTCTTTATATATTGTTTCTAAACACATAATAAGCATATATCTTTTTTAATTGCATAATTACACTTCTTCACTTTTTTGCTTTTAGAGTTGACGATCTTATTGTAGCTGCACCTTTTTACTTCAATAAGGCAGAAGGGGGTGCAGTATATGTATATACTGAATTACAAAAAACTTACAAGAAACGTGAAAAAAGTAAACCTATTAAACTTGTTGGGCGTGAAGAATCAAGGTTTTATTTCCTTTCAACTTCGCATATATAGGATATCCCAGTACATTTTATAGCTCAAAATAGATAAGGAAAGAATGTCGTATAAACATATGTCATTGTATGCATTGTCAAAGAGTTATAACAAAAGAAAAACAGTATACGAAATGAGCGGTAATGAACGTGCATTACTACGGCACAAAGTATTAGTAGCTTAGGAATATTTTCGTTTAGTAGCAACCAGAAGATATCATAATACTTTTGATAACATATGTTTATATGGCACTTTTGTTTTACTTTGATGTATAAAATATGCAGACTACATATGACTGGATAAGATTGGAACACTCTATAGAATTGCATATACAACAATAAATAAGTATAATTTTATTATAGATTTGGATTTGCTCTGACAAATCTGAAAGATTTAAATAAAGATGGATATGACGACATTGCTATTGGAGCCCCATATGAAAAAAAAGGAACAGTATACATATATCTTGGTTCAAAGAATGGAATACTCACAGTACCATCACAGGTACTATTGCATTATTATCTACAATATTATGGAAATAGATTAATTTTCTATATTTATGTAATATGCTTTTTTATATTGCGGAGATTTGTTAACTTTAGGTTATACATGCAGAAGATATGCCAGAACCATTACTAACATTTGGCTATTCACTAAGTGGTGGAATTGATATGGATCAAAATGGATATTTCGATTTATTAGTAGGAGCTTATGAAAACGATGCTGTAGCACTTCTTCGTTCGAAAAAAATCATTGATATTACGACTTCTATTCATTATTTAAAAAAAGATGGTACATTTCAAGAAAAAATTGAGCCTATAGATCCTAATAAAGTTGGGTGTCCAGAAGATCCAGATTCAAACCATACCTGGTAAGTATAACTTAATAAAATTTAGAAGTAAGATTATTTCCATATAAAATTGTAATTAATTTGTTACAGTTTCTCATTTGAAGCTTGTTGCGAGACAAAATCTTTAGTAAAAGAAGAAGATATGCAAAATCTAAAATTAAATTATTATATTGAAGCTGAAACTTATACTGGAGTTAAAAAATTTTCTAGAGTTTGGTTTGGAACTGGGTATTCTCGTTTACATTACGTAAATCGTACTGTTCATTTAGATACAACAAAATTGAAGCATTGTCAAAAAGAAACAGTTTATTTGAAGGTATATTTTATATATTAGAAATAATGTTTTTACCAGAGACTCAATGTCTTCATTATAAATATGTTTATTAACAATTTTTAGGAAAATACACGTGATATTCAATCACCTATTAAATTCCGCTTAAATTACTCATTAATACAAGAAGAACCAATTATGCCAGCTGAAGGAGAACCTTTACCTGATATAAAGAATTACCCTATATTAAACCAACAAGAAGCTGCTCGTGTATTTGAAGCCACCTTTCAAAAAGATTGTGGTAATAATGATATTTGTGAAAGTGATCTGCAAGTAAAGGCTCGATTAAATCTATCAGGTATATTTCTGAATAATTAAAATTATTGAAATATTAAATTAAAAAACATTTATGGAAATTATTAATGTGCTCAATTATTAGCTTCTTCGGTGAAACCAAATTTTTACGAACTTCTCCTTGGTGAAAGAGACGAAGTTGTGGTTGATGTGAATGTGTCTAATATTGGGGAATCTGCATATGAAGCACAATTATTTATTGTTCATTCTCAAAGTTTAAATTATATCGCTAGTAAAAGCAATGATTCTGCAATCTGTAATTTATACAATGCGACTATAGTAGGCTGTTCTATTGGAAATCCTTTTAAGAAAGACAAACTAGTAAATATACAAGTAAGATTTGATCCAAAAGAACTAGAAGATAATAAATCACAATTGGAATTTATAATATTTGCAAATTCCACTTCAAAAGAAATAAAAGAAAAAGAACCTATAAGATTACAAGCTACAGTATTGAAACAAGCAGAATTATCAATTAAAGGGTAACATTTATTTACAATTATATATCAAGAAAGAATGATAATGTAATACAAAATGAAATCACACATTAATTATAAACAAATAATTAAAATTATAGGAGTGCGAAAATTCAGTGGGCCTTTTATGGTGGTCCAGTTATAGGTGAATCTGCCATAAAACATTTAAATGAAGTAGGACCGAAAGTATCGCATGTATATGAAGTGTTCAACGAGGGTCCATGGAGAGTAAGTAGTTTAGAAGTTCACATTTCATGGCCCTATGAGGTTGCGAATGACAAAGCCCATGGTAAATGGCTTTTGTATTTAGAAGAGCTACCAACTGTACAAGGTAAAATTTCTTTCTATACTAATTTAACGTGTTTTTATATTTTATTTAATATTGAAATATATACAGTATATTTACTTACTCTACAACTTTGTAGCTTTAGGTGATGGTGAATGTATATTACCATCAGGGCAAGTAGTTAATCCATTAAAATTGCAAGATAGTATAAGCTATGATGATATTGATGTATTTCAATCTGTAATATCTACTCCTCCTTCCTTGCCACACAATCATACTAATCACATAAGAACTAGACGAGATACAGAAAAAGTTGTTAATACACGAACGATCATTGATAAAGATGGTCACAGACGTCAAGTAGTTTCGATGGTGAGTAATTTATCAATTTAAAAAATACTATTATCTTGGAAATATAATAAACACTTAAGAACTATCATTAAATATTATAGAATTGTAAGGCTGGGACTGCAAAATGCTTTGATATTACATGCTTTATATACAATTTGCAACGAAAACAGGAGGCAATTATTACCGTTAAAGCAAGGTAATGTTTAATATTTTTTAGTTATACAACATATTTTTTAAATGAATTCTTTATTTGCTAAATGAACTTTTTCATATGTTTAGATTGTGGAATTCTACTCTTGTAGAAGATTATCCAAAAGTAGACGAAGTAAAAATTGGTTCTAATGCAAAAATTGTTATACCACCAAATGTTGTAATACAACAAGAAAATTTAAAAGATGATTATGCAATTGTGAGTATAATTGTAATTATACTATAATGTCATGTATTCGACATTTTTAACTTCATAATTATATTTTAATATCTAGGCTGAAATAATTGTATATCCGAATCTTCTTGATCACCAAGATGGTGAACCAGTACCAATATGGATAATCATAATAGCTGTTGCAGCAGGTTTGTTATTATTTATCTTAATTACTTTGGTTCTTCGAAAACTCGGGTTCTTTAAAAGACGGCGGCCAGATCCTACTTTGTCAGGGAATCTCGAAAAACATAGAGAAGATAATCCAGAAAGTGAGGCATTATTTAAGCGCTAAACATTTATAACAGAAACATTACAGATTATTGATTGATATATACTATCTTATATACTTACATTTAAAGTACTTACAATGAAAATTGCAGCAAAAATTAATTTTTTAAAAAAGAAGGAGAAGAAGAAGTAGATTAATCCAAAACATTTGGTATCCATATTGTGATATATTGACTTATTTATCCACATAATTTTTTTTAGAAAAGCACAAAAATTTATAATGTTTTATATGTACTTATTATCTATTTAATAACTACATTAGTAGTTATATTTTTCAATAATATTTAGGCCATTGACTTTTTATAAATCTTTTTTAACTATATACTTTTACCAAAAATCTTTATGAAATTATTCAAAATATTGAAATCGTAAGAACATTAAAAAATATAAAGGTTACTTTGCGACAATAATGTTATTTAATTTGCACATTTATACAAGCGCACAATTGAAGTATACAAGAAAAAAATATGTAAGGAAAACTATACAATTTTACATTCATATAACGAAACAATATCTATTACAGCTAAATAGAAACATGGTATAAAATTACTTTCAGTTTTAGATATGAAAGATGCATTTATTTAATATTAAATATTTCTGTAAGCTATACAGAAATTATTTGATACATTTTATAATAAGACTGACTTTACATAAAATGCACTTTTTGTTTTGCAAAATTTGTACAATTTCTTTTTTATTAAAAAATTGACAATTGCAAACTAAAAAAGTCATAATAAATGCAAACTTGCCATTAATTTTGTAACATAAGATTATCAGAACAAAGATACTTAACTCTAGAGTTCAATGCTAATGCAAAAATCAGACTTTATTTAATTAATCAGTCTTTACACTGTGACTTAAAATATATGAGTAATATATTTAATTATATTACATTTACATAAGAAGGATTAAATTGTTCAATCTTATTTATAATATAACAATTTTTAGAGGTTTTAATTTGTACCCATAATGGGAACTTATTTCTTTGGAAGTAGTGTGCAAAATTATTAGGTACATTATTACATTTTTATATTAAATGACAGTAATATGCATATGTACTATCGAAGCTAAAGAATGTTTAACGTAACGTGCCTTTAAAATATTGTATACATCTTATTGATTGTTATATTATATGTATACTACTTGTTACATATTAAGGTGTACAAATAATTTAAATGTATACCAGGTACTTAAAACCTACTGTTCTATCAATCGGTCAATGGTTTAATTAATATAAACATTATGCAATTATATCTTCATATTACAACACATTCCCCAAAGTATTTATATGTTTTCCTGTATTAAGTAATAAATGCAATGAGCTCTGGCAATATTAAGTCAGAACTAATACTTTGCTCCAAATTCATATGTTAACACTAAAATGTCTAATATTTAGTATTAATTATATTACCAATGACAGCTAATCCTGCCATGTTACACATTAATATTTACAAAAACAAGAAGTAGATTGAAGAAATGTGTTCAATGATCTTTTAACAGATAATCATTCATATCAATCTAAAAAAAATTTGTATTACAAACTCATTGTATTTATCATTATAATTTAAATTTCACTTTATTATAAATTATAACTTGGATATATATATATATATATATATATATATATATATATATATATGTGTGTGTGCGTGTGTGTATAAACAATAACTTCAAAAAAAGTAATAAAATATATATACTACTGATACATTAAGTAGTACATGAAGGAGATATATTTCTGTTTTGTAGATTTCATTTAATGTTAATAAAAAATAGTATTTTATAATTAACAAAAAAATATGGAATAATATTTACTATTACGTAAAGTAACAATGAAACAACACCTTAGTACCTCAAAAGAAAGACTAGTAATAACATAACTAATGTATATGATGATCAATATTAATTAATTAATCAATGATCAATATTAATTAATTTATTCAAATAAGAACAATCTGCCATCATGAACCTGAAAATTTTATATAAAAATATATTTAGAATGTATTAACATTGTACTAAATAAATTATACTGACCTATACAACAAAATTGTGAGAGGAATTGTGCATGCATGCCACAAAGAATGAGCATCAAATATCCAATAGATTGGTGCAAAATCTGCTACTTCTAATATAGTAACAAAAACTGTTAATATATTAAACCAACCAATTAGGTAAATATAAGATAATTTTTTGCGATTACAGTGCCACCATATCATTGTTATAACAAATGTTAAAAAACCTGTAACATTATGATGATTAGTCATCATTTTTAATTAAAAAACGTCTGATTATTGAAAGAAATACAAATAGTTCATTAAATTACCTATAATTATATTAAATTTCATATTATAGTCATAATTAATGTAACCAGACCATAAGTGGGATAAATGTGAATATAGAGTGCTAAGGTATCCACATGTAATCACAATAAATAAACTGATGTTTTTATAAGTTATTCTAAAATGTATAAAGAGATATCTTTAAAATGTTTTTATTAATATTCTATTCTATCTAACAACAGTATAAATTACCTTAGTAGCATACAATATAGTAAGGTAAGCACCATAATAAATGCACAGGAATAATCCATTACTTCGGTGAATGGAGTATCTCTTGCATGAAAAATAGATGACCAAAACCAACCGTGCATGCATACCTGGAATTAAATTTTTTTAAATTTACATAAATATTTATATTTATATAAATTATATAATAAGGGAATTATATTTATATAAATAACAGATATATACCAGACTAAAATATGTCCATATGTAAAACATAGGATAAGTAGATCTATATTTTCTTTTAAATTTCCAATACATAATAATATGAGCATAAAAATTTAATATGGAAAATACTACAGAAGCAGGTTCTTGACAGCCAAAAATACGAATAAATGGCCACTAAAATAAAAATCAGTTGTTGATAAAATTTATATTTTACTCATGTATGTTATTATTATTAAATGTCATATACCTTTCCATGAAATTGAGGAACTTGTAAACCATGAGATGTAAAGTAATCCACTGTCTTCCAAGTACAGCTGTATCTACAATCTTCCTTACAAGACCAAAATAATAATTTTAATGATAAGGAAGATAGTATCTCAAATTTTTGATCTGTAAAATGATCAGTTAACATTGGTATGTACATATACATACTGTACATATAATAATACATAATAAACCACTAAAAAAATATTTTCTTTATTGTTATCTTAACTTTATAGTTGGAAAATACTAAATTTGTGTAATAACATTATTAATCATAATTTTTTTAAGCTTTTGTCACAATTTACTATGTCACTGAGTTTTTCCCTGATACATTATTGAAAATACATACCATTATCGCAGTTATCCTTATGACATTTTTCAAGACACAAAATGTAAAACTGAGATTTATCACCCATCGAACCATCTATACTTTTTACTAAAAACATTTGAAATGCCAAAATCAATAAACATTTTAATTTCGACATACTACCTGTATGTTGGCCACAGTCGTATACTAACTTAATTACACAGATCTGATAACTGTCGTGGTAGGGATAAGGTTGTAAAGTCGTAAGGTGTGCTTTGCAAATCGGCCGCTAGCCATAGAGCGCTGTAATCTAATAGGAAAGGTGCTGCTACTGTTGCTGCCTCTGCTGAAGTACTAACAATTCAGTGTGATAAATGTGAATAGAAATCTATTGTCTATCTATTGCCTGTGCTGATATTCACATAGTTTATTATTAATCGAATCCATTAATTTTGATTTAACTATGAATTTTTTATAGGTTAGATTACATTCATTAAGCAATTCTGCTAGTATCCAGTTAGAACAGTGTATAGAACAAGAATCCGTTTAACCTAATAAGTTTTGTAAACTTATTTTAGATCACATGTTTATACATATATTTTTGTTTTTTTATTAATTTATCAAAAGTAAAGTGTATGTTCACAATTGTAATCGGTAAATAAGATTTTGCCAGTAATGTATTCCTCTCTGATGGTGCATTATGTGTGTAAGATAGTGAAAAAAGTGAATCATAAATTGAACTGTTCACTTTGATGAAAACATTTTATTTTCAAATTTGATTTTATTGGTATGTATTCTATTCTTTCATATTTTCTTAATCATGCGTAATAATGTTAAAAATGTATATAGTAATCTTATTTATCGGATATGACAGTTACATATGTATAGTGGCAAATAATAGAGCGAATGAATATTAGCTGATGATTTCATTCATTTTATTGGCTATTCCATTTAACAACAGTATCTATTCATTTTTAACTCTTTTCTTAGATTTTTCACGTAACGATTAAAAAATATTGTAGTTACTTATTTATTCTTATCAATTGTTATCAATTATTTTGATTTTGGTGAATTTGGATATATTTGAAAATGGTATTGATCAATCATTTTAATTATACTCTTATATATTTATTTATTTGGAATGTTATTTTACAGAAGAAATGGAATCAGAAATTAATACAAAGACATTAATAGATGACAATCATCAGCTTAATAAAATCAGTACAGGTAATATTATGTATCTGTTACAAGTTATTGCTCGACATAATTTTTACAATGTATTTTGCATTAAATAATTGTATCATATTTGAAATCAATGTTTAATCATTGACTTTACAGAACAGGCTGATAGGGAAGATGCAGCAAATGCAGAGCTGACAGTAACAAAAGAAGGGTAAGTGATTTGTTCGTACTATGAATATTTACACAAAATATAACATATTTTTATATTAAAGATTATGAAATATTTTATTATTTTAATTAATTTTGTATTTAATTTTATACATATGTTTGCATATCTTTTATAATGCTAATCAAACAGGTTAAATAGCAGAGAAGAATAGAACAAAAATGGTTGCTTTGTACAGAGTAAATATGTGGCATGGATAATTATTGCTGATAGTATTATCGCTTAACTTTAATTATTTAAATATTGCCAATTGTCCAAGGACAAATTATTTTTTTTGTTCTGTTAAACTCGTATTGGTAATTGGTAAGAGGAAACGCGTATATAAAGGAAACGTAACTTTGTTAAAAGAGTAATACATATAAGTTGATCGTATCGAAGACGAAAATAACGCGCGATAGTTTTGAAAATTAAACGACAATGCTTTGATGACGAAACGTGAAGAACAGAAGAATGTTATTGAGTGCTCGTATTTCAAAAAGCACTTGGCGACTCGCAGTAGTTTTATTTTCTAATCGACACAGGGGGATAGATGGATTCGAAATTTGATCGTGATCTGTTGATCGTTCAAATCTATAAGTGTGTAACAAACGTATTTCCTTCGCTTTGCCTATCGAATAACTCCAATTTTATCGCGAGTCAATTCGTAAAACATTACGCTATCGTGACGTTCTTTACATTTTAACGATTACTATTTCGATTTATTTTATGCAATCGTATCATAATGCGGAAGATCACAAAAACGTGGCGGTATAAATTATTGAATTCTACAAAATACTTTGGGTAAGTCATTCGTTAAATCAATCAATATTATGAATACCATATCCATTTCTGATCCTTTTATCCGTATTTTACTTATCAAAGAAGCGATAAAAACTTATCTTTTTACCAAGAATCGGAATATAATATTAAATATGATATGATTTAATAAATGAAAAAAAATAGACGCAAAAGCCAATTATACAGCCGAGAAATCTATCCATTCTATCTTTCGCTACATGGATCTGGAACACCACTTTCTCTCTTGTTCATGCCATTCTTATTTGATCCATTTTCAGGTATATGTACACCTAGTCACAACGAAATCATGCATTCGCTTCCAGCTGTTCAACGCGTTCCTTTCTTTGGCCAGTGTACTATATTCGCTCTTTCATTCGATCGAATTAATTTCGTTTTTCATCGAACTCTTTTCAACATAGTTACGAATTTTTGATGAATCCGTCGTTCGTCTGTTTGCGTATAAATATCATCGAGAATGTGGCATCGTTCAAACGTAGATTCAATGAAAATAATTAAACGCGTTCTTCGTTTTCTTTCGATCTATTTTCCGGTCAGTTTAGTTGTCACCGAATTTTCGACACGAGTTTTATTTTGAAAGACAGTGCTTTTACGAAACGGTCGAAGAAAAGGAAACAAGATAAAGGCTTGCGGTTTTACGTGTTCCCCGCAATTATACTACGGTCGTAAAGCCATCAAGCATCGAAAAATAGTTCAGCAGCGACAAGTAATAGAACCGTGAAGTTAAAAAGAAGAGAAACGATCCGATGCGTATACTTGTATATTTACATGTACGACCAGGATAACGACGCGAGAAAGCGACATAGGTTTAAGTACCATGCTTCGCTTCGTATAAGTAAACATTGCGGCTCAAAGTCGAACGAACGTCTTTTTCAGTTGGACACCGCTAAACGAATCGTTTGAGCGTCGAAACTAAATTGAACGAGCGAAGAATGATAGAACGTAGCGTCTGTTAATGTATAAATCGGGGAAAGTAGGAAGAGTGCGTCGTTATCAGTATCAGCTACCGTACAACTGTCGAATAAGAAATTAAAATAACAGAAAAATTGGAAGAAAGGGCAACGTTAGACGAAACGTGCTTTACCAGAATCTTCTATAGTTTCTATAGAGTCTTGCAAATAAAGCTTAAATTCGTTTATGCAACCGTAAACAAATAAAGAGCAGCGAAGCAAACACTGCAGCTGGTTTCCTTGTTTCGATACTCTATATAAAAAACTGATAACGAAGAATACATCATCGATGTTTCCATTCGTTACGGTCATTTTCTTATGAAGTGGATTCGTTCGATACATGACGAACAAGATCGTTATAGAATATATATATATATATATACACATATGTATATGATCTTGGGAAAACTGAAATTCCATCTAGAACGATGAAATATCCTTTACCTTTGTGCAAAGTTCACAAGAAATTAGTAGCGAATCGGTCAAATTTCCACTATCAGTCGTTTCCTTGCTTGCAGTTTTACGACGACAATATGATCGATGAGAATATGAAACTACTTGGGTCAGTACCTTTTCTTTTACTTGTTTCGTAAATTGTTTCAGAAAACTCAACGCTTGAAACGCGATAGAAGGTTTTTCTCCTTCTCTTGTTAATTTGTTTGCAAAATGTATATTGCGCATAATGCGATTAAGGCTATGCTTGCAGCGGATGCGTGTTCCGACGAATCAAACGACGAATAGATTCTTACGAGTTTATTAGTATGTTTGTGCATTTGGACGTTCCGTTAGTCAGAGAGAGAGAGAGAAAGAGAGCACGGTGTAACCATAGCTTAATAGGCAATTCGTTGCTACGGTGTAGTAGTAGGAACTTGATTTAAATTGAGAGACGACGTTGGCAACATTCGTTTAATCTATGGATATTTGATGAAGGGAAGAAAACCGCGCGCAGAAAGTGTGACGAGACATTTCTCTTTCGATGTTTCATCTCTTTCCTTTTTTCCTTTCTGCGTGTATATACTGGTATGCATCCAAAGCGAGCGTCTGTATCGCGTCTATTCCGAAGAATTTCAATGCGGCTACTGTTACAGTATCGTTGGAACACGAGTAGAAGGGAATTTCTAAACTCGAATATCGTACGAACGAAGTGAGAAAAGGTCGTGCGCAACTGTCCTTGTAGAGAGGAGTAACGAGCGATCGAATAAGTGCCGTGAGCAAAAAGACGGGATCGCGTAGCATAGCGATTAGAGGAGTTATCAGTCGGTCTGTGATATCAATTCCAGTCAAACACACGAACGCGCGTTTGATTTGCGCCCCACTCGTCGTCATTGGAACGTGTTCGTTTTTAAGGAATATGTGATCTCGATCTGGCCACAACACTGGCTAATTATACCCATTGCACGTACAATTCCGGAAATCCTTGGGCTGATCTTATAAAACGATCACGGCTACGCGACAAAGGAGCCAATGATCGCGTCTTTGTGAACGATCCGATAGATTATCTCGTTGATACTTTAGTGTTCGTCGTCCGGTCAATTTTTCCAATCTACGTTTCTTGTTTTCAATTTCTTTTGAAATATTTAACTTCGCTAAACTGCCTACCCTTGTTACCGTGCTCTTTCGAAAAATTTCAATCGACGCAAGTCAGGACATTTTTCATTACGAATATCCACCGATACTTTGCTCTGATAAATATCTTTGATATATTTTAGGTAAAAAATTTCTCTTTCGATCATCGCAGTTTTCGTCTACTTTTTCTTTCTTCTTCTTCTTCTTCTTCTTCTTCTTTTTTCCCTTTTCGAAAAAGTACGGACTTGTCACAAGACTCGGCTCAGTTTTATCGTCTCGTGAGCTTATCGGCTTCTAAGCGCTCGTTAGAATGCTTCCGTCTAATATCTTAACCCAATGGGATCATGATTATGCGCGTAATTCCACGGATATAACGGTCGTTCGTTCTTGAAAGATCTATAAAATCGCAGAAACGGAAACGTGATCATACTTGCAATTAGAAAGATGGACGACGATAGGCAGCTCTTAATTCGAAAAAGATATGGGTCAACGAGCTCGTTTTGGTAAGATTTTTCGAATCCCGTAAAGGCAAGATCGTATTTCCGTTATGTATCTCGTTATCTTTCGGATACATAATAGCGATCGCCAATCACGTCGCGCTTACCACAAGTTCTTTCGTAGCTTCCGCGTTAATCGATGGCGATATGCAGATGTCGGTATAATCTGCTTTAAAGTACAAAGAAGAGATTACCGAACAATCGAAACAGTCGTATCACGAGAGATTCTGAATCGAGCGCATTATTTTCCGTTGCAATTTTCACATTAACGGACAAACGTGCAAGTTACATAAAACAGAAAGTATTTCCTTTTGAGATAAGAGGGAGCAACGTAACTTATTTACATTTCGGGTCGTTGTCAACGATAATATCGCGTTTTTAATAAGACTAATTTTATTATACCATTTAATAAGAAGATCATGCTATTCATCATTTTGATCGTTAACGTTCGATTTGGAGGAAAATCACTGTAATTGATGAAAGGAAAGAAATATGTTCCCTCGGTCGTATTCTAACATTTAAACGAATAACTCGCCTCGAAGTCGACCGATAACGATTACTTTCTTCTATTGTTTATAAAATGAACGATAGCTAAGCTGCTTCGGTTGCATAATGCAAGTAGGTACACTAACGTGACCACGATAACTGCTACGATATTTCGATGACGTTCTTTGTTATTTATTGACGTTCTTTAATTTCACAAATGCTTATCGTTATAATTAATTCTAATAACTGGACGCAATGTGTATTGCGTATTATTTTCGTGCAATTGGACGCCTTTCAAAGGCGGATGAAACTGAAAAGATCGATTCTTTCTGATTGTTTAGCGATGAGGAGGACGATACCGATTACGAAGGCACGACACAGATGGTGTACGTTTCTCGGTCGCAGAAAATGAAAGATTCCACGAATACTTCTACTATGAAGGTTAATATCGACGGTATGAGATGCCAGAGCTGTGTGAAGAACATCGAGGGAACCATAGGTAGCCGACCGGAGGTTTTAAGCGTTAAAGTAATCCTAGAAGAGAAGCTCGGTTACGTCGAATATAAAGCGGAAGAAATTACGCCGAACGAATTGGTCGAAGCGATAGAGGATATGGGATTCACTGCTTCCCTATGCAGCGACGAAAGTAACGCTATCGAAAAGATAGAAAAAAATGATTCGTTACAATCAACTATCAGTATTTGTACTGTACATATTGATGGAATGACTTGTGCGTCTTGTGTTAAGACTATCATTGGTGAGTACAGAATTTTGTTAAACCGATTCTTGTTGGAATAGTCAAGTTATCGCGTTTCTTTGCTATTTCTGTTGTAGACAATTTATCGGAGAAAGCAGGAATAAAACAGGCGAACGTTAGTTTAGAGAAGAAGGAAGCTACGGTTTCTTATAACGACAAGGACCTAACAGCTGAACAAATATCAGGGTTCATCGAAGAAATGGGTTTTAATTCGTTTGTTAAAGAAGTAAACGGTAAAGTTGTAGGAGAGGAAACACCAATGAATTTATCGTTGAAAAACAATTCCGCGCAAGAGGAACTTCCGTTGCAAATGAATGGGGGAGGTGATGTAAAGATTCAAAACGAAACAGCAAAATGCTTTTTACATATAACGGTAAATATTACGCGTGAAAATAATCCCGATTTATCTTCGCGTTACTGCTTTGACGTTATGAATCGGTATATTCCTCAAAGGGGATGACCTGTGCTTCCTGCGTTGCTGCCATAGAAAAACATTGCAAAAAATTATACGGTGTAAATAATATCTTGGTCGCATTGATGGCGGCCAAGGCAGAAGTTGTCTTTGATCCGAATAAGATAAGGGCGATTGACATCGTTTCTAGCATATCGGAATTGGGCTTCCCTACTACTTTGATCGAAGAATCTGGTACTGGAGAGGGAGATATTGAATTAAAAGTAAGCTGGTTATTAACTTCTCAAGTCGGTGACACGAAGTTGACAACATCGTTCTTAATATTGATTTTATAGATCACAGGTATGACATGTGCATCTTGCGTGAATAAGATAGAATCGACTGTGAAGAAATTACCAGGCGTCCATTCTGCCACAGTTGCGTTGGCAACTCAACGTGGCAAATTCAAATACGATGTAGAAAAAATTGGCGTCAGGGACATTATCGAATGCATTAACAAATTAGGTTTCACCGCAATGTTATTTAGTAATAAAGATAAAGAAAACAGAGACTACTTGGATCAGAGGTAAATTTATTTCACGAGTTTTTAAATAAATAGAAATAAGTATATCTTTCGTTTTTATGTAGGGAAGAAATAAACAAGTGGCGGACAGCTTTTTTAGTGTCCTTAATATTTGGCATACCGTGTATGTTAGCCATGACATACTTTATGGTAATCATGTCTATTGGTGAAAAAACGCACGAAGATATGTGCTGCGTAGTTCCTGGTCTTTCCTGGGAAAATTTAATCCTTTTCATATTTTCTACACCAGTCCAGGTAATTCCGAATATTTCTTTATAAATTATAAATTATAAATTAAGACATTAAGTAGAAATTTTGACAAAATGATATTTATAGTTTTTTGGCGGCTGGCATTTTTACGTTCAAGCATACAAAGCTTTGAAACACGGTACAACTAATATGGATGTTTTAATTTCTATGACTACTACGATATCTTATTTGTACTCAGTCGCCGTACTTGCAGCAGCTATGATAATGCAGGAACACGTTAGTCCTCAGACATTTTTTGATACTCCTCCCATGTTGTTAGTGTTCATCAGTTTAGGAAGATGGTTAGAACATGTCGCAAAGGTTTTCTATCTTTTATTAAACACTGTGCTTATGTTGATATAACTGTTGCGAAAATTAATAAAAAGCAATTAATTTTTTCAGGGTAAAACCTCGGAGGCGTTATCGAAATTATTGTCTTTGAAAGCAACGGACGCGGTCCTGGTTACTTTGGGCCCTAACAATGAACTACTATCTGAGCGTTTAATCACTATAGATTTGGTACAACGAGGCGATATCTTAAAAGTAGTGCAAGGTGCCAAAGTTCCCGTCGATGGTAGAGTTTTATCAGGCAATTCTACTTGCGACGAGAGTCTAATTACCGGGGAAAGTATGCCGGTACCAAAAAAGAAGGGATCGGTTGTAATAGGTGGCTCGATAAATCAAAATGGTCCGCTTCTAATTACTGCCACGCATACAGGAGAACATACGACATTGGCACAAATTGTACGATTAGTAGAAGAGGCACAAACGAATAAGGCACCTATTCAACATTTAGCCGATAAGATAGCTGGTTATTTCATACCTTTTGTTATAGTTGTTTCTATAGTAACTTTATTCGTTTGGATAGTAGTGGGATATGTAAATGTAAACAGTTTACCAATCTCGCACAACGATCAAATCAATAAACACGGAATGAATAGAGAAGAAATTATATTTCAATATGCTTTTCGAAGCGCGCTTTGCGTATTAGCAATAGCTTGTCCATGCGCGTTAGGATTGGCTACGCCAACTGCTGTTATGGTTGGTACTGGAGTCGGAGCATTAAATGGTATCTTAATAAAAGGTGCTGAACCTTTGGAAAATGCGCACAAAGTTAAGTGTATTGTATTTGATAAGACCGGAACAATAACACATGGTATACCAATGGTAACAAAGATAAATCTCTTTGTAAATGAAACAGCTTATTCACTAGCAAAGTTTTTAGTCATTATTTGTACAGCTGAAACAAATAGCGAACATCCGATCGCATCAGGTAAAATATTGAAAATACTTATATTTTTATATATTATGTCTAGCGTACAATTTTCGATAAACTGCTTTTTTTCTTAAGCAATTGTGCGCTACGTGAAGGAAACAATAGGCTCTGAAGCAACTGGGCAGTGCATGAATTTTCAAGCAGTTGCTGGTTGTGGACTTAAATGTAAAGTATCACATATTTCAACTACGTTGGCCGATGCATTAAAATCTGATAAGATTCTTAACTATATTAACGAGGTAAAAAGATTACCTTCTGGAACGCATAACTTAAATAATGTGTCAATCGATGTTACGCCAATTTCGAGCACGAGACAAAATTTGGAATTGTTGCTAAGTCCGGATTCCCATGGTGACCAGACTAATCCTGACGATGTATATGAAATTTGCGTTGGTAACAGAGAGTGGATGCGAAGAAATGCTATTAATATACCACAAGAAGTAGAGTTGAAAATGGTTACTGAAGAAGATCTAGGACATACTGCTGTTTTAGCAGCAGTGAATAATGTACTGGTGGCTATGATCAGCGTAGCAGATACGGTTAAACCAGAAGCCCATCTGGCAATATATACTTTGAAAAAAATGGGTTTAGAAGTTATTCTTTTAACAGGAGATAATAGGAAGACTGCTGTTTCTATCGCTAGACAAGTAAGCTTCCTTTCACTCAATGAGTTCGCTTATGACTTTTTATCAATTCATAATATCTATTATTCATATAGGTTGGTATTACTAGAGTATTTGCAGAAGTGTTACCTTCGCACAAAGTTGCTAAAATTCAACGTTTACAAGATCAAGGCTTAAGAGTTGCAATGGTAGGAGATGGTGTTAATGATAGTCCTGCCCTTGCACAATCAGATGTTGGCATTGCAATATCTTCTGGTACGGATGTTGCTGTTGAAGCTGCCGATGTAGTCCTCATGCGAGTGAGTTAAAAATTAAATGAAAAAGTTTCGATATTTTATATTTATACAACAAATATTCTATTAATAACAATTTTTTAGAATGATCTTCTAGATGTTATTGCGTGTCTGGATTTATCGAGAAAAACAGTTCGTCGAATAAGGTTGAATTTTTTATTTGCTAGTATCTATAATTTGTTGGGTATTCCTATTGCTGCTGGAATATTTAGTTCTTTCGGATTCTTTCTTCAACCTTGGATGTCGTCAGCGGCGATGGCATTAAGCTCAGCATCTGTAGTTGGTAGTTCTTTGTTACTAAAATTGTAAGTACCACATAAAAAAGAAATAGTTTTGCATTCAAGGAATACAGTATTTGTAAATTTCAATGTTGTTTATTTTATTTTCACAGGTATCGTAAACCGACGAAGACCACTTTAGAAACACCAGAATATTTATCAGCGATGCATGCTCATTCTACTGCAAGAATGATTGATTTAGATACAATATCTCTTCATCGTGGTTTAGATGATACTGTAATACCTATTATGCATAGATCAACATCGACATTGTCCAGGTATGCACAAACCCCTTCTATGCTCTCAAAATTTGTGCAAAACTTTAATAATCCTACTGCCTAATAGAATTGTGGCAAAACTGACATCATACATTCGTGTTGCCTTCTTAATTGTATCATATTAATATCAAGGTGGTAGTTCTATTAAATTTTATGTGCTTGTTATTTATCATTTATGTTATTAACATATTGAACTACCAAAGATATTAAAAATATTTAATTTAACTAACTAGTGATTATAGTAAAACTACTATCCTAGTTGTAATATGTTTCATAATTTAAGTAGCAAATTTTCTATATATATCTCAACATTTTAATTGTATTTTGAATGAGTAAAACAGGCTGTGAACTTTAAATTAAACTTATGAAATTATCTTTCCAATCAAATGGAGACTTACTGTTAACTACATCTAAAACAATATAAAACTGACTGAAAAGAAATTTTATCAAACAAAAACTTGGTGGAACATGTCGCTTCTTGTTGTAAATAATGTGCTAAAACAACAATTGATACAGGAGCAATTTTACTGTACTAAACTGTAAATATTGTATTAAACGTAAATAACTGATATTAAATAAGCTATTTCTTACTGTACATCGATTCCAGTTATTGTAAGAAGAAAAGAAATACACACACATATATATATATATATATTTTGTAAATAAATATTCATATCTTTTGAACATGTATTTGTTATCTATTAAATAATAATAATAATAATAATATTATTTGATCCCCTAGGGATTGATTTTCAATTTTTGTACATATATTCTTCTGCACGCTTTTACCATAGCTACTTTTTATGATCTGCATATTAATTGGAAACTGTGTTGAAGATTTATAATGTTGCAGCAATATTTTTGATTGATTGCGAGAGGAATAAATTATAGCACCTTTTTTCTTGGGCTAATTTGGCTGTGTATCCAGTTAATTTGCTTACAGCAAATAGCAGTGATGTATAAAGTATGTTGTAACTAATTTGGTTATTGAATTTATATTTCATATAATACTTGAAAATACTTTAACTTTCTTTAAATGCTTATATTACTGCAAAATTATTCATTAACAATATGATATTTAGATCGCTTGTATAATATCTTACTCTATCTGTAGCTTAACATAGAAAAATGTGACAAATAGTTATAAGATACAGTCTCATCTTTAAGTATAAGATAAGGTAATACAAGTTTTAATTTATACATTGATATTTCAACATTCTTGGAATAAATTTAATAATTTGTTTGCCTTGTTCAATTCAATTGCAGGCTATTTAGGAGATCTAAGGACAATGTAGAGGGACGTCTCCTAGGTGAAGATATTGATGAAATTGATTTGGTAACAGATTTTTCTGGATATCAAAAAAATATAAAGGACCATACAAACATAACACCCTTATGACTTGTAAGGATCTTTTTTATATAATTCATATTATTTCTTATTCTGTGCATGAGTGTGTGTGCGACATTTTTTTGCCAATAATATAATAAACTGACATTTAATCAAATTTTTGTCATAATATCTTGTTCTCAATATAATCACGAAGTTTTCAGTTTCAGAATATATTTTGTAATTAACTATTAAATTTTTAATAGGTTTTACAAAAGGAAACGAAAGCAAGCAAAATGCGAAGAACCTTAATAGTGCTTTCATAAATTCATTGTCTTCTTTTACATTAAGTGCAAGAATAGTATTATCATTTTTACGTTTTTTATTTCGAATGAAATTGTTAATAACTTTTTGTATTGCATTATATGTATTTTGTACTTAACATTTTTTATATAAAAAGATGCAGTCATGTAAGAAATCAAAAGAGGTTTTGCATGAGAATCATTAATATATTTTAATACTGAGTATTATGAAAGTGATACTTAAAAGGTTTATTGGGACCATGTTTTAATTTAATTAAGTACAAACTTAAAACGCTTTAAATTTTATCATAGTATATGTTTTATTTGTTACAAAAAGATAATGAACTTTTACAGCTTATAGATTATATAAATTGTAATTAAAATTCTCAACTCGAATATTGCTTAATAAACTATAATACCTCAACTTATATAATTATATTCAGGCGCAGTTGTATTTTTTACCTATTATAAATTTTTAAATATGTTTATTTATAAAAACTCAAACTGATATATCTATAGAAAATGAAATGAGAAATAATTGTGTAGTATAACTTGTACATTAATATATTATGTTTTCTTATTGTATTTAAAACTAAACTATGTATATTAAATACATTTTCCAGATTTATACTATATATTGTTAAGTATGTATATATATCTTCAAATATTTATAGTAAAAAAATATATAAAATCTTGTATAAATTTAAAGAGTAATATTTAAATATTATAATATTTTAGTTGTACTGATTGATCATATTAGCATGCAATGGAATAAATGCATTTGTTTGTGACAGAATATCATCTGAGATCACAGTTGAATTTGTATTGTAAGCATTAAAATCTGCCTGAATATTACTGACATCCTCATTGGAAACATATGGCAAATTTTTGTTGCTCAACACAGAATATGTCTCTGTACGAATAGGTAAGTTTAAATTACCTTGTTCTTCTAAATGATTTCTTGTCAATGGCAACTGATGAGGAGCAACCAAATTTTTCATATCAAGGCATGATTCTAAATTATTGATGTGAGAAATACAAATTGATTGTACATTTTTTGATTGATAATTATTGTTATTATTGATAGGAGCCACATTATTGCATTTATTTAAATAGCAATCATTGTAAAAGTTTGGATTCAATGAAAAATTGTTATACTGCAACGAATAATGTATATCATTTTGTTGTGGAATTTCACTGTTGGTTAAATTTTCATATTGTGTATCAGGTATGTTACAAAGTAAATTCTTATTCATATATCTGTAATTTTGATGTTCTTCAGAGGTAATATCTTGTGACTTTATTAAATTGCATGAAAACTGTTTCTTTTCTGCATCAGAAACTTTCTTAGCATCTACTTTTGATTGAGCACAATACTGTATATCATTTAATATATCTAAGTTATTATGTGATTGCATATTATAGTTCATACATAAATGATTATAATTGCTACTATGTAAAAAGTTCTGATCATTATAAAGATATTTATTTTGTATTCTGCTGTCTATATTATTTACTTGAGGGGTTTCTGTACATTTCAGTACATCTTGTTTTACATTTGATTGCAGAATTTCACACACCTTTGGATTTTCTTCTACATGTTGATTTTTATTAAAAGTGTTAGAATATGAATTTGCAACTGTTTCCTCACTGTTTTCTTTGTTCCTGTAACAGTGAGTTTCCTCACTGTTACTTTGTATATCAGAAAACTGATCATAACAATGATTTTCTTTAAACATATCATGTGTATTATCAAGAAGGCTCGTAAATGGTGGTAAATTCTTATTAATTTTATAATGTCCATCAGATTTATATTTTGCAAATAACATATATAATTCATCTTGTGTAAGCATTGGATATTTTAAAGATTTTTTGAACAACAGATTTAACTGCTGAATTTGATATTTATATGCTTTCGCATTATATTTGAGAATCATGTTTGAAACACTTATTTGTTTGCTAGCTTTCTGACACTTTTTTGTGCTCTTCTGTTTCACCTTTTGTTCGATATTCATTTTTTGGGATAAATCGCATTCTTTTTTATCTTTAACATTCTATAAGTACATGATCTACTGTTAGTTTTAATTTCTGTTGCTAGTAATAAAATTTTAAGATAATGTAAATATCTTACCAAAGTATTGTTTTTTGATATGTTATTAGTATCTCCATCTTCATTGATTTGTACCGATAACTTTGATGCTTTCCTTCTTTTAATCATATCAGTATCTGAATACAAAAAGAAATTTATAATATAATAATTAATCTAACTTCATCACGTCGATTTAAAAATAAAATGAGAAATCCATTTCACATTAATTATTAAAATTTTATTCTGAAAATAATCTTTAAATTAAAATGAACTATATAAATACATATTATATAGAAATGTAATTTTGTGATAAATGTAAATGCGATATAATAACTGAAAGTAATGTAGATATTAATATCTCCTACCGTTGCTGGTCTAAATTTAAAATCTTTCGTTTGAAAGACGGCTTACTTACTGTCACTCAGATTTCTTAGAGAACCCACGTGAATATGCGATAACGGTACGTATATATGTATACAGAAATACAAATACGTTTCCCGCTCTAAGTATTTATTTTATTTGAAATGTTTTGTTAATTTTCTTATTCATTTACGAAATTTAAATTATTCAATATAACTGATCATTTGCAATATATCATGTATTATAAATCAACGATTGCTGATTTCTTAAATCATTCTGAATTCGTCGAAATTATAGTAACGTTTTATCATACGTATTTTAGTGAATTTCTCTTTTTTATGGGGTATTATCTGAATGATAGTCTTTTGTTTTTCCCTATTAGTTTTAATTTTTACATTTCTAACTTCCAATTAAGCAATGTCATAATTGTAATGAATTTTTGTCTAATTTTCTTCGTGATGAACAACAAACATAACATTTATTAATGCAAAAGTAACTTAAATGTACTTTTTTTTAATGACAAGAATAGGATGCAGAAAGGATAACAGGTAATTCTTTCATTTAATACATTTAATACTACATTGTATATATTGTATTATAATTAATTTTTTTAATTAATTTAAGATCCTTTATATTAGCCAATGTGAATAGAAATATGTAATTTACAAAATGAGTATAAAAAATATATATATATTTAAGCCCTATTTATAACAATTAAGGCATTTAGTTTGTTCTTCGTAATCATATCTGCAAAAAAATAAAAAAATAAAGAAAAATGAAATCCTCCAAATATTTATATATATGTATATATATTCCAAGATTAAACTAACTTACGTAGGCAGGGAACAGTTTTGACAAAATAGTTCTGAGCAACTAATACACTCAAAGAGGCAAGAATTACATAAAATTTGATCACAATAGGAACATTTGCTGAACAAGCTTTGATCTACCACTCGACTGCATTCACAAAGATCATACTTTGGTCCAACATCCTTACAGAATATAAAGGAAAAGAGAAAGGTGTTAATTTTATCATATTTTAAAATCTCTATACATATAGGTTGGATTATATTGGATTAATGATAAATGTTTGTAATATCGATAATAACAGTAAATTTATGATAGATAGATTTTACTATTGTTAATAAGTGTAAATAACTTACCTTTATAGCTTTATCCGCTCCTAATAATTCTAGTTTACTATTCAACACCATTTGTTTTGAGATTCGTTCATTTTTGGATTTACACGAAGGAGTTTTCGATGATGGTACATCGATAGAATTCAATTCTATAGAAGTACTTAATCTTCGCGACAGTACTTTTACACCTTCTTTCAATAAATCCATTGTTTTATCTATATAAAATAGAATAAACAGAGTGTATATTATTGTAATATCGGTTGATATTCGTATATTATAACCTCCGTACCATAAACATTCTTCATTCGTTCCTCTTGACAGACGCCGTTGTCTATTTGTTTCTGGCCTACGTGTATTTTTAATTGGGGTAGTAAATTGTCTTCAAAAGGACATGAACGTTTCGGCATTCTTCAACTTAATTTAACTTAATTAACAAAAGTTCAATAAACAAATGCAGATTAAAATTTTCATAATATCGTACCACGGAAAAGTTGACTCGACAGAGCAACCAACCATATAGCTCATACAGAGGTTTATGTACATGTAGTCGTGTAGTTTGATGTAGTGTTGCAATCTTTCCACCTTTCTACCTTATGCTTAAATTACAAATTCAAAACAAAAACAAAGTTAAATACATTTGTCGATTATGAAGTTTTTAATATGAAATTACTTGCAATTATTTAAGTTGTTTTTTTAATTGTTTTCATAACGCAAAGAATTTTCTTATACATATAAATAGGAGATTACTATGTACATAGATCTCTTGACAAGCATATGTGTGTGTATATGTATATAAATGGATGCAATAAAAAATAAATACATATTTAATCATCAGAGTTTAACTATTTGTTATATTATGTTGCATATATGAAGTATATAAAGGTGATATTTATATTATAATTTAGGAATTAAGTTTACAACGGAATTAGTAATATTTGTTTATTAGTAATGTTGCATTATTATTACTTTTATACATATTTGATATTGGCCATCAACAAATATGTTACAATTTTTATCTCCCCACATTCTCGTGTTTATTCGTTTGCTTGAAAACTAACGATATTATTTTATAATAATACATAATAATCCATAGTCATTGCGTGACAAGTACCAGTAGTATTCGTTAGTACAATAACTGTACACTGTATTTGTAGTTTGCTTCACAAGTAAACTATAGAAAAAGTAATTGAATAATCGAATGAATTGTTATTCGATAAAGTGAAATAAAATAAAACAATTGTGATATCAATGTTGGTTACATCTGGTGGTGTAATGATCGTCTTTTTTTCTCCAAAACAAGGTGATATATACATACCCATTTAAGGTCGACAAGAAAGAAATTATTTAATCGATTCGTGGGACCGTGAGACACTCGAATCACAATATGCGTACACCGTTGCCGTGGTTTCAGGAATTGAACGTTTAAAAAAAGAAACTAGTTCTTCGTTATGCGGAACAAGGGTTTCAGGGCAGGATTGTTTCTTTTCTCTTCGTAAAAAAATAGTTTACTGCAAGTGCATCGAATTTAGCGCAAATCCCTAATCCCTCTGAACACGATCGTTCAAATTTTATGAAGTCAGTTTGCCGCTAAACGCGGGCATTTCAAAAGTGGTTAATCGATTTCACGATCGATAATTGCATCAACTTGTAAAGCAACTCGAAGCCATATTCTTTTCTCGTGTTTCCGGCGTGGAAGTATTCGAGTCTTCGAACATGTTTGTGTCTTCTTTCATAAAGTTGTACTTTTTCAAAATTTCGAACGATTTTATTTTATCACATACTCAAAATTGTCAATATATTTCATCGGTGTTCCATATATCGTTGAAACCGGCCTAAAGTTCCATTGTTTGTATATCTTTTGCGACCGTTTGTGTGACGCGGTCACTGATTAATTCTGTGATGCAAATTAACAACTCTCAAATCGATGTAACCACTTTTTGTTAGGAGTGCTCTTTATTTGCAAAATAAGCGACAAGTATTTTGTAACTTCGTCGTAATCGGCTGCATATGGTGAGTACCTATGTATGTATGTATGTATATCATTGTTGTACTCATGCATCGATTAGATAGATCGTCGTCCCGTTTTTTGAAATTTCTTTTGTGAAAACCGACCAAAAATTTAATACTCAAACATATTTGCACCTGCTCTAACGCTCTATTAGAAATGAACAAATTTCGAGTTTTCATTTTCTTGAAATAATAGCATAGCAAGGTAATGCTATTGTTAAAGTTACGAACAACAGTTACTTTTTATATTATTCGGTACACATCGAGTAATCGAATGTATAATCGAAGCCTGTCTATCGAATTGTTTCTATTGTGTGAATATAGCGTTGTACGATCGGTTCCCACTAGAATTTCGACGGAAGTTTAAATTCACGCAGGCAAGTCAAGCGAAATGGTTTACAATAAGGAATACTTTTCAGAAAACACATCTTCGGACTCACAGCCGTTATTGTCAGTTGTCATGGACGTTACTAAATACTCGGTACATACAACGCGTAATTGGCAAATCGAATCGCTGTACCTCTGGGATCCTCTAAATAGAATATTGATTATGTATCTTTGATATGAACTGTTTCACATGATATTCGCAAGTAACAATCGTTTTGTTTCGATACGCGCATAACAATCGATAATAAACGTGCTATTTCATTTTTGCAACTTTATACAAAATCTTATCGTAACAAACGTCGGAAGTTACTCAGTTATCTAATCGATATTCGATAAATTGAAATTAGGAATTCGTTAGTTCGAAACGTCAAAATTTTTATTCAAACGGTCATTTACAGATGTCCGTTATTCGAGAATTTTAAATTTCTAGACAATTTGAACTTTGAATAATTTTTGAAAGCGCCTGTAACTTATCACTACCATCCACTTCGTACGTCAATATGATTTTCTTTATCGTTTAACAGATTAGTATACTGCTACAATAGTGAAAGACTTCACACGAAATACATATAATCGATACTCACAATAGAAATCGAAGCTCGTTTGCACGAGATACGACTCGTGGATCCCTCGTGTACGACATTTCGATTTTGAAACTTTTTATCGTTGAGATATGCCTGTATTAAAGGTGTGTCGTGAGATTGCTAAATCAATCGTGAAAGCAATATCTTCGTTGCTACGGCTATGAATATGGATAATTCAGCACTAAGGGTTTTCCTATTGAAAAGGCGTTTTGATTTTTTCTTTTTTTTTTAGTAGCAACGATCGCATAGTAATCTTGGTCAATAATTTTCCGACAGCCCTGAGCAACGTTATTTCGCGTTCGTACCATTTTTTATCCGTTCCTACGACGTAACAATATCTTCGTCAGTTGTTTTCGTCGAATCGGCTGTATAAGAAAATTATCGTTCGTCCCTTTGCACTTTGCGTCAATTTTAACGTAACGCGCTATCGCGTCAAACTTTCTATCAAATATACTTTCCCATTTTTTAAATTAAAATACGTAATGGCGTAGCCATATTTATAAAAGTACCAGGGCCTTCTAACGTTGTATAAAATAACAATGATTATTTAGCGTCGATTATATCCCACTTTCGTGAATAAGATACGGCACGAAGAATAATACCGGTACAAGTGCAAAGGGTAGAAAGTTGTTGCCAACCATGGGAAGAAAACTAAATGCGTGTTGCGTGTTAACGTGAAAAGCATTGAAATACTAAAAATCGGTGCACGGTGGCATCTACGCGTAAACGGTGAAGAAGTCGGTAACCCAGCGAACAGTATAGCGTGAGAAGAAGCGTCTCCGGGTGTGTTTCTAGTCGATTTTGCTTACAATACAGCGATCAACACAGTGGAACTACAGATTCACGCCTTTACTAAACTTTACTAACTAGTCGGACGTTGTTGGTCGCGGTGTTAATTCGCGACCGTGCAAGATCGAATTGGCCGAAGGTACGCCGACCTACCGTGCCAGGCAACGCTTCTATGTTAGGACAATGCTCCCTTTCCTCTTTTCCGCTTCTGCCTCTTTACGAGTTTACCGTTCGTTTCGAAATTTCACGCTTCTCCCTCTATAGATGGAACCGTTTGAGACGAATCTTTGAAGGCTTCCTCGGTGTGAACCCAGTCATTCGCATTTGAACGATGAAAATTTGACGCATTGCCAACATATTCTCTTTTTTTTTTGCGACCGGTTACGATCAATGAAACCTAAACGAAGAGACAATCTGTGAGAACGATAGAGCATGATTCGTGATATATGAAATAGGAGACGACGGTTCGATAAGATTTGGTATTCGTTCTGAGGGAGGAATCGAGTTACGCGGTGTCGCGTTCGTGATAAATGCTTTCGCTTGGAAACGCGTCAGTAAGTAAATCCGAAGGTGAATTCGAAGACGAAGCTGGTAATGATAGGGGAACGAAGTGTTTCGTTCTAGTCGATAAGCTAATTGGAGCGGTTGGCGAGCTCGAGAGGTTGGCAGAGGTTTCAGTTTCGTGCAGAGAGTAACGGAACGACGTTACCGACGTTCCCGTGCGGCAATCAGTCTCGTTCCAGCGGAAAGAATCTGATTTACGCGTCAAAGCGAACATTGTTCGTGAACGGAATCGTTGATGGTCAACGTACGTGGGCAACCTTCGAGCTTCGTTCTTCGTTTTTTCTTTCTTGCTCATCTATCCGTTGTGCACCACATTACGCCCGTACAGAGATTCGTAAATACACACGATAATTATACGAATGTGTCAGAAGCACGATAATAATCGATTAGTTTTAAACCTCGAGCGACGAGAGAGAATATCTTACAATAGGTAATGCGTTCATCTAGGCGCTACGATGCGTGCATCGCAGCAACCTTCCTACCGTAGTGACCACTCGCTCGACAAATCCAACGCAAACAGTGGATAGAGTGTTTTCAATGGTTATTTTTTTTTTATTATCAATCGTTTATTTTCCATTATTTCTACGGAACTTTATATCTCCGAATAAGTACAGCGAAAGTGATCGGATCGGTTCACGAGGCTGAAAGAAGCTACGAACGCGAGTTAGTCGTCTCTTCCTTTTCTTTTCTTTTTTTTTTTTTTAATTTAAAAAAGAAGCAAGTAACACGAGGATGATTGTTGTTCGTACAGATTTCTATGAAAAGACAAATTGGTTGACTGGATTTCCGTACGATCTGACAACGGTATTTCAATGATACAACGCTATAATCCGTTTAATCGGATTCCTTAAACAAGGCTGCCACGATGCAGGTTCGAAAGCATAGTGCGCCCGTGTGTATATAACAAAACGTCAACAAGTAAACGTGCGATAAATCAATCGATTGCAAATCGCCTTATAAATTGTATAAAAATCTCTATTTGCCTAGCTTAATGCCTTAAGGATACGGTATCGGGAATTTGTATAATTCCTACAGATTTATGTCCAGTCGAAGAGACGCTGTTGCATTTATTATTTCTGCTCGGCAATCTCGTCTCTATACACCAGGAAAAGCACGCATGCCCTCTGTGCGCTCAGCGACAAGCACGGTGAATCTCATTCAGACTTCTTCCATCAAACGAGTCGCCAGACTTTTGCAAATACATCCGAAAAGTAGTATCCTATACGTACGTATATAACGGAAAGTGGATTTTGGTATTCAAAGTATATATGGCAAACGTAGATACGCGAACGATTTACGGTTGTGTATTTCGGGAAACGAATAAAATGGAGGTAAGAGAACGGTAACAGAAAGTAGACAGAGCGACGACGATCGATGATAATCCTGATCGTTTACGAGATACACGTTAGAACGATTCGAGTATTATTTTAACAGAGTTGATAGAAAAGGTGTACAGATTCGATAAACGAAACGAGTAGAAACGTACATCAGAGAACGGTGGCAGCGTTTTTATCGGATCGAGACAGGTGATCGAAAGGAATCGCCGCGCGTCGGCACAGAGTCACGTGAGGCAAAAGCGAATCGAAAAATAAATCGGAGACACATGAGGGATAGCGAGTATTATTAATTGTCCGTCGTGCGATACGCGTGACAGGTGAGGCAAGCGCGTGCGCCACGCGGCACGCCCAATTGCAAAGAAAAAGCAGCAGACAGAAAATGATGCCGAGCTATTTCATGCTCGACACCTAATCCATTCACTCGAGTATTCACCGAAGTACTTTAGTATTCTTCTCCATTCTTAAATTCGCACGATATAAAATCCTAGCTTAGTATGGCCGGTAATTTGTTTCTCCTTGTTTCCTCGTCTCCGTCCCTCTCACACCCTCTGCCTCGCATCTTTCTCTTTTTCCCATTCCCGTAATCATCCTACGAGTTTCCCCCCTTTCTTTAGTTACGTCTATGTTACTTACGTCTTACGAATGGTTTTACATTAATCCGCAATTAGTAAATAGATAACCGCAAGCTTACGTCTAAGTTGAATTTACGAATTAGTGGTGTGTGTTATGTTGTATGACGCATAAAATATCAACGAGTCGCTTCAGCTATCCAACAGCAATCTCTCCTCGCTCACACATAACATGCTCACACACATACACGCTCTCTTGCTTCCCATCTCTTTCTCTCTTTACCATTGTATTAGTTTACTTGCGATTTCGCGTATTGCAAAGCCCGTTTTATTTCCTCGACACGCAACAAACGATCCGTCGTTCACGCTCGTACGCATTCTTCCTCTCTGTTTCTTTGCTGCTTCTATTCTCCCTCTGGATCAGAAGCATAGAAGGTGCCGTACGTCGAACGATTACAGCATCTTTTTATTTTCTATCTGCAAGCTTCTTAATGGAATGTTGTGGTACAAATAGGGGAATCGATAAGAACGAGTAATCTAATCGCCTATCAATTAAACCAGGCTTACGTCCGACTATTTTTCGCTTTTCTGTTGTTACGACGCTCTTTGTTCGTCCATCTGGCCATCGTCGAAACCGGGTGTCATACCTCGAGAAGAAAACCCGAAACGTTTCCTTTTGTTGCAGTCGATTTTCACGAGGGAAAAACGCAGCGATGATACGGAGAGAAAATAATTCGAATCTCTTACGAGCAAACGTTACCCTATAATTTTGATCCGCGTCCCGTGATATAACAAAACGTCGTTGCGTCGTCCATAGGATCGCAACGAATTTTTACCTAGTGAAGACTACGACTATGTCGTTTTTCTTGGCAAAAAGAATTTCTCCGTTTTCGAAGCGTTGGTCGGAACAACGATCCGCATACTCCTTTCTCTCGATATAATTCGTACGTAGCTGTTTATGTAGGAACGAGTCGTCGTGCGCCGTACAATGTACAATTTAAATATCTAAAGCGAGAGAGCTATCGGGGATCGTTAAGGGCTTCGACATTGCGATACTTTTGATTCGAGCGAACATCTAAGGTTCGAATTCTCTTGCCTATGTCTATCTAATCGCGAAAACTTTAATATCACTAACGCCTCGTCTCGACTCGTCTGCCGTTAAGATTTATCGATCGAGCGTTACTAGAATGGCAAACTTTCACGGGATCCATCTCCGATTGCTGCGCCGTGTATCGACCGACGATCGAATTACGGAAACTGAAAACCATTCCCTCCTTTCCGACGACACTTGCAACGCTTCTTTCGTTGTCGAGTACTACTACTCCGACCGTCTCGAACGTGTCTTGCTTCTCGTCGAAAATTACGTTACAACATACTCTGGCTAATCTCCCGTCCGATCGATTTTAACGCACGGAGCGTAGTGGTTCGCGAACGCGCAGCTTTTTTCCTCGAAATATTTAACAAAAATATAAACGCTAGGCGATTTTGCACGGTTCGGTATGACCGTTTAACATTCTAGAGTCGATCCGTTTGTAACCACGTGGGTCGCGTCGACCAGGGATACACGGGTGTTTCGTTCGGTTCGTCGAGACTTCTACGTTCGGCAGGATTCGACTTTGGTTACGTCTATAGCGAGCCTTCGATTAAAAACGGTGCTCTTCTTTTCTTTCTATAATCACGTTCACGATGCATTCGTCGTTCCACTAAGAAGCCAGGATTATTTTCGAGATATGTTTCTGTGTATTGAGAAAAACGTGTACGATATTTAATTATAACATCTTTTTTCTTTTCTTTTCAAATCACTTATCTCTATTAGTCTATGGTTAGAAACGCTAGATTTCATCTTGCTGCGTTCTCTCGTCCCTTCTCTTTCCCTCCGTTCCTCATTTTCGTCGTCTATTTTCGCATAAGTAGCAGACAAGAAGCCGTACGCGTTGCAACGCGTCGCTCGTAAGTGAAATCTACTTATACATATATGTACGTGTGTGTGTGTGTATTTATATATATATATATATATATATATAAATTGTTGATATTTATATATATATATGTATATTTATTTATTCATTTATTTATATATTTATATTCGTATTTATATATTTATATATTAGTCTTTTTGAAATGTTTTCTCGTGCGTGCAAAAAATAAATCTCTCGACGCGATCGTTGCGTCGCGAGTGGATTTTCTTCTTTTCTTTCTCCCTTAACGCGTTTCTTTTTCCTACTTTCCCCGCTGATCACCCGTTTCTCTTTTTCTCTCTACTACGCGCGTTCCGTAAAAGTTATAGAAACATCGCGAGACAATTTCAGCGGCTCGTTCGTAAAGTTTCCTGGTTCGCGATCGTGTACCGAGAAATAGGAGCTGGCTGTAACAGCGAGTCGCTGATAAGACGATCGAGGATTCAAAAATTCCAGATTCGAAATTGTCAGCATGCGAAACGGTGCGCGATCGAAAATGTGGCTTGTCGGCCGTTCGAAAATTTCACGAGATCGAAGATGGAAAATGCCGACGAACGTCAGAATCTCCCTGTTTTTCGTCTTTTTCTCCGCGCAAAAATACGCCTATCAGTTTACACTAGATTCTTCGAAGCACTAAACAAATTAGAAAGTATCGTCTTTATCGCGCAATGTAAAAATAGCGTTAATGTGAAACGTCGACCGAACAAGCGTCTCTTCTCCAGAGTTTCCATTTTCCCATTTAACTCGAGAAGTTTCGTTTCACAAAACTTTAATATTTACTCCCATTAGTGGAACATTAGTTGCATCACTTTATATTTGATTAAGGCGGCTTGGAATCAATATTAGGGTATTTTTGCGTATAAGGCATATATCCGACTCTTTGTTGTTTCCGATAAAACATCGATTGCCTGAAGCGAGTAAGAAAGACTCGGTGTCCGCGAATTCACGAGTAGTTGATCCGTTAAATTGCTCAAGAAAAACTATTGACTATTGGAAACAAAGGAAGAAAGAGAATAGCGCATAATTATGGCGAGAAGCGCGTAGAACGTTTGGGCGAAAGTTTCAAAACTCGACTTTCGGATAATCGACGTTGTATAATGTTTCGACTTGTTCAACAATAAGAAAATCGAACAGCATCGTCGTAGCTAATGGTCGACGCAGTAGCAATATGCAACAAAGTCGTTTAAAGAATCGCCTAAAGATGTAACTAATTAGCGTCTACGATGAACGCAACCGTCCCAACGATGTTTAAAATCGAAAAACCTGGAGAGGTTAACAGAAAATCGATTTCCATTGAGTTCGACGAAAGCTCGACTCGACGAGAAGTTTGCGTTACTTGAAACCTGTTCGTACGACAGTTGGGGAAATTAGCCGCTGTCGATTTTCGCTTAACTTCTCCAGCTGTTTCTTCGAAACAAACGAAAAGGTAAAACGAAATCGCTAATTGACGATACACAACAAGATATACGTACCGGTAAATCATTCTTACAACGGCACGATCCGACGTATACCGGTACGATGTCACTATTGCACTTCACTTTCAGGTAAAACCGTGCTACGATTTGACACACGATCACACGATCACTATGCAAACGAAACATCAAAAGAGAAGGATTCGCGTTGCGGCACAAATTTCCTCCGTTGTTTTTGCCAGTCGAATATATTTTGTGCACGAGATGCGTCGCCGAACGATCCGAGAGTTGGACGTCGAGCATTTCCTTCGTATTTTTCATCCGAATCTGATTTACTCTCCTTTCACACGGATGTCTCGTTTCCCTGGTCTTCGTCTCTCAGAACGACGACTGTTGCCGAACTTTTCCTCAGGATCGTCTCTCCTCGATCGCTTTCGATGCTCCGAATTTATCCGTTACAATCTCTCGTTCGTTTGCTCGCGACGTAAGAAAGTCGTGTCGAGGTATTTTTATTCGGTTCTTCGGTTAAATGTCGATCTTTCCTTTCGGATCGGTAATGCCTCCTTGAAGTCTATTTCGTCCTCGGCCGAAGCTTCGTCTCAGGATCGTTGCTGCCTCCCCGGCGTTGGATCGTTTCTTGATCGGAGATAGAGCGAGCTGCTCGTACGAGGGTCACCAGAATCTATGGGCACTGTCCCACAAGTTCTTCAAGCTTGATCGAAACTCGAAACGGAAGTTCTGGTAGTATCACGCTATGTTATTGCCGCTCATCGTTGTTACGCATTTTTTCTCCGGCGTGTTTTGACTCTCCGAATTACTACGCACTGCCTTTGTCGGACTTCCAGGAGTCGGCGTCGCGTCGCCTGGTAACGGGTTGTTGTTGTTCGTTGACGTGGAACTCCTGCGACCGTTCTCGCGGGTCGGCGATTTCACGTCAAACACGGAGGTGTCTGATTCGATGTCCGAGTCGATCTGAAAACAGTAGTTTTCGATTCACTATGTTTCCCAACTCTAGATATTGTTATTGCGTGGGACTAGCTACGACTAATGCGTAATTGGCTACTATACGACTGATAATGAGAGCGGATAATCATTTCGTTTCGTCTAATGGCTTCTTTCGTAAATGGGTTTGCTATGGGTTCCAGCGTCTACTTGGCTATCTGCATCTAACGTAGTTTTCGATGCACAGCGCGAACAGCAGACACGTTATTTTCTACGCGTGCCATATACTACGAGAAGGGACTACGATGGTCGTGAATCGCATGAGCAGGAATTTGTCGATATCGATACGACGAGAATACAGAAAATCGGCTCGACGTTTCAAAATAAATCGAAGGCTATCACCTGTCGTAATTGCTTTCCACGAAGAATGATCTTTGCAAGATAAGGAAAGAATTATCGCGACAATGATACGCGGGAGGAGGAAGATGACGATGCACTACCTTGTTGAAACAGACTACCTGTCTGGTAGCTGGGTGCGGGCTGAGAAATAACCGTTCGCTGGTGTCGCTACCGCAGCTGGAACTTTCGCTCATCTCCGTGGTAAATTTTCGAGATGCTCGCGGACTAGGCGGTGCCGCGCGGCTCTGCCCTCCCAAATTTATTCCTACGCTTCTCGAGCAGACCTGCGACTGAATGTGCTCGCAGACCCTTCGAAATCTTCGGATGTTTCCTGAAAGATAAAACATCGATGAAAAATTGAGTCGTCGTTAGGTGCCGCGTATCGAAATCGGGGCGAAACGTACGGTTGGAACGGGATTACCTGGTCGAGTAGACGCACGCGGTGTAAATCAAACGAGTGACCAACCGTAAGAGAAAAACCCGAGGGCACTGCGACTTGTGACTTGTAATTATCCGCGCGCACATACGCCGACAAGACGACAAAATTCCACTTGCCAAGGTAACATCGATCTAGTTGCGCTTGGACGATTGCCAAACGCCACCACCTTACCGATCTACCCTTGTCCGCGGTTTGTTTCCGAGGGTGTTTCGTACCCTCGGTCGTCCTTTCCTATCGCCAACTCGATATTTCGCAAATTAAAGTCGCGCGCGAAATTATTCGATTATCCAGGAGGCGAAAATATGCGAAAGCTCTTTACTATCGGAAACGAAGAAGGTTGGCGGTGCGATGGAAAATCATATAATTCACTTACCGCTTAGCAGAGTAAAAGTAATAGCGAACAATGGTTCGCTCGGCTGTTTCGATATGGCGCTAATGTCCACTTGAAAACGAACTTGTCTTTGGAACATTGCCGGCGCCGTACTTCCCCTTTTGTATTCCACTTTGAAGGACATCGGCGAGCTTACGCTGTGAGACAACTCCGCTATCTGTTGAACGAAACTTGCCTTTAACGTGGGCCCGTGTAAACAGCGTACACGAGCGTACGACGTTTCGATGTAAACTTACCGATAAAAAGGCGTGAATCAGGTCGGCTTTCACGCTGGCTAGAGCCTTCCCTTTTACCAGAATGGTGAACGTTTCGTCTTTCTCCGTGGTCATCAGACTACCGAACCATGATTTCTTCGTAAGTTCCGGGGAGGAATCCGGCGTGAGATGTACCTTCGCGGAACAAAGCGAAGCACGTTTAATTTCTATTCTTTGCTTCCTCCGTTTCGTTGAAAAAGGTGAAAAATCAAGAGAACCTACCTCCTCGGCGCTTGTGAGCAACTTGCGTCGATGAAATCGGGGACTACCAAGGAACGAGTTCTTGATGGTCGTCAACCTCGATCGCCAGTGATGAGCGCTAGATCCGGCGCCGGTGTGCGGCGAGCCTGGCGGTGTAACGCCGACCGCGACTACTGCGAAACGGACTATTCTTTACCTGTACCATCGCGTATCTTTTGGGTTTCGAAGCAAACGCGAAGTTACCACGAGCGGCCACGATCTTTGCCTCGATAATAACAAATTATTTTGTCGAACAGAAGGTAAACGGGTTTAATCGAATATTACGCGTATTTTTAATAGCGCGCGATAAACGCAGAATTGGATGTTTGCTTTATACGCGAAGGAGGTTGAAGAGCAAAACAACGCGTAGCATCGTCTGGAAGAAAGGATGCTTCTTCCGTGTTTCGGCCGATCTCGGTGTTGAAAAGAGGGAGGAAAGAGAAAGAAGAAGCGAGTGTGCCACACAGAGGCTCGTCGACGATGAATGCACGCGTATCCAGTCTTTAACAATGATACGTCGTACGTGGTGTGTGCTCGTTATGCGGCGTAAGCACGGTCACTTGCATTTTTTAAAATCGTCCCAGCTATTAGCCCTTTCTGGCAAGATAAAACACTCGCACTCAGACAAGGCTTTCGCCATTTGCCCCGTACAAACACTCTGGACACCTGCGCCTCGTTTCAGCTGCTTTTACCCGTTTTACCAGGTTGCAGATCAAACGTTCTTCTCTAATTGGATGTTTATTTATGCCAATGACTCTACTCTCCGATCGAAGTATCCTGTCGTCGAGTTCACGAGAAAACAAACGTATTTCTATATACCGTCGTTGGTGGATCTCATTTCTCAGCAGATACATCAGGTTGCTCCAAAAGTTTCTTTCGTTTTATAAGGAAATAACAGACGCGCAACATTTCTATTATTTTATTGAATTACGTATGATCGATTTTGTTCTATCAAGACGAAGACCAGGGACATTTGACAGATTAGGTTTCACGATCGTATAAAGATGCATCGTTGTAAAAGACACGTTTGTAAAAGAAAGACACTTTTGGGACGATCTAATGTATTTTGGTACGCTTCGTAACGTATAAATGCATCTTCGAGCTTTGAGCCAGCTAACTAGTTTTACGAGGATTTACAGTCGATTAATTCGCGAAACACAATCTGCAGGGCGCTTCGGAAGAATGGATTATTCATCGAAATAACGGAACCTAGCGGGGTGTATCGATTGTGTAGAAGGACATCGGATAGTTTCTTGTTCAGCGATCTAACGCTTGCTTAGATAACGCCATTAAAATCTCGACGTTATTTCTGCAAAGTGTTTCGTAAACTGCTATTAGATCCTCGAATCGGTCGAACTGTGGTATTACATAGCGTAAAGCGATAATTTGACTTATCCTTTGTTTCCGCGCGTCTTGCTCGATCGAATCCTCGTCGAGCAACGGGACCAAAGACCCGTAGAATGATCGAAGAAGAAATTATTAGCGTTTTCTAAGCAGACGATCATCCGAATGACAACGAGGAGGTTCCTTTAGGCAAAGTCTCGTAAAACGACCCGATTGATTTTTATAACGCCGAGTAAAACCAGAAAGAGAACAAGGGAGAAAATAATGTGGACGCTCACCCTGCTGGACGTCGTTTATTTCTATTCCCACGTTGGGTAGAACCGGAACAGGGGCCACGATAGGCGGTGTGCTGGTGTTTCCGTTGCCCGCTGCGCTCGTTACCGACGACAGTCGATGAGGACTCATCGTTTGGCCTAGATGCGAGGTCGGTGGTGCCCTGTGAGGACTTAGCAATCCTGCGACAGCGTTCGAGCCGTGCAACGGCGAACTACCTGGCGTCGATGCGTGCGAATGCGACGCGTGTGTGTGGCATCCCGTACTTGGCGAACGACGCGCATGATGCCTAGTGCTGGAAAAAAAGAATGTTTTGTTAGTCTAATTCGCGACAGGTTTGAGCACGTTTGAGACAAAGATCGTGACTAGGGATAGACGAGATGACAGAAGGCTAAAGGGTATTTGTTGCGAACAACGTTGGTATTAGACGGGATTATAAGGACAAGTGGTATTAGCGTCAGTTCTGATCCGCCCTTGAACGATCTGGCGCAAGCGTCTAGACTTTAGAGAACGATATTCGGGATATTTGGAAGCCGCGACTCGGACCAGATTGTGCGTTGTTTCGCGAGTTTGGCGTTCCATCGATTCGTTCATGGAATCGGTTTGTCACAGGATGCCCGAGACACGGTTCTAATCGAACGAAAGCTAATCGTGCGAACGAAGCTCGCACGTGACACGTCACGAGGGGAGAAAGCAAAGAGAACGGAAGAAAGGTACCTAAAGGGAATACACGTGAAATCGTACACGCGATGCATTCGCGTCGAGAGACCAATCGCGGTGGTCACGCGATCGTGAACTTCGACGAAGCCCGGAGATAGTAATTCGCGAAACGATCGAGCGTGTCGCCTAGCCTAGCAGCTTTTCACACAGTGGTCGATCCGATTCGTGATACGCGACATGGACGATCGTTTTCTATTCTACTTACCTCGACTGCCTTCGAGGTGTTAAAGGAGAACCGTGACTAATTTCGCCGAGATTCAGGGCCGTGCTACCGTTTACTCGACACGTGTCCACTCGCTTTCTCGGTGGATCCGCTTCCAATTGTCCGGCGGATCCTCTCATGCCTCCTCTCATTACTTCCAACTCGTCCTCGCACGCTGGTCTTCTCCGTTTTCGCTCCAACAGTAGAAAATAGATCACCTTCTCCGTGTTGTGGCTGCACCGAGAAAACCGTAGAACGTTAAAAACGAGTGAAACTGTTCGGAGAATACGTACAGAAAAATGCGATTTAGATTCTTTAGCGATTGACAACTTTTTATTTGTCAACGATCAATAGGAAGATATCTCCTTTGATTTTTAGAGAAACGCGATGGAACCAAGGAGCCGAATGGGAGCGACTAATCTCGAGGCAAATTGCTAACTTTGTCTTTTCGTTCATGCCACTACGCTTACTTCGGGCTAAGCAGTTCTTGAATCAGTTTGTCCCGTTCCTTGAAGCAACCTAGGCTCGCGATCGCTTGCAACACGTCCGGATCGATCGCCTCCACGGACGGAATAACGTGCGTCTGCACCACGTCCATCATCGACAGCTCTAATTCTAACTCGCCTTTGCCCGCCGCCGTCACCCACACGTGCCTGTTTATCTCCGCCAGCTGAGGAAATTCGAAATTAGGATCCGTTGCCTGCCGCACCATTTCTCTCGATTTTAGCCCGTTAAACGTGCGCGCCGAGTAGTCGGCTTGTTTTATGACAGTTGCATGATCGATGCAACCGATGGACCCTTCTCTCTCCTCTTGGAATCGTTTTCGACCAATCAGACCAACCGTTTAACAGGCCAACAACGAGTTATTAAAGCGAAACTAACTTACCGTTAGTCTCTTGTCCGGATCGACTTCGATCATTCCCTTCAGCAGATTCTGACATTCGGGCGGCACGAAGTGCGGTATGTAGAACACGCCTCGCTTCACTTTTTCTAATAATTTTCTTAAGTTGTCGTCGTCGAAGGGCAACGCACCTACCAGAAGCGCGTAAAGTATCACCCCGCACGACCAAACGTCTGCCTTCCTTCCGTCGTATTTCTCACCCTGCAAACGCGCAATTATTCCGTGTTTTTCCCCCTTTTAATTAAATTCCCGACAAACGGGAACTCGGCTAACGATAAAATAGTAGTAACTCGTCTCGATGGTTTTCTCGGCGGGCGGCAAAAGGAAAACGCAAGAAAGCAGAAAGTGTATTTTAAAAGACCGTGATTACCGTTTCGTTATCAATCTTTTCCTCCTTTTCTACGGCTAACGACAAAATTATTAAAGTTAGGCAGGCGAAGCGAATACTCGCGCAGGCTAGAGACGAGACTTACTCGAATCACTTCGGGACAGGCGTAATGAGGAGAACCGCAGCTGGTTTCCAGCATGGAGCCGGCAGGTTGCAACGACGCCATTCCGAAATCCGCTATCTTGATATTATTCTTCTCGTCCAACAACAAATTTTCAGGCTTCAAGTCTCTGTGACTGAAAAGGAGAAACCCACGACCCGGTTACATCGAGTGGTACGTTCCACGTCAATAATACCAATTATTAGGTTGTCCGGAAAGTATCTTTCTTACAAACGTGAAACCGAGTCTATGAAATGTCGCGGTGTTTATCTCGACAGAAGAAAATGGATCGTACGTAATTCGACAAAATAATATAAAGCAGAAAACGTTGTGCGTCTATTATTTCCTCATAAAACGAAAGAAACTTTTCGGACAACCTAATACTACAGCGTTAGGGCGACTACAGACACGGGTTCTTCCAAATAATTCGACTACAGTCGGTCTACTCGACCAGTCGAGCAAATTTTCCCGTTCACGTACAGCGACTTACTAAAATTTCTAGCCGGTGAAGCCGTCTGTGGTCGCCCTTACCCTAAACGGTGGACCGGTTTAGGGTCACGTAATTTAAATGTCCGATCGATCGAAATCGATGTTATACGGTGTCCCTGCGAGAAATTAGGTCCGTTTCTAGATTTATTCGATCGTGGTAGGTATCCCCGATGTTATCTATAACTTGGGGGACCCTTCGCGTCTGAATAAAACTCTGTTATCGAGTCGTCTTTACATACGAAATTAATGGAGAGAAATTTCGCATCGTCCTTCGAACGATATGGTTTTTGCGTCGAACCAACTGACCGAGATTTCTTTGGATACGCTTTGGCGACAGATTTAGCAAATGTTTTTCGGTTGCGTATTTCCACGAAATGTCTCTCTTCGACCCGATTCTTTTCAAAGCAACGTTTTTATATATTCGAATAGAAGAGAATTTCACATTACTCACCAAATACTATGACTATGACAAAAATCTAAAGCAGAAATGATTTGTCGAAAAAATCTCCTCGCTTCCTTCGGCGTTAGTCTACCCTTTTTCACTAAATAGTCGAAAAGCTCCCCGCCCGAAACGTGTTCCAGAACAAGATATCTGAAACGAACAAGCGCAATTTCAGTGCTGGTACGCTCCGACTTTTCCGAGCGTGTATTCTCTTCTCCGCCACCGTGAGTAATAAGTCCCGTGAGTAAAACACTTTTGTCTAGTCTGTAGATTTTGCTGTTTTTCCACTCACTCTCTTTCTCTCTCTCTCTCTCTCTCTTACTCTGAGTTTGTTCGAGTCACCGAATACTCTTTTTTCCAAACGGCCGAATTAAAGTTCAACGACTTGTGCAGCTTGATGAATCTCGAGCGGGTCTCGGTTTTTCCTCGACTCGCTCAAAGCGGAAAAATTCGCGGAAAAATTCAGTCTCTTTCTAGGTACTCACAGATATTTCTTGTTCTCGTATACGTCAGAGAGGCCGAGCACGTGCGGATGGTCGATCAGTTTCATAATCGCGATCTCCCGTTCCACCTTCATCAGCACCGACTCTGACAATTTTTCCCTGTTGATGATCTTGATCGCCACCTTCTTGCCCAACACACAGTGGACCCCGAGTTTGACCAATCCTGAAGCAAACGTGTTCGCGATTAGCTGTTTCCTTCATTCGACCAATACGCTCTCGTCGACGATCGTTTTTGGAAGAAACTAAAACTTGAATTCTGTTTCGGATTCTGTTTCGGATGGGGCGACGCTACGTCGCGTCGCGTCGCGTCGCTGCTTCGGAACGTCGTATCACTGCGAACGAAGTAGCCCGGCTCGAGTGGTACAGTCGTTTTTAGTCGGACAATCTCGCGAGAGAAAATCTGAAAAGCTGCTGAGTAGGGTCGCGGCAAGTAGAGCTCCTTGTGCAAAGAGTGGCTCGTTGTATTCAACCTGGATCAGCGCGATCGTCCTTCTTTGTCCGTTTCGCCTTTTTTTTCTCGCTCGACGAATCTTTTGGGAAGTGAAAAAAACGAATGGCTCGATGTTAGCCGTAAAAATCGTTTGTCCCGTTAGTCGCATCTACTTTGTTCGTTTTAGTCGCTGTTGAGCGCGGCTTTCTTTCGATCCGCGTTGTATCGCTAGGGCAAAAGGCAATTCATACCGGTGACGTTGTGTCGCCATTGAGTCTACTGCTCTTTTAAAGATACGAGCAAGCTCGTAAAACACGTTCCGTACGACAATAACAGTGGAAAAATGGATACGATGTACGACGCGTGACGTATTTTTTTCGAAATTCGAGTCATTGTTCGAGAACCTTCTGCATGATCTTATGTGTGCACACTTTCCTACCTCGGTAAGCAAACAGAGAGGTTTCAGCCGAGTGGTTTCGAGTTGCTTCCATTTGCTAAATCACGGAAAGTTTTCCAGCAAGGACTTTGCGTCAAGCCTGGCTTACGTTACGAGCCATAATTCGATCGGTAATTTCGCTAATTTCACACGCACGCCAGCCAAGCGCTTTGAACGCGAGAAACGCGACCACGAGATTGGAAATCGTAGAGCAACGCAACGACTGTGATTCTTTGCTGGAAGTTGAATTACGGAATTTAAGAGCGGTAGGGGGAAAAAGTAGTTAAAATCGTGACAAAGAAGAACGGAATAGGATACGCTTTTGTCGTTGTCAACTTTAATCGAAAACATACATTTTGTGCTTCGAGTAAATCGAATGACAAGTTTAAATTGGATCGCGAGCATTCTCCGCGCGGAAACGCGCAAACTTAAACGATTCGACGTATTTAGGGTAAATTCTGGAATATTTCCGTTCTGCCGCCAACGGACGATCGACTCGTGCTTATCGTTCCAAGCGTGCAACATCGTGTCGTGCCGCGCCACTGCTCTGTCATCCTGTAACGATAACGTCGTTGAAGCGGTTACTTTTCCTTCTACGATTGCAATTCCGCCGTCTTTTACTTTGCTGTTTCCGTGAGACCCTCTCGTCCAATTATTTCGCCACGATAAGTAGTCGACCTCGGGCGAAGGGTTGTACGGTGAACAGCAGTTTCGAATCGAGTAATCGCGAAAGATACGCCGAAGATGTACACGGACGACGACGAGACGTTTGGGGCGGAAATCTGGCCGGGTAGCTAAACGTTTGAAACGTTTCGACCACCGCAACCCTACTCCAAATATCAAACGACAGCCCATGGACCGTTTTACGGGGCTCGTAATTAATTCGCGAATGCACCCTCGTTCGTGAAATTACTTTTCAGCCTGAAGATACCGATACAGATACTCGTCGCCAGAGTGAAGCACACGTTTTCCAACTTGATTTCTGTTCTTCGTTGTATTCGCGCGCGCTCCACTGGTCAAAAGCGTTCACTGGCGTTTCACGATTACGCAGAAAGTCTGTAAGAAGAAGAGCGTGACATTATTCGACTGCCGTTAACGTCAACGAATCGCTTCAACGTTTTAGAAGGGAAGGAAACTTTGGCGTTAGCGAAATCGAATTGCAAATCAGCTATGATTTATTGGGAAATTATTGGGAAGCAGAATACGTGGAAACGAGCTGTTCGTACAGCCAAGAATTACGGCTCTAGGGCGTAGGTATTTGCGACGACAAGGATAATGAAAGATAGACGGAGAAAGAGAAAATATGATGGAACAGATAGGAGGGAATAACGCGGAAAGGAAGATTTATAGGACCAGCTAAATTGGCTTAAACCGTCTTCGAAGACCACAGCGACGCGATGTCTTTATCCGTTTAAAAGCAGCCGGCTGTAGGCTCCTCCCTCCTTTTGTTCTTTAAGTAGAAGGGCGAAAAAAAAAGAAAAAAAGAAAAGAAAGAAAACGACGCAAAGAACCGGAGCTCGTTGTATCGGCGACGGCTTAGAAGAATCGAACGACCTTCGTCAATTAATTAATCGAATGGCCTTTCTGCGAGTCCGCTTTTACGATTTTCCTGCTGATTATAATTCCTCTTCCAATTTATCGAGCATTTCATAACGCTCCAGACGATTTTTCTTTGTCCCTATTAAACACGACCTATCCTCGTTACGGCCACACATTCGACGCTAACGAATCGGAATTTTGTATCGAACCAGATGACGGAAAAATTGTTGGCGATCAACGCGCACCAATCAACCATCGTTTCGTATCGCGTTTCGTTGTGAACGGACAACGGAAGAAGGTCGCCGGTACGTTTCGAACAGCGCGTTTAAGCGATCGCAACCGCGATCCACGTGTCGGTCAATCGGATGAAAATTGGGCGAGGGACGTGGACTGGTCGCGCTCGCCAACAAATCGACGAGAATTGCATTAGCGTCGCTATAGGGCGTTAAAGTGCACTTTCCCTAACGACTTGCATCACGCACGATTTACCGACATCGATGCCAGCCATTTTCCCTCGTGGAAATCAATCTCTCTGAAATTTACATTTCGACCGTTTCGTAACGCAATTGGTGCCGTACCTACGACACGCAACTGTCGATAACGCGTCGCTGTTTCCTCGATATTCTTACGGTGCACGAGTGTACGTTGCATCGACGATAATTCGATAACGCGATGGCGATGGTAACACGTTCCATGTACGCATCGTCGATCTCTCGCTCTCCGATCTTTACGTTGCATTCGCGCTAAAACGCGATAAACGGGAGGCTGCGATACCAGCGCGTTTTCATCTGAAGGTCGTTCTATTTTCTAGCCGCTTCATTATCGAGTGTCTAGCTGATGGAATATTTAAATATCGGCTAATAATTGCGCTACGATATTTTAAATATAGTCCTCGCGTAGGCAAATACGCGAAGCTAAGTACGTATAATCGGTCGTTTTATGATATAGAGCAGAGAAGCCCTGCTCGTGCCGAGGATGCGTCGGGGACGACGACGAGTCGATCCGAGCCTACATCTGTCAAGGTACTGTTCGCAACTAATTCGACGAATCTGTGTCAGACCATCCGTGTCGACTTTCCATGCTGGTTATCAGTCTGGTAATCTTGTATCGCTGCTTATCGTCCAATCTTTTCTCGTTTCGATGCAACGAAAATAGCAAATCTAGCGTGGCGTCAAATCCGTAATCTGATCGAGAGAGTTGTTAATCAACGTCGATTCAAAATGAAGAACAAAACGCGCGGTGAGTTTCCTTTCGATGGTTCAAAGGTATATGCGTAAACGAAATAAATAAAGCTAGCGGATACGCGGAGGATATGCACGAGTGAAAGACAAAGCGTCTACGAAGCGTCAAATATCGTCGCGAGATTCGAGAAACGAGAACGGAAGAATTTATTTTAAACGCGATCGTCGACGATTCGCTCGGCCGATGACCCACGACGCGACACGCAAATGTATTTACCGGCATCCCTTTTTCGTATTCGACAGGACCGCGTTCGCCAACCAAATCGAATTATATCTCGATATTTCACGGATTGCACGCTTCATCGAATCCTCTTGAATTCGCCAACGCACGAACGTCCCCCGTGCGTCTGCCACGGCTTTATCGGCAAATTATTATCAACCCAGACGTATGTTAATTCCAAAGGACAGCTTCGTTACTTCCCTTCTGCGAAATAACACGTTCGACGAAGGAGAATCCGACGAACAAAAGCGCGATCCTTTCTTCGAGAACGAATTTGACATTCGATAGAAACTCATCGTCAAATTTCTACTCTGTTCTTTTCGCCTTGGCATTATTTCGGCTTGTCGTTGTTGTCCGAATAGTTCAAGGTTTGCGCGTATAAGTACAACGCGTAGGTAAATTATCGCGTGGGACGCCTTTCGCGAGGAAGAAAGACAAGCGGATTCCGCAGTAGTCCAATTTTCCGGTTTACCTTGTTCCAACGCGACGTGACGTGGCTATTTGATAATCGAAACGCGCGATCTCTCAAGGATATTTGGCAAGCAAATCAGGTTAAATCGTCCCTATGGGAAACAGTTGGCTGCTTGGCAGATTTAATAACGTTCCTTTCTCATTTCCTCTTTGCGTGATACGAATTCGCCTCTGCAATTCGTTTAATGGCAGCCAACACTTTGTAACTTCGAAAGAAGCACCGTTTGCTACAATTTTATAATTTTAACGGCGTGGTATTCGGTCGCCCTCGCTCGTCTAATTCTCCGGCGTCGATCCCGGAACGCACGATTTTCCCGTGTGTTCTAATCGCGGAATAATTTTTATTTTCAACTATTTGCTGTTCGAATTCCGTTTAATTCGGACCAATAAATCGACGAGAGTTGGCTGGCCCGATCGTAAAAAGAAGACGATGAAAGTTGACACGAGTACGAGGAAGAATTTGTTTTGCCGCATAACGTTCGATCGCATCGATTTGTCGCGTCACGCCCTGCGAGCTCTCGAACTCGTTCATCTTGGAGCGCGGTCTCTGGACTCGAAAGTTTCTTACACGACACGGGCTAACTATAACAATAACTACAACGGTAACCTTCGCTCGAGGGACGTCTTCATCGATTGTCGCGGTGTATCGCGTGCACGCGTACCTGTGCTTTGACCACAAACGAAAATTGCGATTCGGTACGCGACTCGCAATTTCATTAGATTCCACTTTACTTCGTCTCCCGTGGAATTCCGTTCCTGGATACAGAATCCGCCGGGATATCAGTACTGGAATTACCACGCCAGTCAAAACGACCGGTTGTACGATTTTATTTTAAAATTTCTACTTCGTGTTATATCTTTTCCCCTCATGATCTAACGACTTTTGCGACGATGACTAAAGAAACGATATAACGAATTTTCTTTTTCTTTTTTTTCTTTGCTTCTATTCAAAATCAAAACAATTTTGTGGTTACTTATACCAATGCCAGTGAAAATGATTGGCACTTGTCAAAGCGTAAGAGGGTCCTTCAATCTGTTTACCGAACCCGAATTAACCAGTTGCCTCGTTTTGTACAACATCCCACGCGTTTTTCAAATTTCTGCCGCGTATCGTTCAATACGACGCTGTCAATTATGAGGGAAGTTCCGGATCGATCACGATGCTAACGCTGGAACTACCGCGCCAGTGAAAATAACTGGTTTTACGATTTTATAAACGTGCCAAGCCTTCCTTTAGGAATTATGGTCCCAGATCGGTTTATAATATCGAAAATTTACTACACAGCGTGGAATTTCTTTTTTAAGAGAGTAACAAGTCGATAAATGTACAAATATTCGATAGAATATTTTTCAAAGACCGATCATTTTGGTAGAAATAGCTTCTAGCGTTAGTTGGCAGCGTGGGAGTGTGCCGCGTCGCGTGATGTAAATTCCCGCGAAACAGCACGATTTTCTACTCGAACGAACTTCGTGCTCGTGTGTTTGGTCGGAATAGAAATCGTCGTTCGACGCGAAGTCGAGTCGAGTCGAGTAGAAACAAAGTCGAAGCAAGAACAGAGTCTGAAGCGCGCTTTGTAACATTATCGTTTACTCTCGCGAGGGTGACGCACGCTTCTCCATCGAAACCTGTTCCTCGTTGTCCTCTCGTCTGTTCGTTGCACGACATAGCCGCAAAGAATCACGTTGAACGGTCGCGTTTCTCGCGAAACCACTACCTTAGCTCCTTTGTAACTTCGTCATAAAACGTAATCGGCTTTAATCGGTAAAACACGTCAGTTCGCGTTTTCTCAAACTCCTGGCTTTGTCTTCGTTCCGTACAGGTCGATACAAGGTTTCCATAACCAAAATTACGCGAGAAAAGAGAAGACGACGTCCGTTTCAAAGCTGAATCTTCGTTTAACTCGCCAACTACCTTTGGACGCAGAATTCTGTATTGGGTCTCGTTCTCGATTCAGTCGATATGCTCTCCGTTTTTGTGGCACTTTCGTACGTGATTCTTTAGCCGAATAATCCAATATTTTCAATTCTAGCAATGACTTTTTTGAAAAAATATATAGAAATAGAGATCGACATCGTTTTACGTTATTTTTCGATAAATTACGAATGGGAATAAATCGCACAGTTGTAACATAGTCTCGGTTGAAACGAATACAACGATTTTTACGTATGCCCCGTTGGCAAATATCGCACTGAGTCAGGATAAACTCGTCGCGGTCGTCCGAGGGTTAATCGGTCAACCTGATTACTGTGTAGCACGACGATTGTTTCAACGATTGTCTCGGCGGGCTTTTGTTTACGCGGCCGAGTTCACAGAAACAGTCGCCGGCTCGTAGCACGGAAAACTGTATACGCGACGAATGAAAAGCGTATTCTTCTTCCTCAGGGAACCCGTTTCTTCGCGATTCTGGTCGCTTTGGGGGTAACGCAACGCGTTAAAAGACGCCACGTTAAAAGCGCTCGCGGCGACCCGTCCAAGAGGTAGGGTAGCTCCATCCTCTTCTCTTTTTCCAATCCAGAATCGTCCTTTAACCGCGTAACGAAATTCGTTTCCTATGCAACCCGGTTATATTTTCCATGGAACGCGAGTATACCGCCGGATACTCTGTGCAAAACCAGAGGTACGTCCTTGCATCGTGAACGATCGAACGAAGCGTAAGAAGCAGCCCCGAAGATCCTTTCTCCTTCGAATCGATCGATGTACCGACCGAAAAGGAAAGCTACGAGATCGTCAATGGAAGTCACGTAATCAGCCGGTAAATTATCGTTTCGTGAAAAGTTAATAGCGCGCGCTAGCTATATTTCGTAACGTAAATAGAACGAGAGGGATCGTACGAATTTCGTCGAAGGCTCGATGCGACTGCGTGCTCTGATATCTCGCGTGACCGACGTTGCATCACGTTGGGGGTGATACGACAATGTGCAAACCGAAACACGCATCGAGCTCTATTTATACCGCAGCCATGCGACTTACTAAAGTAACAACCTATAGATTCCGACATAACGGTTAATTCGAATTTATTCGTCCAAAGACTCTTTCTCGTTCCAAGACGAGTAGCTTAAGGACGAAAAGTCGTTCGTCTCGTCTCGAGACTTTGTTCTTCCCGTAAACTCGTCGATGCAGATCCTTGGCGTCAACGATCGAAAAGAGTCTCGATCGGACGAGCGTGGAAGCTTCGCAAACAACGTATCATCGACAACGTATCGTACGAGTGGTGAGATCTTTGAGGTAGAAAATGCGCTAGGGATCCGCTGCACTTACCTGTCTGGCCTTTTCCCAAGGTCTTCTCCAGTCGATAAGGACCAACGTACTGATGGGTCTCCTGGGTGTTGGACCCGACGGGGCTCTCCTTGCCCTGCATCGTCGAGCCACCTTCCTCCTGGTCCGCCAGGTTGGCTAGATTATCCTAGAAACCCTGGCTTGCCGATAACGAACCTCCTGCAAACTTCCTTTTACCACCCACTCAGCCAGCGTACCGGCCTCTTCCGCTCCTTTCTTTCCCTCTTTCGCTTCCTCCTTTCCTTCCGTTCCTCCTTTCTCCGCTAGACTCTCCTTCGGTTTTTCTTCCTACGATTGGTCCTCTCTGTTTCGCGTGCTGCCCGTCCTCGCAGGATCACTCCGTGACGGAGCGGTGTTTCGTGTCCGCGATAATCCACGGCATGGCGATCGGCGAGTAGACGACGATCGCTGTCAGATCGTTCTGCCGGATCGTCGAATCAAATACCCCCGTTCCTTTCGACGATGAGCGAGAGGACACGGGTGGCGATGGCCACGACAAATCGGAAAATCGACGAACCGAACGATCACCCGAAAACTTGCCCACCACTCGGCTCTGACACATGTACACGCACTGTCACTCGCGCGACCGGCCTTTCATCTTGCGCGGCTGCCTCTTGCGGATCCTTTTCATGGTGGTTGGCCGATTCGCGTTCACCGAACGGGGGCAAATGAGGAAACGGGGAACTCGTAAGAGTCCGGAATCGGTTGGATCACGAGGTGGCACGAGCACGGGCCACAGCGGCGGTTCTAGTAACATGGGGTGGGCTCACGTGAACGGCTCACGGTCGCTCCATCATCGGCGGCTCCGTCGGAAACCGAGTCGCTCCTCGACGGAGCCGCGTTCGGCGCCATTGCGACGTAACCGACGCACTCCGACTTACGGTTTGACCGTTCGCGAGTCACCGCGACGATCCGCTGTCTCGATTCGCGAAACGCCCGCGGTGTACCCTTTTCTATCTACGACGGTGCCTTCTCGCCCTTCGCCGTTCGCTCGCAACCACCGAACGTTCGCTCCGCACCAATCCAAACGATTTTCCTTTTTCCGATCGTTTTCGACCTTCGGATCGCCCTTTTCCAATCCACGTCCAGCCAACACGGGAGGAGACTACGAAGCTCACCGACTGTCCCTTTACTCCCCCGGTACCTCCACCCTACGCGGACTCATGCACCACCACCACCACCATCACCACCGTCACCATCACCGCCACTGCCACCGATATTTCACTAGATTCGCTAGAAACTTGTCCGAGGACCGGATCGATTCGAACGAAACATCCGCCAGGCTTGGATTTTCTTTTCGTTTCGACGGATAGTCGATTTATCCAGCCGTGTGTGGTCAACGATTTGGCCCCTGTCGTTCGCGGATGACGGAGCTGACGACGAACCGCGGCGCTCCTAGTTCGATTACGTGTTACACGGGCACCAACAGAGGGGGTAAGTTGCGCGCGCACTTCCAAACTCGTCGCCACCCCTGCGGCCACCCCTTCCTTCACTCTGGCTGAATCGGTGGTGCGTAGCGACCGCTTCGAGTCTCTTCGAAACTCTCCCGTCCGATGAACAAATCGTTTCGGATACGTTCTCGTTTCAACTTGTCCGTCCGATTCCACTTTCTATTCGAATCGAGCAGAAGACGTTCACCGAGCATCGACATCGTCGATACTCTTCGAGCGAATTCTCGCGCCTTCGACGATTTATTTCCTCGATTTCACACGCCGCTTCTACGATAAACGAGACGCGCCAAGGCAAACTCGAATCGCGCCAACCAGATATGTTCTTGCGGTGAGCTTAGAGCAGTCGACGTGATTATTTCGTGGTTATTTCAGGACACGTAGTTGCTTCTTACAGAGCGCGAGCGAACGCGACAGAGAACGATCGGAGCCATCGCTGAAAGCGAGGGAGTCGGAGCTAGGGAGACTTTGATTCTCTCGGTTTAACGTGCACGGTGGGGCATGGCTCGGTGTGTTCTCGTCGGTACCAGGGTAACTACTCGTGGTTTGTGTCCAAGGTAAGAAACAAACGAGATTTTCGATCGATCTCGCGTCCTTCGACCGGTAATCGTTGTATCCACGTTTTCCTTTCGAAAGACGTGCGATTTGCAGCGTGCGACAGCGAAAATCCCTAGTTTTCGAACTTTTACGCGCAAATGCCATTCTCATTGTCTCGTCCAGTTTCCTTAGGTTCAAAAGATAGGCGTAGACCATCGGTGTCGAATGATTTTAGCTCGGGCATCGCGCATACCCTCCACAATTTCTAATCAACGTGAAATTCTTCTATATTATTTGTAGGATTACGACGTTTGCTGAATTTCCGCGAACCGAAGCGCTCTTATATATAGAATTTCAAAGTATTTCTCGCCGTGTCGAGAATTTATTTACATAAGCGTTTGCATCGAAACAGATTTCCATCGGATGAGCCGAAGCAGCGAGTATAAATTGGACTCGCGAGAGATCTAACAGAGCGTACCGTCTTTTCCTCCGATAGAAATGGAGAATCAATTTACGAAGAAGAACTCGCCGTTTGGTAGCGATCGTCTCTGAAAAGAAATTGTTCGAAAGGGATCACGGAAAATCGGGTCGCGTAATTGCAAATTGATTGCCGGCAGCCTTCGATCTCGTTGGCTAGATGTAACGGATACCAATTTTAACGCGTAAATTCCATAAAAACGAGAAAACGTTATTTTATAGGACAGTATCGACTATTACGATCGTAATAAACTTTGAAGTGACATCGACACGATGAATGATTTACGATGGAATTAGACAGGTTAAGTCAGACGGTTTGGCCGGCCGAATACCGATTAATCATTTAACGGATTAATTATTAACGAAAGCCAGTATCGTCGTTCCGGCCCTTGTCTGCTTACATATTCAACCGGTGTCTACCTTCGTGCGTTCTAATCGTCACTGAACATATTTTCGCCTCACGATCGCATCCGGTTAATCGTAGCCGTAGATGCTGCTAAACGATCGAGTTAAGAATCGTTCGGCGAGGTATTCGCGTAAAATGATCGATTCATTCGAGTCGTGGGCGTAGAAAACGTGGAAAGGTTCTGAAAACGCCCCTGTGCGGAATAGAAACGACGCTCGAGGCGATTCCAATTCAGCTTGAATTCTCTTTGGAAGAGACGAAACGCTTCCTTCGATTGAAAAATGATATTGACTACGAAGAGACGAGCGAACCTGGAAAGACGAGTCGCGAGATTTCTATACGAGACGACATCGACTCACCCTTGATCGTTCGCGGTTGAAGAAAATCGCGATTCTAGAATATCGAGGCTCCGCTAGCGAGAATCTATTAAACGTTGTTAACCCCGAGCAAAGAGAGAAAACGGCAGATACACGGGTTGAGGGAGTAGAGAAGAAGAAGGGAGAAGAAGTAGAAGGGCGAAGAGGAGAAAAGAGAAGAAGAGAGGAGAAGACAGAATGGAAGAGAAAAGAAGAGCAGCATTTAACGGAGGCACTTTTCTCGATGAGACGTGCGTATAAATATGCAAGGTAAATTACCCTGAGCGTTATGGCGCGAGCTACGAGCGAGGACACCTCGTGTAGAGAGGGGTACGAATACGATATAGATCGAGCCTGGAGGGACGAGGAGGTCGAAAGGGCGGTGGAAAAGAGAGGGACGACAGTCGGATGGCACAAAGAGGAGGGTGCAGGTCGAGGATCGATAGGTATATAGAGGCAGATAGGAACACAGGAAGCGTCTGACACCGGAAAGCTCCTGGGGGATGGCTTCTTACGAGCTAGTTCTGACCGACTGACAACCCGTTTTCTACTGTTTCTTCCCGTCTTTCTTCCTTCTCTGCCTCCCTTCTTCATATTTTTACCATCTTCGTCCTCCTCGTGGGTCGACTCCAGCTTTATTTTTATCCGTTCGACGCTAAATTTGCCATCGAGGAACGATGAATCGAAACGACGTTTCTTTCACGCGATCGTAAAAAGTTTTATACCGACGCCAGGCCGCCGTAAATCGCATCGCATGCCGACGTCGCATCTAGGGACAACGAGTAGACAACAGCGCAACTCGAATGATAACCCGTTTAAGTCCGTAACGATAGATATATCTGAAGTGAGAATAGTTTCGTATACGATTCGTAAAATCAAGTCCGAAATTAGCTTTTGCTAATAAGCAAACGCGAGTCATCGACGAACGCCGATCGAACCGTCGGAATTTTTGACAATTTTGCGCGTATTTAGCATAGAAGGAAGACAAAGCGAGCGATTTTACCAAACCAACTGCCTGCCACTTGTCGTCTCGTAGATTCGATAAAACCCTCGATTCTTAAATGAAACAACAACAAAATCTACGGGATTGCCTTTACGGCGGTCCACTGTTTGTTGGACGCGAGCCGCGATCTTTGCAACAAACGTGGCACGATCAACGATCGTTCGGAAAATGGAATAGGAAATTTGTCGACGTACGTGTATCTAAAATATGCGGCAGTTGGATTAATCGTACGTAAATTAACCATCTCTGTCTTTGATCTTTTCGCAAATCCCTCGAGGAAGGGAGAAAACAGCAATCCGAGTTTCCTTTATGGAGATACGCGACTGCTTCGCTCCTCCTGGTGTACTTATCGGTGTTTTAACGTTTTCCGGTCCTAGGATCGTTCGCGTTTCTATTTGGCAGCGTTAGGAGCGTGGGTGGAGTGGGATTTGAAACTAACAAATAGGAGACTTCCCTTCGGGTTCGGACTGTTCAACCGCATACGATTAATTGGCTCTTGGTAATCTCTGCCCTGTCCTCTGCAGCATAGATCTACGTAATTGCCATAAATACGGGAAAGTTCTCGATGCCGTTGGTGCAATCGCTAAATCACCGAACGATAGAAATCGCCGCAAAAAGTCTTTTAAATCACGCGACCTTCTTTTTGACGTATTAACGATCCTCGGAGGATCGCGAAAGGAATTTCTATCCATTATAGCGAGAAGAAAATACGATTTTTCCGATAAAAAAATACGAGCGATTGTCGTTAACGCGTTAATTGCCACTGTGGTCATCGGTGACCCACGTCTCGCAAAATATTTTAAAACGATTAAAATAAGATAAATTTCGTTGAAAAAATTTTCAACGATGCGAATTAATTTGAGACAATATTATCGATGAATTGCAGAGTTTAATAGAAAGAACAAAAGACAATTGTTTTAGCTACGATGTATCATAGAAAGCATTATACTTTCATATACGTTTGCAATTATTCGATTTTAAATTTCTTCTTTAAATGCATACAACATCGCTGTCTAATTATCAAATACCATATAAATATTCTGGAGAAATTGAACGTTATAGCGTAATATATTTCGGACAAAAGATATAAAATTCGCGCGATAGTCAACCTGTTAAAGGTCGATGCACCGCTGATTTACGCATATCTCTACAGGCAAATCACACATATTCGTTCCTACCTAGATAGTGTCCGTCTCTCGTTCGTGTTTACACTATTCCGGTAGGGTTTGCTCATTGAAATCGCTAGCCGCGTTATTCGTTCCTATCCATCCGATAGATAAGTACGCTCGTCCGTCCCATCGACAATCCTACGTCACTCCGCTCGTCCGTATCGCCACTTTTCAATTCCCGTCAGAGCTTTCCTTCAATATATATATATATATATATATATATATTTATTTCTTGATCTTGCCAAGTTGTCAGCAACACATGGGACTGTACGTTTAATCAACCAACACCGAAGAAAATAACGCGAAAAATGGATTTTTTCCGTGAGATTTTCCTGAATGTAAATCGGAGTGTATGGGATGCAACGTGTTGCACAGAGAGGGAAAAGCTAGAATCCGGTCCACTCGTAGGTCGTACTTGTGTACTTGTGTACTTGTCTCTATCGAGCACGATGCAAGTTACGCGGTGGGACGAGTCAACAAAGTTCGAAGCTGGCACTTCGCCTATTCACCGCACCGCAGACGACACGGTCGCTCGCATACCGCGCTCGCCCCTGCTCCACTCCCGGACACCGGAAACCGAATGCAGTCTGAAGCATCCTGCAACCTACCAACTCCTCGGAACGCACATTGTTTACCCGGTGAAATGTACAGGCTGCCGTCTCTGCCGATTTGATAACACGAGTCGATTCTTTCAACGACTTTCGATCGTTCGAATTCGCCCGATCGTTACCTCCCTAAGCCAGTCGTCGACGTTTTCAATTTACGTTCTTCGAGTAGCTGTCACGCCTCTACTTCTAGCTACTTTCAGCTATTTCCGGCGCGTGCAGAAAAACGTACGAAGGACGACGTAATCGAAGATCTTCGTCCTTTTCTTTCGTAGATTTTTGGATCACGCAGATCCGATCTCAAAGTTTTTTCGTTGACGCGATTGCCGTGTGTTGCGCAACGACCCCAACTTACTTTTTCGAAGTTCGCGAATGATCTATAGAAACGTCCGCAGTGCAGAAGACCGTCGACGCGTCGATCAGTCGTATAAAGATATAGGGGCAATCAAAGTGGCGAAGTTTCGACAAATTCCTCTCGACAGACCGCTCGTTCCCCGACAACGATTTTCTCTCGGCGATGATTACCGAATATCCGACCACTTTTCGAGATCAAACTTGGGAAATTTGTTTCGTACATCGTTCCGAGAACTCGCTTCGGTGAATCCGTTTCTTTCGTATATTTCCTATTTGTAAAAAAATTACTCGATGGTAGGTCGATTACGTCGGTCGGCAAATCGTCGTAGAAAAAGATTTTTCGCGAAAGAGCGATCGGATTCGTGATCAAGAAATTTCAAGCGGGTGTAGAGTCTCGAGCTGTTTTCGCTCGGTGTGCACGGCGTATCGCATGAAAGTAGTTACGGCTGTATTTTACGAGTCAGACCGTCCAAGTTCGTACGAAAGCGTTTAAGTGGAGACGGTAATACGTAAAAGGGAGGCGTAAAGTGTTAACACAGGCCAGAACAGCAGCAGACACTCGAAACACCCCTCTTCCTATCCTCTGCTGTCGGTCTTCCTTTTTCCCTGCCTGCTTTCGCCCTCTCCACCATCGTTACCTTCAAACTCTTTGACGCTTCGTCCTCATCAGTTTTTGCTTGTCCATCCATTTTTCCTCCGTTTCCCAAACCGTCGCTTCGTGCCTTTCCTAATGTATCTCTTTTTCTTGAGGAAACGAAGCTTCCTCAAAGATCAGCCGTCCCTGCCTTTAAGAGAAATCTTCGTCAAAGCAAGACGAAGATCCGCGCGTCTGCGAGGGTGCGTTCATTTGCCCGGAACGTTGTGCAAAATTACCTTCTCTCTCTTTGTCTCTCTTCGCCGTTGAAAAAATTGGACGATTTGGCAACCGTAACATCTTGGAAGGTCGAGAAGTAAACGATTTGCCGGGACGAACAGAAACGAGGTCGGGGAGACCGAGCAAATTGGTCGAAAAGCAGAAAAGGCTGAGGGACTCGATTGGTAGTCGCGACACAGAGCGGCAGAACGTAACGTTGTCGCACGTGGACGCGTGAATATACATAATACGTAGTGGTCAAATGCGATACAACGACGATGGTACGCGACACGAAGCCATGCGACACGTAGCGAGGCGAGGCAAGGCGACGGTGACGTTTGAGCGTGGCTCGCATACGTTCGATGTCCATACCGTAGTTTGATTTACGCCGCTGTAAATACAATGTCTATTAAACATGTATTCCGCACATGGACGTTCGGAAGATAGATGGTAAATGACGAGGGTCGGGTGGTCTGCTCCCACGAGGCGCGATACAAGCTTCTTCGAGTACTCCGGTTCGTAACGCGGCACGTTGCTGTACCAGAAGTTTACGTATAAATTACCGCCGTGATTCTGCTTGCGACAATGAAAGCTACCTACCTTTTGCGAAACGACGCCTTCAGCCAACTTTTTTCTTGCGCGGATTAGCGCCGAGATCAGCGATTATTCGGCTCGAATTACGTGGCTCGTGGCTCGGAGAAAAGTTCTTCTATACTTCGAGATACGAAGGATTATTCGAATTAAAGTACCTGGTAAGCGTTCTAGACAAAGACCTTAGTTTGCCGAAGGAAGGGACGCTGGTTCGCGATCGTTTTTCATAAAAGTGCAGCTACGTCAACTCGTTCGATCGAGGTAGTTGGTTTTCGGACGCAAATACTCCCAACTCTTTGGAACTCCAATACTCTTTGGAGAAGTACGAAAACTTTCGTTAAGTCGTTCAGTGGTCGCGACGACTGCTTGAGAGATTTAATAAGAGGTAGAAGATAAAAGAAAAACGTGGTTCGAGAAATTCAACGTAAGCCTGCAGCTTTTCAGGGTGTACCGAAATTGAAATCCACGTAACCCACGGACGAACGAGAAGTTTTTACGGCATACGGAAATAAAAGCACGGCAGGAGCCTCTGCTAGAGCTACCACGCAACGTTTTTCACTCTATCTAAGGATCTAAAGGGAAGCTTTGCCTACGCAACGCGTTCCTAAATTTTCCAGATAAATTTTATCGCTGCTCGTTTTATAGGATACGGTCAAAGGGAGCCGGACCAGTGAATTAGCAAGAGAAAAGAGTTGCAAGCGTTTAATCCTCCGATCTGCTCGTTAACTCAAAATGTAAGGAGCGAGATAACTCTTTTTTCTCCGCGTCTCGGCGAATTTCTCCACGATGAACGACAAAAGCTCCAGGATCTTGACAAACTGAAGCGCCGAGCTTCCTCGAACCGAAAAAAGAAGTAGAAACCATTGTAGCTCTCTCCGCGTGGTCCGTGTAAGTCTTATTTCGTGGTAGCGAGGCGGTGCAGGCAACTCGAAGGAACGGCGACAAAGGCGACGAGCGAAACGCTATGCTCTTTGACAGCGGCAATTACGCTCGTTGTGTGATGACTCGATAATTAGAGGCGTGCGAGCGTAACAAGCGAGCGGGAATGCAAGGAAGAAGACCGCGAGTACTCGAGATGAAAGTACGCAATTCAGTACGTTTTACATTCCGGTATCTGGCATCTACCATCGCGTAACTACCCTTCTTTTCTTCTTCCGCTTTATATCGGCTCGTGCTGCTTCGTGCCGACCTTTGTCAAGAAGAAAAGGAATACTCGCAGTCGAAGGGAACGGAAATTTGTTTTCGAGACTGTCTCTCTCGCGAAAACCACTTACTCGACCAGATACGGCGGTAGAACGAACGTCGTATTCCGAAACACGGAAACGGTTGTTCTCGTTTCGAAATCGTTCGAGGCATCCAAAGGAAATCGGATATTCCGAAAAACAATTTGCTACGGCGAAAGAAATACACGCGCAAGAGCATATTGGGACCGACAGCGGTGGAAACGGCAGCTCGCCTATGATTCGAATCTTGGCCCGTTGCTTCGAACGAGGGTGTCAAGCAGTAAGAAGAGTTTTCGAGAGTAGAATCGGCTGGAGCAGCGTCGCGTCGAGCCGTTGACGAGTCAGCGGAGGAAGAGAAGAGAGGGAATCTCGACGAGAGCGAGAGAAAGCGCGAGGAAAGAGGGTGGAAGAGGGGGCTAGTGCGATAGCCCTAACACGAACGCACAAGACCTCGAGGAAATCCTAATATTTTAACCACTGGCGAGGAATGAAAGGACCCGGGTGAGCATGAAAAGGGAAAAAGGGGTGCACGAATCATCCCTGCGTACCCTTAAACCCTACTGGATGGGGTGGAACCTGCAAGGTGGGTGGAACTGTATACCCGTTGCGGTACCCCGAGGGAAGTACTTGCAATTAACGCGGTAAGACTCGGCTCTAGCGAGGGGTAGTACACCCTTCTTACCGGTAACCACCCTTCGTCCCTGCTCGTTCGCTCCTCGTTTCTCCTCGATTCTCTGTTCTCTTCGTTTGTACACCTATCGTATGCTGCCCTTCGCCCCTCTCTCTCTATCTCTCTCACGCACACATATACACACACGCACGCACACACACCATACATTTTCTCTCTTTTGCTCTCATTCGCTCGCTCGCTCGCTCGCCCGGTGGTAGAGTACCCGGCTCCTCTGCGTCCATCTCCGTCAAACCATTCCCTACGAGCTCTTCGAGCGCTCCTACTCATAGGGGACGCCAGAATGGCTGTGTTCGGTTATTTGTCAGGGATACGCGTAATCGCGCGCACGCGTGCTTCTAGCCTCGTGAAAATCTCCACGCCTTGCTCCCTCTCTCTCACTCTCTCTCATCCTCTTCATGAATTTGCCTCGCCACGACACGCGCGTTCCTTCTTTTTTAACCACCCTTCCGACGGTTCCGACCTTTCCTCCAGACTCACGCGCCTCCCGATGCAACAGATTGCGATTAGGCGAGTTATCGACCCTACGCATGACCATATATCGAGTCGAATATAAACTGCAAATCGGGTAATTTGGAACGATCTAATCGTCGGACGGACGCATTGGCGACTTTCGTTTTCTCATTGGCGATCACCGATCGATTTCGGTCAGGCTTTCGTCCGGTTGATTACGCAAACCAGCGGACTGGGGCGATTGATTTTCCGTTTGACGGTCACGCGTGACCGTGCGTCACGCGAGTAACAGCTTCCCGAGCATATAACGTTAACGTAATCGACTGCTTTACGCGCCGACAGACGTTGGGGAGGAAAATATTCGACGGAAAAAGTCGTAGATTTTTTGATAAACGCAAACGCGTGTAGCGACACGTGTCGGCTGTAGCGCGGAGGAAAAGAGTCGCGAGAAGTTACAGCGGAGAGTAGAAAAAATTCGTAAATCTCAAGTTGCGAGTGGAGATCACTCGAAGGGAGCATCTCGTTCACGGATTTCGATTTTAACTCGTTTCCAGGTTTATCTGCGGAAAATTATGCACGCATGCAAGACCGATGGCGTACGTGATAACGGCGCTCCATTGTGCGCTCGTAATCCGAATACGAGAAATTTAAAGCGTAAAGCTAAATAGTCTACCGTATAACCCGCTGTATTGCCATATTCACGGATGAAGAGTCAACGTCGTCTCTGCATTTGTCGCAGGATCGCGTGTAACGTAATTTGCAGACGCGAGGGTTCGTTCGCTTCGAAAGGCATCGTATTCCTTCTGTTTAGTACTTCGCTGTAATACCGAGGCTGTTAAATCGAGCACATCGAGACATCCGAGTTTCGAGGTTCCAGTCGAAACGTGCTTCGTCGAGAAAGCCCAGAGAAGCGAAGAATAACGGAAGAATATCGGTTAGGAACTCGTCGATCGCTGCTTTCTATCTGGAACTGGTAGATTGCAAGGACCCGGAGGATTTTTACCGAGGTTCGTTAATCACGCGGTTGTCGAGAAAACGGAGTGGCAACGCGAAAGTAGCAGCCGAACCGATGGGGAAAATAAGAGATCTCTCTCGTATCCCGGAAATGCGGCTTAGTCACCGGGGTGGCTATTGTGCCTCGCCGAGTGCACAGTCGTGTAAAATCCATAAGGAACTGTCGTACCGAGTCTAGATACCTCGTAGCTGGACGTGTCGCGCAAAGTCGTTATCCGTAGGTAGGTTTCAAAGGTGCACGACCCGTAAACGTCGTTTCGATTGATTCGCGTACGTCGCACCAACGGACACGCGTTCTCCCCGCGTCATAAACCGCGGTTACAGTTGCTCTGCTAATCCATCCAGCGATTCTTTACGATCGAAAATACCGGCGATCGAATGTTCTTAGCCGTTTTTAAAACTTGTCAATGCCTAGCGTTTCGCTTTACGTATATTTTATCGGCCGTTGTCCGGTGTAAACGGTATTGACCGATAGCCGGCTGCGTGAAATCCACCGAAATAGTCGATAAACGATCGCTTTACTTACAAAGTCGCTGTCGAACGACTCACGGATCCGACGAAACCGAAAAACATGATCGGACGAACGCGATTAATAAAGAAGGGACCTTACGAGCAAACCGAACGTCGAATAAATCTCACGCCAGTTACCAGCAATTGTTTGCGCTATCTCGGTCACGAGTTACGCGGCTATGATTATCGATTCGAAAGTAATCGCGCGACAATCTAGCGATCGATGGGTCGGAGTCGGCGTCCCTCCGCAGTTCGCCGATTCGCGTTCGTTGATTCTTTGCGGAAGAACAGAATCCGCTGTCTGTCGAGAATCGAGCAATTTTTCGTGATTAGTATTCGTGGTGAACGTCAGAGTGCGTCGGTTTTATCCATCGGTTTAGAACCATCGTCCCGTGAAAGGTCGCTTCGCGTGCCACTGCTCTTTTTCTATCGGGGCGGAGACCGCACAGCCGTCAATACGGTTTGACGGGTGTCAACCGATTTTTCCCGAATATCAGGCTCGCTCGGTCCACCGTGAATTTCTGTAGTCGGTCGCGTGATTCGCGACTCTAGCCAAACGCGGCTAGACGTCGTCGCTACCGAAGCCTCGCGCGACTGCCTAAAATCAATATCGAGATGTTTTATATCTCCTACGAGCGGCCAAGTTGCCGGGTTTAGCCAGCAGCCGGCAGCTTGCCGTGTTTCGTGAATTCCCGGCGCTCGTTACCAGAAAATCTGAAAATCCGAGCGAAACGTACGCCGTGTCTGGGCTATTTGGCTCGATTTTCTGCGCAGCCATCGATAAGGGATGAACGTTTCGGGATACAGTCCATCGGTTGAAAGAGCCAGTTCGCGGAACGCAGGAGGAAAACAAAACGAAAAAAAAGCTCGAGAACGAGCGACGCCACGAGACTGGTCTGTTCCGGCCAAATTCTGTCTCCCGAAGCTCGATATTCCAAATAGGTGTGGTGTCTATGTCCGACACGATGAGGTTTGCGTGTTCTCGTTTCGAATTAAGGAAACGGAATTATCTTCGATTGCGATATACGGTGCGACATCCGGCTTGTATCACGATACGAAGCTTGCTCGGCGGGACTGTGGTTTTCGATCGATTAACAGTTTCGGTCGAAAGGCTGGCTCGCAACGTACGTTCCGCGTATCGTTCTCTTTCATCGCTACTGTCTTTTCTTTCTTTCACGACGCTTTAAGATACCTCGGTAGACCAAAAGACGATACAGAGATATCACGATCGTTGCTCGACAGAGGTAGAAACGTACTGGTAGTTACGATAACGTTCAACTCCGATTCTACTTACCTTGAAAAATATCCGTAACGAAATTTCCCGTTTATTCGACCGATCAACCGCACCTGGCGGAACGATTATGTCAGTTGTATTTGACCTAGTTTAATTTAATTTATTATCAAACGACTGGCGAGTAGCTTTTGCTGGGACAAACACGATCGCATGAAAAATTACAAAGAAAAGGAGTAAAAAGACAAAGAGGAAACGAAGAAGTAACAGAGTAACGATTAGCAGTTTTTATAATTGGTAATTAGTAAAAACTCGGACAAGCCTTCTTCTTCCATTATCTACTCCTGTTCTCCTCGTATCTGCCGAGTCAACCCCGGCCTGGACTGCGGAGTTAATAAAAAAGAGTACAGCCGTGGAAAGTGAAAAGGAGGAGAAACGAGGAGTCGAACGAGTCTGCCGAAGGCTCTTCCGATGGCTGGCGTTTCTTCGATGTCTTCTTCGTCGGTTCAGATCGATTGACCGTTTCGCGGGCAAACGGTGATTTCCAAGGTTCCACGGAGGATCATCGTCGATAAGGGTCAAAGCGATCCGACTCTCTTATCTACGTTGTTTCTACTTCCGGCCCGACTTATCGCAGTTCGTTGCAAGTGCGCGCACCGAGAATACGCGATAAAATGCACGATCGCCTTCAAGACCGTAAAAATAGTAATAAATCTCGTCCGGAGTTTGCTATCGTGCTCTCTTTACGACCGATCGCTTTATAGCGGAGATATTGCACGAAAACTACCAGTGGCAGAGACCGCGCTTATAACGCAAACAGGAAACGCTCTGTCTTCCATAAACGACACGAAGCTTTCAGTTCGCAAACTCTGTCGGACAATACCCGCGAAAAGAGAAACCTACTCGAGAGGAACGACGCTTTTTCAAACAATTTTTGAGATCCATACTTCTCGAGAACCGGTGGAAATCTTCGGGAGAATACGACGTGCAAGGAGGTGGCACGCGAAACGGAGGTTTCTTTCGAAAGGATACTTTCTCAAAAAAATTTGTCGTCGCCGAATTTCTCGACAGTGACGGGTATTTTCGGCCGAAAACAGGGGATTTGTATCGTTTAACGCGCGCATCGTTCGTACGTTGATGCACTTACCGAATGAGTCACTCCTCTCGATTCCGCTTGATTCCCCTCGTTTTCTCGTTAATGGGGGAAAGCGGAGATTCAGGGGACGACGCTATCCGAAATGGAACGTCTGTTTGCCCATACCGTACGCTTATTTGTACTTCCCTATCGAATTTCTATCCGAGGCGATGCATTTTTCTCGATCAGGGGTCGGTGCATCGACGATCCCTAATGCTATTTAATTATCAACGTCTAAGGATGCCCCGGTTACGCTTGACACTTGAAACAACTTTCGTTTTAAAAATACCTCGAGTGCCGAGAAATCAAGGTTTTCGAGCGTTACGTAGAACGCTCGTACGACTCGTGTCAAATCGAGCGCAAAATAAGTAGCCTCCCTGGTTGAAAATCATAATGCCTGTATCTTTTCTATTTCGAGGCAGGTGTCTATCTAAAAGAGAACATGACGTCACGTTTTTACAGACCATTTGCCTGGTCGTTGGTGACGTTCCTGTCGCTCGCACTCCTCCGATCCGTCGCTGACATCTCCATAAAGCCGCGGGGGTGGATGAAATAATTTCGGCTCGTGTATCCCGACCGATACAAGAACAGACTGCCACGACAGAATGGCTAGATTATGCGCGGCAAGACCCGGATGTGTCAGCGTGTATGCCTTTGCTCGTTCCATGCAACTCCTTCTAATCGATTCTAGCTGCCGTTGTTTTAGTTTTCGATCCGCGACCGATCTACCCATTACCGATGATCCCTACGTATGGCGCTTCCAACGTGCGCTCGATACGTCCAACGTATTTTCCAATTTCTGTATCGCGATTTTGTATCCTTTCGGTAGTTTACGCTGCAAGTTAGATCACCAGGCTGACTATTCTTAAACGCTAACGACTATGTAAATCTATCGTACTTGGCCCGGTTACGCGATAACAGCTACCTACAGGCGTCGGAACGGCATCTTTCGTAAATAGGAGGTTTAACAAGGTTTCTGAATAACATCTAGACTGCGCAAAATGTGCTCTGAGACAAAACGACGGAGCTTTATACGTTCGGTAAACGGTCTTTTAGCGATAACAGGTGTTTCGAGGGTAGAAACACAGATAGCTTTGCATCGTTGCGAATAAAGTTAATCGGCCGAGGTGAGCAAATTTCGAGAGCGAGAAACACGCGCACGTGAACGCGAAACGATGAAACGAGAGTCGCGACGACTTTCGCCGACTTGCGTGTTTCCGTTTGCCGATCGACGAACGGCTGAAAGAATGAACAAACAGCGGGTAATTAATGGGGTGATTAACGCAAAAGAGCAGCGAGGGAACAAGCAGAGAAAGGAGGGATTTCTCCGTCGGAGAGGTGGAAAAAAAAAAAAATAGGACAAAACAGAAAACTCTGCTTCGTTGCTCGCTATTTATACGTATAGCTCGTAGTATAAAAAGACAGTTATTCTCGAGGTAAGTCGAGATTTTTGAAAAGATAAAAATCGTAGTCACTTTAAACCGACCTCGGCGACCGAGCGAAATTTCTGCCAATTTGGAAACCACTGAACCCGGAAAGCCGATTATACGGACCGGAACAGTGCAACTAGCTCTATCGCCGCGCGAATACAGAATGGCGAATAGCGAGCCGAATAGGAGCCATGGTCGTTCCTCCTTCGATCTCTGGATCCTTTCACTTTTTAACCCAGTTTCCATTGTTAGGCCAGCGGCAGGTCGTTGCTGTCACACCCGACTCGACTACCGGACCCGACTAAACCGATCCGATCCACCGTATAATTAACGCCGCAATATCCAACTGTTTCGCCGCTTTCTTCCTCGCTGCTGTCGTCCCTTTACGGAAACGCGTCCGACGATTCGTTTCCTCGCGAAATCTCTCACTTTCCCTGGCATCTTTTTTACGCAGCGTGGTCACGCGTTGCGCAACTTGGACACAGTTGCACGCTCGCGAACCAACCAGAAAGGAAAATGCTAGGCGATTAAATGCGCGTTAAATGCGTGAAATACCGCGTTGGCCATCTCTGCGTCGTGTTTCGCAGCGCGACACGAGCCGCGAGTCTGCCGCCGCTCGTCGTGCTCTTTAGTCGTTAAACGAGAACGCGCGGAATAAATCGACGAATGACGAATATCGTCAATGATTAATACAAATCCTTGACGCTCCTTAGTTGTTCGTCTGAAATGTTTTCCTCCTCTTTCTTGTCTCCTTCCCTTTGCCGTTCCATCATCGACGCGACTCGTCATCAACTCGTACGATTCGTCTTGCGACTCTTTTTCTCGCCTGTGCCATATCTTCTGCCGAGTATCGACAAGAAATATGAAAATTCTGCTAGCCTTTGGACATTTCCATGTCCCTGTCGGTTGGGAAACAGGCGATGTAAAACTATATGCGTCGCGTTCCACGCGTGACATTTAGAAATAGAGAACGTCGAACCAGTCGAACGTAGAAATGGAAATTTTTGAATCGGAACGAAACCGGAATCGATCGTGGGAACCTTTTCTCGTGCGAAACAGGGACGAAGGTGGATGAATGATCGGGTCATAGCGGTGAGACTTGAAACAGAAAATCTACTTTCTTTTAGCGGTTGAAGAAATTTGACTGCGTCGCGGTACTTGGCTGCGCTAGAAATCCGAAGCTGCGAGTTGCCGGAGAGTGGCAATTCTGTTGTTTATTCGCAGCTTTCCCCACTCGTGGCAAGTGTTTTCACCTCTTTAGTCTTTGCTCCGCGTAGTGCCGGCCCAAACATCGCAAGGAGTAGCAACCTCGCGACTTCGTTCTCCTCGATCGGCCCACGATCACACCGGAAACACGATTCTTCCTCCCGCGAACCATGTCGTTTCTTCCGACCTTCCTTTTCGTTTGTTTCCTCGTGACGATCGCGACGACGTACGCGAAACCGACCATCTACAAAAGAAACCATGACAACGTGTTCGAGCCAGGTAAGGCGCGTCTCTGATTAATTAACACGAAATAAATTAACAAGAAATTGAAATCTAAGTAACGATAATCTGCGATAATATCTACGCTACTGTTGCTGCTTAACGTTCGATTAGGAACAATTTGTAACGCTAGTGCGCGACCAAGCGAATGGTGTCTCTTCCGTTTTCCCTCGGCTGTGTCCATGCTACGCCGTGAAAAAGTGACTCGCTTTCTTTTCACTTTCTCGTGCATCTCCCAATCTCCCAATTTTGTCCGTGCAACGAGTTTTACGCGATTCGGACTCGTCTTCGCCGGCTGCGTAACACGTCGAAGAAACCTCGATCGACTCCGCAACGAGACTTCCTTCGATTTGCGAAACTGATTTCTTTACCGTTTGCCTGGATGAATATCGAAGCACGAGATGAGCGAGGTAACGAGGCGTTCGTGGCGCTTCTTAAAGAATCGAAAGTTTCGAAGCTTCTTTCTCCGATCTGGACGGAGATGGAGGTCTTGGTCGCGCGGGAACATCTGGCCGCGGAAAAGCTTTCACCTTAATTGTTGCCGCTCGCGCCATATCGATACGAAGACGCGCCTTGACCTCTCTCTCCTTACGAGCGAATCTTCTTTTCTTCGGTTTTCCATCGCGTCGCGCCTCCACCGCCTCTACTCGCTTCGTTTCGTTCTTTCGACAATTTGGAAAACATCGAGTCGCGTGACGTCTCGTTTCCTGCTTTATGTGCAAGCGCTTACGCGAACCTTGACAAACAGATATAAACTGTGATCTAACTAGCGATGACTAATTCGCGCGGATCTTTCGATCGACAATCGGTTCTCGAGGCTTGTTTACCTCGTTGATCGTACATGGTAAACGTCGATGACAAACCACAGGTTGACAAATGCATCGTCATTTGGCGTGGCGTTTTATCGACGTCTCAATAGGACCGAGCCGATATCGATGGAACTTCAGACAACTCGATCAAACTCCGCTACACCGTCGCTATTGCTCGTTATCTGTCTTCTCGTTGCCTAACCGCGAGAGACCGGAGAGTAGCATAAATTACAGTGAATGAGCGCATCGTGGCGAGGACAAAACCGACGATCGGTCGGTATCCGCCGACGTCTGTGTCCGGAACTGTGTTCTTGGCCAAATAAAGAGCGACTTCTTCGAGCCCGAATTTCCTTGAGGCCACGTTTGACAGGTGGGAATAACGGGCCGATGACGTCAGTCCGCGTTCAGCGTAGGCTTCGATTATAGCGAGGCCGCGATCTCGAGTAGATCGTATCCCCGGTGCAACTGCTAGAGCGGAGAGTAGCGTTGCGTCTCCTGTTTCGTATTGTCGGCTGGTTTCTAGGATAGCAGGATACTCGCTGGACGAGTACGCGCACCACCGCTGTTCATCTGCGTTTCCTTTCGTTGGAGGAGTCGTGACGATCGAAAGGTGCGCCGGCGTGCCCGTTTTTGCTCGCGAAGTTGCGTACCGATCTTTATCCGTTCGCCGTTTGTAATGTCGAAGCTGCTTCTCGTCGTCCCTTTCAGCCTAAGAGAACTTTGGTTCGGAACGCATGATGCAAAGAAACTGGGGAATTGATCGAAGATCGAAAGACCAGATAGAATTATATAGCGGGAATGGGCGAGCGGAAAAGCTAATACCATTGAATTAGTTAGGCTGTTAGGAAAATTGAGTTATCGGTTCATTAGTAACGTCAAGTTTATTGGGTTATTAGCGTTATCGAGTTATCGGCTTCTTAATAACACCGAAGAGTTCCATCGCTATTAATACGAAGGTACGAGCCAACGATTAATATGCAATTAAGATTCTGTTAGGAAACTGAACGGCTCGCAGCCGCAGCTACTAAGAGTCGTCCGAACACACTTAATTGCGCTCGTTCTTACACCCTGTACAGCAAGGGGACGCGTGTCGCGCAAGACCATAGTAGAACCTGCACGACTCGACCTTCGTTGGACTATCAGAGAGAAACAGAAGAAGAGAGAAACAGAAAAGGAGAATGTTAAATATGATAATCAATCGGCGTAAATGTCAACTGCAGTCGAGTATGGCACGCAGGTTGACCGTGTAGTCGCGTGATTTGGAACGTTTCAATGCGTTCACCGTTCACGCGATTCGTAGCGAAAATCCACGCTTCTCGAGTATCGCTTCGCAAAGAATCTCTCTCGAGTTACGTAAGTGGAATATTCTTTTACTTTCGCTACGAAAATTTATCGTTACTCGAAAGCTACTAATTTTCAACTACGATCCCCGTAAAATTTCTCCTTTCACTTTGCGTTAACGTGGACAACGTATCTCGATTCGATTTAACGAAATATTCCAAAGAAATAACGAGATAATTCGGTGGTAAATTCGCCAATGAGAATTTAATTAAAATTTCACAGCGATGGACAACGGCAACCGTAATAATAAAGATTTGGACGAGTAGCTCGCTATCTCGGCTGCAGCTCGTCGAATGGACGTCGACGTCGACGCTGACAGTCGCCTACTTACCGAATCGATATTCGATTAAAACCGATAAGCAAATATTCCTCGTTAAGGATACTGGGAATAAATGTTTAGCGCCTCGCCACGTTACCTACGTTCTTTTTCCTACTTGATGAGAAATGCGAAATGCGAGAGAAATTGCGATACCCTGAAACGTAATGAACTTATCTTCTGTATCCTTAAGGCGCGTAAGCTTTAAAGCGCAACTCTCGAACGAAACCTCGTGATGTTTAATGCGAAATTTCGCTATCGATTGTTTCAGTGATGATACCAGTCTCGTCCACGGTGATTCCTCTCCCCGTCTACAAAATGGAATATGGTTTGGGATTCATATCGAAAGATAAGAAGGCTCAGTCGTCTTTGAAACCAGAGGGTGGAATAAAATTGATAACGAGTAAGCAAAATTTATGCGAAACTATGTATGTATTTGTATACATGTATATCCGATGAAAGGAACAACGAATATCGTTTCTTACAGTTAAGAAGAGTCAAGAGAAGAAAACGTAAAGGTACAAAATATACGTACTAGTTCCAGATTGACTTCATTCTTATCGTAGTCTGTCATCGATGAAGCGGTATATATTCATTAACATCGTACGGTGATGTATATATATATTGTCAAGGCTATAGATTGTAAGCAAATCTCGGATTTATTTTAAATGTACGACAGATTTCAAAAGTTACGTTTCACGTAGTAACAGAGAGTTTACGCCAAAAACTAATTTACCTCGACGATTAATGTTAGAGTTAATTACCTCTGTCGTTATGAATTTATTAATAATCGTAAGAAAAATCAAACGCTGTAAAACCAAACTGTAGCGAGTATGAAGAGAGAATTTGTTAAGTTTTTATATTTAATTTGAACTATAGTACGTCATTTTTGCTATTATAATGTTTATACATTACGTTTATGTATATCTGCCCAACATTTTGAAGAAATATTGAAAGGAATTAATAAGTAGAAAATTATAAACTTTTATTGAACAACATTCGCGTTTAAATTTATTTATTTACCTATCGTTACGATATTTCCATCGGTTCTTCCGCTGTAACAGAAACAATTACACGAATGAAATTTGAGAAACGTAAAGGTTCTACTTGTTCTTTCTTTCTTCTCTATAGAATTTACTTACGCATTTCATTGAACATAAAATCATCTTGATATTCTTTGAGAAACTGTGTAGATCTACTTTCATCGAGGAATAATTGGTAAACACGCTTCACGTCATCGATATTGACCTGTATTTACATATTATCTTTACGTTCTTGTAACAGTATAAGAAGTACGTATACGACTAACAACACATATAATACGATACTTACTTCCGTACTCTTCCTTCGCCTGCTAACGAGAGAAGCAGTAGTAATCAATTGAATCGCGTATCTCAATGAAGTTTCTAATGCGATCCTGGTAAGAACGGTTAGAGCATCATCCGCCATTTCGCAATCTTCTTCTTCGCATCTTATCTTTAGAATTTCTTTCAATTCCTTTTCTTGATACGGACTCGTTGGAACGATGATCATACGATCCAATAGATCTATTGGAATACCATGCGGACTTTTGTAATTCGTTCCTCTGATCCTAGTAATACCTGTAAAATTCAACGATTAATTTTTTATCGATTAAAACAACATATATGCACGAGTATAAAGCACCTCTATTTGTAGCCATAATAACGACTGGTGCCATTTCATTTTCGAGTGCTCGATTAAGAAACGAGAAGCACTCGATGTCGAGCATATGAACCTCGTCGATGAACAAAACGCCTGGAACGATTTCTGCTTTTCCTTCTTCGCGCCATTCAGCGACTTTCGCATTTATTTGGTCTCGTACTTCTGATTTAATTTCTCCTGTATCACCAGAGAACAGCGCCAAAAATCCGTGGGTTCTGCTGTTAATAACATCGACCTCGTGTAAAGTTACTGTGTGTACGACCTCTTTGCGTTTTTGTAATTCACCCTCGGGACATTGTACGAAGCGAGTTTGAGAACCAGTTGCATCGTAGTCACGAGCTCTAGTAAATGACCTTCCCAGTCTATTTATTTTTCCTGTGGCTTTGTCGATTGTAATCACGTCTCCAGCTTGTACCTTAAGCGAAATAATAATTGTAAGGAGCCCGATAAACAATGTTACGGAAAAATAAATATTGATTGCTTGCCTTTACTAACTTTTTCTTTCATTAAACTGTCGATCATTTTGTTTCCTAGATCGTAGATTGTTTCCATCTCCGTTGTTTTCAGTGTTAGTTTACCAACTTTAGCACCTATACCTGTAGCAGGTCTATCTACTTGTATTTCGACTACTTCACCTTCTATAATTTCTGTTTCCTCTTTGATTCTGACACCGATAGATTTTCTAATAGCTTGAGTAAGAGCTTCGGTTTTACTCATTTCCAAAGAATATATTTCGGAACCTGCCATTGAAGTAAATGGAGTATCCATTCCTAAAGCTTGTGCCATTCCCATGGCAATGGCAGTTTTTCCAGTCCCAGGTTGCCCTGCCAACAGTATAGCTCTGCCTGCTATTTTACCATCCTTAATCATTTCAAGGACAACACCTGCGGCTCTCCTTGCCATAAGCTGACCAACCATACCTTGCGACACCTAAATAATCATACATGAAATTAATGAAAGTAGGTATTGAAGTCACAATGCATAAAAGACTAATATATATTACATGGCGAGGTTCTAAACTATCATCCAAACCTAAACCTCTAATATGAGAATGTGCACCAATTCTCTCTATCCTTGTGATTTCACGAACTTCTTGAACTTTTGCAGCTGCAACGGCCTGAAATAAAGAAAGTAATTATACTAATATAGTGCTAATATATTCTACATACAATATTGTCATAGAGACAGAGAGATATAATACACGAGTGGGAATAGAAACAGAATGCTGTATAAAGACCACCTATAAGTTCTTATTTAATCCATCATTTACACTGGCGCTACCGCTTGATCAATTTTATGTTTACATATTTATTACATCGATGGGCATGCATTATAAGATCAAGACATAAAGTGTCTCTATGCAGCATTCTCTTTCTATTCTTATATCGCTCTTTCTATCTTTCTATCTTTATATCTCTCCAAGTATTACAAAAGTATATCGATCAAACAACAGTTGCTATGCCAACTTGTTTTACTTCAATTCCATTAAAGATGAAATATAGAAATATAAAGCATTATACCATTTAAAATTGATACGATACATCCTATCGTAAAAATAGTACGATAAACAAAAACGATTTTTATATTTTCAAACACTTAGAAAAATGAATGTATTCCAAATAGGTTAACTGACATAAACAAGATAAAAACATGGTAATATGAATGTTTGTCGAATATAACGTAAAAAATACAAAAATTAACTAATTATAATATTAATGCATAATAAATACTTACCGCCATTTTTGCAAATTTTTCACGTGTTTATTCCTTACTAACAAAACAGAACCTTTTTAAACAGTCCTACATGCGAGGATTGCCAATAGCGACGCTATCAGAAAAGTCCCAAAAGCATGCGTATGCGCATTCGTCATCAGTGACGTATCCAGAAAGAATGTGTTAATTGGTGCAATCTGTGACGGCAATGGTTATATAAATAGGTCTAGATATTCGCTAAGGGTAACAATCCGTCTTTTGAGTCGAAAAGATCTAAGATGGAGAACAAAAAAGGTCTTGTCCTACGGGACACATAGAGATGAATAGCATGTTTTTGCTTGGTCTCACTTTCATATTATACATGTGTATGTATAACGCATGCGCGGAACAAGAACTTCCATTGCCTTCCATCTTGATTGTTTTCGACTCAATTGATGGATGGTTTCCTTAATGCATTCACATGTAAAAATGTCTCATGGACATAGGAAGAAGTGGCTCATAGGAATATATATTACGTCAATAACAACAATACTATTGTACAGTTCAAATCTGTTTATATGACTGTAGATCCAAAAAATAATGCTATTTATAATTTCATAACTACGTAAATGTACTAGGTAGGAAACTTGTAATTACATAGGATATAGTGGTGAAAAGCGCCATCTGTAGATGTCTTGGACTAATAAATTCGATGTAAAAATGATGGTTGTTATGGAAACTAAACGGTAAAAATTTAATTTAAACGAAGCAAAGAAACGTAAATCGATAAATCTCTGTTACTTATTATTTTTAATCGTTTCGAATAAATCTAGTTGAAATTGAGAGAATTACTTTTAAACATTGAATTGTACTAATTATTTAATATAATCTTCGTGGTACATGAAATTTTAACTGCGTTTTATGTTCTATTTCTCGACATGAAAAAATTAATCAAAACTTTGATAAATAATTACAAATTAAGAACAATATATGTCACGATTTCTTTCTAGTGTAAATGATTATTCTCTGATTTATACGTATGTTCACAATGTGTTGTATTTACATATAAGAGGAATGTCAGAGCGAGAAAAATCTGTAACATGAATTATAAATCCAAGGGTATTGAGTAATCCAAGAGTATTGAGTAATCCAAGAGTATAAATTTTGTCTGATGACTCAGATAAATTTCTTTGTAAATGTAAGAATTTGTCAATTTGTATATATGTATATGTAACCAAAAATAATATAATATCAGCAGTTGCATCGGGATGCATGTATGTACTTTGCGAGTATGCACTTGAATGGGGCATATTTAGGTACATATATATCGACAAAAGAAATTGACGAGGTTGATCATAAGCCAAGGACGGTTTCTTCGAGATATCTCGTGCCATCTGTTGTTACGAAAGAAACACGAGGCAATGTGGTTATCAGTGAATCGAGCAAGGTTCGTCGTGTTTAAAGTAGACCGATATACTGGGGCTGACTCGAGCCCCGTTAAGTCCTTGTGACCTTTCGTAGTTTGTGGTGACCTTCACGGGAGGTTGACCGTGGAACTATTCGTCCGTCCACAACTTACTTGTTCTTCATCTTTTTCCTTTTCTGTTGTGATACATCGTTTAGAGCGGAAATAAGTGAGTTGTTCGAATTTAAACATTACTTTTTATACCTTGTTTTCGTTTACTATTCTTAAGGAACAGTGAACTCTACATGATTTAATGGAACCGGCAAACCCCTACAGTAGTAGCAATCTGGCAATACTTACGTTAGTGCTGTCATTGACCTTCGATAGATTCTTTCAAGGGGCAACGTGTTTCTTTCGAGTATAATATAACTATAACTTTGGCCAGTTAAATACGTAGGAAAATACTTAACGCTCGTAAAATTGCACTTGCTCGCGTTGATCTTGATTTTCGGGAAGTTGTTTCAATAATTCAATTGATTTAAACATGAAACGAAATATTTGTTTTCTACATTAATATCGAGCTATCTTTATTGCTATATCCTTAGTGTTTTAGTCGATTTTGTGTCTTATCTTTTTTAATACCTTTTCAGAAATAAAATATAGAATATTACTTGTATAATTGCTATTAAATCAAAAATTTGTCAGAAAAATTGTAAAATACATTTAAAAAAATTCCACAAAAGAAGGTGAAAAAGACCATTAAAAAAATTTTACTGTTAAAGTCTAATATATTGTTATTAAATGATTCAAATCCTTTTATACATCTTAATTCCTCTAAAGATAATATCTATCATCCTGAATTAAAGGTTTAGATTTGTACAAATTTAAGGGTGCAAAAGATCCAACAAAATGTCAAGAGAACGTGTATCTAGAAGATTTTACCGTATGGACAGCAGTAATGACTTATTAGAATTTATGGATCGTGGATATTCAGCACAGCATGAAAATCGATGGAATTTTGAAGTTGCATGGGAGGCTGCCAATAAGGGTATGCATAATATACCAAAGCAAAACATTAATTTATTGATTTATATTAATTACTCTTCACTATTGCATTTTTAGTTGGTGGTATATACACTGTAATACGTTCCAAAGCTTTTGTATCAACAGAAGAAATGGGAGATCAATATTGTCTTATTGGCCCATACAAAGAGACCTCAGCACGTACTGAAGTAGAGGAAGCTGATTTTCCACATAATAATCCATTGCATTTAGCTGTTCAAGCTTTGCGTGATCAAGGATTTAAAGTAAGTTTAAATAACATTCTCTATAAAGTACTCTGAGTACTGTATTTACTTAAAACTTTAATTGTGCAAAGATAAAGTGATAGAAGAGAGTATGTAATGGAGCATGAACAGATTAATCAGATAAAAGTTTGTTGTTTTGACGCAGATATACACTTGCAATTACTGTAATATTTCATTATATACTAAAAATAGCAATTTGGCTAAAGTCCAGGTACAAAGCCAAAATTAATTCAAGGTCAGTTGCCCCTGCAAGTAAATAATGTAGTTACTCCCTGTTTTTCCTTATTTTCAATAAAATCTATGAAAATTAAAAGCAAATGAGATCTATTTTGCCATAAAGAATTCTTATTGAGGTGATAACAGGAACCTGGCTAGTGGATGGAAACCCACAGATCATTCTGCTTGATATTGGAAGTGCAGCATGGAAGTTGGATGAATATAAGCAGGAATTATGGAATACTTGTAATCTTGGTATTCCTCATTTGGATATAGAAGCTAATGATGCAGTTATTCTTGGTTATCTTGTGTGTCAATTTATTTCTGAATTCAGGTGAATTTTACATAACGCAAAAATCAATTTTATCTGATTCATTATTCCCTTAAAAATAAATTTTTAAATCTTAGACAAGCTGCCGAAGGGTATTGCGACGTTCCTCCTCGAATCGTGGTTCATTGTCACGAATGGCAAGCCGGTGTTGGTATAATCGCGTTAAGAACCAGACACGTAGACGTTGCGACAGTTTTTACTACTCATGCCACTCTTCTAGGAAGATATTTATGCGCGGGAAAGATTGATTTCTATAATAATTTAGATAAGGTATCGTAGCTACCTACTTGAATTTAATCTCTTTTGTCAATATTATTTGACCGTATTAATTTCTTTAATTTATCTATAGTTCAACGTAGATGAAGAAGCAGGAAAGCGTCAAATTTATCATAGATACTGTATGGAACGTGCAGCTACGCATTTAGCGCATATATTCACAACTGTTTCGGACATAACAGGTTTCGAAGCGGAGCATTTACTCAGACGAAAACCTGATATAATCACACCAAATGGGCTCAACGTGAAAAAATTTGCAGCAATTCATGAATTTCAAAATTTACACGCTGTTAGTAAAGAAAAAATACACGAATTTGTGAGGGGTCACTTTTACGGGTATGTAAACTGTAATACAAGATTCACGTAACATTCGTTTTCTGTGTCATAAACTATCTGCATTAAATCACCATTTCAGGCACTATGATTTCGATCTGGATAAAACCTTATACTTTTTTATTGCTGGACGTTACGAGTTTGGAAACAAGGGCGCCGATATATTTATCGAGGCTTTGGCCAGGTTGAACCATTACTTAAAAACATCTAGACCTGATATGACCGTCGTGGCTTTCCTTATTTTTCCAGCGCGAACTAATAATTTTAATGTAGAGTCGTTGCGTGGTCATGCTGTAAGTGAAATAATCTCAAATCAACGAAGAACTATATCGATTATTAATATTAATATGAGAATTTGCTTTTTCGTTGAAGGTTACCAAATCTTTAAGAGATACAATCAACGACATACAACAGAAAATAGGAAAGCGAATGTATGAATTGTGTCTTTCTGGTCGTATGCCTGACACGCAAGATCTTTTACAGAAAGAAGATACCATCAAAATTAAACGGTAATATTTGATTGAAATTACAATGATTTCAATTAGAGTTAAAAAAAAAAAACATGTTGAAATTATTTCTATCGTTTCAGATGTTTATATGCCCTACAAAGAAATGGATTGCCTCCGGTCACCACTCACAATGTCGTAGACGACTGGAACGATCCGGTATTAAACGCCATCAGAAGATGCAATCTTTTCAATACAGTTAACGATCGAGTGAAGGTAATCGATTATGTGTGGTAATTATGCGGCAATGTGATTAAAACGTTATTATCCCCATTATAATTATACGTAACTGGTATCAATTTCGTATCGTAGATAGTATTCCATCCAGAATTCCTATCATCGACGAATCCATTATTTGGGCTTGATTACGAAGAATTTGTCAGAGGATGTCACTTAGGTGTCTTTCCGTCGTATTATGAACCTTGGGGGTACACACCTGCAGAATGTACAGTTATGGGTATCCCCAGTATAACCACAAATCTATCTGGTTTCGGATGTTTCATGCAAGAACACATAGCTGATCCAATGAGTTATGGTATTTATATTGTGGACAGACGATTCATTGGCCTGGAGAACACTGTTCAACAACTTGCTCATTATATGTTTGATTTTGCACGACTGAGTCGTCGACAACGTATTATTCAAAGAAATCGTACCGAACGTCTTAGTGATCTCCTTGACTGGAGAAACCTTGGCATCGTAAGTGTATCTATTACTTAAATTTTCACGTTTCTAGCTTTCTAAGTAAATCAACTAAATACACGATTGTTTCAATAGTACTACCGCCAGGCTAGAATCAAAGCTTTGACAATCGTTTATCCAGAACTCGCTTCTGAATATGCTGAAAGTGGAGTAGGACGTTTCAGTTATCCTAGACCTATTAGTGAACCGCCGTCGCCTTCCTCTTCGAGACACACTACTCCTGCTGCGTCGGTTCACGGATCCGACGAAGAAGACGAAGTAGACGAAGAGAAGGAGGTTTGTAATATTCTATCAATCTCCTACTTCGAATTTTTAAATTTAAAACCTTTGATTGAAACTATTATTTTTTATTACAGCTAGAGGAATTACGCCAAACAACTGGCACATAAATGGTAAAAAGATATGCAAAAATTAGTGGCGAATAATTGTGTATATTAGATGAATACGTGGAGACTTTACGATAGCAGTACTAATAATTTGTTTAATATAGTCTTCCATGAAGAGAATTATTAAATTAAATAAGACGGTTCGTCATACTTTTTACTTTTACAATTACTCATCATATACTCTTACTCCTTTCACACCGTATAAGAAATATGATCATGACAACATAACAGTATATTACAACAGTATTTACATCACACGACATGCAAAATCATCAGAAATAAGTCTTCCACGAATCTTATTCGCACGTAATGTTCCACTGATCTATCGATGAAATTGTTATCTTTTAAAAATTATATTTAATGTTACGTATATCCATATATTTAGCGAGTGTGTTCCTATTGTATAGAGACGGTTATATATTTTTATGAGAATTAGAACAAGAAGAAAAACTTTTTAACATTTTTAGTCATCGAGTCGCCGGGATGAGCGATATTTTCCATCATCCTGTGATGTTCGTTCTTGTTAATACAATGTTTTCTGAAAATAAAGCTTTGAACGTATGTTTTAATCGGTTTTCTATTTTTTGACAAGAGTGCTAAAATTTCTTCAGTTTGTAAGAATTATTATATTATTAATTATCAACATAATATACAAAACAAAGTGCTAAAAAGTTACATTCTTTCACGACGAAATTATTACATTTGGCATTTGCGATTACCAAACTGTCTTGCTTCCTGCAAAAACTTTGAAATAAATATATACACATTAAAGAAACGAGTAGTAACATATTACATAACAATACGTCTTAATATAACAAATACAACAATATACAAAGCCGTTAATCATCTTTGCAATCAATTAAAAGTATTTAAATGTCTTTGATGATTATTACACTGAGAGAGTGAAATTTTGGAATGGTTCATTACCACATAAAGCTGGGTAAATATACGAGGAGATGTATGAGACGAGATTCGACACATTTTCCACCTTTCACGTCCGCTTCCATGATTTTATACGCTAACGTTCATGTATTACAAAAATGCTGACATTGAATATAAAATATTTCTAGTTTCTATAATACATAATGATATATTAGACGAAATCAACACCTTCACCGCCGAAATCAGTGATTTACATCGATTTTCTAAAACGATAAGATCTACCACGATAGGCAGTTGTGATACATGATAGTAGAGATATTTCAGATTCTAACCGCTATAAGCGACAAAAGATATTTTTGATTTTCAGCATATCGACTTCTGTCCGCAAATGATACGTGGGTTAATTCCGACGTTACTTGTGTTGAGACATGTTCGCTGAAAAATATGAAACCAACGAATGGCGAAGGTATTGATCCGTATCATTCAAGAATAATAGTCATCACCGTAAAAAGTCGCTTTTTTCACTAGCAAAAATTACACGATTAAACAATGAAAAATAATATTTTCCCGATCGAGTCATCGATGAAAAGAAAAAGAAGTGATATTATATAAAGTAAAGCAATACTGAATTGCAATTTGTTGTAAGGATCGTCTTTCTTAACCCAGTATCTAATAAATTATGTAATCGAATGAAAACAACTTTAGGCCTATGTCCCCGTGAATGATACTAAAGATATCTTACATGTTTATCAACAAAGAGATTAATGATACACGCCTAAAGAAGCAATAAAACGTTCTCGTAGAAAGTACAAGCAAATGATACTGGTTAACCTAAATGGCACGTTTTATACATTACATACAATATGGAAACTTTACACAGAGGACAAATGTAATTACAATTTATTAAACGGAGAAACGAATCGCGCGTATTTTGTAATAAACGTTAAAATCGTTAATAATACGTGTTCGTAATACTTTGATTCCTCGATGCAATTCCTTCCTTTGAAACTTGTAAAGCCCGTTTAGCCCTCGAATTCCAGTATAATCTTTCAACGAAAGTTTACGGTACTTTGTGGAACTTTTGCTTTGTTTGTCTCTCGACGTTATTCGCGTGTAAAAATATTTATAATTTCTATGACAAAATATGCAGTTACTAACGTAGCACAGTTTCCGTGTATCCATCGTAGGCTCGGTTCAAATCAATTCGTCGATGAAAAATGAAACTTCTCGCTGTTACTGTTTTCCCTTATCTCGACTTGCGATTCATTGTTCGACAATTACTTGTTTATCTTTTCTTTTACAAGTAAAATTAGTAGGCGACACTACCGTCCTATTCGGCGATTATATTCGTTTTAAAGATATAAAATCACATATCCGTTTTCTATCCCTGACAGACACACGGGTAAGTCTACAAAGCCGATACACATTCTTCTTTCATCTAAATGCGTTAATTAGAAACTAGTTACTCTTTTTTGTTTCTTTTACTCGAACTGGCAAGTTTACATCGCTCACTGCATACGTTCATTACAGTTTTTCGAAGCTTTTGCAAATATCGGGGGAAGGAAGGGATACTGCTTTTTAGACCATAGGTACAAACAACCTTTGGTTACATAACAAGAGGACTAATGTTATAATATATCGCGCAATGATCGATAAATATATATATATATATATATTTGTTCGAAAACTAATCTAAGAGTCTTTAGTTAATTGGCATTTATCGGCGTATGGCCTCAAGATACGAGTAATTTTTTCATTTCCCGCTTTTCCTTCCAAATTGGACAGGAAAGATCTCCAAACGCAACATTTCTAGAAACTTGAAAATTGCCGCGTCACATTTCTAGTTGTTTCTAAATTAGCCCGTTCAAATTTTCGCGAATCTTGTATATTTGGTCGCACGAAATCGCTGATAAATATTCTATTAACTTTGGCTAGAAACACCATTCAGTGAACGACACGACTTACGCGATACGCGGCTTGTCGATCAAGGACAAAATTCATTCAAACTCATTCAATCGAAAATATAAAGATCCGTTGCTTTCGAAAAAAAAGAAGAAGAAAAAAAAACAGAAACAGATATTGACTTTCAAACGACCAATTCTTTTCGTTGAATCGCCAACCTTCTAACAGCAACGTTTACAATGAAACAACCGTTTCGCGTATTTAAAAAAAAAACATTTCATGCTTAAACTTTTGATCCTGCGCACTCGTAAAACCATTCTCAGAAACAACGAGAGATCGAAGATAAGAATTCAGAACCAGGATCTTAAATACTATCTACCGTGTCTCGATACGCTTTTAGGAAGAGTTTACAGAGATTGAGAGGCGTAGAGCATTATGTGCTCGTGTATACGGTACCTGAGGACCGTGTGCTGTAGCTGATGTCCTGATCGTTCGTTTTCTTCTTAGAGAACTAGCGAATGGACGGATTTTACGTATGGCTTGATTGCGTCCCTCCCATTCTCTGTTGCATCATGTTTAGTAGCAACTCGGAGTATTGCTGCATCATGTTAACCACTTTTCCTTGGTCTTGGCCAGCAAGCAGTTCTTGGAATTTGGCGGTGGCTTCGTTCATTGTAACGTTTTCGGGATTGGTGGAACCTTCGTGGCCCTCGCCACCTGAAACCACCAGTCGCAATGTGCGCATCGTCTCGTTCACGGACGACTCGAGGCCGCGCAACATCGTGTCCCTGTCAATGCTCGCTCGAGACGGATCATCCTCGTTATCTATCGTTAAACGTTTGTACAGTTGCACGACATTGTCTGCTGTTCGTGTTAATTCGTCTGCGATTGTATTGCACAGTTGCGTTGACACTGCAAAAAGCGACAGTTTCTTTAATACGCTGCTCGCAAAGGTTTACCGTTAAGAATACGTGCTTAAAAATGCGAACGTTCCGGTACCCGATAAGAAAAAGAGGTTCGATTCGACCGAACATTTACATTTTTAACGATGCACGTCAGGCACAAGCGGATGTTACATGATTTATATTTTCAATGTACAGCATGTAGTACCCGCTTCGCAACATGAAAAAAGGTCGAATGAAATCGTGCAGCGTGCAGGTTACATCAGTTCTAAAATCCGTAATGAGACCATGCTATTGTGATCGAGACCTAGAGACTTGGGTAATATTCTAACGATGAGAGCTAAATTTTCCAGGTCTATGCAATGAGCTAAATAACAATATCTTCATGGCTGGTCCTCGAGTGATTTTCTTATGATTGACATGACGCGGAATGTCCCAAACTTCTTCCGTGAATATTTATGTACAACATTTATGTGCAGTATTTACATACTTATAGAACTTATAGACGAGTTAAACTGGAAAAGCGATCGAATCTCCGAAGGCGAAGGAAATTTTCTCCACGATTAATTAAACACATACAAAGCAGAAGGAACGTGGAAAATAATGAGATATCTTGGACTCGAAGATGCAATGACAGTTGGACGCGTTTTATAGTCTCAACTAAAAGCTGCATCATTTTCGTTTCATGACGAAAACGATGCTACGCGTTCTCTCTGAAAATTCTGAACGTCACATGTACAGCACATATATTATATACAGCGACCTACAGACTATTATATCCTAGTCTGTACTAAAATTCGCGTGAAACGATTCTGTTTGAATGGTTTTCGCCTTGTCATAGCATGATCACTTACAAATTTTTAACAGACTGAAAGATTTATTATTTTCACAGGACAGCATTCTCAATAGGTGTCTTTAGTTTACCTAATGTTTTATCCGTGCCTACTGCAAGAGTAAAATCCTTGTTAGATTATATTTTCTCAGACGAAAATTAAATAATAAAAACTTAATATCCCAATCGATAGAACGTTCGAGTACGTTTATCTATAATCGTATATATCGTATTACAGCTTCTTGCAATCTTGCATGCTTACACTTTGAAAAACGACAAGATGATCGTGAGTTGTGAGAAATACGCGTGCGTGTAAGAACACGCACATAGACAAAATAAAGGAAAATGAAGATAATCGCGGTGCTTACATTCGGCACTGGCTACATCGATGGCACGATCGGTATCTTTAACTGGAAGTTCCTGTGGGCTAGGATCTAATTGATTGCGATTTGTCGTCGACATTCGACTTGCATTCTGTCCCATCGTGTTATTTCCGTTACGACCGTTAGTTATAATCGTCGTCGATCCCGACCTTCTTACCGTTGTACCGGGTAGACTTAAGCTGTAAAAAGAAGCGAGATGCATCGATGATGGAATCCCGATTAACGCGTGTAAAAGAAGAGAAAAATAGGTTTCAGTTTGATTTAACGTACCTCGTCGTGGAGTGGTCGATGCTGATACTTCGAGGTCTCGGTGGAAGCGCCGGTTTTCCACCGTTTCCATTAGAGGAAGTATCTTCCGAACTTGAATCTTCCTGATTACCCACTTGACTTAGATTTACTGCAAAAGAATACGCGTAACATGGTTGAGGCCAATGTAACTTGGTTGCTTAAGCTTTGGTTAATATCTGTGACGATAATTACCACTTGAATATGCTCCCTGCATTCCTCTTCTTCTGAGAACGGAAGGCAAATTGCTGTTAGAAGAGGAGTTCGACTTCGCCTGATGATTGATTTTGTTTTGCGAACTGATCGTCGGCCTCATCAACCCGCTGATTCTGTTGCTGCCCGTCTGATTGTTCCAACCCCTGTTGTTTCCAGCTCCAACGTCCGATTCCGAGTCACTCTGCAACGTTATCGTTAAAACAGAGAACGCATTTCCTACAATTTGACGCGCTTTCACAATTTACCAAAATTGACGTATACCTGATTTAGGACGCCAACGCTGCTGCTCCTTGTCATGTGAGAAGAATGATTCTTCGTCGAACCGTGCCGCGACTGATTCCCGCTATTTGCACTTCCTAGTCCACTTCTCGCCGAAGCGTTCGCGTTCTTATTACCTACTTTTCCTGAAACTATTAGCACCAATTAGCAACAAATTCACCTTACGTAAAGTCATCGTCTATCTATCTTTAGCGATGAAATGCAACACTGCACAGAGCAAATTTCTTTTTTAGACAGAAGTAAGAGCGAAACTGTTCGTTACTTTGTATAAAACTGCGATATCGACGATCATATCCGATAACGTTAACGCTTTTCCAATTCGAACGATCTGAGATTTAATCTCTGCAGAGGTTTACGATGGCATCGACATCGGCGTACACAAAATATCGAACTATCGATTCAAAGTTTCCATATTATAAAAGGGGGTCGTTCCAAAGTAACTTCTAGTAAAATCATACGACCTTGTACCGTGACTTTGACAACTAGTAGAGGGCTGTATCGAATGTATCATCAAGAAGAATGGCAAAAACGAGGAACAAGTTTGATAGGGCAAGACCAAGTTGCCCGTTGACGTTCTCCCGGTGCAATTTAGATAATTGTCGTTGGAAAGACCCTCATAGACGTGGCACACAATGAAAGGGTACCTTGTATCGGGCCATGCAGTAACCTATTTGGCGGGCTGACGGAAAGATCACTCAGCGAGCAGGCACGTCGCATGCCACCCCCCTCTTCTTCGCTGTCAAAAACTTTTGACGAGATTCGCCCCCCACTACTGCCAACTGTCGACAACAACACGCACACACATGCACTAAGCTACTTTTTCCCTTAGCTCAAAGATTTTTAATGTGTATTTATAATGATCGTGTCTCTTCTCTATAGAGTTACACTTACCTCTGACTGTTCTTTCTCTTTCTCTTTCTTTTCTTTTTTTTTGTGTTTTCTTTTTTAATCGTGGCATTAGGTTTGCTTAGCTGGGCTTTACGTCTTTTAAATTTCAAACAACGAAAAGTACGGTTTAGGAATTTTCAGAACGTCTAAAGGCAAGCTGCTTTCTCTCATTCATGCACGTCGCGAAAGCAACGAATCAATCGCGAGACGGTACGATCGACGTACGATCAACCGTCTGGTTAATGAATTATAGTAAATATAAAAATTCGAAAAATCATGACTTTCGTAGGGAAACAAAGATGCAAAATGTATGTGGAGTGCGTGAGATAAATAAAAAAGAGAAATTCCAGTGCAAAGCCGATCCACGTAACTTCGTACTCTGCGAATGCAAACTATGAAATAGTACAGACGCTTGGTGGTACGTGTACGGTCAACGCGATCGACTTTGGCGCACGAGTATAATTAATAAAATAAGACAAAAGTGATCGATAGTGGGACAAGGAAGCGGGATTAAACTACATCGTGAAGACAAAACATGCTGTCGATCACGTGTCATGCCAAACGAAAAATTCGAAAAAATATTCGTAAATGTTCAAACTGAAAAGTACGGGATCGCTATCGTCGCTAACTAAAATAAAAGAAGCGAAATATGTTTTCGGTCGGATAGTAACGATACTATATCGACAGATATAACAAAACCATAAAGAATAACATTCACATTTAGGATGCGGAAAAGAAAATTATCGTAGATGTAATAAACGATGAGAAACTTTTGTGATCGTGCTGTGCCGAGTGTCGAACGACGGTATTTACACGATTTTCGGTTGTCGTTACACACTCGGACAAACATTGAACGACTCGTTCCTCGATTCTCTTGCCCGACACGTTCGACTATCCGAGAACGTCGCTACTGGTTTTTCTCTCTCCGCGATTTCTCATGCTTTTCGTTGCGAAAAACCTTGTTTCCTCGTGTCGCGGTCACGTTGCCCCGTGGGCATCGATCGAGATCGATAATCGAGCAGCGAAAATGATCACAGTAGAATGGCACGGTTTCTCGGCATCCAGATAAGAAAAACTGTACTACTACTGCAACGAACGAAACGAACAGAATGATAGGACAATTTTCTTTCGGGCGAAGTACCTGCGTACAGATGCTTGGATGGTAGAATAGCTTGATTAATGGTGGGCAACGTTTTAGTCCACTTCGTGTGACTTTGGCAGCGCGAGGCTGGCGGCCACATTCGCTTCGGCGAGTTCGTGCAGCTCGAAGCGGACGTGGAGGAACCGCTTTCCATCATCGACTTGTCCATCGCAGACGTGTCCGCGCAATCGCTATCCTCGCCACCGGAATGGAATCTTATGTCGCGCCTCAACGAACAAAATCTGCCGTCCCTTTCCGCCTCCAGCTTGGCGAAGTTTTCGCTCGTCTCCTGGCAATGCGACATTCGCAGACACTTCTCCTTCATAAGGTATTGCTCCCTTCTCACCAAGTTTTCGAATTCCTTGGAGAGCAACTTAACGGTCCCTTCGATGGCTCGAGTGATTCTGAGATCGACGCTAGCGTCCAAATTGTCGATGCGTTCGTTCGTCGTCAATAGATTCGAAGCGTTTTGCATGCCGGTCGCTTGCAAGTCGCAGGAGACTGTCGTGGGAGGCTCCAGAGAGTCGTAGGTCTCCTGCGTGTCTTTCGTTGGTATCTGATTCTCGAAGCAACGATGTCGATTTCTCTCCGTGTGGGAGGAATCTATTTGATCCTCGTCCACGTCGCGGCCTCGATAACTCTTCGTTTGACAAGAGGAATCGTTTGGATCGAAGGCAAAGTTGTCCATCGGTCCACCCGCGTCGTACGCGATACCTTTGTCAGCCCGACGAGTCTGTAGGCTGTAAAACTTGGTCTTCGAATCTTTATCGTCGCTTGGTTGCAAAGAATAGCTGGAGGGTTGCAACAACTGCTCGATCCTCTTGGAAGCGTGCAAAGATTCGTTCGTATCGGACTTCGCTTCGGCACCGTTTCTGACTGCTCGTTCCTCCCCGTGAGACTTGTTCGGATAGTTGTCGGAATCGGCGGGCTTGACGCAGGAAGACTGAGACGCAGAGTCTACGTACTTGTTCCAGGCGGGGCGTGCTCTGTTCCGCATGCTCTGCGTTCGAGCCGAGTTGCGTTTAGGTTTCGGTGGTTTGTGAGCCACGAAATCGTTCAGAATCAACATCGATTGCGGCTCCTTTGCAACTTTTAGGCTATTGCTTCGTGACATGGTGTCCGATTTAGTTCCAATTCTCATTTCGACGTTCGTGTCGCTCTGATCGTTGAAATTGAATTCGTAGTAGATGCAAGTTGCCGGCTGCGCGTTATCCTCCGAATAGCTATTCTCGTTCCTGGCTTGGCTTATTCGCGTGTCCTGCAGCGATTTCGATCTGAATACAGCCCGACAAGACGTTGGATCGTTGACAGAATTTTCGGTATTGCTCGATGGTATCACGGCGTTGTTGGGATTACCGCTGTACGTTTCCGAATTTTGCCTTTTTCGTTTATAGTGAGAATCGAACAGCATCTCCAACGGCGCGGATTTCACTAAGGAGTCCGAGTCGTCGGTCAACACGCTTTCGGTGCTTCGGTGATCGATGTTCTCGTGCAACGGGAACATCTGATAATCGGATTCATCCGTGAGAATGCTTTCGTGACTTCGACCAGCTTGCATCTTTCGGCGGGACAAGAAGAAGCTCGCGCTCGAATGCCTGTCGTTGTCGTAGTGGCTATAATCCAAAATTTCAGCGCTTCCCTTCGAGAAAGACTCGACCGAGGCGTCCGAAAGGATGCTTTCTTGAGAACCGGTTAGTATTCGTTTCGAGAAAGTCTGATACGTGGAATAGTTTCTCTGAGTGCCTTGTTGATGATCGATATGCATGTTTATCTGATAATCGCTGACGCATCGTCGAGGTGGATTCTTAAAGTCACCTTCCAGGGAATCGTCGCTGAAGTTTCCGTTCCCTTCGTCCCCGTCGTCCATCGGGTCGTTCAAGTTTTCTATGTTGCGCTCGTTCATCGCGGGCAAACTCTCGAAAGACTTGGCTATATTTTCCATGTCTTCCTCGTTGTCATCGAGTCCGATAAAGTAACTACACGATCTCCTTTTCTGAGCGAATCTCGCGAATCGGCTAACGTTCTTTTTGCACTGTTCCTTTAAGAGCTTTAGCTCTTCGCAGACGGGCGATTCGGGCAAAGATTGATTCGGTTTATTCAGCGATAGCTTATACTTTTCAGTTTTCTTTAACGTTAACGTTAACGGTCGACTAAGAGACGGTTTTGTCTTGTCATTTACGCACGACGTAGTCGGACTTTTGGATAAGCAATTATCGTTCGGAATATCTAGCTTAAGTGGCGCATTACCCACAACCGATATTTTGTTAACGAGTTGTTGAGGTTTTAACGGGGGCTTTGGATTCGGTATAGGTTTGCAGGGATTGATCGGTTTCGAGTATTGGGTTTGCTGACCAGATTTGTTACCTGTGCTCAATCTATTCGAACGATGATGTTTCTCCGGTATATGGCTGCTCAAGTCGGATATGCTTTGACTGGTTTTTAACGACGATTTATAGCCGACCTGAAAAACCAACGATCAAACCGCGATATCGCCTATGAATCACGCGGCGTCGATAACGTTTCGTTTCGCGGTACTTACGCTTTGCAATTTTCTTCTAGTTTCCTCTATTCTCCTTTGCAACTCTTCGCGCTTCTTCGCGACGTCCGAGTCGCCTCTCGCTTGCTTCGTTGCGTTCACTACCGCTGCGTTGCGAATCTTGTTGTTGCCGCCGTTATCGCCGTTACCGCTGAGTCTGCAATCGTCATTTCGTCAACTCTCAAAGAGATCTATTCGCAACTATAAACGATAAGCAATTACCTTCCGTGAAACTGGGAACTGATGCTAGTCGTTTTGACGCTTCTATTCGTAGGCTCTTCGGCACCGCTGAGAGATTCAAAAGCGTTCTTAAGGAACTTTTCACGGTGACTCTGCTTGGCCAGTTGGTCGAATCCCTCCGAACTAGCTTCCGACAACATAGACAGAGGATTTCGCTCGGCACTGGGCGTTGAAGCACCGCCCTCGGAGTCCGAGTCGTCTTGACTACCAGAAGCGGTTAATTCGCTCGTTCGACCGCTCTCTCCGTTTCTAGGCTTCTTCTGTCTCCTCTGAGACCTGTAAAACATTTTCGGGTAACTTGGGTGTAGAAAATTCGTAAAACGATAAACGAGAAGGTGACGTCTCCGACCTTCGAAGTTCTTCGACGTCCATCGCGTTTACGGTGAATTGATTCGACACCGTATCTTCCGGTGCAGGATAATACATCAACCTGTGATGAGATTTCTCTGAACCGGTTGTACCATTCTCTCCTTCCGAGTAATCTTCCACGTCTCCGTCGTGCTCGGTACTCTCGTGATCCTATACGATACATAATTAAAATATCTTAGACGCGAACGTCCCTCTTTCCAAACGTTGTTTCACCTACGAGCTATGGTTACTTGATGAAGCGTGAGTTTCGGCTGTTTCGAGGCTCTAAGGTTAGATATATATATATATATATATGTACTTATTACGAGAAATTAAAGCAACCAACATGAGTAACTGAAAAGCTACAAGTATAGAAAGACATGTACAATGATCGTTCTTAAACTCGACATACGTATTTTGAATGTTTTCTGTTTGACTGCGTTACTGATTGGCGATGCTTTGGTATAAGTGTGTTTGAGGCGTTAGTGAGATTATACCTCAAATTTAAAGCTGCCAAGACTGCTATCGTCGGTATGATGACGACACCTTGATTGTCGCGTCAATTCCGTGATATTGCTACCTCTAGTTACAGTCACGTTACCACCGATCACCTATATGTCATCGGTTGAAACAAAATAGAATCAACACAAAACAATCGCGAACAAATAATCTGACGTTATGATGGGAGAAGTAAAATAAAATAAAAGAAAAGAAATTGAGCAGTGTGGAAGCTGACTGGACAAAGTAAACGACAAACGCAAGTGTGGTTGGTCCGTTCCTCTCGCGAGCTGCCCGCGATTCGCAAATGCACACTGACAACACTCACTGGATACGGAGAAATTATTACAATTATTGTGTTACTGGGAATCAGTTAGTACCTGTTTCGTTTCATCTGCTAATTCTCTGTAACTATCTGGGCAAGGTTGAAATACAGTTTCGTCCTCTTCCTAGAACCAGTTATCGATCGTTAGCGTATCGTGAGCACCATTCGAAGAAAAAGAAAAGAAAAGAAAAGGAACGATTCATTGATCCATTAGGAGGTTTGTTTTAGCGCGGATCGATGCCGAGGACGATCTCGAAAACGATAAGAGATTAACGCGCGATCTTTGTCCACGGGTAACGCGTGTCAGAAAGCGACCTTACCCTTTTGATGACGATCGTTTCCCTGCGATAATCGCTGCTGCACTTGGTCTCGGTTCCGCTGTCGATCGAACTATCTTTCGAACCGCCGCCTCCGCCGCCGCCATCGGAATCGATAGCGCCACGAGGTGGAGGAAACGGTATAACTTCGTCGCTGTCGTACACGGACTTGACCGTTATACCGTCTCCTTGCTGAACCCTTTGCGCCCATCTGCCCTTCGGCAGGTCCACACCGAGGGGTCTCACGTTCGAACCGAGGACAGCACCTTCGTCCGCGTTCGTCGTGTTTATCTGCTTCTTCGCCCAGAGGGGTAACTGGCCCACGCTGAATCTGTAGTCCACGCCTACGTTCTGCGACGTTGGGTTCGCGTTTGGATCGAGGAATTCCGGCGGTGGCGAGCCGAAAGTTTCGTTGTCCAGCTGTATGTCGATGCCCGTGCCGTTCACTTGTGACGGCCTCCTGTAACATCGCATTTCCATCCATATCGTGCTATCGATCGCGTTTGTCGTTCGTTCGAAACTATAAGAGGCAAACGTAAGGTTCTCTTACTTTCCAGCTCGCATCGCTTGCTGAGCGAGACGCGCCTGCATAGTGACGACCATGTCGCGTGGAACGCGCCACACGAATATACAACCGTCTCCGCTGGCGGACACGAGGTTGCGACAGTCGGGACTGAAGCGCAGCCCTGTCACCAACTCCGAGTGACCGAGCATAGTGGCCATGCATTCGCCGCTGTAGTAATCGTACACGCACAACGTCTTATCCGTACACGAGGTAGCTACGTAGATTCCCGATGCGTCTGAAATGTCCAAGTTACGCGGTTTACCACCGTCTATCGATCGTTTCGCCGGAGTAGCTCCGACCAAGCGCAAATATTTGCATTGCCGTTATGCTTTGACTTACCTAGAACCACTTTGATGAGCGATCCGTCTTCGCCGACAGACCCCTTGAACGTTTTACTGTGTTTACCCGTGGCTACGTTGTAAACCCTTATGTTCCTGTCCTGGCAGGCGGTCAAGACGTGTTTCTGTCCAGAATCGACTTCCATATCGTACAAAGTGGTCTTGCCCTGGGCGTTGTGACCCCTGGCGAATTGCGGCATTCCTCCCGGTGTCTGAAACGATCGAGATCTTCGACTACGCGACTCTCGCGAAGCGACGCTACGAGAGAACGGTGACCGACTTACCGATTGCAACTGTCTAAAGATAATACTCTTGTCGGCACCGCAGGAGACCATTTGTATCTGATTGCTCTGATTACTCTGATTGAAGAACCTAACGGCAGTGATGGAAGAACTATGATCGTCGAGCGTTTGCAAAAAGTTGTATCCTTGATCGACGCTGAACACGTGGATCAGCCTATCCCTGGAGGCACTGGCGAGCAGCCTCGGAGGCTCCGCCGAGTATCGGGAGAATTTGGAATACTCCAGGCAGAGCACTTCGGCGTCGTGCGCCTCGATCAAGCACAGTTCCTCCAACGAGGAGAGATCGTGGATTCGAATATTGCCAGATCGATCGCCGGACGCCAAATGTTTCCCGTCCGGGCTCACTCGGATCGATCTGACTCCGTTTCGTCCGTCGTACGATGCGTCGCTCTTTTCGCTCGACCCGGCAGCCGCCAGATCCAGATCTTTCAAGTAAGTCAGCTCCGGATCTATGTAGAGCACTTTGAGCAACTCGTTGCTATAGATGTTTCGCTTGTAGAGCGTGTCGTCCGGGGAGATGTCCTTCTCGAGGTTCCACACGCGGATGGTGTCGTCGCTGGAACAGGTGATGAAACTGCCAGCCGGCATACTGGTCATGGAATCCGATCCTGTGGGATACATCTCGACGCCCCAGATACACGCCGAGTGGTAGAGAAACGAATGGGACTTGCCGACCCGCCTGATGTCCCGCACGTCCCACACGTAGATGCTGTGGTCGTTGTAGACGCAGGTCAGTTTGTTGTTCCGTTCGTCGAACGCCAGCGCGATCGCGTCCGGATACCTCGCGTTCGTCGGATGCTGAGACATGTGACTGCAATTGACAGACGATAGGCTCGATGAAGAGACGCCGATGGACCGTCGTCGGATTAAATTTATCTAAGGGAACGTTTAGATTCTCGCACCTAATGGACAATCCCTGAGCGACGTCCACGCCTAGGTAATGCGTTCTCGGTAACGTGGTGATGAACTGAAGCGTGCTAGGACTGAAGCACCTCACGATTCCCTCCGCGCAGCCGATGAAGATGTATTTGTCTCCAACGGCCATGCAATTGGCACTGCTCGTCTGAAAACAGCCGCTCCTTGAAACGAGCTACGGACAAGGTACACGGTGCGTTGCACGGTGCCGCGTATACGCTCGACAATTCCAAGAGACAAGTTGATACCGTGTTGTTTTCATGCAAATCGCGTTAAAATAAATTCCGTCGATGAGAGCAGCTTGTCGCGACGAGCCTCGTCGGTTCATGGTCGCGTAATATCCTTAAAAACGCAGCATCCGGCAAAGCCATTACGAGCAAAGTCATTACTTACGCGAAGCTCCACCCATTTGTCCAACAGCCTCCTGTTATTAAATTCGCATAGGAGCCCCGTTTTGGTGATCGCGTACGTCGAATCCGCCATATCCCCTCGGCCGCAGGCTACGTCCACGAAATCGTTGTTTCTCTGTTCTCCTAATATGGCAGACCGACCCATCAAAGGCACAGGTTCCTTATACTGCGCAACAAAGTTCCCACTATCACCACCTTCGCGTTACCGTTCTACTTCACCACCTGCCTCCTCCTCCGATCATCCTCTTTCTTTCTTTCTTTTCTACTTCCCTTACGACTCGCCCGTGCAAAATTACTTTTCGATCGATCAGGGTACGGTAGAAACGAGAGACCGCGTTCCTTTCGGACAAAGACGGCACGTTAACATCTGACTTACCTTGGCACTGCGCGAGTATTCGAGATACCAAAACTTGACGTGTCTGTTGCCGACGGTAACGAAGTAATTGCCGTTTTCCGCGAAGCAGACGGCCTTCACTTTGCTCGAGACTTTGTTCGACGCCACTTTAACATTGTTCCTCCAGTCCCAGACGTTGACGATCATATCGTGTTGAGAGCCCACGGATACCACGTACTTGTTGCTCGGTGAAAATGCCTTGAGAAAAGACCATCGTACGAACAAGCGTGTAAAAACGTTCTCTAGTTTGTCGTCTCGATTACGATCGACCGAAGAAAGAAAAGAAACGAGAGACCCTGAGCGAGATCGGTCGAAACGCCTTGTACGTTTTCGACCAAAGATCATCGTACTCGACGGATATGGAGAGAATGCAACGGCGAGTAATAAAAAAAAAAAGGTAAAAAAAAGAAAAAAGAAAAGGATACCGTTGTTCATTTGCCGAGAATGCTATCTCGTATTCACGCACGTTGCCCGACGTCGACGCGTCTCGCTGAAACTTCTTCGATGAAACGCGCGTCGTTCCTGCAACCGTTTGCTTGCTTCTCGTTAGCAGTCTGTCGCGAAAATTGTCTCCAGCGAGACGGAATCGTCGTTGACCCGAGAATATTTCAATTATATTTATTCGAGGTCGAACGACCATAGAAATTATACTTTTACGTTTCGTCCGCAAAGCGACGAAAGGAAGAAAGAGATAGCGCACGATCTCGATGATTACAACTTTATATATCCGCAACGACACGTAGTTGTGTTAGGAGCGCACGGCCGCGGAAGCAGCTTGAAACGGAGTCTTTGGTAAGCGGGTGCCGAGATAAAAGCCGTGGATCTTAATTAACATGCGAGCGGCGACGTAACAGAGGTAAAGTCGTGAGTTCGTAAAGGCGCGTTCGACGTGGTGGCGACCCTTTCTTCGTCGCGAGCATTCATCGCGGCACTTTCGGTGTTCGTCGCAATAGAACTCGAAAAGCTGGTTTCTCTGCTTGCGGAAAGTAATTTCACGTGGAAACCGGCGGTTCGCGCCGAGGTAAACGCGGACAAAGCGGCGCGACAAAGACCCTCGAAATTAAATTCCTCTCGGCGAAACAAAACGTACCCTCGAATTAAGCGCTTTATTTTCTTGGCGCGTGATACAGATTCGAGTGACCGACAGGCAGCTTGCACTACCAGACCCGACGTATCGATCCGAGCAACAAAAGTTTCCAACGATGTTCGGCGTAATTTCTGCCATAGAACTGTCGAGGCAGAGAGAGAAAGAATCTGATTGACAATCGAATACGCGCTGGCGGATACCGCCAGTGATATCGCGAAGCTAATGCAGATATGGTTAATTAAACGTATGGTTAATTAAAAGGAAAAACGTCTCGCCGATGCGTTCGCTGCACTCGCCACTCCGAAGCTTCTCCGGTTTCGTTTTCACGATTCGCGCGTAATCGATAGAACGCTTTTTGCGAACAGGTTGCAGGTTCTCCCAGCTTGCTACTCACCACGCAGTTGATGCCGTACTTGTGTCCGGAAAATTCGGCGAACTGCACGGCATTGTACGGATCGGAGATGTCCCAAACTCGAACGTTCGGCATGTGGCCGCATTCTCCGGTGGCCAGGAACCTTCCATCGCCAGCGAGGGCCAAAGAAGTTACCGTTTTGCGACAAGCGTTCAACACGTGGGCCTGCGTGTTCTTTCGTGGGTTGAACAAAACGACGGTACAGCTGAAACACAAAGGACGGATCGATCGTTGAATTTCGCTATCCTCCGCTCCATCGAAGATCGATTTCAAGTAGCGGTTCTTCTGCGAATACCGTAGAAAAAGAAGTTTCTTTCTTCAAAATCGTTCGCGATAAGATAAACCGCGATTGGACCATGGCCTTTCGTCACGGTTGCTCGAGCTCGATGTACCAGACGCGAGCTGGGACACCGTTTTGTAACGGGTACTTTGTCGTTACGACGAATCGGGTCGAGGAAACGAAAAGATGGAACAAATATTCGAACCTAGTTCGCGTTAGGCAACTTCTAGATCGAACGATCGGGTCGACCACCGGCACTGGTTGCTGGAATTCGTCGGTGTAAACGGAGTGTCGATCAAGTCGAAACGACTTCGGAGTCGTTCAACCAGAAACATCCCTATTTTTTCTTCTATTTTTGGCTATTCTTTCTCGTCCCTTCGACCGTAGTCGTCTAACGCTAATGCGTTGTACTGTAAATGTTTATCAACTGGGTATTTTCACGAATGCCAACGGCAAGCGACTTCGACGGACCACGGAACGATATCCGAAGCTTCGAATCGTTATTCTCCGTTCGCACAACTGCTTTGGCATTCGACAGAAATTCGACCGTTAGATCCGTTGCTCCTACCTTTATGTCGATTCCGTGGTCGTAACGCGTCTCACGAAACGTTGCCTGAATCGTGACCGCCGCATACATATGTATCTGCCATCGTAATTAGCGAAAAACAGACGAAGAACCGAGCGATTCGCGCGAAACACGTTCATTACGAGCAGCGAAGGCAAGCTCCGTGACACTCGAAATTGGAGAATTCTCGGGTGAACGAACGATAACTTCATCTTCGATCTGCCGCTGGCTGGCAGCCGGAGAAAGCGACGCGAACGATTACGAGCAAAAGGTTGCTGCAAATTCGCCGCAGCGATACGACGCCTGCGACTGCACCGAATTTTTGCCACTTTGCCCGGCTCGTCGTTTCCTTCGAAATCGATACGATTCGATGACTCTCCGCGGGTTCGATCGATGATTCGTAACGGGTTTACTCGCACGGATGAACGTGCATATCGCGACAGTTAGTCACGCTCGCTTGCAAATGCTGTGGCACGTGTTACGCGTTTCTTGGTCCATTTGATAACGCGTTGCAAACGCATGGGCGCGGCGGTTTCGACTCAGTGACACTCAGCTTCGTCAGCTATGCACTGGAGTCGCGATTCTCGTACGTTTCAAAGAATTCCATAAACGACTCTTCGAACGTTGTTACTCAGTCTGATCTAGTCTGATTCTAAACAGGTTAAACGGGAAACTATGCCTTTTGCGAGAAAGTGCTATGCGATAAGAGAGAGACGAGCGTCGAAAGTGTTATCGTCGATGTGAGAGAAAATAAGAGGAACATAGACTTTGTAAGACCTTCTGTCTGAAATTCTTCGTTGACGTGGAAGAAGAATTGATACTATCGCTTAAAGCGTTGCGTCACTCACATATGCGGGCGATAGCATTTATGCGAGCAACTCAGGATGAAAAGAACAGAGGGTGGAATAAGGAGGGAGACCTGAAAAGATAGGTTCGTGTGTGGAAATTGATAAGATTGAATTGCCATGGACAGATTAAAGCTATTTAAGGCTTTTAAAAGAAAAATAGCTTCTCATCAGCCAGTCTCCTGGTTACGAGCGAATAGAATATATACTTTATCAAGATAGAAGCGCGATCATGATCACGGGCACATTCATTTATAACCGAGGAACCTTGGAAAAAATGGCTGGCTTTTTATCTGGTCGCACACGAGGTTGCCATACGATCGACGATAATCGAGGCGAGGGAGTATAAGGAAGCAGTAAAGTCTGACGAAGGTACACGAGTTGTTGAAATGGCCACAGCTACGCTTAATAAAATCCGGGATTTTAGAAGAAGCAGAGGTGACGCGTGCCAAATGGTCTATAAATTAGAAGTTGGAGTCGATAATTACGATCACACGGAGGTCTCTCACCCTGCTAACCGCGGCAACGTTAAAGTACTTGCAGTACACACGGTTTCTAGCAGGGGCGAACCTGATGGCGCAACGCTCGGCCAAGTTGATATCGATTTACTGGAGCAAAACTGGAAGCGGAGGAAATTTGAATGTACATCGTGCGACGGTCGGTCGATCGGAGGATAAAAAAGATGGAAAGAGAAGAATTTAAAGCGAGTAAAAGGATACGAGTGCTCCTAAAGCAGCTGCGGTTGGCGTTCGACTTCCGGATTCCAGAGGCCGGCGCCAAGCGACGAGAGGCGGGACGAAAAACAACCCGGAAAGTGCGAACGACGCACCAAAAACGGATCGCGTGACCGCGGTCTCCGAAAGCGTCAACGAGCACCACTGGGCAAGTGTAAAGCTGCGAGGCACGCGGTCGTTCGCGGTAACACGAAACGCGACTCGTGCGACTCGTTGAATCTCGTTGTCCACCGAGGCGATTTATTTCGCCTACCAACCTAAACCGCAACGTGTCAATAAACTCGGTGTCAACCGGCCGTTTCTTTTACGCGCTACCGTTTGTCCCGACATTACGTTGGCAAAACACCGACGTAACGTAATCTCGCCGCAACCGCGCTCCGTCCACTCTCTTTCGCAAAACCGACCGCACTGGAAAAGTTCTTCGCTGACGTAGAGCGTTCGTTGTCGTCGTGGACGCGTGGCGATTGCACGTGGTGACGCTAGACGAAAAAGCTCGCCGAACAATTTCCCGACGGCGAAGCGACAAATTAGCAAAGCGCGCGGCACCGACGGTGAAAAGTCAAGTTGTCGCAGGTCGTTGCACCGCAGCTGACCTAAGCTACGATTACGCTGCTAAAAATATGTGCTACTTTCTCGTCGTCCGTCGTCTATAACTGTTTACAGTCTTGCAAAAAGTCACCGTCTATACCGGCGCGTTCTAGCGCCGATGTCTCTGTGCGCTCTCCATTGGTTAACGATCGTCGTTCTTGATCGCTCGACACCGACGGAAGGCGAGGGTTAGACCGGCCAGGTCGAGACGCGGCAGAAGCGGACACACTCTCGACGCTGTCGATTACACTCGGTCTGGTTGACGAACGCGCTTGGACCGACGGCGACGCTCTATGGAACGAACACGAACGGTGTTTCTCGTCGAAATGGATCCGGGCAACTAGGTGGATCGTGATCGGATCGTTTCATGAACCGATCGTTAGAAGATCTAACCGGGACGCGGTTATATTCCAATTACGTTTCGTGCTCTTTAGATACGCGAAGATCCTTTCCTTTTAGTAACATGGTCGTTGGAACGACACGGCTTTATCCGCTGGATGTTCCGCTGCAACTGATCTTATGAAACTTCGTCTCTATCTTCCCGATTGTATCGAAAATGGGTTTCAGGCTGATGCTATATATATACGGATTTTCGTAAAGCTTTCGATACTATCGGTCGTTCTGTTTTGATCGCCGAGTTAAAGTCTCTTGAAATGAACGGCGGTGTGTGCTCTCGTGGTTAACCAACTTTCTATCCGACAGAAAGCAAATATTCCGTTTTAGTAACACATTCTCAAGCCAGGTCAAGGTTACTTCTGGCGTTCCTCGAGGTTCTCACCTTGATCTTCTGCTCCTTGTATTTTTCATCGACGATACATCTAATGTTTTTCGCCACTCTAATTATCGTTTATTGTACACCAACGATCCTAAGATTTTTCTTAGCCTCGATAATCCGCGACTCGTTCAATTAATTCGGAGCGACTTTGATAGACTCCACGAACGGTGTTTGTTAAGTAATTTGTCTTCCTATTTGACTGAGCGTCGCGTCGTCGAGTTTAGTCGTAACAAAAATAGTCACATACGCTACAAACGATGTTCCTTTATCCGCTTTGAGCCGTGTCAAGAACCTAGACATCATCTTCGCGTCTAATCTGACAGAGCGCGTTGTAAGAGTATTATTTCGCCTCATTCGTAGAGTTTCCAAATTTCTTTCGTAGTGCCGACACTCCTAGGACTCTGTACTTTCGTCTAATCATATCTACTTTAGAATATCACCCTGTCGCAATTTCTATTCTTTTTCTCGTATCAATAACACACAAGAAGTCCAGCGTAAGTTGTCAAACGTGGGTGGCAAAACCTATGTGTCTACTGTCTTGGAAATTTGACGAAATTCTTAATAACTCGAGTGTGCGGGGTCTCGGCAAAAGAAGAGCAACATTTGGCATATTCGTAAGTAATTATGTCCTGTTCTCGTATCATCTACCAGTTCTCTCTTAATGTTTCTTCGAGACGCCTCAGAAATAACTTGTCACGCGTTCATCAACACCGCGCAACTTCTGATTACTTTAGTCGTTACAATCGTGTGCTAAATCATACCAGTTCCTTTCACGAGATCTATTAGGTTTGTAGGTGCATTAGGTTGTCCGAAAGGTTCCTTTCGTTTCGCAAGGAAATAATAAATACGCAATATTTTACGTTTTATATTATTTTATCGAATTACGTATAGTCCATTTCGCAGTAATAGAACAGCGTAGTAATAAAATAAAATGGATCATACGTAATTCGATAAAATAATACAAAAGGAAATGCATCATTTCCTCATAGAACGAGAGAAACTTTTGGCACTTGATTTTCAACTGTTGAAAATCAGATCGATTACATTCGAGAATGCATCTTGATGAGTGCTTTATAAATTATCATACAAAAGAATACAGAAATTAATATTACAAAATCATATTTTCAAAGATGTAAATATGAATAAATTATTAGAATATGATGTTAATTTGCATATAAAACATTTTACCAGATACATTTTGTAAGACACGCGTCAGGTATACGCTAAATCATCGAAAGTAGCTGCTACGCCCGATCGAAAAGGTCTTCCGGTGCAAAGGGTCAACTTATTTTCGCGTTTATCGTTGCTTCCTTGGACGAGAAGATCGGCGCCGAGAAGCAACTGCGCCAAGGATTCTCCGTCAGAGGAGAGAGAAGATGGCAAGATGGCAAGGTGGAAGCAAGGATAGATAGTTGCGCGGTTCTCTCCGGTCGATAATCGCGAGCAGTTTGCATCGCGGATCGACTAAGCGTGTCTCTTTCGTTCGAGCATACGGTTCGTTTCCGTTTGCGAACGGCGTTCGTCGAGCTAGCCGCCATGCACGTTCGCCGCGTTTCCGGTCGCTTCGCTTTCGGTTCGCCAAAACGAGTATACGGCTAGCCTCCGATTAAAACACTTTCCGCTCGCTGAGTTCGTTACCGTAACGAACGAACGTGATCTTCCAAATCGACGGCCGGATAAACGTCTGTCGGAATGGTCGAGCATTTTTCTTTCCAGAATTTTATCGCAGAAGGAATTGGTTAACTACGAAGCTGGCTGCTACGTGGTAGAATGCGGAGGAAATCGCGCGTCGCGATCGATACAGAGCGACTCTGAAACGACGAGTGTGGGACAGGAAGAAGGGCCATTTACGAGGAGCAAGTGGCTCGGCTCGGGCTTGACCCGTATTATCAAATGGTTTTCATCGAAATGAAAATCTCGCGACCGCTACGTTCCTCGTTGATCGTAGGTCGGTCGAATCGCCGCGTGGTCTACTTTAACGTTGCTGAAAGGTTGGCGTGGGAACGCGACTCCAGCTGTATTCGAATCGCACTGGAATCGCGTCAGACGCTTCTGAAAGGAACACGTGGAAACCGTAGAGAAATCGTAGCTGGATGCTAGTTCTTCTTCCTCGTCGAACGCGAGAGAGAAACAAGCGGCGCGTAAAGCCGGGCTCGGGGCCGATACAAACTTTTCATTTGATTAACCTGAAAATCTACTTCTCCCGCGCAAACCGTCTACCTTCCTCGGACCTTCGTTTTCGAAGGCTGTTTCGAGAAGGAAATTCCAACGGTCGCACTCTTTTTACTCGATTCCAGAGAAGAATCGTAGACGCGCGGTTCTAGAGCGCTCGATCGTTTCCAAATCAGAGACGAATCGATCAAGAAGATTAGGGTCGAACGAGAAGGGACGAGATCGCAATAAAATAAACTTCGGACGGGGCTGTAAAAGTGACGTAAACTCTTTTTGCGTCTCTTGTGCGCACGAAATTCCCCTGACAACGATCCATCGACGCAACAAGATCGCTGTATCTACGACCTACTAAAAGCTGACACACACTGGGCGATGTAGGATAACAACGATTGCCGCAGCTCGACAGCTAAAGTCAGAAAATGCGTCAAATCAAAAGAAACGTAGTTGGATGTTCCAGCGATATTGCTTGGCTCGTAATCGAATGCCGTGCGTTTGCCCGTTGCAACTTTTTCTGACCACGTTCCTATCTGCTCCACCGTTATTTTTCTAGTTCATATGCCAGCAAAGCGACATCCGCCGCAAACGTTCGAGTCTTCTTCGAACAAGCTACTCTATCGAAAGAAAAAAAGTCTCGTCGCCTGTCGCGTGGTCGAGCGCTGCGAGTGGAGAAGCGTACCGTTAAGGCAACGTTACCGTCATGGCAAAAGCTTCGCACGAAAGTCTCGCGAGAGCCCGAGCGATGCACCAGGAAGCCCGTAACTGTAATTTCTAGCTACGGGTTGCGTGCGGAGGAACACGTAAGGTCGCTGGTATAAAGGTCACTAGGTCGATTATCGAGCATGGAAACCGGTCGACGGCGTTCTAATAAGTTAGCCGATGGAACTGGCTGATTTAAAACGACCGATCGCGACGTTCCTTCGCATCTCGATGACGGAACGACAGGTCACGATACGAGTCCCGTGACGAGCCGAAACTCGTTTACGACTTTGGGATGGTAAATTCGATTCGGCGAGCGATCACGCTCTTTGCTTTACCGCTTTAGAGATTTTCGAAATCGCCTCATCGAACGACTTACTTTCTTCGTATTCTGGAACGGATTTACTTATTTATTTATTTATTTAATCGGCACAGAACTCTTTCGTATCGAATAAGAGCGATCGTAAGAGGCGTCATGAAAAGGAGACGAGCACGAAACGTAATCGACGACTCAGCAGGAAACGTGGTACGATTTTAAGGACCGTGTTTCGTGTTTCGTACGCAAGCGTATTCGTAGAAAGAAAGAAACTCTCGTTTTCTTGCTCGTGCCGTTCGAACGCGTAACACGTTTGCTCGCTAGCCGGAAAAGATTGTCCCACAGTGACTAATTCCGGCAGTGTGTCGTCGGAACACAAGACGGCGGCGCTCGGCTGCTCCGCCTAATTATTAATAAGGGACTTTCTTCGTTTCTAGCGTTCTCCAGGCATGCGAACCAACTTTCCTCACCTCGAAGATCTACTTACCTTGTACGCGATCGCGTCTCGAAATACCGGTGGCGCGCTATTTTTGCCTCGCCGATGTCGACGTTGGAAAACACGGTCCGGTCGAGTTTTCATTTTCTAAGAACGGAACGGTTCTCGATGCTATCGAATTTGGAAAGTCCCGAGGCGATCACGATCGCGCGAGGAATATGGGTCTCGCGTTGTCTATAGCCGACGCTAAGCAAACCGTAATTCGTGTCTTGCGTTCTCCGTAGGTGAAATTTACGAGAGGAGCAATTACTTTTCTTTGCGCACGATTTTCTCCGGCAATTAATGGACTAGCGCGTTTATTCGTCTATCGCCTCTGTCGATTAAACTCGCAGCGCATCTGGAACCTCGAAACTGGGAAACAGAGTAGATCGAGAAACCGGGAAAGCGGAACTTTCCTTCGTAACACGATACACGCAATGTCAAGCACTTTCTAACCTTGGAGTCGAGCTCTCGACGATGTCGTTGCCAGATACGCGATCGACCGCTCGAATACGTCCACCCGTTGTCCCTCGCCACCGACGAACGAATCTCGATACGTGCAAGGACGCGTGGCCGTTCCGTTCGATCGAACGTGAAAAATCGACAAACGGTAAACGTGGTCAAATTTAAAAGGTTTCGCGTGGTCGTTCGAGGCGGTTTGTTAAATCACGAGCAACAGCGAGTCGAGCTACGATCGCCGGACAGCTGGTCGTAATTGGTGTAACGCCATCGACTTTGTATCAACGTGTTCGTGAAAGTACCGGCACGCTATCGGATAACGTATCGAGTAGCCGCTATTACGGTTGTCTTTAGCGCGTACAACCGGTATCATCGCGTAACCGATCTGGCGTTTCCTACGCGATTAAAACAAGACGAAAATCGATGGTTGGCGAGATACGTTAACGCGCCTTGATATCTCCAACGCTGGATTTATTACCAGCGGGAGAATTTGACGAGGACGAGGAAGCGGCGAATTCTAACTGCTACTAACCGCGATGACATAACGAGATCGGCCGGAGCAGCGACTCGAACGGTAGCCAGATGCATCGAGGAAAATCGAGCGCGGTGCTGGCAAGTACTCGCATGCTAACAGCTACTTTCGACTCGGGGAAGCTTTGTTCACGCACGCGTAAACACGCGTATGCGCGAGGAATCTCGCCGAGCTCGTTACCATGCTCGTGCTCGTAATTACGCTACATTACGTGACCGAAGAATCATAATTCCGCTCGTGCTGGAAACATCGCGGCATCGATGCTAACGAACGTCTCGTATCGGCCTGTAAACCAGGCCGATCGAGTCGACGACGAAACGAAAGGAAAGAATCGCCGTGGTTTGACGCGGCAAAAAACGCATACACAGCCAACCGGTGCAGAGGTTGCCAGGTCGATCGAACGATTTAATTGTCGCCGACGCTTATCGTTCGAGGCGGATCTCCGACACAGAATCTTTTGGTCCATTCACCTCTCTCTTGACCCGATTTCCGAGTACCGTACATAGCTGTTTGCTTGTTCGCTTGCACCCGACGTATCCACGACATGTACGTTCTCGACGTCCGGCTCGATGGCGCCGCGGATTTAGGCGACTCAAGTAGCACGTGCGAAAATCACGAGTTCTCGCTCGTCACCGTGCTTTCTGTCAAGCGACGCTAGATTACGCGCCGAGTTAACGCGTCATCCTACTCCGCCGTTTTTCTCTATCGCGATCGTAATTAGCGATACAATGGGTTAACGAGCGCGCGCCGCTCGGCGAATATGGTTTTTCTCTCTAAGCGAGCAGGCCACGATGTTCCTCCTAATTGGTCGTCATCCCCGCGCTACTGAGGGGAGTTTTCTCCAAGGACACACTAATATTCCTTCTGACACAGCGCAAAGTTCGACGCCTGACTAGCGTAACCCGATCGGAAGCCAAATGTGTCCGCGAAACGACGTTAAATCGTCCACGAGAATGAAACGAGGAAACTTTTTTACTTCTGATATCTTTTTAATTAGCCTTCTTTAAACGAGATCAAACGCGATTTAATTTACGCGCACGTTCACGCGTATATTCGATAGGCGAATTACTTTGCTAAAACTTTTATTCAACGAGCATTGAGAATAAAAAAGTTCCGTCGTTGAACGGAAACGTTTCTTTTCGTCGAGCCAACTGTCTTTTCCCAAGATCCGCGAGACGACGAGTTGTGTATCCCTTACGTACACAATCGCGTACTGTACGCGATGATTTATCGCCGAGGAGTCCCGATCGTCGATCGATCGCGGAGAAAATTCGAGACGAATGAAAAAGCGAAGAATCCATCTACGAAACGAATTTCGAGGAAAAAGCCTGGGAGAACCGCAGAAGAGCGGCACGACGTAGCGCGGTCGAAATGCTTGTTTCTTGACACGCGATACCTTAGTGTCTTAGTCCACAATCTTCCGATCGCACTTTCGCCATTCTTCCATTCATGGCGGGAGCCTTCTTTTCTACCGTCCGCGTTTATCCGTGACCGGTAGAATCGCACGTGCACTTTTTTACAGCGCCGAACAAAGCGCTAACGAAGATGAACTTTCTTTCACGGTCGCCTTCTTCCTTCACGGCCGGCGTCTAACAAAAGTTCGAAATATCGCACAGGCGAGTGTAACGAGGTTCAAAACGTGTTCCGTGCGAGTTTCAGGGAGAAAGAGTCGCCTCGATCGGCGAATCGAAACGACGTAGCAACGTCCAACCGGCAGCGGTTCGTCTTCGACTTTTAGCCGGACGACTCGATCGATCGTTGGGAGGATGTTGAGGCGAAGGATATCGCGGTCGAAAAAACGAAAAGTCGAACGGCGAGAAACAACGGATCTGGGACACGCGCGCGACCAAGCCTATCGACGTTTCGCAAGCTTCCACCGACCAGCGAGCATCTTTATCGAAATATCGCGATCCGATATCGCCGATCGAGATAAAGCCGCGCTTCCGTGTGCCGCGCGTTGTGCAAAGGATCTCTTCTTTCTTCTGCATGCTCGTTCCCACGAATATCGACCGACTTCTAACAACTTGTCGGATTTGTAATACAACCTCCTTCCTCTTTCATTCCGATCACGACCCGGAGTCGACCAAGTTCTCCGCCGATACATCGCCGTTCATTGGGTCTGTCGAAAGTTGCGAAAAGCGAAACGATTTTTAAAAGTCGACCTTGCTGCTCCTACTTTCCGATTACGGTTAAATAGCCACGGAGTTCACCGCTCCCGTTCACGCGAGCAATTTCCTTCGCGTAGAAATAAACCGTAGCAAAAGTTTCGATCTCGTTCAAGGCGATACGCGATGCGAGCGCGATCGTCGACCAGCGCCACTCTCCCTTTTGCCTGGTTCTTGCGGAGCCTTAACCCACCAATTACTTTAATTCCGCAATCGATACCGGCCATTATCGGCGAACGATTTAGAGCTCGATGCACGATGGCAATAATTTCGAGGCTGCAACGGCGAGAATAACGACGGACGCGACCGACCCGATCCACCGCGACGTTTGCAAGCGTCGCGAGTCTCCAACGAGAATATCAGCGCAACCACGTAGCCTCCGAAGTACCGCGGCGTCCGGAATTCTAATCGCGAAACCGAGTAAACGCTACGCGTAAACACAAGATTGAAAGGTCGGGCCCGAATCGCGACTTTCCCTACCGATATAGGAAATCAGACTGAAAATCGGCGAAAAATAGGGTCGTAGGAGGAATCGCGAGATTAGAATGGCATTCGGAAAGAGGACAAGTGCGGATGGTACACGTGACAGAGTTGGATCGACGTACATACGATGGAAGAGGAATCGATCGAAGAAAAGCAAGAGATCGGTCTCGAACTCACCCGGCAGGATAAGCGACCAACTCGCTGGTCGCGTCGCAATCCAGGGCTGCATTGCTCGATACGGTTACTCCGAGAACGCGTTCTAGCTTGATCTGAAACAAATTAAATACCAGGTTACCTTTGCGTTAAAGATGTCCACGTTAGCTTTTCCTGCCACTTTACGAGATACTACAGCAATATTATTTCTCGTCGCTATAAATCCGCACGTCAAATTCGTAGGATATCTGAACTCGTAAGAGACGCGAAGACCCTCGGAAATTTCCTATTGTCGTGTGATGGACGGCGTAACGTGTGAGACGAGTTAATTTAATTAACTATATTCACAGATACTTTAAAACGTAGAATACAAAGTTAATCGCAATCGATGATATTCGTCAGAAGATTGCGCGATACTGCGGTGCTGATACTAATTGTTATGCGGATTCGCTAGACTGATTCGTCATACTTATTCGCTCGACTGACTATCTTCTGGAGAACATGGCCGTCTACTTATACTTGTCAAGGGGAGGTACCGAAAGGTTTGAACTTGTTGCCGGTTGTAGGTTGCACGTAGCAGCGAAATTGCTTCGTCCAGAGTTATAGTTTATTACATTATGTGCGTCGTACAGTGTCAATCCCCTGTGGCAAAACGACCATGTGAGGCATCTTCGTATCGAAACGTCCTAAGACGCATATGCCGTTACAGTCGATCGATCAAACCTACCACCTTAGAACATGACAGAGTTATCCGGTCTCTTTATTATATCGTTGAAGTGGTCACCACTTCTACGAAAACTCCACATCTGGTCTTTTTAGTTTTCTCAAGCGCTGAAGCCATCGACAGCATATAGACAAAAGACTGGCACGAAGGCAGACCATAAACAGTAGACAGGCGACGTTGGCTTCGGGATTTTTCAGTTATAAGATAACACTGCTAGCGTGCGGATCTGGACCAGCTCAAATTGTATTCCTACTTATTATTACACTTCTCTGTTAAATTAAATATATATATTTTGTACCTTGCACTTTATCCACGCGTTTTCTCTCTTTATACATCTAATAACCTCAACATATATAAATCTCACATCGGGGATATCGGGGACGTTCGACGCTAACTTTTAACAATTACTTGGACAGCAGCTGTATAGTGCCCCTATACAGTTTAAGTTTAGTTTAATTTCCACAATTGCCACGCTATTGTTAGGAGTTTGAATCTTGGAATCCTGCACGTTCTTGGAGGTCTCATAACTTGTCAGTCACTCGTGCATTTGATATGATATGCCTATCCGGAACAACGCGAAATTACACGACGTTGCACCGTTTATGCACAACGTAAGCACGACTACCGTAACTGTTTCAATAGGACGATGGATTTAGCTAACAGCGTCTATCACAAGGTTGATATACTCGGCGAGCCTATGGAATCTCTGAGATTATGCCCCTTAACACGTTGACTGCCGCGTCGCCCATATTCGGGTGACGCTTATTTGACTACTTGCGAAGGATCGTCGTAGGTATTTGAAAAGACATTCCACAGGAAGTAATAGAACTATTGAATTGTTATAAAAATAATAGGAAAATGGTTTATTAAGAAAATTATTTACGATGTAAAACTTTGAAGCATTCTATGCAAAGCTGAGGTTGGTCGGCACAATTTGAACAATAAGTTGTCGTCGCGGCACTCGTGACCCGAAGGAGATTTCACTAAAGACACGCGAGGCAATCAACGTTTTAAGACAGATTTTTCAATGATTTTTAATTCTACACCTCAGCTACTTCTTCCAAATTCTCACTCAACATTTCTTTTCTATTTCTATTGTCTTACGTTTTACCACCTTTGCCGCTAAATGGATTTTTCTTTCGCCCGTGAAAGTACTAACAAGCGATAAATAAGTAAATTAGCAGTCGATTGCTTCACCTACGATCGCGACAATTTGTTAAGCTTTCATGGCGAAACCACCGAATCGTAGATTCTCCTTACCTTCTGCTCGTCTTTCTAAAAGAATCAATTTTAACGTCGAAAGGCGCGTTATGTCACCGATGAATCGCTCGATGCGCGACGATTAAACTCTCTGTGTGCTGCTGGTTAACACGTAAGTACTTTGCAGCGAAGGATTAACGTCATACGTAACGAATTTACCACTTATCTACTTACGCGAGTGTGTTCGTTCGCATGCATCTGCGCGAATGACGTACGATGTATCTAATTAGAGACAGCGCAAACTGCTGTGTGTGAATTACGAGCAGTTCGATCACGTTCGTTCTCAATCACGGTAATACCTCACGGTGATTTGCGATTTTTCCTGATCGCTTCTGACTGGTGGAGAGATATAACTGTTGTTTGCGCGCATCACGCAACCTTATCATTTTTATATCAACGATATCAAATGAATATATTACGGTCGTGAAATCGACGGGAAGAACGAGTATCTTCAAAACAGAATATCTTTAACATACCGATGTAAGATAAAGAAAAGGAAATTCAACTGTTTTTTATTTTTAACACTTTATCGACCGATAGCCCATTAATCGATTTTTTGTCGCCGACGCTTACCGACCTCATTATTTAAGCAGTAATTTGTTATTCAGTACTAAGGTATCTTGCTCAGTTGCGTCAGTTGCGTTGCTTTGTAAGCTGCCACAATTTTATACCGATTTGAAAAACGTGCCGTTCGCAATGAACGAAAAGAATGATGTTGGAGAGTGAAAACCGAAACAGAGCCAGCGCCAGGGAGAATTTGCGCCTGAGCTGCCGGTCGGACGTGCGTATGCTGTTGAATCTCTAGCGGTTGGTAAAGTGTTGATACCGATATAAGATAAAGAAAAGGGAATTCAACTGTTTTTCATTTTTAATATTAAATAAAGTAAACTACCGTTATACGCAGATACCTTTCCGCACGCTGTATCGCGAAATATTCCACACGAAATGATTCAGAGCAAAATAAAAGAGTTACGATCACAGTGAGCGAATTCACTCGAGAATAAAATAGTCACGGTCGCGCTATCGCGATCGTAATTCTGCCATCACTGCGATAAATCATTGTCAGCGATTTTCCACGTTGTCTCAGTGTTTCTGATTGTTTCTCTATGATCCGCGATCCAAGAATCATCGTAAGCGGCAGCTGCTATTTTCGACCGGCTGCATAATCGATAACCGAGAACTCTGTCATTGCCTCTGACCGGCCTCGAGGCTATCTCGTCGAGCCTTTCGAGCGGGTGATTATCGAGTTGCGCGAAGATTCTGCGACAAAGAGACAGACACCGTGTTATTTATGGAGGAAGTTATCCGGAAGACAGAGAATGGCAGGGGAAGAGAAAAGCCAGGGCAAGTGGATACGCGACGCCAGCGTGGAAAATTCGCTCGATACGCCACCGGGGCATTGATCTGGAATGGCTCGCGAAGGCGGAGTTTGTTAATACAGCGTACTTCCGTTTTTTTCATGGTTGTCGGCAAAAGTTCAGAGAAACTCGTCCGATCGATATCAGCAACCCGCTGTACCGCGGCGTAACGAGAATCTTACGTTCCACGTTCCCCATCGGGAATCTCGTTCGAAGCCGAGATTCACCGTGTGTGGCCGGTTTCTCTAGACTCTACACTTCGGGCTAGCGCCGTCCAAGTTGTCCCCCGGGAGACAAACGCCTCCATCGTCTTAACGAATACGTGGCGCGTTCGATTCGTTGGTCTTTTTTCGCTACGAAAACGCCAGCCTGTCACGGTTGGCTTCTTAGCATCGTGCGATTTCGTCGACGACGAACGAACGCATTGCGCGAAACGACGTTTGAAAGGAGAAGCGAGCGCGCGAGGGGCCCCGGCCGTGCACACTGGAACTTTAGACCATGAAATTGTTTCGTCGTAAGACTCGTTTCGTGACTTTCGGTTGCCAGCGCGTGCCGACTCTGGCGAATCATCGGCGTTTAACCAGCTACGTCCACAGACTCGACGATTACAGGGAAAGATTCGCTATCGTCGGGGACGTATCTTCGACTCGAAAAGGATCCTCTGTTTGAGCGAAAATTTTCATCGCTCAAATCCCATTTGCATCGCTCAACTATACTCGAAGCGACTAGGTCTCGGTCGAAGTGATCAGTTCAAAGATAGAAGAACGGGCTATTTCTGGTCGAACGACTACAAGTCGTTTCAACTCGACCGACACCGTGTGTCTACACGGGCGAATTCGAACAATTTAAAATCGATAGGCGAAGAGTCGCTGAACGTAGCAAACGAGGTTTTAGAAAGCAAGAGCGCGTCTTAGCCGCAACAACTTGGTGGACGGTTCGCGACTTTCCTTCGGGCTCCGACGAAAAGCTACTCGCGCCTTCTCTCTCCAACGTTCATCCATCTGTCGATCGTTCGCAATTAAGTTCCATCGAGTCAAATTTGTCGCGAACCATCGTACCGTGTCGTCGTTAACTTAGGAAACCTAGCGACGAGTTCGTCTTAACGAGTGTTCTAATCTCGTGAACCGTATCTGCGACCAACAGTCGATACTCGAACGATTCTCAATTGGTCGTTGTTGTTCGCGCTCTACGTAAAGTTGGGCGACTGGCGCGAATCAGAACTCGAGAAACCGACGAACGTCTGACCGCTAAACCATTTAACGAATCATCGACGATCTATCGAAGAGAATAAAATTGCCAACGCAGAGATGGTGCGAGCCGTCGGGATACGCGCCAAACGACAGGGCGATTCGTCGCGGTTGCGCGATCGTTGCGTAATCGCAAAGTCCTCGTCGAAGATGACTCGTAACGGTATAATTAAGGGTGGTTACGCGCAACAACTTCCGCGATTCGAGAACGCTCCATCCGCGTTTTATGTTTCTTTGCGGGCAAAAACCTGCTCCCTTTTCCGTCGACTTTCACGATGAACGACCAGCGCGTCCAACGATCGTAAATCGAACGGCTGAACGAGCAAATCGGCGTTCTAGCAGCGGCGATCGCGTTATAGCGGCTCGATGCGATCTCCGCGCGATATCCGCAGCTTCGTCGAAGAATTCCATCGAACGAAATCGGCGGAGGTTACGCGACACTCAGGGACGCTTACGCTCGTCTTACGCTCCGCTCCGTGAACAATCGAGATCGGCGTAGGCAGAGAGGAGAACGCTACCGCGACATTGGTTCGTCACGCGAATGACTAGTTCGGTTCGCGTGGGCGTCCGAACGATATTATTCGCAAATGTTCGGTGGAAAAAATCACGATAAAGGACAACGATAAAGGATAACCTGTACTACCCATAACCATTTTCACTGCATTAACGCTACAACTACTACACCAGACAAATTGACTGGTTTTACAATTCTATTTTAAAATTCCTACTTCGTGTTATATATTTTTCCGCAATGATGTAACGACTTTCGCAACGATAACTAAAAGAATAATATAATGAATTTAATTTTGTTCTTTATGTATTCAAACTGAAAATAATTTTGTATCAATGCTACTTATACCAATACCAGTGAAAATGACTGGTACTTGTCAAAGTATAAAAGGATCCTGCAATTTGTTCATCGAAGCCCAATTAATCAGTTCCCTCGTTTTGTACAACTTCCCACACGTTTTTCAAATTTTTACCGCGTGTCGTTCGATTGACGATATCAGTTATCAGGAAAATTCCGAATCGATCGCTAGATGCTAACACTAGAAATACCACAGCAGTCAAAATGACCGGCTCTAGAATTTTACAAACGTGTCCCTCGTTTAGGGATCCCAGATGGATTAATAATACGAAAAATCTACTACATAACATGGGATTGCTTCTGTAAGAAAGTAATAAATCAATAAATATAAAAATACTCTATTATTACGTATTTTTTAAAGCCCAGTCATTTTCACTGGTTTTGGTAGAAGTATCTTCGTGTCAACCATCGGTAGTTCTAGTGTTAATGGAACTGTCCATCTCGTTGACCCTGTATACCGTGAAACCCATCTTTTTCGGCAATCGCATCGTCCTCGAGAAGCTTCTTGCAACGTACACTATAGTTTTTATATTCATCGCGATTTTCAAACCTCCGTTCGTACACCTCTCTCCTCTTCTTTCCCTCTTTTGCGTATATTTGCGCGTGTAATTTACTTCTTCTAGCGTCGTATTTTTGTACGAAAGGATTTATCCCGTTAAGAGGACAGTTGAAGGCATCAGCGACGTTCAACCAACGACTGGTTCCCATCACCGCGCGCGGTCGGTCGTAGGTGCAGTAAATCCGAGTGCTTGGTGGAGTTTATCGAAAATTTATTGCTCAAAACGATTAGTGGACAATTACTTCGCAAACATCGCATCTTACATTCTTTATAAGGAAGGAAAAAAGTAAAAAATTATTTAGAATTTAAAATGATGCCGTACTGATCAACTTCGCTGTATTCGCTTGATGAGATCCTACGGATACGTCTCCGAGTATATCCTATTTGTATACTTTGATCCGAATCATCAAGATCGTGAAAATCCATTGGGGAAACTAAATTTTAGTTTGCATTATAAAGTTAGAATATTTGTTAAGTTTGAATTTGCTAAATTTAATTAAGATTGACGGTACTTATTCACAGTGACGGTTAAAAAGATTTTCACAACAAAAGTAAGACTTCTTTAGAAAATAATAAACTGATACAGGCGAGATGCTGACAAACGGGTCAAACGCGATCTCTCACATCTGAAGGATACTTGGCGACTGAGATAAAAAGCAGTCGCAGCGCGCGTAATAATCCGCGCTTCGTGATAGAAGACGGTCGCCCGATTGCGTAATAATCCGCGCTTGGATGCAAATGGGTTAATAACAACGACAAACGTAGAGAAAAGTTCTTTCTACGTAAAAATGAGGAAAAATGAATTCTTACAGCTGGTAGTAATAACGACGAAGGAGAAGGCGACCGATTCGAGTCCGACCAAAGTTTCTCGTTCGGTATTCGTTCGTGTCCCGGCGAGTAGATTCGTTCGTGTCGGTGGTAAGTAGAGTGATCCGAGAATCTCGAGGAATTAATTCGCCTCGTTAAAGGAAACGAGTCTCGGGGGAGGGGAGCGCGACACGCGAAACGATTCGAGCTTCGGAGAAAGTATAAGTAATTTCTCGCGGGGTGAAACCTTGCATCTATGAGCGAGCAGCTGATCGATCGCCGCAATGACCAGAGAAAACCACGACAGGTAGAAAGGGAAGATCGGAGCATCGTTGTGTGCGATTAAACGAAGAACTGTGTCGCGCGTGGCGTACGAATATCTGGCAGCGTGTTCTCCGTAATTTAACAAACTCTCCAATCGTTACTGCGAGTCTAACGATTTTAACGGTCGCGTTCACGGATAGCTCGATTCGGACGATAGCATCTCTCTTAAACGTAGAGATTCTCTCGATGGATTTTTTCACCGCTAGAAAACTCGAGCTTGAATCGTCGATTTCAAGACCGATCGCCAACCTACACCGTACAACGTCTATTTGGTCCTCGTCCATCTACGACGAGTCCCAACTTTCTCTCGGTCGAACGCGTTCGATCGGTACCGGCGTATCGGAGCTACTAAAATCTTCAACAATTCGCGACCAACCTACGGAGACGAAAAACTAAGGAAATCTCCGTTGGATAGCTCGGAGAGAGACCTTGAACGAACATTCGGCGAGCAAGGCGGAGATTTGGGCTATTGGGATAGAAATACGGTGATTTTGTTCGGAAACGAACGCGCTAGTGGTGCCCGACCTACGCTCGTCGATCGAGAGGTTCGCTGGCGACGTACACCCATTGCGTTCAGCACCAGCACGGGACCATGGAAATCGTAACGCGGCGGATGTGGGCACGAGAACGCGCGTGCCACGGACTTCTGTCTATGTACATCTATGGTCGTTGGACGAAAGGTTTCGCAACGACCACCGTAGCCGTTGCCGTGGTCGTCGTTGTTTCGCGGAACACGCGCTGGAAAATGTACCGGTGTCGTAAGTCGCAAGGTGCGCGAGAGACCGGCTGTGCATACGAATGCCATGAAACAGCCGCCAGGTACTGGCTATAAATTTCACCTTCGTCGTTTGTCATCGGCCGTGGCGAGACGGTTATCTGATTTCCGGAGTCGCGACGACTTCGCATCAGCGCGCTATGTATCCTCGTCGGCCGATCGAAGCGATCGTTCGGGCAATTTCCTCGATAAAAGTCGTTTCAGAAGCGCGGTTTCATCGACGCGAACGCGTAACTTGTCGCGAAACCAGAACCAGTTCCCCGCTGCGAACGAAAAACATGCAAAAACAGCGTCCGCCGGTGATTGATCGCTCGCTGACCGGATATCGAGGTCGACGATATCGCGACGGGTTCGATGCATGAGGCTCGTTATCTCGACCGGTCGATTAACGATCGAATAACGCGCGCTTCTGGTGGAACCGGTTGCGACGCTTTTAGCGATGATCCAGCCGGCGTCCTTGCGCGATAGCTACCGACACGTTAACGTACATTAGCCGACTTTTTTTGCGCGTTTCCTCGTACAGTCGTCTTTCGTCGCGTGCCTCCTCTTCTCGGGGTCGCGACTGCACGCTTCCAGCGCCTCGTAACGTCCAAACGAAAGGGAAACTCGCGCAGGAGATCCGCGTCGTTAATTTTTCCATGGCGGCGGATCGCGATTCGCCGAAAGGCTCGATCCTCCGAACGAACGAGCGAGCGCGTCCCGTAAAGTAAATAAGCGAGTTCGAGATTTCCTGTTTGGTTAAGCGCGCGGCTTTGTTCGTATGTAGGTTGCGTTAAAGTCCGTTGCAAAACGCGGTATTTGTGCACGCTCCACGCAAGGACGACGAATAAACGACTGGTTCGCGGACCGCGGCTGTGTATGCAAATGAGCGTCGTTGCTGCGTAAACGTGTCGCCCACTTGACGCGACCGATATCGGCGCGATCGCGTTCCAAGCTCGAGAACCGTACCGATTCCACTCGTTTCGCAAACTCGTCGTAAACTCTTCTTTTTGTCGACACCAAGTACCAACGAAATCATCAACGAAACATTTTCGCCGCTAAGCGGACGACGACAGTCTTCGTTTAACTTTCGTTTCGCTTGATCTCGCTTCGTTCCATCCGCGAAAACGTCGAACAGCGTGGAGACAGCGTCCGTTGGCCGTCGATGCCGAAACGATCGAGAAACCGCGTTCATCGAAATTTCTTTCGAAGTTCCGTCCAGGAAAGAGTCGAGGCCGGATGCCAGCTCGTTGATCCGGAAATCGTTTGGTTGGCAAGAAAATTGGCTTTAGGGAATCGATAGCCGAAAATTCGCAGGAATCGTCGATTCGAATGGAAAAGTTGTAGGGGAAGTCTGTTCTGGCGTACACCGATCGAGATAACGAGACCGACCCAGATCCGTTTCCAATGAAAAACCTGCTGCATCGCGAACTAGCGTGACCGATTCCGACGTTATCGCGAGTCACCGTGCACGTTGATACGCGTTACGCGACGTGTTCTAGCCTCTTCTTCGTCTTTCGCTCCGTTGCTTCCGATGTGAAACGCATGTCGCCAGTGTCGGAGATCGATCCACTAAGCAGCATGGTCGGCGAAGGCTGTCATTATCAACGCCAAATCACGTACTTTCGTCCGATCGCCGCCGCGATGAACACCCAATCACCGTAATTCCTCCTGCTGCGCTCCTCGGCCTTTCGTCTTAATTCTACGTGACGCAATCAATAGCCAAAAGAAGAAAAACGTCTCTTACACGACTCAGCATGATTCGCGTTCCCACGGAACTTTCTTCGAATCGACGAAACGTCCTCAGTTGACGGGAGGTTCCATCGGGAGACGCGACCAGTCGCAGAAGCACCGAGGGACCAACTGACTGAGAAGAAAAGAACACACGTACGGACAAGACGTAATCTCCGAGACTAATGCGCTGAAAGCGGCTATAGTCGCTGCATCGCGATACACCGTACGGTGACGTAATGTACGACCGACGGAAGACAAGGTCTCCTTCGTATAATACGAAACATTACGCAACACGAGCCACGGTTCGACGCGACTCAATGAAAAGAGCCGACAAATTCGCGCCTCGATCAACGATGCCGTGCACGCGTCGTGCACTCTCCTCTCCAAGTCGATGGTCGACGAGCCGCGGCTCCGAGAAACGAACGCCCCAAGCTTCTCAACGGTTGCGATTTCGTTTGCGCAAAGTTCGTTAATGGTACAGTTTACTTTGCAAACTGCTTCGAGTTGTTCCAGCACTCGAGATACGGAAACAGTTTTGCCGTGACATAATGCAAATTTCGGTCTCGACGATCGCAATTTCCATCTACGGCGCGCCGGAATAGTCGCTCGTAATGCAAATTACACCGGTCGGCTGGCCGACTTTGACGGAGATTGCAACGGGGCATTCGGAAAGAATTCTCCGCTAACGGAAATCCTATTTTTTGTTTTCTTCTGCCAGCGAGAACGCCGTCCAGCCAGAAGACGTTTTAATAGAAAAACATATTTAACGATTCCACGATATCCTAGTCGAGTATTCGAGGAACGTTTTCCACGACGACGCGTGACTCGGCATGCGTAATTTTGCATGGAACACGGAGCATCGTGGAAGGGATAATGCCTGTGCATACGCAAAACACAACTCGCGACGATGAATCTTTCGAAGGACGTAGTTAATCGCAGCCAACGATAAATATTTAGCTGCGAGCGAAATCGTACCGCATCTTACTTCATCGAGCGGAAAGGAAAAGACGAAGGTAAAAGGTACGATTCAACGGATAGTTCGTTGAAAAAAGATACAAACTCCGTTGTTTTGATCAAAACCGAGGAAATCCGCGCAAAGTTAAACTTTGGCGAGAAATTCGTAAATTTCCGGAAGGAGTGTCGCGAGGTGTGAAAAATACACGGGACGTGCAGCGTGTTCTCGCGGAGGAATATACGACGAAGAACGGTTTCAAGAGTGCAGCTTTATTCGCGATAAATATTTATCGCTAAACTCGTTTGCAACGGCCGAGGTAGAGAAGGCTAATTAAACTGCTACGTGCGTAGCCAACTCCACGAGATAGCGCTTCAAATAATTCATCTCCTTGGCGCTTCGAAATTGCGCGATGCGTTCCACGACGTTCGAGTAGCATATTTTAGCGAATACAAAAGGAAGAAAACGATGCCTTCGAGCTTAACGCGATTGCTTCACGGGTCAATGACGCGTCCGTTTCTTCTTTCGTAGCGTCTGCGAGGTCCGACCGGCAGTCGCTGTTCTTGTAGGAAAAACTGAGCAACGTTCGCACGCCCTTTGCCAACGGGAGCGTGTAAAACGGTACTTGCTGAAACGCGTGCTTGATCGGTATCGAGCGGAATTTTTCTCCAGCCTTCGTCAGCAATATCCCAGCCGACAGATCTGCCGAACGCGTGCGATCAACGCGATATCTCTCGGATGAAAGAGGTAAAACTTGGAGAGGAATCGGGAAACGCGGGAAGATCGTCGACGGATAAAGCCAAGTTCACACCGAAGCATCTGGAAAATCGAGGGAACCGATTCTACCAACGCATTTATCGCGTCGCGTTCTTTCCGCCAATGTACCGTGCCTGTTAACCGCCTTTTTTCTGCCTTTTCATCGTGCCGTTTCCTCGCGATGGAACGAATCTCGGCCATCGTGAGCGATCGCTGCTAACAAGCGAAGTACGATAACTTCAGGTCGCGGTTGGAATAAAATCGGCCAGAGAAATTTGTTTGGAACGAGATGGGCTCCCGTTCGTTGCCACGCGCTGCAATCGATCGCGTACAAAATCATCAAGCAAGGTTTCTCTCTTCCTACAAAATACGACAAAAACGATATGGTTGAAAGCGAACCGGATGGCGAAGGGTGCGACTCGCACGAGGGCTGGAGGAAAGTCGCATGCACGTATACGTATTCGCGTTACCATAGCAGATCGATCTAACGGGCCATTAGGAGTTTCGTGCAAGACCGTTTTTCCCCGCGTGCGGCGCGTCGAGTCGCGGCGTGTAAGCCACACCCTGGTACAGTTATACCGCATCGGCGAAGAATAAGAATAAGCTCGTACGCGAGTGAGAAGGCTACCACGGCAGACACAGCCGACAAGCGCGTACAACGGTTGTTAAGCGAACGCCAGACACGGAAATTTACGCGTGCTTCGACGATAAACGCGACTTATCGCGCCGTATCGATCGATTTATTCGACCGCTAACTGGGCCGATCGAATGGAACTCGGGCACATGCACCGCTGATTCTTCCCATCTTGCGATCTCGCTGATTACCGCGTTAATGTCCGCGATGTTTTCCGACGGCCGTGAGGCGATTAATCGCCCGTACAGCCCGCATCATCCTCGCCGAGAAAACAGCATGGAACAGAGTCGAGGAGAACGCGTTGGATCGGTTATCAACCGGTTGACCGATAAACCGCGTACGTTTCTGTTCGTCTAGGGAAAAGTCGTGTGCCATTTGAACTATAATTAGCATTCGAGAGTCGAAACTCCTTCGATGAACTTTCCACGACGCGTTCCTGTACGTTTACGTATTATACATCGACGCAGTCGTGAGAACAGATCTAATCGGGACCCATCGACTGGCTCGCTTCCGCCATGTACTCGATGTACCTATTTATTTGTCTATTTATCGACCGGTTAGCCGATCAGCGCCATGGACCTGGTGATTTAAGCCGCGTGTCCACTCGAGAATAAAGCTATTCCTGACTCATTCTGCCCAGTATTTCTCGCAGGTGGGCGTTCATAGCGACTATCCGACTCAATCGATCAAACAAGACAGCTACTCTCGATGCGGTGTCCACTCGCGAGAAATACTCTCGAGGGTAGCTCGTGAAACTTCTACCATCAAGTGGACGCGTGTCTCTACTCTCCTTCGTTTCGCCATGGCTCGAAGCTTCATTCCGACCTCGGGGAAAAGCGTCTCGCGAAACAACAAAATTCAGCGATAAAGAAGGGAACGTACATCTACTTTGCTGTGAAACGCGCGCTTCGACCGAGGATAATGGCCGCGTTGGTGCAGCAATGGCTTTAATTTACATTAAGGAACTCTATACGATGCGGTAGTCTCGCTGACCGCGACAAAAAGTCGGCTGCCTCGCAAACACGTATTTTCTTTCACGCGAACGCTTCCCGAATTCGTTCGCTCGGCCACGACGTCACTCGCGCGCTTCTTATTCGCTAAATAACTCCGTTAAAGACCCTCCAATGGATATCGTAGTTGTAATCTATAATCGTGCATTGTTTAGAGCGAGGTCGAGCTAGCCATTTCGCGTTGGAAATGTGTGTCTGTAAGCCGGGTTAGAAGGCTAAACGCTAACGCTAATGATTTAGCTGGAAACGACGCATTTTACGAGGCGATGATAATTGAACGCCACACGCGCCCTATAGAAGGGACTCTGAACGTTCTTCGCCAAAAGTGGTTCGAAGGAACTTGCTTCAGGTTCGCTAAATCGTATCGTATCGTACCATTTATTAACAGAACGTATTTGACCATGGGACATTTTTTCTTAATAAGTTACGAAGTGGCTGCAGGAGTTTGCGGGCATCCTCTATAAATTTATAATAAAAATTAATTTTCCCCAGTAATTGTCTCACATTTTCTTTGTTCTTTGGGCGTTCAAATTCGCGTATTGCTCCGAGGTTATTTCTTCCTGGTCGAACACCGTTTTTTTTTAATTATGTGACCGAAATTTTTGCAAAATTACATTTGGTCAGTTTTAATCGAAAGCCTTCTTTCTTAATAGCTCTAATCAACATGTTGATCGAATGTTTCAGGAAAAACTAAAATGTCGTGTATGTAAGTTTATGCAAAATTCGCCCAGTTCGTTCCTTCTGAGAATATTCGCAAGTATTCTCTGAAAAATAGCAGGCGAAATTTTCAATCCAAAAGGTAAATATTTCGCGTACAGACATACACGAATATCAAATAGACACAGCTTAAAGACAGACATATCGAATCGTCATCCACAAGCCTATACAAGGCTTGCGTTTCAACGAAGCGGTATTCGCAGCAAAAAGGTCGAGGCGGCCAGCGTAGCGATTGGCACAATTAAAGATACGGTACGACGAGTCCAAACAACCGTACCTCAAACGTACATATATATATATATAAATATGTTTAACGTTGCTTCAACAGCGGAGGACATTAGCAACGCAGTACAGTTAACAGCAGCATACAATTTCAGATACATTGACGTAAAAGATATTGTTTCTCCTCGTGTTTTTAGAATGTACGTGGAAATTGATCGCGACGAGCAACGACAGGACAGTCAATCACAGCTTAACACTTTACCGATCGATAGCCTGTTAATCGGCTTTTTGTCGCCGACAATCTTTCTCATTATTAATTTGTTACTTAGTACTAAGGTACCTTGCTCAATTGCGTTGCTTTGTAAGCTTCCACAGTTTTGTACCAATTTGAAAAACGTAACATTCTCAACGAACGAAAAGAATGGTATTGGAGAGTTTAAACCGAAACAGAGCCGGCGCCAGGGAGAATCTGCGCCTGAGCTGCTGGTCGGTGCGTATGCTGCTGAACCCCTCGGTATAGCGTTAAGATCAAACAAAAAGAAAGAAAAAAAAAAGAAAAAGAGAAGAAAAAGGAGTAACGTCACGTATCTTCTTTCGATTTGCAAGCGGCATATTAAAGTGGCATATTGAAAGCGTAATTCGCCAGGCCAGGCAACGCTCGATTGGTCGGTAGCACTGGGCGAGCTAGGACAGAGATAAAGTTGGAAACGATGCTGGTGCGTGGCAACGGTACCGAAGATAAACTGCGAGTAGAAAGAAGGCAGGTGGTTGCCGAGCCTGATGCAGCGTTCTCGCATGCCGGGGAAAAGGACTATCGCGGAAAGTGTGCCACGCGCTGCCTTTCCGTGCATTTTTGACGGGCTGGCTGCCTGCTCTCTACCGGTCGGGTGAAAATCATGTCCAGAGTTAAACTCGCGATTCGCGCTCGAAAGTTGCAAGGAAATCGCGAAAAGAGATTCGACGTTGAACGATCGATCGACGAATCGACGCGAACATCGATGTGCAACGAACCGACGCGGCTTTGTACTTATTGCACGTCGATTTCAATTCGGTTTCGATAAACTGGCCGCGGGAGAGACGCGCGAATGGCTCTTTTTTCGCAAGGTGGAAGCAACGATCGCATCGGTGAATCGGTTGGCGCGATTTGGTATTTTTCACCGCGTGCGAATGAATGCGAATCATCGAAGCCTGGCTGTTATTAACGCGCTATCGCGAGGCTTTTCAATGGGCGCGCTTTTAACGTTAGATCAAACGGCAATATCGCTTCGGCGTGCACAGAGAGCAACGTTTATCGTGGCAACGATTTTCCTCGCCAACTTTTACGCAGAAACTTTTGCATCGGTCTTCGAACGAAACAACTCGATGGTTCGACGCTCGGTCGATCAAAATTAGGGAACAAAAGCGGTAAAATACGGCTGTTCGAAATCGAGAATTTCGTGCAACGAGGTCTATCGATAATTATAGCATCGCCAATACTTTCTCAACGAAAATGCGGTCTGTCGATAAATGTGGACGATATTGTACCGACGATACACGTTCATCCCTTTGAGCAGCTTGAAATATTGACAATATATATATTAATAACCTGAAGGTATCCTTAAGGATACCGACTGATCGCGTACAGTGAAATCAGCGTAGTTGCAAAGGCCCCTTTCTCCCACAGAAACTGAAGTACGTACTCATACATATGCATACGTACACACGTCTATATTTTTCCAGTGCACGTGCATCGTAACATTTTCTATTCACAATTTACGCTTGTTATATTCACTCGTTAGATTCCTCGCTAGAAGACGATTCGATGCGAACTGTCTCTGTGAAATCATGGTCGTGCGCATCGAGCGGCGAAATTCAAACCGTCGACTAACCGTAGCTACGTAGCTCGTGCAGTTAACTTTGCTTCGTTCTTTCTACTCGCCGTGACAAAGAAAATTATATAACGAAAATTTGTGAAAAAAAACGTCCGCGTACAAACGAAATCGCGTTGCTCGAGCGAGCGCTGTAGCGCGATTGTTCGCGGTAACAATGTACCAGTTAACGCAGAAGGCAACGCACGCGCAAGTACACGGTTCGCCTTTACGCTTCGAAACCGGTCTTTTCTTATCAATCTCGCGGAATAATTAAACCCGTGGCACCGTTCGTTTGCCGGATTATTGCGCGGTAGTAAACTGCAACGTCATTAAACGAACTCATCCTTCTGCACAGTCGCGGACGTTTACTTTCATTTTGCTTGCTTCGATATTTCGGGCGACTGGAAGTTGTCGCCGATAATTGCCGCCGGATTCGGTAACTCGTCGATATCTCGAAAAAAGAAGAACTGGCTTGCGGTAAAAGAATGCGAGATGCGGCGAGTCGAACCACGGAAATAAGATTTAGCGACAATATTATGGTACTTTCGACACTCTCTTTAACGAACTCGCCGACCAAGTCAATTTTGTACCCAACCAGCCAGGCTATTCCGCCAAGATTACGGCATCCAGGTGGAAGCGCAGGTAAATTTATCGAAACGTAATACGAAAAGGTACATCGGAGATCAACGACCGTGTAATAACTCCATTCACGTTGGACGAAATACGGTAATAACGCGTGGCGCCAAGTATGTAAATATATACGAATTATAGAAGGAGAAAAACCGCGCGATCGATTAATTCGCTTGCAGAGCGTTAACCGCGACTCGATTTCGCTAATCGATACCACTTTTCGCCGTGGACTATACGTTACGACCGCGAGCTGACACAGACTGGACGACGTCCGCGAGGAAAAGCAAAGCGAATCGTTTCCTCCGAGAGCCGGTTAACGCGAGGAAAGCGAGTTCTTTCGGACGTATGAATGGACACGAGGCCGGAACGATATCGGAAGTACGCGCGTTTACGTAATGCCGCGATGTTTCGACGTGAAAATGCGGCTAATTCGATACGCGTTCGTGATATAACGAGATCGCAACACCGTGTTGCAACCGTATTATTTTTCAATATCACGGTCGTTAATATTTCAGCGAATCGATAACATCGCTGCGATGAATTTTCTGGTTTTTCTCGAGTTCTCGACTTCTGCTACAAGTTACATCGGAGCTTCTCAAGCATTTCTCAAACTATCGTTCTATTCGTCCCGTTTTTATCCTTTCATGCGACAGTCTCCGACTAACGGCATCTACCACGGAAGTGCAATTACGGCGGAATCGACGACATTCGAGTAAACTTTACTCGGCAAACGATCGCTGGAATTACGAGAAACGATCGTTATGCGTATACGCTGTCCTCGCGCGTCTGTCTAACGACGCGACAAGCTCCTCGACGTCCGAGAAGGACGCAAGCACCGGGAAAGGACGAACGATCGCAGAACACCGAACAGACGTAGCAGGAGATCGGCAGGCGTCAAAAGAAGATAATCGCGAATGCGTGCATACGTACGTCGTAGGCTGGTATGCTCTCCTTGTCCCGTACCACGGGCGAGCTGTTCCTCGGAGCTATCAGAGCCATTTCTCCCGTGCAATTTTCCTCCACGGGTCCGTGCAGGGTTTGTTCGCGTGTCGTGTTTCTCGGTCACCGCGTGTCCCCGGTTTCTCGCATCTCTCGCCGTTTTCCCTCGACGAGCCTGGCTTTCCCCGTCGAGTCGCGGGACCGCGATGGAACATCAAAATTATCCGTATCCTTGCTGGCGAAGTGGCACGCGAAGTCGTTTCTCTCGTTTCGCCGCGAATCGTCGCTACGACGCGACTTTGACCTTCGTTTCGGATCGAGAGGTTCGGGCAACGATCCTCCGGTGGCTTGCCAGCGCACGCATCTTAGATCTCATTCCATCTCATTTCATCTTCCTCCCATTCAATTTGCTACTCCCTCTATGTTCGTCTATGCGTTTATCACCGTGTAGATCGCGTGCGCTTGCCAGACACGGCGAACGATCGTAGCTTGGAAGCGTCGGCGCGGTGCTTCGCACGCGTGTAAATTAACCGAGACGTGTCGACGCACTGGCGTGCTTCCGAGACTCGCAGCGTCGCCGTAAACAGCACGAACGTCGCTCAAAGCATCTTCGATGCTAAAGGTGTCGGGAGAGCCGTTTCCTTCCGCTCGCGCATCAACACCTTCTTCGGTTCCAGCGACCTTTTCGCTGGCCGACGAAATCGTTTCACGAATTCACGACACTGGCCTGCGCCAGACTTCCACGATCACTGGTCGCATCGAACAGAGGAAAACACCGTCGTAACCGGCCGAACTTAAGATCGAACGCGACGTGGCGTTTCAGAGGACCGGGTTAGTTGCGCAACGAGTCGATTTATAATCGCTGATAATCGCTCGCAGCGGCGATCGCGTGACCGCTAACGAGCCGGTCACGGAGAGAAAGGAAAACGAACGGGGCGACCGGAGATGGAAGGAAGAGCAGGAGGAAGAAGAACGACGGAGGACGTCCGACTCCGAACTGAGGTGTTCTCCAGGCTACCGCTCCGACCGACGATCGTGTAACCCCACTCCCGAGACCGCGACTGTAACGTATATCTGCCACTTGCCAAGCCTTTAGCCGACGATGTCCGTTCGATTTTCCCTCCCTCCCTCTCTCTCCCTACTTTTCCCTCTCGCCACATTTTTCTCCTATTTCGACGTACGTGATCGTTTCCGATAGTCGACCGGTGCGAAGAACCGACGAGGAGGCTTCCACGGAAGATGAGAATAGCAGAGCCAAAGATCGAGTTGCGCGTTTCGTGCGTCTCGAAATTCGCGCTCCGACGAGAATCACTCCGACGAAGAGCTTCGCTACTCGATCGTGGTTTCTTCTTTCTCGCCCTTGCTGCTTGGAATTCAACGACGATGTTTCATCGCGACATGCGACGATCTTCGGTCAACCATTCCCGTGAGCGAGGAACCAGACCCAAGTATGCGAGTACATGTTCTCTCTTATCGAAACGTTTCTCGCGTCCTTTCAGACTTTCGAGGCGGTCCACGTAATGAAATCATGTTCTCGATCGTGTTTACTCTAGGATCCTACGTGGGCACTTGGCTCGTCCGTCCTCGCTCGTTAAGGACGGCGAATACGAAATCTCCACCCACGTTGGTGAAACGATTTTCGGCCTCCCACGGTCGCTGTGAAGCGTGATTCTCCTCTTGCACCTCCGCCTCCGCGTGTGGCCGTTTTGTAACGCGACGAAGCATCGAAAGGGAAAGTCCGATCGGTATTGAACCGGCGTTGACGAGTCGCGAATTAAAATCGCGGCGTGGAAGCGTCGGGTGAAATTGACCGACGACGTAACTCGAATTTGGCCTGGTTATTGCCGTGCAATTGTAGGCTATCGATTCAAAGGAAGAAAGTAAAACTCCGAAAGCGAGATCGCGGCTTTAGATTGAAACGGTCTATGCAACCAGCGGATCGCGAACGAAAACCGGAACGCTGAATATGTATGCCCGAAAAATCTTCTCCCGCCGGACGAAAGCGAATCTGTAATTTCTGGATTTCTGGCGCCGAAAGTAGGCGGCTACGTGCGCCACGAGCTGGTCGCGTAGCGTTTACTTTCGACTACACGGCACACAGCTACAGCGCGCGTTATCACTACAACTACCGATAGTTAACACGAAGCTATTTCTATCAAAACCAATGAAAATGACTTTTGAATGGTCTTTAAGAAATACGTAATAATGGAATATTTTTATATTTATCGATTTGTTACTTTCTTACAGAAACAATCCCATGTTATGTAGTAGATTTTTCGTATTATTAATCCATCTGGGATCCCTAAACGAGGGACACGTTTGTAAAATTCTAGAGCCGGTCATTTTGACTGCTGTGGTATTTCTAGTGTTAGCATCTAGCGATCGATGAGGAATTTTCCTGATAACTGATATCATCAATCGAACGATACGCGGTAAAAATTTGAAAAACGTGTGGCAAGTTGTACAAAAGGAGGAAACTGGTTAATTGGGCTTCGATAAACAGATTACAGGATCCTTTTACACTTTGACAAGTACCAGTCATTTTCACTGGTATTGGTATAAGTAGCCTCGATACAAAATTATTTTCGGTTTAAATACATAAAGAACAAAATAAAATTCATTATATTATTCTTTTAGTTATCGTTGCGAAAGTCGTTACATCATTGCGGAAAAAAATAAAACACGAAGTAGGAATTTTAAAATAAAATCGTAAAACCAGTCAATTCGACTGGTGTGGTAGCTCCAGTGTTATCGTGCGAACGTATCCTATACGTTCGATATACATGGCACATGTAGCCACGTTCCAGCATACTTGATAAATCTTTGAAACTCGATTTTCTCGAAAACGAAACGCAGAGAAAATATCATTCCCGTGTTCTCCTCTTATTTTTCCACGGGGAATCGCTTGGTGTGTGCTTCTAGATATACGTTACCCGGTCGTAGCTTGTACGCGTGAAACGGACGTCGTTTGTTACTCGAGAACCATTTAAGCGAAGTTTAAGCAATGGAAAAGAGAAGTGGAAAACTTCTTTCGGAAGTGGAAGAGAAAGCCAAACGGGAACCACCGTTGCAATTTAACTTCGTAAGTACCTGTTATACGATCGACGGAATAAACACTACTTTAGGAAAGTTGCGCCAAGTAATTCGGACCAAACTCCATCGAGGTCGTAGGGAAATGTGGGAGTTGCCGGTATCGTTGATAAATTCGATCGGCGAACAGTCGGACATCGAGCAACGCAAATACGCATATGCACACACGTAATCGCGGAGAAACGACGTCGAGTTATTTAGCCCGATGATGTAATCGAGTTGCTCGTCGATTCGATGAACCGCCAAAACCGTGTACGTACGTTCGTCGAAATTTACATCGGAACTCGGTAAGCCGCCAGAGAATCGACGGCCGATCGACGTACGTTATTAATCGGTGAGCCGAGAACGTCATATTAGCGCGCGTCATACGGTCGACGTTTTGCAAGGGAATCGCACGATTCGTCGATGGAAAGGAAGCAACCGAACGCGGTCTCTTAGCTTTCGGAACGAAGTTATTTGAAGATAAAAATCTCGATACGTTACGCTATTTCTTTTACGGAGAACGGAAGAATCGGCCATCTATTTTCGTTCGCGTGAACGCGTATTCGGCCGGGCAACGAACTTGAAACGCGAAAGGGGACGAACTCGTGCAAATCGAGGATGGAACTCGCGCGACTAGAATGGAACGACCGAATAATTAATTCAAACGCTGATCTCCGTATCCGTCGTGCGGAGGCAACGTCCCTTCCGCTTCCGCGATGGGAAGTTCATTCCTCGGAGATTCGCTATCGGTCGAAATTCGCTCGATACGTTCCTCCCCTTTCCCAATGGAAGCTTCTATTGAAACGATCGAATGGCCGCCACGAATTATTTTATGGCACGCTTTAACGACCAATGCCACGTGTTAATGCGACGCGAAAGCTCGCAGATTAAGACTCAGCAAAAAAGAAAGAGAACGTAATGGCAGTTGGCTGGGATTCTTGCGCAGTCGACCACGTTTCTTCCTTTTACGCGCTTCGTAATAAAAAGCCGGACGCTGATGAACAACCCAGGTTACCGTAAACTGTTTTGTTTGCTAAACGCGAAGAGCAAAAAGCTGAAACGCTACAATTAAAGAAGATCGCTTGGTCGCATTTTTCGCTCGGAAATGTTCCAGCTCGCTTTGTCCCGATTCGTGCAAGTTCGATGCAGCAATCGTGCCACTTTTAACCATTCGCGTGGTACACGAATCCGCTTTTGCTTGGAATCGGAAGAATTATAAGCGTTCGGGTATCGTTCGAAAAATCGTAGGTAAAAAGCAAAGAAAGGAGGAGGAGCTGGTCGCGTGATAAGAAGCAATTTTATTAAAAGCCGACTACAAGCGAGTGGTAAAAGCCCGTGACACGCGAGAGAGGATGAAAATGGACGCGAAAGGGCTGTGATGGCAGACAAAGGTGTGTCCCTTATTGGACATTAACATCCGATGTAATAAAGTCTAAAAGGTTTTCCCGGGTCATTGGCACGAGATCGCATGTTTCGTTCAGCAAGCCACAATCTTTTAACACAGTGCACCGTTGGATGCAAAATTTGTTCTCATTTGTTTTTTTATCGATGTTCTAATAAAAATGTTAAATTGTTCGATGGGGCACTTTTTATTTCAAAGTATCTTCTATTTATCGGTTATATTCCAAATGCCCTAACTGTCAATTTTCATTCAATTTTTTCAATTGTAAGAAATTCGAGCGCTCCGGTCACCAATGACCACCGTGGCGTCACAGGAGAAACAGTAATGGGTCCTATATGACCAACGTGGCAATCAAAGTGTTAAACGCCCAGGTTGCAGAATACGCGTTTCATCTTTACCTCGGATATTAATTCCTTCGTTCTTTTAACTGGCGCATCGTCGACGAAAGAGGAAAGAGCGAGAGGATACGGAGAAAATACCTAGCGATTCCTCCAAGTATCAGAGATATCGATTGATTGAAAGTCGGTATGTAAACGAAAAGATCGGTCGCTGAGAAGGTAGAGGAAGAACCGGCGTTGTGTCGCACCGTTAGACGAAACAGGAAATCGCATCCAGCCACGGGCATGTGACTTTCCACCTGTCACACCTGTCTGATCGATGTTTCGAAAGAAGAAGAGGGAGAAGAATCGATGGGGAATTATTGTCGAAATTTCTTTGACGCCAAAGTTGACGTAACTTTCAATAGAATTCGGTGGATTGGAAATTTTTGAAGTCTACGTCACGTGATACGACCATGGACCGAGTTGTTGACGATTAGTGGAGGGGCAGACGGATTTACGAATGACGAAACGGATGACATTGGTCCTTCGAAGAAAAAGTAAAAGCAGGCGGTTCGCCGGGTAAAGTGTGTCGACTAGGTCAACGATCCGCACCAGCTGCGAGCGGCATACACCTGTTTCGCGACTGCATCCCGACGAATTTGTCGAGGTCTTGGTCAGACGGAAACGAGTTCCGAATTCAGGACCAGATTCGGACTTCTGGGTCGCAGACTCCTCTGGACCGCGATCATTTGGAAGTCAATGGCAACGACGAAATCGCGATATTTGCAAAATCGTCGGAGAAAACCGATTTAAGATTGCGAAGGCATTTGCCAAGCGCGCTCTCTTTCATCGAACTGAGCCAAACGCGAGCAATTAAAATTTTAAGCTCGATCGCTGAGACAGGCAGCAGCAACGAAGCAGCGCTGTCGCTCTAAAAAACTGGCGAGGGCAGAGCGTAGAACCAATTCTCCGTCGCCCACCCACGCGTTCATTTTCATACAATCGCGACTTCGGAACTCGCGCGGGCGTACGACGTTTCTCGTTCACGAGCAACGTTTCGTAGTTTGGAGGTTGAAATTTCCAGGAGAAATCTGTACATCCCTTTTGCCGGAAAAAATCGCAAACGCAATCTACGTGATCGGCGAAAGTTTGACTTGTCGGAAAAAGGAATAAAGCGGGCGAAGTTAAAGAAGTGTAGACGATAAAACGTGGAAACCGCGTCAGTCATCCACGTTCGCGGCGAACCGAGCGTCGATAATCTAAACATTCTCCGATCTGGAAACTTTGACGATCGGTTTCAGTCAATCGCCGAGCAAACGTCAAAAGATCGCATTAAACAGCTGAGCAAATGAACGGACTCGTTTTTTCTTCAAACCATTGATCCCTCTCTCTACAGCAGTAAGTTTAACTTCCAAAGTTAAGAACAAACGTGAAAATAGTTTAAAAGTTCGATCGTTTCGATCACGACACGAACGTCGATCGAACGTTCGTGCATCTTCTAGTACGCGACTCGGGTGACAGGAGGCGCCTATCGTCGTAATCGCTTCGAAGTACGGTTCACAGGGTAAAGAAGATTATCCGGTTATCGACGACCACTTGTTCGAACGAGCGTCGAGCCAGCGACTCACGCCGCTTCAAGACGCCTCGAGCTTCCAATTCCATTCCCAAAGATTTTTCTTTCCGAACATCGTCGTATCGTTTGTCGTCCGATACGTCGATAGGAGACTATCGATAGCCTCCGTTCGATTCGTACGATGCTACAGCCTAAAGACGAATACATGCACGTTGATCGCGATAACGCGACGCTCGGTGGCGAGACAACAAAATAACAGGGTGTTACGCGACGGTTGATGTAACGAAGGCAGCGTGTGCAGGCGCACGCGTCGCGTCGCGTCTCGAGAGTCGTGTAATCCGATCCACTTGTTCGAGAGGGAAAGTGGCATGGAAACGAGCGGTGAGATTTTCCGCAGAGAACGGCGACTCGTCGCGGAAGACTCCGAGGCCTCGAGAAACGACCGGCCACGGAATGCGGGCTGCAAGTGCAGCGCGTTGTGCACGGCAGCGCGTCGCCCACGTTCGCGCATACCTGACACACCGGCGCGGCGTGGCCGCAGTCGCAGCTTCGAGACGAGGCGAAGCGAGCCCTCGAAAAATGGAGAATCGCGGTGACGTCAATCCGGGGCTGCTGCATGGACAGGGATGCATAATAATAACGCGCATCCGGCGCGTATCGAGAAATCCACACGGTTGGACTGCGACTATTGTCTTGGCCGGTGTCGGTCGTACGTCACGCCGCTCGCTTTGTGTGGAAGCCGCTTCTATCGCGACAAGTTCGTCGCGCCAATCGTTCGCGTTTTCCATCTCGACGGATGAAACGTTGAACGACGGCTGCTCGAACTTTACGTTCGAAATAGCGTTGCGTCGCTCTCGGGACGACGTTCGTAGAAAATAGAACGACGTACGCGTTCTATGGATTTTTACACTTTCGAATTTCCGATAAAAATCCGTGCTCGAAAGGTGGCGAATTTTCCCCAAATTTCTAAATATACCACGCAAAATCCGACTGACGCTACCGACGGACGATCGAAGCAGGGGGAAGCTTGTTAAGCTGCGCGAACGTGCAAAGCGCGGCAAAAACTGGTGACATCGACTGTGCCATCGCTCGTTTAACCGCTTACTGCCCTGTATAGGCGTTAGATACGCCGATTAATCAAAGCACGCTTTCCTCTTTAACGCAACGCGGTTCTAATTTTCCAGATCGTGCAATTGCCGCGCAGCATTTTCGTAAATACGTTGCGAGTAGCTCGCTAGCAGATTCGCGCAAAAGCGAACAGAGAAATCGTCTTTGCAGTGTTACTTGGAGAAGTTAGGTCGTCCGAAAAGTCTCTTTCGTTTTATAAAGAAATAATGGATGCACATTTTCCGTTTTATATTACTTTATCGAATTACGTACGATCCATTTTATTCTATCAAAATAAAGATCACAACGTTCGACAGATTAGGATCCACGTTTATAAAATAAAGACGCATCGTTGCAAAAGACGCGTCTGTAAATGAAAGACACTTTTCGGACAACCTGATGCAAGTTAAAGTAGGCGACAAGAGAGCAAAAACTACTTCGCGCTAACTCTGACGAACGCCAGGAGCTGTTAGCAACATGCGGGTATTCTATTGGATTGGCAACTAAGTGATTGCGGATTTTCTCATTAAGTGGTATCGACAAAATCCGCAATCATTTAGTTTGCTAACCCGATACAAGCGAGACAAACGAATTTTCCTTCTACTCACCCTGTCCTGAATCCTGACGTTTTCCTGACCTCTCTTCAGGTTAGGAGCCCGCAGGACCTTGCTCGTAACTGGTGGTTCCATCATGGTGGCAGGCGTTGCTCTCTCGTCAGGAGTTCATCCCTGAAGGAAGCTCGATTCTCTCATTCCATGTTCTGCAAGCAAGAGAAAGACGCGCAATGGAAGATTGCCAAACGCCGATGCAAAGATAGGAATTTGCGTCGCGTGAAAAATCGGTGTCACCATCTGCTAGTCGATCGGCGATAAACGGCCGGTCGTTGGGCGAAAGTAAGAGTAAAGGTGGACGACGCGCGCTCGCGGCTCTCGATCGTGGCAGATCGAGACCTACGCGAATTCCAGCTCGACCGGTACAGCTGGTGGTTGCAAACGCGAGGAATGGATAACGGTATGCGCCGCAGTTAACGGAAGATAATGCACGAGCAGGTATAAGGAGCTAGCTCGTCCGAGGGATTCCTCGAATATCGACCTCGCCTCTCTCCATTTCCCTCGGTAACGCCTCCGAGTCAGCGATCGCCTTGCCACGCACGGTTCTCTCCGACGTTCGTCTGCGACGACGACACGGTCTTCCGATCTCCAGGCCCGTCGATCGGATCGATCGATTTTTCCGGCTGTGCGCGCGATAACGTCGACCGTGAACCGCAAGGAACGTTCCAGAGTACAGAGATTGGCAGAAGGCACGCGAGTATGGCTTCCACCGACGACAGAAAGCAGTTTATCGTGACACGAAATCGATAAAGCGCGATACTAATCCGCCTTTTCTCGGAGCAACGTCGCCAGGTACTCGGCGATCACCGACCGACCAAGAATTCTCCGAACGCGAATCGTTGCTGCGCGTGTTCGCCGGGGTGGAGATATTTTCTCGCGAATCGAAGCGTCAGTTCGCGTGGATTCGTAAAGCGGGTCGCTTAAATTTCGTTTGAACGTCCGGTAACGCGATCCGAAAAAATTAAGTAGAACTGGACGAATCAGCGAAAAGAACGTTGGCGGAGCGAATATAAGATCGGAGACGTACGATGGCCGAAATACGAGATGGAAAGAGTAGAGGAAGGTAATAAAAAGCGCGTGATAACGTGTCGGCTCGTACCGAGGCAATTACCGGCGGTGTTCCGAGGTACGCGTAGCCGGCTTCGTTGTCGCAAGGATTTATGAGCTGCAAAGGCAGGCTGCGAGAAGACGGGAGCCGATGTCGGGTCCGGGCATCGTTAAACGCGTCTTTAACAGACCGCTGATGAGGTTTGTCCATTAATACGTATCCGATGTCGTGACTCGGGATGCTGCTCGACCGATGAGAAGGACTTGGCCCGCGGCCAAATATTCGAAAATCGAGGAGACGAGGAGGCTGCGGTATTTCGCCGGGATCGGGTATCGTCGGTTCGATGAAAGTCACGCCCCGTCAAACTCTCCGCTCCGCTACTCGCGCACACACTCCACGAAACCACCACTTCCTCCAGGAATCGCCCATTTTTTTCATTCGATCGTCCTAACTGTCCCTTTTTTCCCCTCGATGCCCCATGGCACGATCTTTTTTCTCTTTCTCGCGATTCCGTGGTCCAAGGGTAAGACTTGGCGCGGCTGTATATCCCAGAGATAACGAGTAACGAACCCGATATTTTATTCCTACGTTTGGCAGCGAGTCAAAAAATCTCCGTTTCCCGGACGAGCGAAAAGCCGAGAGGAGACTGGGCGGCTTGTATCGCGACCCGCGCGAGGATATACGAGTCACGCGCGCATCTCACGGTATACAAATTGCACGCCCCGTATGCCGCTTCGCAGCACGAAACGCGTGTTACGAAACTAGAACGTAACAGGGAAGATACGGCGAGTCGCTGAAACGTTTCACGCTTCGTTTCTTATTGCCTCTTAAAATGCGAACGTTCCAATCATAAGCAATAACGTAAACGGATGGCTTCCGGTTGCCCTTGTTGTCGACGAATTCAGGGTGGAGCAGCTAACGAGGAAGCACCGACGCGACCCACGTCTTCCAACGTCATCGAAATCCGCCGTCATTGAAAGGCGTTCCACGTGGTAAATGGTGCATCACCCGAGTATCTATTCTTTTCGTTCGGAAGACAGCCTGTTGTACTAGATACGAACGAACCCAATACTTACTCGATTCACTAGCTCAAGTAATGGCGGTCTATTAATTTCGATGGTAGCGGCACGCATAACGTTTAGCGCGTGAGAAGGACGATGCCACTTCCGTTTCGCCGTCATCCATCCGCCTTCTTCGATCGGTTACGCGCTATCATCGATAACGAAAAAGATGCGGGAAACTCGTTTCTAGCCGTTCGTACGTGGCGAGTTACGTAAAATCGTAGGCGATCGTAGCGAACAGACGCGCGCGACAGCGTAGAACGACGAACAGATTCGAAACGAGAAACGGACGGCCCGGTTCCACGAGCCCAGAGATTATTTCGCAATGAAGGACTCCTCGTTACGAGTCCCACGACGCTTAGTTAACGCGGCAAACGCACAACTGGTAAGATTACTTCACGATCCGGAACCGTAGATATCTCACGAAAGTGGTTACGTTTCGTTTGCGTTTTCACCGGCGAGAAATCGCGTTCCTCCATCGGCATAGGTCCAAGCAAATCTAACATCCGACGACGTCGTCGCCGATCGAACAGATTTTTCTTTTTCGAGCAGGAGATTAAATTTTGCGCGAAATAAAGCGGTAAAATTTGTACTAGCGACTTAATCGTCAACCTCTTCGAAACGTACGACGAGAAGAGCCTAGTATCGCGGCGATTTTAATTACCAAAGACAATGTTCGTCGGCCTAATTCGCCAATCGGTCCCGCATTAGCACGGGTTTTGGCAAGTTTCCATTAGCGTTACAGCTAGTCGGTCGACCGCTTTGCGAAGCCTTTCGAACCAGCACCGCTACGACGAAGAAACATTTCCGATTTGTCTTACGCCGAATCGAACTCTCGATCCGGCGAAATTGTCTCGCAATCGCTTGCCGATTTCCGTTGCATCGAGATTTAAATCGAATCGCGAGCGAAACTCGAAACGCGATGCCATGTAAAGATATCGGAACGTCAAATGGTAATTAACCGCTGCACGCATTAATTTCGCGTTAAACGTTGCGTACCATGATGTTCGCCATTGTAGGCAACACGAGATACATTTTTCCGGCCCGTTAATCCCATTCACCGCGTTAATAGCGTCGCGAGATTGCTTCGAGTCACTTTTCTCGAAGAGGACGTCGTCGGTAGATCGACGTACTCGACGCTCTTCAAAGCTGCGTTTTCTTTTCGTCACCTCCGGTTGCTGCGTGTTCGTAAAAAGATGCCCAATAAACAGCAACTTAGAGAAAGATTTCGTCGCTGAAGCGCGCTGGAGCATCGCTCGGGAACAAGAGGAGACTTTTTCGAGAAACGGGAACGCCGACAAAAAGTTGCTTCGATGGAGACGTAAAGCCGGAAAAATCGTCTTCGCGGAGAAAGGCTGCGACCCGAGGGAGAAAAGTTTCGTTGCTCGAAACGTTCTTCACCCTCGCCCAGATATTTCACACAACCGGCCGAGGTTTGGCCGCCTATTTCCAAGCCCCTGCGCGAGTATTCAAAGGGATCTGCTTTAAAAGATCCTCGTTGCGGATAAGCAGAAGTCGCGCGAGATTCCACGGGTGCAAAAATAGCCGACGCGCGAACGCACTTTGAATGAGTTTTATCGAAAAAGAAAGTTAAAGTCGCGCGTACGATAACGTGACATAACTTTAGCTAAATATAGAGGTAACGCAGCGAGCGCACGGAGTATTTCTTGCGTGCATTTACGTAAGAAAGACGGCACGAACGAGACAGCGAAGGGGCAGCGTGCGGTAACCGTGGTCGTCTTCGCTCCCGCTGAATGGTTAACGATCGACGACGAGCCAGCTTCGTCTCTGCTCCGATCGTCCGCGTCCAGGCGACGAGCGTATTTTCACGGAACGAGTTTCGAAGAACGCGGAGGTACTGGCGGCAAAGAAACTGCTGCGAATCGTCCGGTGCATGGGTGTCGCGTTTCGCGAGAGATCACTCGTGGAGGCTTTCACCGTTCTCCGGAACCGGAAGCAGCTAACCTAATTCGCCCGCGCAAGAGTCTTCTTCTTATCGGCTACGTGAGCGACGAAACATCGTCTAAACGCGACCAATTCGAGTAGAACGAACCTGGCTCGTCTCCGAGTCTCATCTACCGTTCAAACCGATGCCCGTGTCTCGCCTTCAGATCGCTTTCCATGTCACGCGTCAACCACTTTGGTATCGTCGGTAACGACAGTAACGTCATATTTCAAGCGACCTCCCTCTCGTTTCGGTTCGATTTACGATATCTCTCTGGATGGTTTTCGAGCGGATAAATCGTAGAGAAACGAAGCGTAAATCTCGGTCGAGCACGATTTACCATCGCATCGTGGATTTCGTGCAACGTTGCAAACTGACTAAAGTATCCAGCTCTTCTGCTGTCAGCGGTACGTACGGTTGAACGTGGCGATGGAAGCGTGGGAATCGTAATGACCTAGAGCCAGGGAAGGTACGATGAATTACGGAATGCCAGGTCGTCTCGTGTACGTGCGTGGTATCGAGTCGAATCGTTCCTCGATGACTAGGAAAATTACCCAACCTACGCGACTCTCGATATAATCGAAGTGTTTGTCGTGGAGGTCGGCTTCCTGATCTCTTTGAAAAGTTTTCAGTTCCTTTTCGAACTCGAGAGAAGGAAAAGGGGAAGCGAACCGAATCGGAATGGGCAGACCATTTACCGGTCTATCTCTCGTCCGGACGAAAAATTCGAGGAAATGAAGAGTTTACGGGAAATAGGTCACAGCCGGAAGGTAGGTCCACCGTCGTTCGATCGCGGTGTATCCTTTCGGCGTTGGCTCAAAAAGGCTTCGCGAAGCACCAGAAGAAAAGAGTAAAAGGAAAACGAATAAACGAAAAACGAGTAAACGGATCGGAAATCGACTTAGCCGCGCCGCCAAAGAGTCCGGACAAAACGGAATCCAGCGACTTTTCAACGATTTAATTACGTTTTATTACACGCGTTGAAGATATCGCGCTGAAATCGAGCGTTTCGCCTGTGCCCTGCCGACAGAAGATCGAAAAACGCGCTTTACATAACAATTCCGAGATATCGAACGACGCGCTATCACCGCTGGCACGTTGCGATAACGTGTCGTCTATCTTTCGTTCGTTGTACCTGACAATAAGATAAGAAACGTTTTAATCCGTCGACAACCTGTTCGAGTCATTTTACGAGCTCGTGTCACGTACGACAGAGCGGAGAGTCCAAGTAGGGCTCTTGCTCGTTCGCGACAACCGTTTCCGTGTACTTTTACGCGAGTATGCTTTTCCCATAGAGGAAGTGGCGCGTCGATGGAGGAAAGAGAAAGAGAAAAACGTCGAACGACGGCGAAGACGCGCTGGTTTAGCGCGATTCGTGAGAAGATCGTGATTTTATCTCGCTACCGTGATGCGTCGAGAGAGCATCCTTCGTCCGGCCTTGAACTGGAAATTTTACGAGCTGGTAATCCGTCGTGGCAATTTACGACGCGACTGCAACCCAGTGAACACCCACGTTTGGTTAAACTTTAATCGTCGGTGCTCTTGAACGGCCGAGCGGCGCATTTACTCGCCCGATTCCACTTCGTTCCACGACATTTGCCCGAAACACGAGCCAGCCATTGTCCGAGAAACGATCGCTTTTCTATTTCCCACGAGAAACACGTAGAGCAACGCGCGTAACGTAACATTCGATCGTCGTACGATCCACGTTGCCGATGGTTGTTATTCAGAATATTTAGATCCGTGTCCGAGGCCGAATCTATCGGCAACGTGACAAATAAGGCGAAGGATCCGAGAATAATCTGCATTCCCTTTTCGCCGAGCAGCGATTCACGGAAAGCTTTCACTTTCATTCAGCCCACCAATTACGGGACAATGCGAAATAAATTACGCCGCGCGTTGAATTAATTTGTTGCCCATCGTATAATTAATTGGATAATGTTTCCCATCGATCAACCATCGTATCCCGGGCCGTTTCCATAATCGATAAGCCATTTCCAGCGACCTTTTACGGGCTATATACGGGAACAGGGAACACTTAAAGGGAAACGGTCGCAGTTTTGCACTTGGGCCGAACTACGGGCCACCTGGACGATTCCGTTCGTCGACGAAAAGTCGTTTCGCGACAGCGAGAAAAACTCTCGGTGACTTAAGGCTCTCGCGACGTTTTATTTTCGGACAGACGGCCCGGCGGGCCACGCGGTTTTCCGCTCGGAGCGAAGAAGAGGATCGAAATTCGCAAAAAACTGGCACGAGAAAAAGATTCCAGGGATTTCTCGACTGTCCGTTTATCCGGCCAAGTCGATGTATCTTTCTGTCGCGCATTGTCACCAGCGATAAATATTAAATACACGCGTGATCGCGCACGTGCGATATCCAACGTCCTCTCCCTTTTCTGCGTTTCACTGCGTTCTTTGCTCCCGCCAACTAATCGCTTAACGCGACATTTTCCACGCTTACACGGTCGACTTTTTTTTTCTTCCTTTGCTACCAATTTTACGCGTTGGAGTAACGTTTTTGCCCCCGATTCGGAATGTGGGTTTGTTTAAAGGTCCACCGCGTAATACGTAACAAATTAGCGAACGCAGCATTGGCGAAGAAACCACCATGCTACAAAAAGATAGCCATTCGCACGGCTGACTGTCACTGCCAAGGTCTCATGGGGGAGACCGATTGCCAGTCCAGTGGCTAAACTACTCGGTTAACTCGGGCCTTTGATCCGCCACTCTACTCTGCTCTAATTTGTACAACGCCCGTGCGTTTATTCGCTAGTGAAAATTCCAGCGTTCCTTCGCAGCCGCGTGATTTGTACCTTGAGAAGTAAATTAACCGGAAGAGAATCTTCGAAACAGATTTATCTACTTACGTCGTCGTTGTCACGTAAACTTGATAGCCGAACCGTAACACGACTATTAACTTTGTTTTTTTATTAAACTTTATTCTTCGCTTAATATTCACAATCGAGTATACACTGATCAAGTACGCGACTGGTCTGAGGGTAGAAACCGGTAAAGGTACGTTGGCTATTCTAAGGATACGGAATAAGTGAAGTTTTACTGACGATACTGAGTCTGAGGAAAGGTAGCGGAGGATGTGTCTAAGGACACGGGACCATCGGATTTGTCGATGACAATTTTGGTTAGGAAAGTGAGGGCAGTAGACCGCTTCCGTCTGGATAGTAAGAAGGTTGGTGGACCAGGAAGGATTTTAGCCGCCCTCGAGAGAAAATTGCTAACGGAAGATACTAAACGTGAGGAAAACTAACTTTTCCGTGTCAACCCGTAGCAAGCAATAAATGTAATGGAAACCTAAAACAAAAGATACTTGTTTGGTCTGACGGACCTTAACTATGAAAATGCCAAGACCCATGGAGGGTCCTTAAGATTATCGAGGATACGCGTCAAGGATGTGCAGACATCTGGCTGCCATTTTGCCCGGGGTGTGTGGCCTGGTCTCCGATGTGGATCGATGTTACGTCGTCGTCGTCTTTCAAACAGATTCCGAACGTTCGAGATGCATCGAGTACACTTTGACGCCTCGGTGCTATCGTTCGAAGAATAAACGCGGCGATAACGCGGCAGCAAAGGTGCGAAGGTAATCGCGCGTTCCGCTACCGTCGACGATGATCGATACCATTATCTGTGAGCAAACACGAACGGTTTTGCTCGGCCGGTTCGTTGACCCGTGAGACGAGAGGAGCGCGCGCGGACGCGAGTGAATGCGAGTGAACGCGGAACAAAGAATCGCAGGAGAGTGGCGGGCGCGATGGCTCGCGAGCGGCTCGAGCTTCGGAAAAACGAGACGTAGATGCGTACGACGGTCGCACAGTTTGTCACTGCCAAGGTCCCGCAGGATGCACGGCGAGCGAAGCGGTGACGGTAGCGACGGTAGCACAAGCTATCCGGTTAGCCGACGAAGCACGCCGCTCGTCGTTGCCTCGATGATGACCGGTCGGTGTTGCGCCGAGCGGCCGCATTGTCGGAGGCGGGACGAGACGAGGAACGTGACCCGCGAGCCAACCATCCCCGCTGTGCCACTCTGCGCCTACCTCTTCGTCTCGACCATCTCGCGGTTAAAATAACCGCGAGGTGAAAAGTAGCGAACAGCTTCGACGAGTACGAACCGTCCACCGATAGAATCCTACGCGCGATTTCATCGTCCGGCAACGGCGACCTCGACCGAGCTCCCCGTTGTCGTTCCGCGTACCGTGACAGACTCGACGGGTTGAGTCACGGAGAACGATGACGGTCGAGAAACAGCGACTACGTTTACACGGAGGAAGAATCTCGAGAAACGGCGACCCGTACGCTAAGCGGTTTGCACCGCGGTTGCATCGACAAGTGCGCCAGAGATACGAGCGAACAACTCGACGATCGAGAGGTCGCGTTTCGATCATTATGCGAGCGACGAGTAGGCATTCGCAGGCAGCCGTCACTCCAGACTACGCTCTCTGCGTCCTATCCCCGAGACGCAACGACCTTTCGATCGGCTTTATTGCTCGCTATTACGACCATCTATATCGATTTGATCTCGCCCGGATATTTTAAGAACCAATTGCTTCGTTGTACATTGTTCGTGGAAAGCTTGATAAGTACGACGATAATCGACGATAATCGTTGGCAATCTCGTTTGGTCAAACATCGCGGTCAACTCGAAGACATCGGTTTCTACGATAATTAACTTACACAATTGGGCGGCCGTTAAACGTTAAAGACCAGGATTATAAAATTTCATAAAATTTTCACATGAAATTTTAAAGAGTTACTTAAACTACACTAAGCTCTCGAATCTCGTGAATTTTTATATTTCATATTCCACCGTTTTCTTTTTTTTTTTTTTTTTCTTTAACCAAATCATCGAAGCTCTTTTATGAAACACTCTCCTTTTCAGCTTCGACCACATCGATATAATAAATAGAATAGGCGAAGTAAGCAGTAACAACGAAGCAGAGACTTTTTTCTTTGGTCCTCTGCTATCCAAGGATTTAGGTCTTTGACCTAAAAAGCTGTACTTTACGCATCGAAAAATCGCGATCTCAACTGTTAGATCTTCTTAGCGTCTTTCTGTATTATCTCGTATCGCGTTCTAAAACATTTCCGCGAAGCTATATTATGTCTGCTTATGTTTTTGTATATTCTCAACGTTAAACGGATTTCCCCGTTTTTTCGAATAAATTAAATTAGATTAAAAAGTAAATTAAATTTCTAATTGAAGACGCATTACCGTAGCGATCTCCTCTGCGTGCCGTCTTTCGAAGAAACGATTAATTTCTATGGACTGCATCAATTACATGTACGTATGTACGTGTGTAAGTACATACGTATGTATATTTCTAGAATGTAACGTGTAGCTTTCAGTGAAAATATGCTTTTCAACGATTCGCGCTCATTAGCATACTTCCTTTACCTTGACGCGTACAATCGGTTAACGCTCTGATTAATAGGAAAATGATAGACGGCTTTTGCTTCGTTCCGAAACGATCACCTTCCTTTCGATTCCTCTTCCAGGGTGTTTGCTATATTTTCTGTATTCTCTTTTTCTTTTTTTTTTTTTTTTTTCAACTAGCCTCGCGTTTCAACGGCGTTCGACGAATCGCTCGGCGACGATTCCGCGAGTAGATTCCACCAAGATATTTTTCATCGCGATATCGATAATTCTGACTAATAATTATGACGCGTGTCGTTAAAGAATCAAGGACGAACACGGCTGCATTAACGTAGTTGGAAAGATAAGGCACAACCTGTAAGACCTAATAAGGAGAGAAACAAGAGAATACAAGAAAACGTGCTTCCATCTGGAACAAAAGTCACGTAGAAATGCTTAACGCTCCAGCGCAGCGCGTCCACGTAGCTGTTCCTACGCTGTTTCTGATCCAAACTACGATTACACACACGCCACGAATATTCCTGATCGGCCGAATTTCCACGATCGCTTCGTCTCGAACGAGGTCAGCGTCGTACCTCTCCTACGCTTCGACCGAACGAGAAATTGGAATTTTACCATCTGCTTGGGAACCGCTTAAAATTCTACCGTTCAAATAAACCAGTCGAAAACGCCAACATATATAGGGGGAGAAAGAGTTAATTTTCACGAGGCGCGTTCAAACTTCCCGTTGATGGAAAACCAAACAGAGTAGGGGAAACCTGGGTCGGATCTCCGAGCCAGTCCCGGTGAATCGCGCGAGTCCGTCTAAAGACAGCTTTCAAAAAAACTGTGCTTGCCAACCAAACTCGGTCTTCCTTTTCATCGAGCGGAGACGCGATCTTTCGTATCTCGCAGAGAAGTGTTTGCTGAGCAAAGATTACGATAAAGCCGACAGAGTTGAAGCAACTCGGTAAAATGTTGACGTTGCCCCGTTGCACCGAGCCAGCGCGCTTCTTTTCAGTCCTCGGCTAACGAGTAAACGCGATAGCGCTCGCTGACGATGATAAGTAAATTAGAGGGCGGCACGGACTGACCAAACGTTCGAACGATCCTATCGATACGCGACACGAGAATCGCCTAATTTCTATTCGCACGAAGGAGGAAGGATAGTAAGAGGAAGGCACAAGGTGCGATAAACTTTCGAGAGATAACGGATAAGATAATCATGGTGATATTAGCTGGTCCTATTTCTGTAAATCTCTCGTTACAGACGTCGAGGATGTTCGGCAGGAATTTTTAAGACTGGCAGCCACAGTAGGTATCGTAGTTAGGTTTAATTGCCGCAATTACGACGATATTATTAAGAGTTTGAATCTTTGAAATCCTACTGCATAGACGAATCACGCGCGACATCACGTTGGCGCATAAAATTCTTAGAGGTTTCGTAAGTTGCACGTCGATGGTGCATTTAGTCTCCATAAATCGTGCCGTCGAGAAGAATGCGAAATTACTTGCTGTTAAACGCTGAGCAACATCGCGCGGCTTATGGCTATCACAGCTGTTTTAATAGGGCGATAAATTTCGCTAACTCCGCCCATCGCAAACTGATACATTTAGTCAACTTACGGAACATCTATGGATCCTCTTTAAAACAGATTTTTCTAACTTTCCTATTTTGTCTCTTAATTTCATACCTCGGTTTCTTTTTCCAAATTGCTACTTTCTTTTTTTATTTTTACCATCTTTCCCTCACGTTCTATCTTTTCAGTGTCTCTAAAAGAATTTCTCTTTTCCCGTGAAACTGACATATAAATAAATAAATAAATAATTCGTAATATAAGTTGAATATCGAGGAGATGTACGTGCGTATATTCGTGAGAAAATATTTTTCATAAAAAATGATCTCCGGGAGTACTCGATCGTCTAGGGAAAACCATAAGAAAATTGCTACTTTACGGTGTCTGGGGTTGCCGTCTGCGAAAAGATAGGCGCGCAGCCACGGAAGGGCAAAGCTGGAATCGCGATATATTATTTAAACGCGAGACGAATTATTTGATCCTGCTGTAAAAATGTTACGAGCCTGAGCAGACAAATAAATTTTTCACGAGCGGACGCGACCAGCCACTGCGGACGAATATAAACCAACGAATTATCGACCAGTTTTCTCCGACCCTTCCATCTTTCCTTCCTGCCTTTTCCTCGCTTCCTCGTACCCTTCTCTCTCCTCTTTCCGCCGCTCTGGCTCTTTCAACCGTCCCATCTTCTTACGCCATCCGTTACGTTGTCTCCGAAGCGAGGTCGTTCGCGGATCGATCGTATTTTCCTTTTTTAATTAAACCGCAGCGGAACAACGTTTACAGGCGACGGTCCGATCTTTAAACTTTACGTTTTCTCGCCTATTAACTTCACGCGCGACCTTTACTTAATGGCCTCCTCATCTTTCGTTCAACCTTATCGTCAATGCGCGCGTAGAAATGTTTTTAATGGGCGTTTTAAAAGTCTCGTTAACGCGACGCGCATAAAACGTCCACATATCGATCCTCCTATTCCGTATGACTCGCTCTCGTCTGACAAATCCGGGGATGACAAATCCGATTCAAAATAACGGGTCGTTACGAAATTTAGATAAGGGGTGCAATGAGTCACGAGTCGCAAGATGAGGAATCGCGATAATCTTAATCGATCGTGAAGATAGCGAGATAAGCGCGAACAGATAGAATAAGCGATAACGATCTGTAGCTCGGTTCGTTTTAGAAAATGCATCTCGAGAGAAACGAAACGCACGAACCTTCGCAGACGTTCCTTCCAACGAGACAGGTCGAACGATAACACCGGTTTTTCGATTATTCGGTAGGCCTTCGCGTGGTCGACACGAAAACGCGATTCCCTTGCAAATATAATTATCGACTCCCGAGCATCGGCCCGGTATAACGAATCTATCATCTATCTCTTAAATGTAAGGCTATCGATCGGCTGATAGACTCGCCTAATATCCTACGCAAATTCGATTTTTACGTCGTTACTCGTCTTCCTTGAAATTCTACTCTCTTTAAACGCGAATACCATCCAACCAATTGTCTTTGTACATTGTAACGTGATAACTGTTAAGCAGTTTCGTACTGCCAACGACTTCTTTTCTAAATGTTTAGGTTTGTTCAAACTATCGGCTCGCAAAACGATCCGCAATCGTTAAACGTCAGTCGTAAATTCCATCTTGTGATTTTATTTTTCTCCTTTCTCATTTATTCAAACTTTGACTGCCACGTTAGTCATTGGCGACCGGAGCGCTTGAACTTCTTGCAATTGTAAAAATTATACGGAAATTAACAATTAGGGAATTTTGAATATAATCGATAAACAGAAGATACTTTGAAAGAAAAATTGAGCAGTTAAATATTTTCATTAGAACATCGATAAAAAAAATGAGAACAAAAATTGCATCTACCTTTGAGGAATAATCTACGAATATTATTATAAACACAGCTTAGAAAATAATCGTAAATGCTGCTTTATAATCATATAATTGAACTTAGAAGAGAGTACATGCCTTACTGTTATATATAGAACGAGCAAATACTGTTACTAATACCTTCTACACGCTTCAACAATATATTCTGCACGTTCTCACGACGAAATAACAAATGCGAATGGTTTGTTGAAATAAACCAAACCTCGTTATAATATGTCGCTATCAACTGTTACCAAGGCGCCACTGTGGTCACCCGTGACCATCAATAAAATAAACGGTCCATCGGGGAAGAATGTTGTCTCACATCGTCAATTTATTATTATTTTGCTCGTTGGCAGACGTTCCAACCTAAGCGTGCGGAGTAAAATAATGCTATATGAAGCCACATTAAAATCTGTTTGGACCTATGGGATCCAACTATGGGGAAGAGCGAGTAATTCCAACATAGAAATTCGTCAACGATTCCAATCGAAAACTCTAAGATCCTTAATAGATGCACCTTGCTATGTTACCAACGAAACGATACGTCGCGACCTTAAGATACCTACAGCTGAAGAAGAAATATCCAAATTCAGTAATAGATATAATATAGAAATTAACAACCACCAAAATCCACTAATTACTCGATTACTTGACACGACGGATCAGATCCGTAGGCTAAAAAGACATTACCCTGTAGATTTAAACATTAGATTCAGCTAGAACCAAACATACGATAATCATTTATTACTCACGTTGTAGTACCCCGCCAGAATAATTTTATTGAGATATGTATAATTTTATATGCTAGACTAGGTTAGGTATGTGAATATCAGTGTGTGGAAGTGTGCTATGTGCGGCGTCTCGAAGACAAATGAATGTAAACTGTTCAGTCGGTTAACAGTCGGGTATGAAAGAAAGTGCTGAGACGCGTGCAAGTGAGTATCGATGAATATCTTTGAAATCGTTTATCAAATAAACGTATAATTATTCTAATATAAATTCCAAGTGTAAATTTAGTATTTCTATACCAATATTTCGGCCATTAAGATGCAAAATTCTCAACAAATTTACTTATAATTCTCAACGAGAATCGATCGCGGACTACTCCCAAATAGAAAGAAAAAATGATGTGTTTTGAATAATAAAAATACTCCCGTGACGTCCTGAGCGAGACATGTGATTTTGGCGTGGCAGTCAAAGCGTTAAAACGCCAGTCGTAAATTTCATCTCGTGATTTTCTCTTTCTCCTTTCTCAATTATCTAATACCACTTGTTATCTAATATCGTTATTTCTGTTTTCTTTTCCAACTCCGGCTTTTACGATACTCTCTTGTAATACGTAATCACCACGCGTACAAAAGAATTCTCCCTGCAGTTAATTACAAAGAAAAATCATTATCACCAAACGGGCTTTTCCGATTGCCTCGGGGATACGCTCCATTTAACTCGTGGAAAGAGAAAACTTTGAGACGATCGTTGGCGAGAAGTGGCGAATCCGCGAGGAAGCCGGTGTATCGAGAACGACGTGCGTGACGCGCGAGACGGTGTCGCGGATTCGGATTTCCTGTTCACCTTGCAAGAAATACTTAGAGCAGCGGCGCATTCTTGAAAACGACCGGCAAACTTCTCAGAAGGAAGGACGATCGACTCGCGGCAGACGAAATCTCTCGCGTACCACCGATTACGAATCCGAATTCGTATTAATCGCTCGACGATCGAGATTTTCGGAATCGGTGACTCCGTACGCGAAAACGAGCGTGAAAGGAGTGACGACATCGATGAATCATTCGCGTCTCTAGCCGTTAAACGTCATCAGGAAGGCCGCGTTGTCGCAGGCCAACTTCCCAGCAGTTTACGAGGTTGTTCGTACGTCGTGAATACGAGTTGACGCAGCTGTAATTCGCGCGATAGACCAGCGAGAACGCAAAGGTTATCCAGCTAAACGTATATAGTCGTAAGCCACACACGGTTTAAAATCCAAGCGGCGTTGGATTAACCCGTTCGAGAAGCAGGTCAGGACTGGCCTAAAGCGGAATCTCGACGTTGATAAAGCTTCGGATTTTAACGGACGAGCCGCGAGGTAGGAGATATTTGCGGATATAGAAATCTGCCACCGAGTTGCACGATAGGAGACCGCGCGGCGAGTTATCAAAGTTTTATCGAGATATCGCGCGCGGCAAACCCTCCAGGGAATCACGAAGAAACGTATACGATGAAATACGCGTATTCAGTCGACCTTGCTCGTCCAGAGAATGGTTTCGTTGTGCTATTTCCGCCTGGCGTATCGGACGCGAGCCTACCGCGTCGAGTTGGCGTTGCAAAATCTTCCACGAGATGAAAAAACGTGACTTTTTCTTCCGATCGCGGCCGTTTCGTCTTTCTCTACGTGTCGGGGCCATTCCACGCGAGGCTCTCTATCTTTTTACCTGCGGCAACAAACGACCAGAAAGAACACGCACGGCTCGAAATGGAACAAAAGAGTGGACTTATCGACGCGAACGTTCGCGAGGCGTCGCTCTACTTTAGATAAAGAACGGATATACCGGTTTGAGGCCGAACGAACGTCGCGTACGCGCAATTATCGCGTAACGTTCGGTTACGTTTCGAGCCGCGTCTAAGGGAAGTTCAACGCGATCGTTGGCCGGCAATTTGTAAATACACCGACGCGTCTCGCTGGTAGCGACCTGCGCGATGCAACGAGCGGCGTATCGTACGACCGATCGACGTTCGATCCGCAACTTTGCTGCGAGTGTTCGTCCTGTTAGGTAACCGGAGATCGACGATACGCTGAATTATCTCGTTACGTTCCTTTTTCGTTCGCTCGTGCGTGTACTGGTTCGAACGTGCGTGAGAAACGCGAATGAAACGGAAACTCCGGCGGTGGATGGATCGACGACCGGAGAATCGGCTATTAAAAAAGCGGCGAAGAGAACTAGGTATCCGAGCGAATTACGCGACTAAACGGCAGAGCCAAGTTCACGAAGGATTATAGAGGAAGGATGGCGCGTTACGCGATGATGAGACGGTTTTTATCGAATCGCGCGATCTCGTCGGCATTTTTTTCTTTCCGACAACGTCGCTTACAGTAAGCCGAACGCTAAGAAAACAACCAACGATTCGCCCGAAGAGATTGCACGCGCCGTTTAACGGCCACTGTCGTGTTCCCACTGCCATTAACTCGCTCGCGATTTCTTGCCGCTCGAGATTACGATCTTGGCCGTCTTCCCTTTTTGCCCTTTTTCTTCGTTTTGCTCGTTTCGCGCGTCGAGTTAGCGCCCCGTCCCTTGCAAACGAAGTTTTTAGCTTCTAATGGAATCTCTGACGCGGCAGTTACGCCACGACCAAGCGACCACGCTGTTGCTACTACCGCGTCTAGCGTAACACGGTAGAGATTCGACGAAGGTAAATCCCGAGAACCGTCTCGAGTTGGTCTACGTCAACTGCTTGCGTATCGTTGGTTTCACGGTAAATGTTACCAAACTGTGCGACAGCGCCAACGGTCGACGATTACGATACGTATGCCGGGAGTTTGCGTTACGGCGAGGCCGAGGTCGCAAGGGGAAAAGCAAAACCTCGCTCGCATCCTTTGATATTGCAAAACGTTTGACTATCGGCGCGTCGTGAACCGGTTTCGCTCTAGATGCAGCACGGGATTAAACTGAAAATTCCCGTGACTGCGCTAAACGGACGTCGAAAATGGCAGTAAAAGGAGTGCCACTAAAAATTACTCGTTTCGACGGGCTGGGTGAAAGGAGATTAAGTGGTATAAAGGCTGGCACGAGTGCCGTCGTAGTTCGTGGCGGTGAGTAGCACTCGACACCGGCGACGTACGCACCTGGAAATAGCTGCAGCGTTAAATAACACCGTTTGCTCGCTACACGTGCCCGTACGCACACGTTGTCTCCAACGTCCTGACCCAACCATCCAACCTCGGCCGCTTCTCCTTTTCTTTCCTTTTTATTTCCGATACAATCTTTTTACTTCGACAGGTTCGTCTATTTTCCAGCCGCCTCTCTCCTCTTCGTACATCCTTTCGTTCTTTCTCGCGAAACAGGAGAAAATAGTACGACGGTAAGATACAAGTACATAGTACATAAATAGTGCATAGTAGTAGAATTAGCTGACCCGTTTCCAGCGACCGAACACGATTCCGTTGTGCCCAAGACCGGTCGCTTGGATCTCGACGATTCGAAGCGTCTGGTTCGTTGCAAATCTCGCCAAATATAGAATGCAATCCTTTGTTTCGCCCGCGAGATACAAAATTCCTTCAACGTTATGCGATATTCCCGCTCGGTATCGCGACACCGTGTTTGTATCTGGCGTTCGCGTCGCCGACAGATTCGAAAATGCTCCTTTGTCCGAGATTCTCGCTCCAACGAATACCGACATCCATAGAAGATTACGCGTTTGTTATTCGTTCGTCTGTTAATCGACAAACGGGTCGTATTCATTCATAAGCAAATGGAGGTCCTCGTCGTCTCGAAAAGGTGTCCTGGCTTGCATCGGAACCGAAAACGCAGCGTTGAAACGTCGAAAGGCGTAAAGGGAGAAAGTCGTTTAAACGTTCGCCGTGATTTACGTCGAGCCTTTAATTAACGTTACCCTTCTTTTTTTTTACGCGCCATCAACCCGTTGCCGTTTCCTCGAAATAGCAGCAACCTGGGCCGTCTGTCTTCCCACGGGACGACAGCCCCCGGGTTAAACCGACCAAATTTGTTTACGAATTTCCATCTCTGTTTTCAATTCCATCGACGTTTCGTCCAACGTCTAAGTTACGACGTACAGGTTTATCGCCTGCATCTGCGTTAATTAACGATGGTCGCGTAAATCGCGTGCCTCCAACGATCGAACGTGCGACGCAAACGTAGAAACGTTGGAAATGCTTCGGAAATCCTTGATCGACGATCGTTTCCGCGTAAACGTAAATGCACACGTGTATCTTAGCGGACGATCTCGCTGCGACTGTGCGTCTTTCCTATTACGAACGACAAAGAGGACAGACATATACGACGATATCGGAGTGGAATCGCTCGTGGAAACGTGGCTCGCGTGCATTCAGGACAAAGGTGTCGGGACGAGACACGCGCTTACGCGACGAAGCAGCGATTAGTCGCGCTCGATTGCGTTTCAATTATCGAAACGAAAGAAAAACAGAGTGGAAACGAGCGCGAGTTTTTCCTCGGCGCGCGATGCCAGCTATTTTCGGTCAAAGTCCGCGCGAACCCGCGTCTTACGGAATAAACCTACAAACAGCGGAGCAAGGAGCGAGATTACGCCAGACTTTGAACGTATAAACGGGTCGACGGGACGGTTTACGCGGTTAGAAACTAACCATTCCGCAAAAATCTGACCAATAATATTTACCGCTGCCAGAGTAACGAGGTACTCGTTTCTCGTACGAAGATACGTAGGAAGATGCGCGTGTCCATAAAATCCGTGCATTTATCGAGAAACATACGACCTATCGATGAAAGTGCGGATATTTCGGACATCCTCTTTCGCGTCGATCGTTTCGTCCCGATTTACGTTTCCCTGCGCCGTGTACGTCGCGCGGTTGTCGCTCGACGCGCGTAAAAGGTGTGCGCTAGGGCCAGCATTGCTTAGCCAGGACGCGTCGCCGAAGAGTACGGAGAAAATCGAGGCGTGCGTGTCGAGCGTTCCTCGTCGTCCGTCGATACGTCGCGCTCGATAGGTCGAAAACCGTTAAAAAGCTTTCGTATTCTTCGGACGCGCGTGATCGCGCGACCCCTCGCTGAGTAAGTTCTGCGACGCGTGAAACAGGATTTTTATGGGCCGACTGCCCAAACGAAACCTCCGACGTATTGCCCGACTAAAGTTTCCGTTTTGTGGGTGCTGACGCGTAACTTTAGACTTTAGACGAAACAACGACAGGCCGAGGTCTGGCGACGCGTCGGCTTGCACCGTGTTGGAGCGACTGTGCTAGTGTTACGTGTCGTACAACGGACGAGGCGTTTAGTAGCGAGAGTAGGAAACGTGAAAGGTTCGCTCGGTCCCGGAGGACGAATCGCTAAACGTAAAAAATTCAGCGCGTCTAGCGACGGTACAAAGCGAGACGGTCGTGTCACCGTTTCGGCTCGGTGGCGTCTTAAACGCTGAATCTTCTCGAGTAGCTCGAGCAGGAGGGTCGACTCGACTTTGACGAGATCGTCGGTTTCGCGGACTCCGCATAACCGAGAAACCATAAATGATAATAAGAACGCGCGCGGAGGAAGCGACGAGGTGACCGGATATCGAACGACGTGGACGGACGGTATCGACGGACAGACGGGCGAATAGAAGGGTGAATGGATCGAGAGAGAAGAAACGAGGGTCGAGGGAGACGTAGGCATGGCAACCGCATCAACCAACCAACCAGCCAACCATCCATCCATCCATCCATCCATCCATCCATCCCCCAGGCGAGCGTACGTTCGAGCCATCCAGTTTACAGCGTATCGCGAGTGTCGGGAAATCTGACACGGACCCACGCTAAAAATACGCGGCCTGTTTATACGAGAGCGTGTGTACACACCTATGCGGCGCACGCACGGTGAACCTGGAAACGCTGCTGCAACGCGGGTCGTTTCACGATTCCGCGATTCCCCGTTTTCTGTTTTCCTCGTCCTGTGCCTCTCGTCGCGGTTCGTCTCCTTCCCTTTCGTCCCAGGTCGCATCGAGAAACGTACGTTAACGTTACGCGTCAACCCGCTGCGTTTTTACGGCCGGCACGCTGCGACGCAGCGGCGAACGTTTTACGACGAGCGCGCGTGTTCACGGTTATTCACCTCGGCGAACCGATAGCTTCGTCTCGCGGTCGTCGCGGATCACCGACTTTCGCGAAATATCGAACGCAACCTGCTGTTTCTTCGCGCGACGCTTCTCGGCGACGCGCTATATACGCGGCTTTCTGCCAGTCGCCAGATTAAAAATAATGCACCCCAAGCTTTAAACGTCTCGCGGAAAACGTACGAGCTGCGTGAAAAATCGTCTGGCCGTTTCGCTCGCCCGTCGACGATGCCGATGGAACGATCCGCGAGTCAGCGGAATGTGCACGCCGCTAGAAAAGCTGCCAGTAGAGGGGAGAGAACGAGCGATTCGTTCGTCTCTGGCAAAGCAAAGAGAAAAGGCTACGTACGTACTTCGAAGCGTCAGAGGTGCAGTTTGATTCCACCGGGAAAAGGATCAAATCGTAGCTCAAAATCGAAATACTCGCGCTGTCCACCGTGCACAGTGTACGACGAACGGCGATTTATTGGCGCAAAAACAGGGAACGAACAAGGACGTAGCGGATTTATCGCCTCGACGACTACTCGAGGTGCTGCTGTCGCGCGGAGCGCATGAGACGAACGAACAAATAGCAAGGATATCGAGGAAAAAGGGACGACGAAAACTTGCACGGGTCGAAGAAATGAAACGATTTCGCCAGCGAAAACCCATTGGCAAAGAGTGCACGCTTTTAACGAAAACGAGCAACGAATTTTAACTGCGTTGACTTTGGAGCTTTCCGACGATATATCGCGAGAAATCGAAACGATCTACGACCGGCCACTGGTCTGGAACATCCTTCGAGTTCCTCCGCTTCGATATTACGATACGATTAATTTCTTCCCGATCTATAGCTAGTTGAAACGAGAAAAGTCCTCGTGGTGCGAAGAAACCGCGAGTGGATGCACGGGAAGAGCGGCGGAGCGAGAGAACGGACGATCAGCGCAGAAATTTTTGCATGTCGCTTCACGCATGGACGAGTCATCGCGCAATAAAAGAATTCTCGGGCTTTCCCGTTCCTTCCGGTTCACGGTCTCTCATTGTTTCTTCGGCGAAACGCGCTTTGCCAAGATTTACCTCGTTCTTTTATTCCTTTGCAGCGCCTCGCTCACGAACAAAACGTTTCTTACGACTGTGAAATCGACGTAAACGACTTTCGTCGCGTTCTACCTACGAACGTAATATTATCCGATAGGATTGTTACGTTGTCGGAATATACCGCGTGTAGTTTAATCGAATGGATTCGCCACTGATGAAGCGTACCGGTATTCCGTAAGTTTGCGGGGCAACGAATCGCGCTATGGAGCTGAGATTCGCGTTAAAAACGAGGATCAACCGAATAAACGCAAAAGACGAAGACGAGTCGAAGAAAAAGGTTGAAAGATGGCCGGCTAGAGATTCGCCTTTTACGGCAATAAAGCGAGTATTCGTAAAAGAGTTGAACGCGAATCGACTGCGCGATCGCTCGATCTCGATATAAGGAACTAACTGGTCGACGTGTCTTTTTCCTCGGGTTTTTCATTAACACCGAGAGCCGCGTGGATGCGCGCGGTTTCCCGCATTGTCGCATATGGCTGCGCGTCTGCACAAACGCACCGAGAAACGCTCGCGCGATCACGCTCGCGCGGTTCGCTCTATAAGGATTAGCACGGGATTTCTAATTGCAGAAAAGACGATCGATCGACCGGCGTACGAGAAGAAAGCCAGCCGTTTCTTCTGCCCTAGAATTCGGTCTCCTTTGTCCTGGAATCCACGTCGATATCACAGCTGAGATTTATTTTCCAGCAGCGACACATCGTCTCTATCTGCTCTCCTTTCACTTACGTTAGCCGACGTTCCGATCATTAGCTTCTCTTACGGAGCGCTCTATCTAACGCCAGCTAACGCGTGTACACAATCGCGTCGATATACGTGCGTTTACTTTGGCTACTTTGCGATCGTCTGGAATCGCGATACGATTGATAAATTCGCAATACGGTTTAGGTAAGAAGGCGCGCGTTTGATGATCAACAACGGGCGCCGATAATAGCTAGGCAAATTTAAACAGAGGCAATTGTTGCCGTTGGATCGGACCGCTTTGAAGACACCGACTCGCGTTATCTCTGCCAGTAACGCGGACGGACGTTTATACTCGATGGAAACGACGTAACTGGAATTTTAGCACGCGTGCACAATTCTTCGCGCTTCTCTTCGCTCTGACCAACCAAGAAGCGTCGTGTGATTCATCGTTGCGTCCAACTCGTTAACTTATCGTTATCGCGCGACATTGAGCCATCGATCGACTAATTGTCTCAGGAAATCAATGTTTATCTACGCGCGATCCAATTCTCTACAGATACGGAACAAGTTAAACGCGTCGACTTTGCGTCTTCCATCTTTCGATTAATTGTCCGCTATTCTTAAACCGACGCAACCTCGCACAGACGTTGGCGCATTTGCATAAAAAGCGAAACAGCGGCCGCGTACAGAAATTTCCAGGCGAGCGTCTACCGATAGAGCAAACGCGTTTCCTCGTTAAAACGGAACGAGCCGCATACGAAATGAGAACCGCCGTGAAATTCGAAAAGAAAGAAAGGAAGAAGGAGAAAGAGGTCTCGCTATTGACTTTAGCCCTGAGCGAGTAGATACGGAATTACCGCGGCCAGATATTTCCCGACCGTTCTCCCAACTTTCAACCGCTCTACTATACTGGTACTCTTTCCATCGAGAGTGTTTTAACAACGCGAAGAAAATTCAAGGACTTCGCGGCCGCGGCAAGTCTCGTGGGATCGAAAAGTTAGCCGTGTTCGAGTAACTCTTCGGAGGAAACGAGTTTTCTCGTTGGTCTCGCGTTCCCATCGAATTAACTACGCGTAAGAACGCGAGTTCTCGGTGACGACGTACGTCACCCTACCGACGTCGACGTTAATCGCGATTTAATTAATATCTTCGCCGCTTACGTGCAACGAACGAAAATATAACAAAGATACCACGTACCGAACGAACACGCGCGATCCCCAAACGAAGCTCAAACTTCGTCGTTCCCCGAACGAGAGATAAGGGCCGCGTTGTAAACGACGCAACGTCTCGTCCGCTGGAAGTAATTTCGTCAGACGGATTTTTGTCACCGCGGCAAAGCGTAACACGGTTGTCGCGTACACGGTGGGGAAGGTGATCGAACGCGCGACTACTGTTCGATGAAACCGTTGTTACGGGGTAATACCATCAAACGTATATATTTATAGATGCACAGAACGCAGAATGACCGCCTACATCGAAAACTGCATTCTAGCCAACCTGCCCGCCGACGGCGACCCAGTTATGCATCGGCGTTCTCGAATTTCTACTTCGAGACGTCCGTCGTCGTATTCTATTCGCGTATCGATGAAACGACGAACTCCGAAACGCTCGTAAACGCGACAGATCGTCGGTCGGAACGATTTCTCGGTATTCCAGGCACAAGCAACCCCCTATGCGCGTGCTTCTCCTCTCGAGTATCGCATATCGCGTGCGAAACGATTAGAATCGCGTAAACCAAGTAATCCGTGGAAGCGTTTTTACGTGCTGAAATTCAATACGCCCCGTCTTGGAAACTTAAATCGTTTTAAATCGGACATTACGAGCGACGAGACTCGCGACGTTAAATTGCCGCGACCCAAATTTTTTCTTCGAGTGGATGGTCGTTTCGCCGATGCGTGGTAAACGCGAGGTGCCCTCTTCCTTGCGGCCAGCTAGCGTTCGTTACGATTCCAGGGACGAGAGACGCGAGACGAGCGTAGATTTAGCTTAATGGCCTGGGAACCGGGCGCGAGAATTATCCTCGAGCGGAAAGTACGGTAAAATGGTCAACGCGCGTGTTCGTGCGCGTTGCTGCTCGTGCAACGGGAACCGTCATCAGACGTCGCGAATGCAAAGAACCTCGTGGGCTTCCAGCCAGCCTTTCGAAAGTTTCACCCCACGCGAGCCAAGCGACCAACCACCGCGCTTCGATGCACCGTTTTTTTGGCGGAACGAAACGACACAGCTGCTTCGTAACTTTACGGGGCTTTTACGAGGGAACCGCGTACGCGGCGCGTTGACCGTCGCTGTTACGATCGCCAACGCGTTATCGTCGTCGCTCGAATAGACGTACTACTCGAAAGACGAACGCGCGGTAGCGATCGTCTCGTTGCGTCCGATGTATCTTTGTTCTTGGCCGTACGCGTAAACGACGATCGGTAACTAAGTGACATAAAATACGTACGGGCTTCGAATTCGAATTTAAATAGAAAAATCTGTACGCAAACGTGACGATTACTGACTTTATCTGACTCTTTTCGTTGGCGAGCGAATCGATTCGAAACAATCGCGAGAAGAAAAACTCGCGTATTTCTAGCATCAAATATTTGTCGCGTAATAGGCGCAGCCCCGCTGGAATTTGTAACTGCGATGAAACCGCTTGCACCGGACTCGCGGTACTTTTTCCCCGGGCAAGCAGCGTTTAACCGGAGAAATGAATTACATCGATGTACCGGATGCAGTTGATACACCGACGATTAAGCCGGACCGTGGACCACAGCCCCGCTTTTTGTTCTTCCTTTAAGTAACCCAAATAAACATTATTTTTTTCGTGCCACCGAACGTCCACCGAAATAGTAACGATGACGCTCTTGATCCGTGAACGACGATCGCGCCAATCATTGTTCGATGGTATTTAGGAGACCGCCTATTTTCAGACCACTATTTTTGTTTTAAATGGCTTTCGCGACGTTTGCAAACCTCTGCCAACCGCAGGCACACGCGAATCCCGATGCATCACCGAACAGTCACGCGACTCTAACACCTTACTCTCCGCTTTCCTAATCGGGACGCCATTCTAAACCATATACGTACGTACGATCAAACGACCCATTATTCCATTTATCGTTCGAAAGCTCGCAGTTATTAATTTTCCAGCGCCGTTTCGGTTCTGCGCGCCGCCATATCCAGATATCGTAGAAATACTTGCAGCTGGCAAGGGCTAGATCGATCAGCGTCAGGGTCGGCCCGGCAACGAGTTCGATTTTCTATGGAATCTGCGTTTAATTAACGACCGCCGACCAGCTGCTGCATTTTCCACTAGAAATTACGAATAATTGCCGAGTTTACAGACACGGCTCGTACACTTATTTGTTTACGGGTTTTCGGGTATGGCCGTGCGTGCGAACAACGGTATCGTTCCGGTTGCTATTGTTTAAAAACGTGTACACGGTTCTCGAGCTATTCGGAAACATGGCGACGGATCTACGATACGATCGGACTCGAACGTAAGCGAGGTCGATCGAAAAATCGCGAGCAATCCGATGACGTTGGCTCATAAAAAGAGGAAACGAACGATATCCTTGTGGAAGCTGCGTTCTCTGCATTCGAGTTTCTTCGTGGCACGCGTTCGATAAACGTTCGAGGCAACGCGTAGGATAATAGTAAGCGACAACTTTTTTAATTCAACAAGCTGCGACTTTGTTGCGGCAGCGGCGGAGGATCGGGCAACTTTCGCATAGAAATTGAAAAGTTACGCTTCGCTTCGAGTCGAACTTTTCGATTCAACGGATTTTCGTCCACGTTGGAAACTTTTCCTTCCCGATTTTCCAACTTCCACCTCGGCTGTCGAATTAAGGAATCGGCGACTCGATTTCGTTTCTCGTCTTTCTCCTCTCTTCCTTCAAGCTCCGCTATAAGCGTCGTTACACCTAGCATCAATTTATTCGTCGCCAGTAATTGCCGTGCAATTGGCTACGAGTTCAAGATACGCGTTTCTACGGTCGCGGGTATAAACGAGACTCGCGATGTTCAACGCGTGACTATAATTGAATGGTAAAATATTGCGTTGGCGATCAAGTGATTCCGGATTTTGCCAATACCACCCTGTAGCGGCACTCGACAACAAATACCGCTACACGACACTAACTAAGCAACGGACACGGTAGCGAAGTGGTTAGCGCTTCATATGCAAAGGAAAATAGGAATGAAATCTATTCAATACGAGGAAAACCTAGATGGCCGCACGGCAGACACTAGGTGGAGATACACCATGGCCCTCCCCCAAAAGGATACAGAAGACAAACACAGAAAAAACACAAAAAAATATTGGTGGATACGGAATTCTCAACAAAAACAACAAGATAAAGAGCCACAGAACAGCAACGCTCACCGAATCAAAGTGTAAATATGTAAATAGATAAACAAATATTATACTAATCCCACAGAACACCCCTCCCCACCCCTCCCAGTCCATCCCCTCCCAGCCCCTCCCTAATAGGCTAGCGAACTGTCCTGTTTTTGCGTCCAGGCTTTCAGGACATAAATTAAAATATCGTACATAAGCACAGCGCAACAGCGGCTTAATTTTATTTTATTTAACAATAATAATCTTAAAAAAAAAAAAAGAGAAAAGAATGTAATAATGCATGGCTACGTCGTACCGCCGCGTATCGGTACTCTTGCCTGTACCACCCTACAATTAGAATTCAGCGTTTATTCTGGAAAAAAAATGATGTAAAAAAATATGTAAATAACTTGGAACAAATAAACAGAGATAAAAAAAAAAAAAAGTGGTTAGCGCTCTAGGTTTCGAACGTTCGGGACCTGGGTTCGATTCCCGGCACCCGTGATCCTATTTTTTCTGCCACGCATCAAAATAAAAGAATAATTAGCAGTGCCCCAGCACGACATCTACAGCCCGGCAACTACTACTATCATCGACGACAACATAACGCCACACACATCTCTACGACCCAATGACAAAATCCGCAATCACTTAGTTGCCAACCCAATAGTTCGTAACACCATCTATTATATCGAGAGATGGTCCATGCGACGTCCTTCATTGTCTGGCCGTGAAGGATGCCCTCAAATAAACCTAAGGAACCACCATAAAAAAGAATCCTTTCAACTTAAACTCTGATCCTGCCAAGTATTTTCGGTTTTATGGGTGGTCCTTAAAACAGTCCTTAGATTTATTTATTACTCGTTCTTACAAATTACGGAGAAAGCGGATATTTGTCCAAAGGAAAAGCAGGCTTTTCCCATGAACAAGGTCACCCACGAACCACGTCGGTAGCGCGGGTCATAACCAATGGGCATCGCGGATCGTATCTTCACTTTCCTGACGAAAAGTGTGAACGCGAATCAACGCGTTCTTAGTTCAAAAGGCACAGCCACAGCGACCTTTCCTCCGTAATAACGCGAGAACGGACTTCATTTCTTCTGTTACACTAGGAGAGTCAACTACTTCTACTACACTAGGAAAGTCAACTCTTCCTTTACGACACAAGGTTTCTACGAGATTAGTTCAGTCAATACTCCGGCATCAAGTCGACAACTGCCAAGTCATCAACGTATCTCTATCGACTCTTCATCCGTCGAACAATCGCCTATTTATATGACGCGTAACGGCGTAACTCTTCATTGTATGAAAGTTGTTGGAAATGTAGAATTTATAACCTGTTAATCGCAGTGTTATAGCACATCGATCAACGCTATTATCCCAAAAGAAACAAGGGGATGGATCTGTTCGCGGTGTCGATTATTATAATCGTAACGGGAATTTACGACTGCCGTTGGCGCGCTTCCTCGCGTTCGCGTCTCCCCGCGACTGGTCGAAAATACACCATCGATAGAGTGAACGCGACAATTACCCGATGCCACTTGAAATATCCTACGAAAGCTCGCAACCGCGTGTAGCACCCTGGGAGTTTTCTTTATATCGCAGATTTGCGTAATGCGTAATGGAAAGCAACTCGTAAATTACTAAAATACTAACTAAAATGTTGGGACAGTGACGCGAGTAGAGAGACGATGAAGAGTTGGGATACGAGAGGCGATAGGAAAAGGAAAGCGACGAGGAACAGGCAAGAAGACAAGAACCCAAATACGCGGAGAAAGACGTTGGAGAGACGCGTGGACGTTCCGGAATCTTTTTCCCATGCACGTGTACGTAGATCGAGCACGTCCACGTCGCTAGCCTCTTTCGTTGTTGCGCAAAAATCATTTGCATGACAATGAGCCAGGGCCGCGTGTCGCATGGCATAGCTCGTCGGTCGAAAAAAAAATGCGCATCGACTCTAAAAAAACCTGTGGGAAATCGAGCAGCCCGCACCGCCGGGCATCGCGCGTCTCTCGCTACGGTTCGCTCTACCAAACTGCCCGCCGACCAGTTTTTTCCCGACCCCCTTCTAGTAACAAAGTTTCGTTTCGTTTCGTTTTGTTTCTGGAACAAGCTGCAGTCAGCTCGGCAATTTCTTAGAAAGTTCGTTACCGTTAATTCGTCGATGGTTGCGTAAAAAAAAGCTTGCTAACGAACAGGTTTCGTATTTTAAATTGTACAAAAAATGAACGGAAATCCGACTTAGAAATGGACGTTCGATAATAAAAACATGGCAAGTACAGGGACGATATCTCTATATATATCGTACGTACGTACGTTTAACCGCAAAGCATGCTTATTGTGGCGACGAGTGTTTCGGATAAATTTGACGAAAACAGCTTTGTTATTAACGTCAACAGCTGCGTATTCACTTACTACATATCTACTCTCGTTATACAATGTCGTTAGGTGCGAGAATTGATTAGGAGACGCACGTTGATGAAAGCACGATGATAAATATATTGTTTCGCAGGAGCTTCTAAATGCGACGGGTAAACCGGTATACCGACAGCAACGTTAGCGAAACGCGCGTTGATACGATATTTCTTCGCGCTTATTCGTCGCGCTAAATGTACATACTTGCTTCCTGCAATTTACAGGTTGCATGTGTGGCACCCGCGACGAGTACAAATTTGCCGCGGTGTCGTCAAACGGTGCACGATGTACGTATAGTCGTTTAAACGTGTACCACGTTGGGATATCGATAATAAGCGCAAGATCGAGTTACCTAGTCGACATTCCTCGACGCCGATAATAGCCGGTATACCAGCGTCGTATCGTTTAAATCGAATCTTAAACGATTCTCGTCGGACACCGCGACTGCTACTGATACGTACGTATTTCGAGGATGCACGGAAAGCTACACGCTACCTTTTTTCTTCTTCTCTTTTTTTGCTACAGTCGCGAGACGTCCTTCGCGTGATACGTCAACAAAGCCAACGACGATCTTTCGTGGAGATCGAAGAACCGCTAACCTGTCAAAAGTGTCCCGCGTACCGTTGCCATGCGACGCATTTACGTCGTTTTCACGTAATCTAACTGAAAGGCACGATACGAAATGACCGATCGCACGCGATCGCCGTCGTCTCGAATTTGTTTCTGGAGAAACGAACCGAAGCCGGCGGCAGATAGCGTTCCGAGGTAAATAAACAAGAGCAGAACGCAAAAACCAACGTTCGTTCGTCTCGCAGGGGAAAAAATACAGAAAGAAGCGGAATGGAATTAAATTCCAATCTCGCTATACCGGCGATCGAAATTTACGAGCAATCAAGGTACGGGTGCGTGCGCGTCTTTTGTTTTTCAACTGGATTTTGCTTTCGATGATTGATAATACTTTCAGCCATATCGAGATGCACTCGAAAAAACAACGTACGATATTCTTTTTTGGCGATGACAGAGTATATAAGAGAACGCTCGTGACTATTTACTTACAGATATACACGTATGTGCATAGGTGCATAATTTGGAAGCGGTGATCGGCTGACGGACCCCCCGCGTAATCGAACGCATAACGCATCTGCGACACCATACGCGTGAACCGTTGCGACAACCTGGCGCACGTTACATACTAACCGTTCGGAAACGCGTTAATTGTCCACGCATTCTCGATAACGGCATCCGATAATTTTGTAACTTTCCTTGCCACTGTATTGTCTCATTACCGACAGCGATCTTAGATGCCTGATCGAGATTACCGCGAAAGTATACGGGATATCGTGATGCGAAAGGCTGCGCCATGAAACCTCTTTTCAAAAGAAGGGAGAATCGCGACTTAACCTAACGTAATGGCGAGCAGTAGATAGGAAAGAGAAGACAGATTTCGAAGAGAACCGAACGGAGATACCTTAATCTCGGGGCGAGTCGTTAAAATCAGTTTGGTCGGAGTGAACCGGATAAAGAGGGTGGCGACGTGGCCAACGGACGCTCGGAACAAACTCGATTCGTTGGGGATCGAAGTGCACAGGTAGTCGACATGTTCGTTTTTTCCGTGTGGCTTGACAGCAGAACACGTGAACGGAGAATTCCAACACCGGATGATTTCAACGGAACTATGGAAACCTTTGCGTAATTTACTCGCGAACGATGTTATCAAAAGGTTGCGTCGACGACTCGATCGCGAGAGGCTTTGGCTTTCGGGAAATCGGTGGCCTTCGAGGAGTTTTCAAGCATCTCGAACGGAGAATCCGAGCGTTGCTATTGGACGATATTCAAAAACGGTTGACATTACCGCGAGAAGCGGTTTCGATACTTTGTTCCTTTCAAACATGGATTTCGCGACTGGCGAAGCCGGCTGCTCGTTTTCCAATCGCGGCGTTAAATCGTCGATATCGTGTTTCGTACGATACCGACGCGTACAATACGATCCGAGAAAGATAGCCGCGTTAAATATCGTTCTACGTGGAAGGACCCCGGGAGCGCCTTTGGAGGTTACATTTCCAACGTAACGCTCTCTGACTCGCAGGAAATCGAGCAGGATGTCGATAGAACAAATCGGTTACTCACCGTTCGGCGAACGTCCGCCTCCTCGTACACGACACACTTCTCTCAGGTAATGTAACTAAACTCGCGATGTATAAAGGGATAACCGAATAATGCGAATACGACGAGGACGAACACAACACACTCACAAGTCACGAAACAGACTGAAGCTGACTGGCCGGGCACCCCTCTCTTTGACGTTGCTACGAGACCAAGGCGACACTGCCGGCCTCTGTCGGCGACACCGGAACTTTGCATCACTCGCTCTCTAAACCCGCCATATTTCAAACGCGTTCTTTTCTTTTTCTATTTTCTTACGCGATTAAATGGAAATCGAAAGAGACGGTTTAACCGATAATTATACAAAACGTGTAACGGTTATGAACATATCTAGTACTATTTATTTCGTTACATTTTAAATAAGATTCGATATATTAACAAAGTACCACAAATATTTATAACATTTACAATTTTCGCGATCTTTGGTTGCACTTTTAAACGTATATATATTTATCGTATATATTATCAAATTGCAAAATAAATATAGAAATATATTTTACACGTTTACGTGTATATGTATAACGTACGATATAACGTTATTGCCCAAAATATACTATATCTACGGAAACCGATAAATATTACTCGAGCGCTAAGAATTTACATCTTCGAAAAACAAAAAGGAGATAATAAAAGATGGAAAATTCAGATAGTTTCGAATAAACTGCTCGGACAAAGTATCTTTACGTGATTCTTTTTTTCGGCATAAATGTACCTCTGCAAACTTTAGTCGTCTACCGACTATGGCACTGCTTAACCGTTTATTTATTTAACGCAAGTGTCTTTGTCTCTGACCTGGGAAAAACGTTTATGGGAAGATACGATATCAGAACATCGTCCCTTTGCGTCATTCGAAGGTAAACGCATAGGATGATCGTGCAAATATACTTTCGTATTGCGTTATCAAATTTCTTTAAATAGTAACAGCAGCATGCACGTTTATAGACAATTTGAGCAATAACGTTGGATTATCCACATTCCGTATTACCGTTGTTGTCCTTCGGTCCTTATTTCAATACGTGCCATACGGTAACTAGCTTTCTAGGATTTTGAAGCACGGAGAACCAGTGTAGCCTTTCTGTCGACCCCCTGACTCCTTTTCCAAGCGCAACTTTACCGATGGAAGTGTCTTTCGATTTTTGAATCGACGTTATCGAATCCTCGCTGTCACTCGGATGCTCTATGGTGCTGGCGGCAGGCTCGGCAGGCGCGGCCTAAAATATTTCCCAGTTACGCGACTTTTCGTTCCCAAACTGTAAATTGTCGTCGAAATTGATACGCACTTTGCCGCGCAATACCACGAGAAATTGCACTATGTCTAATTGATTGTACGATACGTCGAACGTCAGTGTTTCGTTGAACTCCGAGTGCGAATTCGCAAGGACGAATCGGGTCTTCTTCTTTTTCATTCGTTGGCCTGTCCTTCCATTGAGCATCAATATCCTGACGTAAAAACCTGGAAACAACGAGCAGCGATAACAAAGTACGAAGAAAAAACGAAGATGCGAGTAAGTTTACGTGCGGCGCTTACTAAAGTCGTTTAAACACGACACCGGTGGAGTAAACTTCACGTCGCGTACTTTCATTACGTTTATAGTCAGTCTCTGCGCTGTGGGTAAGTAACTAATAGCTAATAAAATGTTTCCAAGCGCCTGCAACATGTAACAAAGAACGTCGTGTAAGCGAAGAGGAATCGAAGAAGGTGAAATCGAAACGTTCGATATATTTTACGCCAGTACCAAATTGGACTGCTTCATTCTGAAGTTGAACATATGAATCTCCGGACTCTGTAGAACGTGCCTCGCCTCCTTCAGCGACACCCTCAGCGTGCTCAGCTCCGTGTCGTTGGCGTATCTGTCGCGATCGTACGCCGCAAAATCGAGAATCCATTCCTAAAAAGGAAAAAACGATCGTGTTATGTAGCGAACGCAGCGAACACTTGCAGAGAAATAGAGAAACGCGTTCGATCTTCGCGGCCCGTTTTCTTCGCGCAAAATTACATATTCGACGTCGATACGTTTGTTTAAACCTTCGTTCGTTATGTAAAATATACTTTGTTCGAGCGAGTTTCACGGTAGATGCGTTTGACGAGTGACGTGTTTTTTCACCTTGAGTCGAAACAACGATAGGATACGCGCGATAAAAACGTACGTACCTTAACTTCGTGAGGTTTTACGTTCGCTACGACGAACGTTTCCTTGAAAACGGGGCTCGCCGTGTGCCTGACACCCCTCGTGCGGAAACTGTGTAATTTCTGTCGGTTCCTGTGATTCCACGATTGTTTCGTTATGTTCAGAGCCACGTACGGTTCCAAGGTGCAGTTGTATTGCTTCGGAGGAAGGCCGGATAACGCCTGCACACGGTGCAACGGTTAAACTTTCTTCTTTCGTTCAAGAAGATGTCGCGAGTCGATTAATCTCGCGATTATCCGTCTTTCTTTCGATACGAAGCGAGCTACCGCGCGTTTTGCCCGTCGCTAGAGATTCGTTAGTTCGTTCGTTGTTAACACGGCCTTTAGAACTGTACGTATAGACACAGCTGATGAAATATCGAGCAACGTCGGAGAAGTGAAACGAAACGAACCCGAGGCCGTTGAACGTCGCGAGTCCTTAGAGATTCATAACTCGATTTCCATTCTGACGAGAAAGTAGGCACAAAGGAGAATCGGATGAAAGGAAAGCGTTTATACCTCGATACCAATAACGAGTTTGCCGGTAATAGTTTCGTCGCAGGGCGGCAAGTACTGCAGGCTTATCGTCAGTTCGGTCGGGAATTCCTTTTGCTTCCTCTCGGCTTTCTGCTTATCCTTTTGCACCAAATTCTGCAACGTAACACGCGCCAATGGATCAACAAGGCAGCACGATCTCGGCTAATTAAAATGAAAATCAGCACGGTTAACGGAGCTCACCAGGGTGGACGAAGTATCGGTGCAACCGAATTGAGCGTTGTTGGAATTCCAGGAATTGGCCTCGATCGGGCTGGCGTTCTCGTCGATCGTACCTGTGCAAAAATTGATCGACGTGTTGTTAGCCAGGTTGAAAGAAGAAGAAGAAGAAGCAGAAGAAGAAGAAGAAGAGGTAAGAATCGGACAACAGACTGATAGAGGAAACGGATAAGAAACGCAATCGAAAGGTACCGTTGCTGCTGCCTTCGTACAGGCTACCCAATCTCCATGACCTGTAGCTGACATCGTTCAACTTGACGTTTTCATTCTGTTTGCTCTTGACACGCAACGGCACACTTTTTGCTTCTCTCTCTGCAAAGAATTATTCTCCGCTTTGATTATGCAATTTGTAAACAGCCGCGATTGCTCGCCGCTAATTGCGCTTTGGTTAACGTACACGTAGCGGACCGAGTGCCGATTTCTAAAACGTTCGAACGACGAGCATTCTAGGATTCGAAACGTTTAACATGGTGAATAAACGCGTGTGAAAGGTAAAAGCTGGTTAATTTTGCGATTAAAAAGCGGAGTACTCGACATTTTTAATTGGCAAGTTCATCGAACTTGTAACCACGATTTAGGTGACGCGACACTATTTGTCGGAGAGAAAAAAGATACTCGTCTGATGGAAGAATTTATCGAATTCTCGCGTTGCCTTGTGAATGGGCGTTTTCATAGCGGCGCTATCGAAGACCTGTGTGCAGTTAGTTCGCAGGATGACATACCTAATTACGTAACGTCGCGGAGGAAACGAAGGAAACGTCGTCGTTTGCATGTGTGTATAAATATAACTGTGCGAACAATGGCGTAATGTATCAACCGCCGCGAATACACACGATTCGCGATTCACCATGCAGGAATTTAAGCTTCCTTCCTTTCAGCCAAATAGTCCGTTCTTCGTTGGATAAATGTCGCTTCGAATAAAGGAATCGCGCTCCTCATACGGCCGAATAATTTTATAACCGGCGTGGCGACACGTACTAGCTGAAACGAACGCTATAAAAACGAAGGCAGGAGAAACGATCTACGATAAGTTTCGTGACCGATCCGCGCGTTCTTGTCATTTTAGTTTTTACGTAAACGCGTGCGAAGAATCTCCGTTCCACATAGCAATTGAAACGCGTCGAGCAGCGTTCCGCGAGTGGACAAACGCGAGCATCCGGTAAACCGAGCGATCGTCGGCGTATTAGCGAGCAGAGGCTCGAAGGCCCTTTGGCTCGAAAGGTATCAAAAGCGAGGCGTACGCGCGATTATTTTTCCCGGCACGCGTTTCATGTACAAGCACGTGTGCGCGGAAGCAGAGCTCGCGGACGTGCCGAGAAAATGAAATACCAGTGGCTTGGCTTAGTCGCCAGACGTTTAATCAACGCTAAGCACCGACACCAATTGCCTGGCCGCCAGTTCGGACAGCCGACAAAACGATGCGCTGTGTCGCGCTACATCCTCGTTTCGTAAACTCGGCGTATTCGTGCGATAAAGCAAACGATCACCCGACCACGGACGGCTCGTCGAACCACGTCGCTTCGCTAGATCGACGTTCGAATCGGAGATGGAACGCGTGGCGAAAATAAAGTACGCTCTAATAAATTGATAAATTTCGATGAACGAAACGTGTCGGTATTCGAGTAGCTCCGCTGCAGCGACGAAGCGAACAACTTCCAAACAAGCGGCCCTCGAGTGGAATTTAAGAAACTTTGCAACTTGTCGCTTTAATCGGGAGCGCGATACTCGAGCGTATGGATCGAAGCTCGTAAGAATGGCAATGTTTGAGGTGATAACGCGATACGCGTTTGGGCGTAAACGGCAGGGCTTACTTCTTTTCACGCATTCGTATCCAAGGCATCCTGGCGTGAGAAAACAGGCGATCACGAGCAAGAGAAGGACGATGGCCAGCGCTGCTACTACGACGATAAGAATTCGGCCCCATGGGCCAAAAAGATCACCGTGCACCATTCACTAGAAACGTTTCAAGATTACTACGGATCGATGTTAACGACAAACGATCGATGATCGATCGGAAACGCCGGTTAGTCGGCTTTCTAGTTTCACCGTTTTACGGTTTACTTCGTCCCGATCCGGTTGACTACGTTACCGAAATTATTCCCAAACGTTTATCCGAGACGGTGTGTTTCTGGCGGTGGACGCGGAGAGCAGGAAAATTACTCGCGTGTCGCGTCACGTTCCGTACATCTGTCGCGCGATTCTCGCGTCGGAGGAAAGAGAAGAAAGAAGTCGCGTTGAATGCGCGCAGAAAACACTTGTGCTTTTCGCGCTCGTTTCTAACCGCTCGAGAAAAATGAGAGGAAGCTTCCGACGTGGAGGAGCACGTCGAGCCGAATGCAGCCACCGTCGCTTCGATCTTTTTCCTCTTTATTCGAGTTGCACTCGCGTGCCGGGATAAAGCGCTGGTCGGAGGAAACTCACGCACACCGAGCGCACCGTGCGAGAAAACCGCGTACAGATACATGGCGTATACCGGGCGAATTAAGCGTTTGTCTCGAGTCGCTTTTCAGCCGAGCAACGTCGCGAGGAACGTTATCGGCGATTCCATGTTCTCCTTCCTCCCGGATATTACGTATCCTTCCTGTCGAACGTAAGACGCTCGATCGAAGCGAAGCCGAACGTTCGCCCGTCGTCGCGATAAAAGTTTCTCGGTATTTCCTGCGAATCGCCGAATTTCTCGACAAATTCCTCAGGACGATACTCACTCGGCCAAGACAGCGTCCCACGACCAGAGGATGTTTCGCGGTTTCGCGCGATCGGACGGCATTCGCGAGTCGTCGACGAAACGACGACGAAACAGGCCGAAAGAACGAATCGATCGCGGTGACTTGGTGCGCGATCGTCAACTACCGGTGAACGACGAACGTAAGTACGCGGCTGCATAGAAGGAAGAACGAGTAACGCGCTATCTACGCGCCCCTCTCCCCAGCTTCGACGACTCTACTCTACCTACCTCCGCCGCGACCGCGGCCGGTAGCCGCCGGTGCGCGACTTACGTTAACGCATACAAAATGTACGAGCGATCGGAAAACGTGGTTCGATCTCGATTCGATCGACGATTCGATCGCCGGCAGACTCTCGGCGCTGTACACGATCCTCGTCCGAGTTCCTCCGAGTCGAATGCCTTTAAACGCGCCAACGTCCGAGTCACCAAGACGATTTCACGGACTCATCGGCTAATCTTTCGTTTAAATACACGATTTACGTAACCGTTACGTGTCCTTACGAATCGCTCGGAGCTAATGAATTTGCGAATACGATACGAACCGTCCTGTGCAGATTTTCTCGCCACCGCGTCGCGTCCACGGTTTTCTAAACGAGACTCGATCGCGCGAAAAGCAAACAAAGAATTTGATCCTTGGTTGGCATTTTACCGTAACACGCCGTTATGCGCGGGCAAACCTGAACGCTCAACGAGGAAACTGTGGGTTACGACTGATAACGCGCGCGCTATCGCGCCTGTGTTCGCCTTGCCTATCAACAGGACCGATGATAGAGCGCGCCCATAGACAATGCCACGGTGCATATTTTTCAACGGAACGTCGTCAGTTACGTACGTATTACGTCGTATGTACGCATTTGCATTGTACGGTAAGCTTCGACGAACGTTCACGGTCTCCTGAAAAGTTTGAATTCGATCCACCGATTCAAACGCCGCGTCGAATAAATCGATTTACGCGCCAGGTAAATTGCGACGGAAGGAACGTTGATAGATCGTTCGCATACGCGTTCCCTTCTGACAACAAATTATCCGCTGTTTGACAAACTGTTCTCCGTGATAACGAATGGCTCGTGGTAATGGTACGAGCGACTTAAAACACCTGTATAGTGGAACAGAAAGTTTCACAGGTACGTCGCTCGATCGTTACAAACTGCGCAACGATCGCTCCTTTACCTCGCCGACCATCGAAATACGACAAATCGTCGAGAGCAACGTCGCTCAAAGAGACGAAGATTCTTCTCTTTTCAAAATCTTTCCAAACGATTCTTTACTCTTCTCTCGTGTATACGATTGCCAAGTAAAGTTCAACCAGTTGCGTCGCTAAAGCGATGCTTTTTACCGGATATTGGTATCGTTGAAATTATTAGATGTACAAAGAGAGAAACGCGTGGATAAATTGTAAGGTAGAAAATATATTTTAATACAGAAGTTTAAGTACAAGTAGGAACATAATTTGAGCTGGTCCAGTGTTACTCTATAACTGAAAAGCCCGAAGCCAACGTCGCCTGTCTACTGTTTATGGTCTGCCTTGGTCCCAGTCTTTTGTCCATACGCTGTCGATGGCTCGAGAAAACTAAAAAGACCAGATGTAGAGTTTTCTTGGAAGTGGTGACCACTTCGACAGGTGTTTTCTTCTCCGCTTTTCGCGTTGCTCTTCGCGTCGACGAACGTCTCGGTTTCGAGAAAACGGATCGGTATTACGAGATTATTGCGCGCGAGTCTCAATGTCGCTATTCTTCAATGAAACATACCGCTGGCGCATTGCGCAATCGGATTGCGTAAAATTCATCGATATCTCGCTGGGCGAGAGAATGCCGGACCGTGTGACACGACGGATAAGGTGAAAAAGGTAAGGGGACGGTGGTTCGCTATTTCGGATGGTATTCGACGAAAAGGTAGTGGAGCGAATACGAGGAACAGGATAGTGGTTTCTATGGCTGCTATTGAAAATGACACCGATCGACCAGGTAGTTTCACTTTCCAGCGAATATATAATTTCCCTGCTTTTCCGGGTAAATTCTCGAACGACGGGGAATCTCGAGTCGCTGCGGGCTTTCGCGTGCCTCCGGGGAATCTATCGCATCGTCGTTTCGCGTAAACACGACGCGCGCCGAAAATTACCATTTAACGCGTTACGACAATTTCGCGAGAATCTTTTACATAATTTTACGTAACGCCACGTGGAGTCGGTCGAGGTTTCGTCGATCGAAAAAACGAATAGTCGCGATAACGAAGCGCGTGCGAGTAGCGCAAACGGCCGTCTTATTTGAATAAAAGTGCGCGCAAGCACCGATTCTTCGAAAACTCGATACTTTACCTTCCATTCGAACGAACTCGAAAAATCCATCGTGTTTCCGTAAAGTGGAGTTCGAATTGGGAAAATGATGTTCGTCGAATCGGTGGGTGCTCGAAGAGAGAAAGAAAAAATTCGGGGCAAATGACACGCGTCGCGCCGAAAAGTTAAACGGGCGCGCTCCCATGGAGGAAGGGGCAGACAACGAGGAAACGGAGAGAGAGTTCATCCCCGATCGATCGACGGTCGTTCGGACACGGTGACCTCGATCCTCGATCCGACGTCTCCTTTCACTCGAGCACTTCTTTCGAGAGCTCTTTCTCGCACCGGCGCTGCCAAGGAACGTGATTGCATTCTATCGCGTTCGCTGGAGTACGCAGGCTCGACATCGTGTTACCTGCCAGACCGACGTTTAGATTTCACTTTCATGTAAGTACCATCGATCGCGCGTCTAGTCGAACAACGTTTTCCCGGTCTTCGAGAGCCGTTGAATCGGCCAACGTCTTCGCGTTCTTCCCTTCTGCTTCGATTCCCTTCGATTTCCAATTGCCCGTATTCCGACAAGAATATCGAACTCGTACGATTTGCCTGGGAAAATCTGTGCAACGTCGTCGTCCGACGTTTAACGTTTGTTCGCGCGCTGTTGGCGTTTTGTCTCGCCGCGTAAAGAGTACAAAGCGCGACGAGATTAACGTTCGTCGGTGAAAAAGGTCGGCAGGATGGTTCGTGATCGACGATTTTAATTACAGAAGATCGGCGGCAGGAAAGTCGATCGATATCCGCACGCTCGAACAAGGATCGCACGCGTACTGCGAGTATACGAGAGGAAGATCTGTTTGATGTAAACGATGTGGAGCACGAAGGACATCCTAGCGAAGCTGTGTATCCTGCTGCTTCTTTGCGAACGTAAGTGTCGATTCCTACGCATACGCGTGTCGTACGTGCCGCGTCCTTCGCCTACTTACGACGAATTGCCCCGAATGTCGCAAACATCCTCGATCATAGTCCGCTTGACTGGCGCAAAAACATCTTTACGAGCGAGACGGTCGATATGAAAAGATCCTTATAGAATAATTGGATTGCAAGAATGGGATGAAGGAAGCAATTGTGCGATAACGTGGTTGTTACTGGTTTTCAGACGCAACGTGTTTCGTTATTCCGGAGGAATTGCCCACCATACTTTCGCTCATCTACTCCAATATCCCACCAATAAAGAAAGGTAACCCCGGTGATTGCGTAAAAAAGGTAAACGTGTAATTGTCCGTGTCAGAGTTTGCCGAAATATCACGATAAAATCCAATGCTTCGATACGCATGAAAAAAAAAAAAAAGAAACGTTTTGTCGCGTGACGCGAACGCGCGAGGTACTTTCACTGGTCGCGCGTGTTTCGCCTTTTCAAGGCGCGCCTGTGCGCGACCGGTTCGAACCGAATCGACGCGAGAAGAACAATTCCGGCTAATCGGGCGCACGATTCTCGCGACAGGTACCGACTCGAGGATAGGCGTTGGTTTCCGGCTTGGCGAACACGCGGACTTCCAGATGCTGTTTGAGTTGGGACCGCAAACGGAAACCGAGCCCATTAGCAATGCCGACTCGAAGAGACGTCGAGACGTGAGTACCTTGGTAGAAACGATCTTCTAATCGCGTAATCGGCGTTTTCTTTGCTGAACGTGAGTCGCGATGATGTTGATGCGTTCTAAACAGGCGATGTTCGGCGCGGCGATGAGAGGAGAGCTCGGATCGCTGGCTCAGGCAGTGGCCAAGTACCAGTTGGAGCGCAAATTACAGAAGGAATTGGATAGATCAAAGAAGACGGAGAAGAAGTCAAACGCAGTGACTACGCCAGGAAACGACGACAAAAACGTAATATTAGCTAATTGCTTGTTCTTGTCGACCGCGATACAACTCGGTCGTTATCTTTCGCAGAAATATGAAAATAAAATGTAACGACCGTTTTTTCCCGTTTCTATCAGACTGTCGCCAGCGAATGGCTAAACAAGTGGAGCAAGGATATGGGCAAGTCGTCAGAGGATCGATCGTCCTCGGAAGACGTTTCGGCTGAGAAGAACGTGTCGACGCCCGCGAAAATTCAAATCGTACAAAGGATAAGACAAAGTTCGCAATCGAATGACAAGAGAAATACGATTTCCGACTTGAAACAATTGTACAAATCGCAGACTGATACGGACATAGAGAAGAGAATTACCTAATCGTGATACGTTAATCGTTAGTAAGGTACGTTCGTCGTGGATTTTGTAGATAGTTCGTTCGTTAACTATATATATATATACATATACGGTGAAAGTAATGAAGCGGGAAAGAAGATTAAATCGATTTAATATGGTTTTTACGTGCCAAAGAACATTGTACTTGCTATTACCAGTTGCAGGGAAAGCGCGTCAAATTGTAGAAACTTTTGTTCTTCCGACGGATAATTTGGTAATATAGAAATACCGACGGGACGCGACTTTGGCGTACAAACGAGAATACAATACACACGAGACGAATACAAACGAGACGAAGCTTCGTTAAATCGGTTTCGCTACGCGTAACGCCACCTATGTGTTCGTTCTTGCGCCGATTCGACAAAATTTAAAGTTGTGGTTGTTGTATGGGGAATAAGATTTTATATACGAGATCGTTATTTGTATACCGCTCTATGAAATTGTGCTAAAAAATAGAGTAAAATACTATTTGCGTTTTGCGTTCTTTTATTTCTTTCCTTTAAAATCGATTCGATTGCTGCTTCTTGACCTCCTTCGAGAGCTTTCGTTTCAATTTATCTTTTTAAATTTATTTTTTACAAATCGAATCTGATGGTAACAGATCCATTTTACATTTTTAAACGCGTCGAATAATTCGCTTGGTTCTTGATTTTGTACAGCGATTTCCGCCTGTTTTACCTCGAAGGAGTACGATCTTATCGACGGTAGATATTACTTATCGTCTAACTGCGACGTCTAAAGTACACGTCTAGCTTCGACTTTTCGCCGTTACAATATGGCGGAGGTCATTCTTATGGCTCCCATGTGAAAGAATCGAGGTGACGTGTCTCCTGTTTTCCGATTTTTTGACAGTGGTTTTACAAAATGAACGCTTTTAAACGTGATAAGAAGGAGGAAGAAGATGGTAATCATAAATAAACATCCTTCCCTTCGTACTATTATAAGTTCAAGTTTTTATGTGAAATTAAACGGATAGGTTTTATTCTTGTGACAGTTATTTGTAAACAGATTTAGGCTACTACTCGTCGTGGAAGATAATTTTTCCTCAATGAATTCTTTTGTTTCACGTAACTTGATTTTTATTCTTTTGAAATAGACGTTTATACGTACTTTTCGAATAAGTAATTCATGTACGATGAACGTTTCTGTATACCTGCTTATGCGATTCTTGTGTTAATAGGTGGGGGAAATCCTTTCCAAAACCTAGAAAAGACAACCGTTCTTCAGGAAGCTCGTACCTTCAACGACACTCCAGTTAACCCAAGAAAATGCGCGCACATTCTAACCAAAATCTTATACCTACTGAACCAAGGAGAACAGTTGGGTACGATGGAAGCAACAGAAGCATTTTTTGCCATGACCAAATTGTTTCAGTCCAGGGACGTTGTCCTGAGAAGATTGGTCTATCTAGGTATCAAGGAACTGAGTTCTCTGGCAGAAGATGTGATTATAGTTACTTCCAGTTTAACCAAGGATATGACCGGGAAAGAAGATTTGTACAGAGCTGCTGCGATAAGAGCTTTATGTACCATCACTGACAGTGGAATGCTAGCAGCTATCGAACGTTATATGAAACAAGCTATAGTGGATCGTTCTCCTGCTGTTTCCAGCGCGGCTCTAGTTTCCTCTTTGCACTTGACCAAAGTCTCTGGAGATGTAGCACGTAGATGGGCAAACGAAGCTCAGGAAGCTTTAAATTCTAATAACGTGATGGTTCAGTACCATGCCCTTGGTGTCTTGTATCAAGCGCGTAAAGCAGATAAACATGCTGTGATTAAATTAGTCGCCAAGCTTATGAGAACAAGTCCAAAAAGCCCATACGCAGCCTGTATGTTAATTAGAATGGCGTGTAAATTATTAGACGAAGTCGATAAAGGAGAAGAACTATTGGGATTTATAGAAACTTGTTTACGTCATAAATCAGAGATGGTGGTATATGAAGCGGCACATGCCTTGATCAATCTTGGAAGAAATTGCACGAAAGAGATAACGCCTGCTATTAGTGTCCTCCAATTATTCTGTGGATCTCAGAAACCAGCTTTGAGATTCGCCGCTGTTAGAACCTTGAATAAAGTTGCCATGTCTCATCCAACGGCAGTTACCGCGTGCAACTTAGATTTAGAGAACTTAATTACCGATTCGAACAGATCTATCGCTACGTTGGCAATTACTACCCTATTAAAAACTGGAGCGGAAAGTTCGGTTGATCGATTGATGAAACAAATTGCTACCTTTGTGTCTGAAATTTCAGACGAATTTAAGGTCGTAGTTGTACAAGCCATAAGGTAACGTTATAGTTATTTTCAATTAGTTTTACTTGTATAGACAAAAATTATATTACATACTTCTTTCGTCCTTTCTATAGAGCTCTATGTCAAAAGTTCCCTCGGAAACATACTGTTTTGATGAACTTTCTCTCTGCTATGCTAAGAGACGAGGGAGGACTCGAATACAAAGCAGCAATTGCAGATACGATAATAGCTGTTATGGAAGTAAATGCCGATGCGAAAGAAGCCGGCTTGGCTCATCTCTGCGAATTTATCGAAGATTGCGAGCATAACTCGCTCGCCGTTCGCATTCTTCACTTACTTGGTCAGGAAGGGCCAACTTCGAAACAACCATCTCGATATATTCGCTTCATTTACAATCGCGTGATTCTGGAAAGTGCCAGCGTTCGTGCAGCCGCGGTTACCGCGTTAGCACGTTTTGCAGCAGCATGTCCTCTGTTACTACCAAACGTGCTAGTTCTTCTGTCCCGCTGTCAATTGGATTCGGATGACGAAGTCCGCGATCGTGCAGCCTATTATTGCACTATTCTACAGGAACAAAACGAACCAACTATTTTGCCTTTGATACAACCTCCTCTCCTCTCCGTACCCAGTTTGGAAAGAGCTTTGCGAAATTATATGCAAACATCGATGGACGAACCATTCGACATCTCGCAGGTAATTAATCGAAACTTTGAAATTTCCGAAATTCAAAAGCTTTCTAGTCTAATCGATCGATGTTCGCGTTACAGGTTCCACCAGCGCAAACGGCCGAAGAACCAACACAAGTAGAACTACATACTACTGTGAAACAACAACCTCGATTAACGCGCGAGGAGAGCTTCATGGAAAAATTATTACAGATACCACATTTGGCTAACATTATTCGTGATTCTCCGTTGCTTAAGTCTTCGCCTGTCTCTGAATTAACAGAGTCGGAAACGGAATATAACGTTAAATGCATTAAGCACACGTTCGCGGAATTCCTTATTTTGCAATTCGATTGTGTAAATACTCTTCCCGATCAATTACTCGAGGATGTAAGAGTAGCTGTCGACGCACCTGAAGGGTAATTATATTGGAGTATATTCTTTTTTAAGATATCTCATCTTCCGAAAGACGATATTTTCTCTGCTTTTAGCTATATGATCGTGAGCGAAGTTCTATGTCCTCGTCTACCTTACAACGAGCTTGGTACAACATATACAGTATTAAAATATCCAGAAGACATTTATGCCAGTGTCGCTACTATTCCTACAACTCTGCGATTCATAGCTCGTGATTGCGACCCTGCGACGGGTGTTCCAGATGCCGATCAAGGATACAACGATGAATACATGGTGCATAGTTTCTCCTTATCTATAATTACAATTACAATACAGGAAAACCAAGGGCATTCTTATTAACGTTGTATTAAATTTTATTTGCTCTTTATACGATAAGTTTGGCACTTGTTTATTAAAGAAAAACAATTGTTATTTCTAGTTAGAGGATTTGGAGGTGACGTTGGCTGATCAAGTTCTAGGAACCGGAAACAGAGTATTAGATTTCCATGCTGCGTGGGAGGCAGCGACTTCGGCAGGATTCACTAGGCTGGAAGAAACATTTGCTTTAGGCTCATCGGTGAACAGTTTGGAAGGAGCGATTCAAAGTCTCACGGGATTTTTGGGCTTGGATGCCGTAGATCGAACCAATCGAGTACAATCTGGTGCTGCTACGCATACTTTATTATTGAGTGGCATCTTCAGAGGAGCGAAAGAAATCCTTGCTCGAGCAAGATTAGCGATATCGGACAGTCAAGTAACAATGCAACTTACCGTACGCTGTCAAGATGTAAACGTTGCCGAGTTAATTATTTCTTCTGTAGGGTAAACTGTTTCCATTAGATCGATTATACGCGTATCACGTATCGATGGATTAATCTCATAAAAGCCGATGTTCTGTACTAGAAACTTTTTATTTTGAATATTACAAATACGATGCTATAAGTAAATATGTTACAAAATGGGGCTATTGTTAAATCCCTATTTCTATGTAATACTTTGTACATACAATTATAAAACGATTCTCTAAATAATTACGATTTTTATTCCATATTAATATGCAACGCTTCTTTAGCTGCGTTATATTTAGATCTACTATCGTCGTTAATACCAAGTATAATTTATAGTTTCTTGTTTCTTTAGTATTTTTCTCGGCCATTCTTTCCTTGTACGTACAGTTACGTACAAACCTTAACGAAAACGGATAATTAACTTTGAAAAAGATACAACCAGTAATTAAAAAGGAAAATACTAAACAATACGAATATATTTATTGTTACTTTCGATAGACCCAACGCAATCTTGCAAATAAACGCAGATATTGTCTGAAAGTGTTATGCAACGCATAAAGGAGGGGAGGCCTCCTTTTGCCTTTGTGCTATCCCGTTTATCATTTTCAAGTTATGGTTTTGTAGATAGTCCGTATATATTATCTCCGATGTTAACAAAAAGGCCGCGGAGTAACTTTAAATATTCAAGAAACATATATTACCAATTCCAGTGAAACAACAGGAAATATCACTAATGACTAAGATACGTATGATCGTGTGAGTGTCGAAGAGTGCGTCCCAACATGATCGAACTAACGAGCAGAGGAACGACTCTCACCTGAAACAGTCGTAATTTTGCCTTCGTGAATCGTACACGCGTTTCACTCCGATCGTATTTAACGTTAAAACAAACTCAGTTGCTTATACAACGAACGAAAAATCACCTATTTACGATCGTACGTATACAATATTTGTCCAGTAATTAGAAGCATTTTCAAAATAAAAGGACAGCGCCACTCATTAGTAAGAAATCTGTTCGACTAATAATAGAGCGATTCGTTCGGGATATTTGCTTCGCGTCAATTATCGCGTGTCATTGATTCGCTCGAGTCATTAGCCATCCGTCGTATCGTTAATTATTAATTAGATTAATCGAGTAGCCTTCTCGTAGCGACTATACCCATGGGACGTTTGATCCAGTATTTTCCAGGGTATAATTAGAAGTAAAAATTGCCGACTATTACAGAAGTCATTATATTCATCACGGTTATTATCATCTATACGTATAATCGCTGATTCGTAATCGCTTCTACTTTCCCCTTCTTTTTTTTTTTTTTTTTCTTTTTTTGTAGCACATCGATAGGGAGAGTTTGATACAAAAGCAGCAGCACACACGGTGCTCGCCCGATTCTTTCGGTCAATTTTGAGATGACGAGATATCTGAGAGGCCTGTTGATATTCTGTTTGGTGTGCGTTTGCTTGTTCGAGTTTATCGCAGCGAACGCACCGCTGGTAAAAGTAAAGAATGGCACGTTGTCGGGTCTGTTTATGAGAACAAGGAAGGGCAGGGAATTCGCCGGATTTCGGGGCATACCGTATGCGCTTCCACCTGTTCAAGAACTCAGATTTCAGGTAAGTCGCATATCTCTAAAGGCGAAACTCCAAAGGCGTTTTTTTACGATGATTTTGGATCTTATTTAAGAGTCTTGCGAATTTAGTCGGTCGATTATTATGGTTTTTCAATTAGAAGAACCACACGTTGTAGAAAATCCTGCTATACGTTTCAGTACCTTGTGCTTTACCACTTAACGTGAATCCATAAATTAATCATAAACTTGAAAAGATTTTCCCGGTACATGTAGCCGCACGTACCATCGAATTATATAAAGGATTTCCTAATACCACGATATTTTCCTTGATAGCATAATTCGATGAAATGTGTTTGGAATAAATAATAATACGAGAATTCTGCTCGTCAGAGCCAAGTGTTGCAGCGGAAAATCAAAGAATTCTCGACATTCGACCGTAACGTGTCGAGCAAAGATATCGAACGAGTAGTTTCTTTTTTTTTTTTATTATCAATAAACTACAAACCTATTTTCATTTATTTATCTAAGCTTGTAATTGTACGATTAGATAGGCAATTTAATTTAAATAAACAATTTTCGCTAGTTTTTACGAACTCTCGGCGCCTTAGTTCAGTATTTATTTATGCAGATCGAATTGATTTATGTCACGCCTTAAACGGTTAAGGTTTATATCGTAATTTATTTAAAAAAGAACTGATATTTTTATATACCGTTAAACTATCAATCCTCGTTACCAACGATAATAAAGCTGGATAAGTTGAGAATTTGTTCATCTCTCGTAGTAAAGAAGGATAATTATAATAGCCAGGGGTGGCGTAGTTTAACAACAACGTGCGTCTGTTCGTTTGGTTTGTAGGCTCCAAAACCGGCAGCTGCCTGGGATGGAATACGATCGGCTAAAGACGACGCCAACATATGTATTCAAAGAAATATCTTCACCTACGACGATGAGATCGTCGGTGACGAGGATTGTCTTTATCTGAACGTCTACACGCCGAAGCTGCCCACTGCGGAAGACAAATTAAAGGGAGGATATCCGGTTATGATTTGGCTGCATGGTGGCGGATGGGTCTGTGGCGCTGGTCATTCCGACTATTATCATCCTAAATTCTTATTGGATCACGATGTGATTCTCGTGGCCGTAAACTACAGGTGAAACGATTTATCGATGTCGAACGATGCCAACGTGTTTACTAACGTTCGTGAAATATTTCTAAAAATCTACGATAGGCTCGGGCCAATAGGATTCTTGAGCACGGAGGATCTGGTATGTCCTGGAAATAATGGATTAAAGGATCAGGCAATGTCCATTCGTTGGGTACACGAGAATATAGCCGCCTTTGGTGGTGATCCGAATCGTGTGACCATTTTCGGGGAAAGCGCTGGTGGTGCAAGTGCCCATTATCACATGATGAGCGATTTGTCGAAAGGTGAGCCCGTATTCTTCGTTCTGCCTTGCCGAGTATAGGTACATTTCGAATTCGATACATTCGCCCTTTCACGAATTTGGCGGTTACGCACATTTTAATCCTCGGAAAGATCATATCGATCTTCGATAAACTGTAAAACATACGACTGAAACTGGTAAGAAAAGAAGAACTGCAAGTGTGGGGTACTAGCGTATCCTATTGCAAGTTTCGAGCTAGGCTACGTAACGGTAACGAAACGTAGCGTTGCAACGCGACAGTAATAAAATTCACGGTAAGTTCCGAAATTGCGTAACGAACGATGCACGACAAGCTGAAAAGAAGTAACGCGTGCAAAGCGTTCCTAGTTCTGAATGTTTTCACGCTTCGTAATCTCTGGTGCGTTGTTCGTCGCACACAATTCTCTTGTTCGAACAAGTATCGAATACGAAGTTTCATAAGAAAAATAGCGGCGATCGTGCATAATTAAAAGTCCAGATTCCCATGCCAAGCACTCATCTTGAATATCAAATTGCAACGTTCGAGCGCAGAGAATCGATAGGAAAAGATGCCAGATTATTTACACGCTGTAAAGTAATCCTATTATTCATTCAACGTCACGTTCACGGTTAACAATGAAAATTATGTAATTACATTTGTTTGTAAAAGGCATTGTCGCCACTTACGCAAAACATATATATAACATTTGTACGAAACAGGACTTTTCCATCGTGCTATCTCGCAAAGCGGTACCGGCGACTGTCGTTGGGCCGTGGCAAAACCCGGTTCGGCGAGAAAGAGGGCCACGAAGTTGGCCGAACTTCTGGCTTGCCCTTCGAAAGACTCGAAGCAGCTCGTCGATTGCCTGCGTACGAAAGATGCCATCGAACTTATCGCAACCGATCGAGCTTTTCAAGTAAGTAGTATTATCTCGTTCCCCGCTGCTTTAGGAGATTCCGTCTTTCTAGGAGGAGAGAAAGGGAAGCTATACGACGATGTTCGTTAATTTCAGACGCGCATAACCGGTAAAGTACGATACATCCTTGACGATATCGTTCCATAATAGCGTAGAATCGTAAAATTATAAAAACGAGATAACGGGAAGCTGAAATATTGGAAACGATTACGGTCTACTATCGACTTTCGAAAAAATAGTAAAAGTTGAAGTCATTTAATATAGCGGAGATCGTTTCGACGATCGTTTCGTGTTGAGGTCTTCGAAGAAATAGCAACGTAGGACGATTCGATACGAACGCCGAGTCATGGGATGAAGAAAGCAACAAAGAGAAATACGTCTGATATATAATTTCGTAAATTATAGATTACGTTTCGTGACCAATCACTTTTTTTCTACGACTAACGAGACTATCCCGCGTGAAACAAAGTCTTAACGCTAGAATTTAACACTGAGCGTTTAAAATTCTATACGAAGAGAAACATGTTCGTAGATTGAATTCTATTATATAAGTTTACGTTATTCGCGCAATTAATATTTGCGGCTCGCTAAGTGAAACAAGGTAAAAAGGCAACCGTGTGACTTCATAGCGTATACCGGTACCTTCGTGATACGATACATCGAGCTACTGTACTTCCAGCTGGATGTTTATGCGCCGCAAATCAATCTTCTCGATACAGTTGCATTTGTGTTTGCAAATCTCGAGAGAATTTTTCCATTTGAAATTTGTTTTCGTCGTTATCGATGTAGATCAGTTATGAAATCAAGCAACATGACGAGAACTGGTTACGTCGGGAAATTGAGAAATACGTTGTGCGAAATAGAAAAGAAACGCACGTCGCCCGTACATATTAAATATTTAACGTGACAGTTCTAACTTGTGGAAAACCAGTTCCTGCGTTTTCTAACGTATCATGCATGCCCGGTAACCACTCGTGTCTACATGTCAGGATAGCAACGAAAATCAATGTCCGATGTAAATTCCTAGTCGATATGTTTATTGGCGTTGAGTAAATATGAAAGGTAACGAGAGAACTTCGATCGGAAAAATATAAATCTAAAATATAAAATATAAAATATAAATCATAAATCGGAGAATAAATATCTAAACGGGTTTCTCAGAGATTCGAATTATGCTTGAATTTTGAACGTACGAATATTCCATTCTCCCTGACCTTTGCACATACTATGAAAATTAACATTTTAAATTATTCTGTCCTTCGCGTCTGTCCTTCGGCAAATTTCGTTTAATTTTTAAGATATTGATAAAAAAAATTGAAAATATCACACAGCGTATTTTTACAACAGCGGATGCATCAGTATTGGCCGCTGGCCACTTATCTGACCACTTCTCTGTTTATACACGAGAGCCGCGGGCGAGCTTAAAGACCCTGTGCTCAGCGTGTGCACGCGAGACTGCCGCAAACATGTGTCGTAACTTGTAACACGAGCGAAAGCGAATATCATCGATTTTTCCGATTTTTCGATCACTCTATTTCGTAAAATAGTATCAATCCGTCGTTCTATTATATTTCTGATTAATTCGTTATTATTTCGCGCAAACGTTGCTCGTAAACGGAAGATAAACGAACGGCAGCCGATATCGACGCATGCTCGCTTCTATCGAGTTGGCAACTAAGTGATTGCAGATTTTGTCAATACTATCTAACGAGCAAATCCGCAATCGCTTAGTCGCCAACCCCGTATAAGTAGAATTCAATGCATAGTGTCGCAAGGTTCTCGCGCGTATCTCGCAATCCACCAGTTGCGTATAAGAAAATGTAGAAGAGAAAGTTCGAAATGTTCTACGACGTAGCCGAAAATCATGGAAATCAAAGGGTAAGCAGCGTTTCTACAGCTTCGTTCGAGTTATCGTGGTGTATATGGAGAACGGTGAAAGCGAGGATCTGACAAAATCTATGTATAGCATCCGTGTCACAAAATCTAGAATAACGTTGTAAGAAAATTTTAGGAACCGAATTTTGAGAATCGATATACGGACATTGTAAAAATCGACTGTTTCTATTTCTCCGTTAGGAATTTTCTTACTGTCCGGCGATACCCTTCAAACCTGTGATCGAACCCGTTCACCCTGGTGCATTCATAACGGAAGATCCCGTAGTTATGTCGAGGAATGGCCGCTTGTCAGACATTCCGTGGATGACAGGAATTATGTCCGAGGAAGGATCGCTCCTAGTACCAGGTATTTTCGGACTAAGCGCACGACTCGTTTTCTCTCGTTCCATGTTACATCCTTAACGTTATTTCCCTTCGTGAAACTTTACGACCGGTATAATTGCTTGTTTTCTTTTTCTTTTCTTTTTTTTTTCTTTTTCATTAGGATTGTACGGACGAAACAACGGAGAATTGGTCGAGAGGCTGAACAAGAATTTCTTGGATCTCGCTCCGATGACGTTACTGTTCGACGAAACGTGCCGTAAAGGCGAAGAAAAACGCGTGGCCACCGAAATCCGCAAGTTTTATTTCGACCAGGCTGCCATTGACAATTCCACGCGATTCCAGCTGATCAACGTGAGTTCGCCGCGAAACTTACGCATTCGGATAAAGTAGAATTTGCGACGAAGTTGTCGAACAAATACGTTGTCGTTCTGAACAATTTTCTCCTAGACGTATAACGAGTGATCGATTTTACTTTCAAAGTTACACGAAAACAAACATGTTGGATATCATAACGTCCGTGCGATGCTGTCAACACGTTGTGTACTCGTGAATTTTGACAACGTTTTTTTTTTTATATTTGTATCTGTATAAATTATGAAAAAAGGCGATAAAAATTCCAGTCGTTGAATTTCAAATACGAAGAAGTAGGTAGCGACTCGCTTAAAACACTTGCCGATAACGATACGACTACATCGACGCACCTACAATTTTGACACAGGCGAGCGCGCACACAGACGAAATGCAACATTTAATCTTCAACTTTGTATAAAGTACAAAAAATTGTTCAGAATTCGGTGACCGATGTTATTTAACGTTAATCGCCAACTCCATCAAAGTTGTTATTTTTCCATCGGTATTGGCGATTAACTCGTCTCTTGATATATTTGCCGCTCCGCAATCATCGACGTATGCAGCTACGTTGCGGCGAATTTTTATTGCCGCGACGAAGGCCACTGGATACGTCGCGGTACGAAGATGCGGATATCGTAGCAGCTACGATCTTCGTTCGAGTCGAAGTAGATTTGGCAAATCCTTCGACCGATACGTTTGTAATTTCCTACGATTAATTTCGGGCCAAGCGATAAGTTGCTGTTGTTGCTCGTCGTAATCGTTCGAATATTTTGCAGATGTTCAGCGACGCTTGGTTCACTCACGCGTCTCGCATTTCGGTGCGCAACTATCTGGAGAAGCAGTCTTCTCCCGTGTATTATTACTATCTATCGTACAGAGGAAGCGCGTCGTTCAGCAGGATATTTGGCGATATTAACAATAATTACGGAGTATCGCACGCCGACGAACTTCAGTACCTGTTTCCTGTCGGAGAACAATTATTCAAGGATATACCGCTGAGCGAGAAGGACCTCGAGATGGTGGACGTTCTCACGAGCCTTTGGTACAACTTTGCAAACTCCGGGTAAGTATTTCCGATACGATCGCACGATAGAAACAATTTGTCGGTTATCTGTTGGATCGTTGTTTGGAAGATGCGACGATATCGAGCGCTGAGAGACTAATTAATATCGTAGAAATCCTACGCCGGAAGTGTCGAAGCAGATACCAATCAAATGGAAACCGGTTAGAACGCAGAATCTCGAGTATCTTCACATAGGTCAAGAGGACATTCGGATGTCGGAGAATCTTCTGCGGGAGAGAATAGACTTCTGGCAAACTTTACCTATACGACCGGATTTTGAAACCCAACGTCAATGGAAAGACGAATTGTAAAAAAATTTGTGCGCGTTGTGGAGAATCGTAAAATTGAACGCCCACCGGATGCAGTACGATATAAATTGTATCTCTGTCCTCGGCTACTTTTAAAAATCACGAGCGCGATCCTATCGCACGATCGTATTTGCATCGGAGTCACGCAAAATCGTCGAAGGTTGATACGCTACCATCGGGAACCACCTTGTTTCAGTATACAGCGAACAATTTTACGTATAATATATGCTTTTAATATTCATGGTTGAACAAAAAAGTATACGTACATGGTCGTGGAAAGATTTCGGTTTGCCATCGTTATACACTTTTTTAATAGGTAACTCTGCGAGTATGTTGCATCTCCGCTACGACGTTTCGACTGCCGACGTTCTATCTCCAGACCAGCGTTTTCCATTTCAGAAAATAAGTATAATTGCGTTCGAGTAAGAAGATATTCAGCGGAGTAAAACGACGAGAAAAGTAAACGGCGAGAGTTAACGTTAGAAATGTGGATCGTTGGAAGGAAAAACACACTGGTTCGTGTAGCGGTATACGCGTCTTACTCTTTCTTTTTCGCTTTCTTTCGCTTCTTGTTGGCCTTGGCTCGATCGTTTGCTCGTTTCTCCTCGTACGTGGGACTAGACGCCATTGGTAATTGCAACTTTGGTCGTGACACTCGAACACCCATACAAGCTATAGAATAATTTTCCGGATGACAGTGTTCGAAAACTTTGAATTTGCTCTTCTCCTTGTGCAGATGTTCGTACGGTATTTCGTACAGCGTTTGGAAATTTAACCTCCTGGCTGAAAGTATCGGATCGCGTTGACGCATTATCCGAATGACGACGCGAACCGCTTGGTCGTGATCGCGAAACAGCGGACGAAACGAAACGTACCGATGGTTTGGGCAGCTCCGGAAGTGAATTGTCCGGCGCAAGCTGTCGCGAGGTAACTCGCTCGAGTCATGCAAGAACGTACCAACGCGGTGCCGATGCCATTATTCCGATGCTCTGGTTTCACACAGAGGATGTCGATCCATACGAGTCCGCCCACGTTCATTATTTCGTGCGTCTGAGCCTTGGCAGTGACGTAGCCTTTCAACGTCATTACCTGGCGCAACGTCTCTCCTATCTACAAACGGAAAACTATATATCGCTATGTTTTCTACGAAAAAAAGAACATGGTAACTCTAACGGTTAAACGATAAATTGGTAAATGGTAATCGGTTCTTTTCTAAGCTTAAACGACGACATTCGCGATGTTAATTACGGTTAATTGTTGTTCGACAATTTCTATGCTTACAAAGACGTGTTTCACGATGCTGTATAGTTCCTTCTTAATGTACCATTGCGATTTTTCGAACATCGAGGCGACGAGTACACCTACGAGATCGTTGGTTCCCTCTTTAACTGCACAGAAGCTAATCATGCTTTCCATATGCTTGAACACCCCGTTCATGAATATTTTCATGGAGACGGCGTCGTCGGACAAACCGATGGCCTTAAACAGCGGTTCCGTTCGACAGAAATAGGTCTGAAACACGCGTAATTCTAATCTGATTCGGCCTAATCCGAAGCATTCGTGCAATTTCTTTGAAATATCGGTGTTTCAAGGTGCACAAGGGAAAAGCAAATCATTTCCGTTTAGAATAACGAGCGTATGACGCATAGGGTAATTGGTGCGATCGAGTAGAGATTTGCTTCGAAATTTACGGATATCTTTTAAGCGTAATAAACTGTACTTCGGGCGGCGATGTACTAGTACAAAGTGGAGCGTTTGCATGAATCTGTTTAACCGAAGGTCGACGATCCGATAGCCCGCCGATAGTCTCTGCCACACCATAGGCGCGTCCGCCATGTACAGATCGTCCTTCTCTTGTAACTTTCTGATCGCCAGGACGCGAAGATTCAGCGAAAAGAAATCGCTTTCCTTGATCGAGCTCCGTCTGCGAGCCTCGATCGAATTGTCTCTCGTACTCTGTATTTTGGCAAACATATTATGACAAACTGAAAAAAACTATCCGGAGGAAGCTTAACGAGCTTGATATTTCGTATATTTCTCGGTTCCGCTGATATCTCTGATAGAGGAATTTCAATTGGAAATTTTCGATCGTTTCGCACGCACAAATTTCACCTAACGTTGCTTTCAAACTTCCCGACGATTCTCGACTTTGAAGTTGTTCCCTTATCGAATCCTCGGTTCGACGTATTCGTTCGTAGACACATTCGGAATTTCTGTATTAACGCGTTATACAATTTTTCTTTCTTTTTTCCACAAAATGCGAGTTTAAGTTAACCGTAACGCTTGTCGTATACCGAATCTCCAGGATATCGGTTACCTATGGAAATGGACGTGACCGAGGAAAAAGACGAATTCGCGTTGGGAGTGGAAGCTCGGATGAAAGCTCCTCTCGAATGGCACTCGTCGGCCGAATGTAGAATATCGGACTTGAGGGAGTCGCAGTACGACGAAGCTTTGCGTCTGATCAAAGTTTAGCTACGAAACGAAATCATGCAGCGTACGAAGCCGTGTCGATTCGCCGCGCAACCTTTTTCACCACCTTCGTATCCGGTTGTAAGTGTCTGGTCTGAGAGGTTGTAGCGTCATCTGATTTCCACAGCGCCATTTCTTTCGCGACGAGCCCATGTGCAAGGCGTCCTCGTTGCTCCAAGACGAAACGTCGGTGAACGGTTACCTGGAGCTCGTAAGAACGTGGATGAAGGACACGACAAGCCTGATCGCTACCAGTATGAAATCTGGTCGTGTGGTTGGAGCGGTTGTCGCGCGAATTAACAGCGACCCTGAGAAAACCGACACTTACCATCGTGTGCAGGTACGATCGCGATTTGCGCCGCGAAAGGCGGTCGCGTTGGCGATAACCTTCCAGCGAAGCTTCGACGGGGCAAAAACCTCGAGAACGAATCCTCTTACTTAACGCGTTTTTAACGAGTGCCACGCCGCGATTAACGAGCGGATCGTCGCGATGAAACGCAACGCGTAGCTGCGGAAATTGTCGAAAGAGCGAAAGAAATTTTACAAAACTCGGAAATTCGCGTTAAAGATTCCACGTGATTTTATTATATTCGAAAAAGAAATGTTAAACTAAGGATTCTAACGGGGATGCGTTTCCATCGCGTAGATCCTGCAAGGAGAGAGTCTGCGCAAGATCATGCATCTGCTGAACACGTTGATCAAGCAAGCGAATGCGCACAAAACGTTCGGTCAGCAGGAGTATTACTGCGTATACGTTCTCTGTGTACATCCGTCTTATCGAGAGAAAGGCGTGGAGATCGCGTTGCTGAACGCTTGCGTGCAAGTTGCGGTGTCTTTGAGAATACGAGCGATCGGTGGCCTTTTCACGTGCGGCGCGAGTCAAACATGGGCGCGCAGCGTGGGCTTCGAACTTCTTTCCGAGATCCGTTACAGTTTATGGATTCTCAACGATCGAATCGTCTTCGACGATCCAGGAAGAGGAAATTACTCGGCCGCTATGATGGGCAAGTTGATAGCGCCGGAAGAAGAATCGGAGGAGTCGAAGGAAGATAAAGTATCGTCCGTCGATACAACGTCGAAACAAAGAAACTCGCTTGGCTGCAAGTAGAATTATTATCGTACTTGCAGAAATAAAATTCTAACGTAAAAGTAGACGCATGTACGTATAAACGATTAAGAATAAACGATCATTTGCAAAAAAAAAAACGTTGTTTCAATGGAAAAATGTAAAGGAGATTATTTCGTTTGTATTTCTTAGCCATGTTTTGTTCCTAATTTTCTGGTCAAATTTAGTTTCTATTTCGACGATCATCTACGGGGAACAGCAAGTAATTTCAACATAGAAATTCTTTAACGATTCTAAAATTCTTAATAGATGCACCTTGGTATGTTACCAACGAAACGATCATCGCGACCTCAAGATGCCCACGATCAAAGAAGAAATATCCAAATTCAATAATAGATATAACATAAGAGTTAACAACCACCAAAACCCACTAGTTACTCAATTTCTTGACACGTCGGATCAGATCCGCAGGTTAAAAAGACATTACCCTTTAAATTTAACTAGATTCAACTAGAACCAAACACACGATAAACAATCATCAAACGCGACATAGTACCACGCTAGAAAAATTTACTCATAATTCTCAATGAGAATTGATTGTAAAATTCATCCAGATAAAAAAAAAAGAAAAAATTTCGACGATCACGACTGTAACCTCGTGAACTAAGACGCGGTGTTCAGTTATTGACCAAATACGAGATTTACGTTCTCGAAATAGGAAACCTACATTACCAACGATCAATGTTCATTTTCATTAAACGACTATGAACAACGATTCCGAGATGGCGGTATCAGCGAACCCAGCTGCACCGAAACCATTTTCCGGGAATTTCCCGGGAGTGCCTTTTGGACACCCTTTCTCCCTTTATCCCCTCCCTTACGTTACTTTCGAATTCAGTATGCGAGGGATCGTGAGTTCACCCCACGTGAAGGGTAGCTTTGTAGAATGGAGTTTCACCCTATAGGATGGGGAAACCATAATGCCGCCCAGGCAAAGCCGCGCCATTTTGTAAATCAAAGGACCAAAGGGACACGATGAAAATTCTCCGCTTTCCAGAATATTTTCCACGATATCTTTCCTAACGTTCAATTAATTCTATTCGTTATATAAATTTGCGGGAACAACGAAACTGCGTTTAACGCCGATTCGAAGTCCAAACTACGATCGTCGCGCCTGTGTTACCAGTCATTTTCTACGTTGGCGAATCGTCATTACGAATCGTAATATTTCGTTCGATGATACACCATCTTGTTTAGCAGGATCTTCGGCCGAAGCGTACGACAAAACTTTCGTAAATAAATTTCGATCGGTTAGGAAGAAATTCGAAGTTTCATCGTCGTCCTCTCTCTCGTTTTTCGCGCTCCACGCTTATATTATTTTCTAACTTTTCACGCATAGCTTTACAATCGTATCTGTTCGAATTTTGATTCGACCATCGACGTATTCAACGTCTTCCGGTCTTCTATGAAATGAAATACAAAAGTGGATACAAAATTTGTGGTGTTTTTGAAAAATATGCGTTGGTTCTTACAGATCGTCGTCTTAGTCTGTTTCTACTATTAAAGAAGGAATTGCGATTTTTTTAAGGAATTACGAATAGAAATGGAAGGAATATGGTTTTTAGCGAAATCACGAAATAAACTATCCGGTTTCTGACGAAATATTTATCTTCCTATTTTCAGACACGCTTATCTAACTATTCTTCGCTATTATACGAATATTTTGTAGCAGGTCGCTTACGTAATACGAAGATTCGATTTACTATTATCACCCACTTTTACAGTGTTTTCTTATCGGTAACGTTATAATCTTGCTTTATCTCGAACGAAATTGTAACTGGATCTATCGAGCAAAATTTTCGATGAATCTTTTCTTCGTTCCGGACTAGCCGTGGAAAATTTATAATACGATAAACGAGTTTAACGCGTAACAACGTAAATATAATATCGTTGGAAACCTAAAGGACAATTTACAAAAATAAGATCGACAGATAGCAGCTGGAAGTAAACTTTATATAATTAAAATTATATATCGTCGTACGAGAAATTGTATTAATCGAATAGCATCGGTTTTTTCGTCCGTATACGACGTAAAATTAAATACGCGCCGTGAAACCTAATTTATATCGGTATATTTGTCAAATATTCGTGCGAAACGTGCAATTGCGAATTTCGTTATTCGTATTTCCTCGTCCCATTCAGTGGCGCCATCTGCAGTTCGCGAAGTTTGCGAATCGCCTTTCCTTACCGCCATTTTCTTTTGCCATGCGATTAATCTCTTTTGAATTTTTCCCACTAAATTATCTACAAATATCTGGGAATATTTTTCTCGCCAGACGGCGCGCCTGTCGGATATCCGATTTATTTTCTTCCCACGTACTTAATCGTGAGAAAATTAATGTCGTTTAATCCTAGAAAAAGAATTACGCGAGAACAACGATGAAACGAACGACGTACGAATAATTATCGGACGTCCTACTCGATTTAGTAAAACATTCCAAAGAGAATGTGACACTTAGGCTCGAGGAAAGAACACGATTCCGATCGACAACGAAGGTTAACCAAGGGCTCGTGGTGTTTGGTTATTAAGACTCGTTCGACTAACATTCTAACGACTGTTCGCTGAAAATTCTTTCGGTCGAGCGATCGTCGTAAAAGCAAAGATTCCAAGCAGTAAAATCTTTGAAAAAATGTATACCGTTTATTTATCAGTCTGTTACGGATGACCCAAAATACAAAATTTTATCGTTGCTGTACGGTGCCCGAATTTTTATTTTTATTTCAATAAGGTCGCTATACACGTTCGAAGAGTATTTGTAGGATACGCTGTAAGTGGGAAAATGGGAAAACGTCGATTTTTTTATTGCTAAATATTCTATTGTACATACCGATGATAATATTGTGGAATGATATTAAAATGCCACTTCCCTTTATAAATAGTTATTAACGATGCCAGAAAATGGTAACATCGCCCCTATAGGAAAAAAGTACATGTGCCAATAAACGTTAGTTAATTATTTCTCGACTTGTATCCACGTGGTCTGTCTAAACAAACGAAAGATGGAGTTTTCTTCGTAACGAGAGAAGCGACTCAGGATTTTCTATAAACGCGCTTCACTTTTTCACGAGTTTCGACCATACTGATGCACGAGGTTCCTTTTCCTGCTGAAAAGCTCGTTTCTTTGCGCTTACAAGCTTCTAGAGGCATTTCTCATTTTTTGGATAAATCGTACGATTATTCTTATTATGTTATTTTAGAAAAACTAGAAGGGAAACGTATGTGTAAAAATGGCGTTGATATCGTTTACGGAAGAAATCGAAGATAATAATTTTATTTATCGACGCGAAAACGCTTCGGTTCACACGACCAGACACGAAAAATAAGACAAAATAATTGCAATGTTTTAACGTGGCCAGGTCGTTTACCAGATTCGAATTTCATGGAAAATGAATAAAAAAGTTTATGTCATTTGCCGGCAATAAAATTAAATCAGCGAATTATCCGACGCGGTAAACGAAGCGTGGACGTCTATCGATAAGAAAACTTGACAAACAATCTGTTGCAAAATTTGATTTCGTCAATGGCAAATGGCGTTTTTCGCGTAAATCGAAAAAATGGCAGCTACTCGAGCTATCGATATGGAAAGAGCGAAGAAATTGTCGTTGATTTCTATTTTATTCGGCTTTATTTCAGGTTTCATAGAAAATTGTCACTGGAACGTAGCAATCGCTAGATTTTATCGAAAGATATCGATGGCTTCGTGGAAATTTCGCAGATTGTACGTGCGATACGATAGAAAGTTTCTAATAATTGAAAATTGTCGTACGACAACGGAGCGTTTCTCTGTTCGCTTTCGTGCAAGATACAATCTACGACAAACCGAGAAACTTCCTGTAGTTCTTTGCTTCTTTGAAAAAAAATATCGCTACTCTTCTGTTAAAATGATACTATTATTACTATTATCGTTATTATTATTATCATTGCCACCTAATGACAAAACCGGCAATCACTTAGTCGCCAACCCAATATCTAACGTTTCATTAAATAGAAAATTTATATATAACAGAACGACTATTTTATATATGTAACATAATAGCTTGAAGTATTAACGAACAGAAATGAATTTGTTTTATTGGACATTCGTTCGTACAACACGTACGCGATGCGCTCGTCTCACGGCGTTTTCCTTTTGTCTTCCTCTCTTTCGTTCCTCGCTCGTACAATACAAACGTACGCGCGTCTATTTTCTAACATTTCTAAATAGATAGGGTATGGAATTTTCGATGTTCAATTCGAACGAAACACGTTAAAAAAAAAATTCCTCTAACTTTCTTCCATTTGCACTTCCGATGACAATTTACAGGAAGAAGCTACAAGCAGAGACGAGAAACATTAAAAGGATGTTACATCAAACGAACACGCACTTCCTCCTTTTCCACTGTGTACGTTCTCATCAGATTTCACGTCGTGTAATTTCCTTCTTCTCTCCTTTTCGCAGGTGAAAACTGTCAGGCTCGCTTCTATCGATAGAAGGGTCGTTCCTTCGCTTTTAAGTCTAACCCACAACGTCTACGTTTTCGTCCTTACTCTCGGATCGGTCTTTCTTTAGCGCTTTGAAGAAGCAAACGCGTAAAAATTGGTCCGAACCTATAGAGGTAACTGGAGGCGTTGCCACTGGCAACCGATTGTACAAGACACATAAGAAAATTGTAGAAGACCCTCTTGATCCCTTTTCGGCGAAACTTTGCTGGAATTTTTGCCGATCGTATCACTTATTTTTCGACAAGCTCGTTAGGAGAAATCGTTGAAGAAAAAACAACGTATCGAACCTTGGTTCGCCGAACGTCGTTCGTAAATCGTTCTCGTAATTTCACTGTGAGAATCGTCAAGGTTCCGAATAATTAAGCGATGTTTTTGACGACAACGGTAGTCCGAATGAAAATTCTCTGAACGTAGAATTTCACGCGAAACATCGATGAAAGAGCATCTGCCGCGTGAAACTGCGTAATTTTTCTTTCCGGGCGAGACGCGCATTTCCTTAACGCGATAAATTTTCCAATCCAAACGGAAATGAACTTGTAACGATATCGTAACAAGTACCGTCTGAATAATCGAAAATACGAACCCTACGTGTAATTTATTTTACTTGTTAAATATTTATGTAATACCGCGCAAGATGGTTCAGAGTTAGAGAGCCTTTCGCGATCAAACGTTAAGTTTCCTTCTCGTTAAGAAGAAATTAAGCGACTTGTAAATGTAAAAATACTCCCTGAAACGCTGTTTCTATCGAAAATGATAAATCGGCACGTCCTAAACATAGTAAGAACGTTAGTATCACCGCTATTACGGTGTTCTATAGATTATTCTATAGATGCAATACGATATTTCGCTGACGATCGTTACAATGGAAACGCGATGTAGATAATATTAGATGTCGGATCTGTATTTATTTTTTCTTCGTAAAATGATAACCCGTTACCGTGTCAGAAGACGTGTCATAGAAATATGTAAATTTGGTAAAAAATACACGGAATACGAGTGGAAAAGTTTTCTGCAAAAACTAGACGAAGAAGGTCACGAACTGCAATGGAAATAAAATCCATTGTTCGAGGCCGCTTTTGAGAGACATGAGCCACGATTTCCGGGAGCGAAAAGGAGGGGGGGCCAACGACCCTTCGCATTGGGTCGAGAAAATATAAGCGAGGTCGATATTGAGAACACGAGGAACGAGAAAAGAGGGGAACGACCCCCGAAAATCCCTAATGCGTTCCATGAGTTTTCCAGGAGGCACGACGCCATGGAAATCGAGAACGTCGATACGTCCAAATATTCGAATAAACGTTGCATCGAACGTCTCGTATTTTCGCATCATTTCTTTACTGCGAATTCCTATACGTTTAAAAGCGTGCGTACACCTCGCGTTTCCTCGTATTTGGTCGATTAAACGTTTCATTCGAACGAAATCGCTCAATAATCTGTCTTAAATAAACGGATAAAATAACGTTACGACGATCCGCTAGAAAATCGTATTGATATACCATTTTCGAAGGACACGTGCGGTCGTAATTAATCGTTATTCCGATGTTCTCACGGGGACAGCATCGGCCGAGCATCGTCGCTTTTCAATATTTTTTTTCTCACGGGACCACGTATACGGGGAAGTTGGACGAAACGAGCTTCTCTATTGGTACGGTGAAATAAATTTTCTCATCGATGGCGAATCAAAGCTCCCTCGGAGCAGTGACCCAAATCCGAAAAGGGGTAACGACCCCGAGAGAGCCGGCAATCGCCCCCTGGTCGAATCCGTTTGTTCCCCGTTCCTTCTCTATTTCTCTCCTTTTTTTTTCTCTCTATTTTTTCTTTTTTCTTTCTTTTTTTTTTTTTGTTTTCGATTGCAAATGGCGACCGCTCTTTGAATGTCGACTGTCTCTCTCTCTCTCTCTCTCTCGCTCTATCTCTCTCTCTTTCTCGCTCTGTGCGCGTTTATGCGCGCGGCCAGTGGAAACCGGGCCGCTGTCCTTGCGAAGCCGTGTACCAACCTCGACCGGTGAACGAAGCACGTGCAACCTTCTCTCTTCCATCCTTCGCCGTGCTTTTTACCTGCGATATGTGTGTCTAAGTGTGTATCCAGGGCCGTACGCTAATTATACGAAGGGACTGCAACGTCCTCCCTCTGCTTCCCTAAAAAATACACACGTGCGTGCTCGCGAGCCACGCGTTTCGAGAGTTGGCAGTGCGGATGCCCCTGTGCGTTACTTAACGGGAGGATAGCCGTCGAAATCGATTTTCCCTGCGTACACGTACGTATGCCTCTACCGAAATACGGAAACGATCGCGAAAACCTCGTAGCTGAACGTAGAGAATTTTCCAAGTTGCCCGATGCCACGTCATACCCGTTGTCGCGTCTTTGATCGTCGAACGATTTCGGGAAGATTCGTCGAAGGTGGAAGGAAAAAATTGACTGGAGGTTCGTGTCTCGTGGAAAATCGAGCGAGCATGCGTCGATACGCTCCTGGATGGAGCGGAAAGATGCGTGTATTGGAGCGTTTCCATCGTATGAATGGTGGTATACACGTGCAAGTACCTAATGCCTATGAAACGAGAGAAGATCTCGTTAGCCATTCAGCTTTGCTTCACACGTCCATTCAACCCCCTTACCAATACGACGAGTAAAAAAATTCTTCGTCGCCTATGAAGGCTACTTCCGGGTGGAAACTAACATGTCGAACCATTTCGAGCGATGAATAACACTTAGGCCGTTTCTACGTACTGCCTGCTCGGTAAATCAAGCTAGGTAATAAATATCGAACGAAAGTACGATGTTTTATTTTTAGTTTCAAACGTCCCGCACTTCCAACTAGAACCTTCCTATATTTTTCGACCTTTTTATTTCGTGCCGGAAGAGAAATTCGATTCGAAATTTCAGAAACCATCGAACACGTAGTTCCGCTGTAACATGGTATTAAAAATAACTTAGATTCCATTTAGCAAGACGAAGCTCGGTAAAACAACGAAACGCGTTAATATATTTCGATACAACGAAATGCCAGTTTCGATTACATCGATCTATGCTGTAAGATCGTCGAAACGACAAACAGATCGGAGAAATGGAAGATTTGCTTCAAAATCGTTCGACCGTTGTATATGGCAAATGTAAAATTGTACGTCGTCGACAGTTTGACGTTGGTGAAGGGCTGGCACTGCAGCTTTGTACACAGAAACGGACGTTCCAGGCACAGGAGATTTTCAGGTCAGATTTCCCGGCACAAAGCAAACTTTGGTCAGAAAATTCCTCGCTGCCTGCCGAAGGTTTAAGAATTCTGTACCAGGCTAACGTATATCTACGACACCACCCTAGAGTGCTGTTAGGTCGACGCACAAGCGTCTATACACGCCCAATGAGCCCTGAACATGCCGGCTTCTAGGAATCCATAGGCGTAGGATTAGCTCGCCTAGCTAAGGTCCGCTGCTCTATAAGAATTATCGTGAAAAACTGTCGTTCAAGTAAATAATCCTCGTTCCTTCCATTTGCAAGTCGTCAAATTACTCGATAAGCAATCGTCACGCTGTGAAATATCGTTGGTCGATAGCTGCTATTCGTTGGAAATTGGAATTTTCTCTTATTTCATAGACATTTGGAAAATAGAATCTTCCACGAAGTAAGTGGTCAAAGGCAAAATGGTAGAAAATTTTCGGCGATGTAAAATTCGGGAAGGACGCGAGATCGTGCGTTTTTTTAATTGAACGACAAATACTAATTACATTTTGACCTCGTTTATTAACATCGTTTCGTGTATTTTATATTTACGTCAGATCGTTTTTCTTTGCACTGGAAAAGAAACGGTAGTTAGAAAACATCGTTTAAGGATATACGTCGTTAGAGGTAATATTTTATAACGCGTTGCTTTTATCGAACATTGTCGTTTCTGCTATATTTTATTGCTAACGTATGGAGGTTATACGAAAAACGTTGAGAAAGTTTTCGTGACGCGAACCGACTCGATATCCTTCCCACGTTGAAAGCACAGAAAATATATAAGGTGGTAATTTTATGAAACAAGTCGTAAATACTAATTTCTATATAGTTTTATCGACTGTGATAATATTTGCATTTTTATCGTAGTCAACGGTATATCGGAATGCGTTACAAAATTGCGATAGAGAAATTAAAAATACTGGAATGCTAAATAAAACTTTAAAACCGCTGAACGACTGATATCGCGAAACGTTTATTAGTTCTCCCTACTTGTATAACATTCATCAAGCGGCAAAGGCTTTAATAAATCCATGAATTGATACTAATATCACTTAATACAAATGCTCTCCAAAAAACACTAGTTCATCGGAGATCGTGTCTCGATTTACTGAAATCGAAGCTTTATAAAATTTTCCGGGTCTCGACTGCCGATAATAATTACTTACAATTTTCTACCTCGTCTCAGCGGCAACGAGTAAAAACGAAAATAACGAAAGAACGGAAACATCTTAGCTCTACTATCTTTTTCCAATGAAAAATTACCGTCTGTTCCCAGTTATTCCATCTTTCGTCGAGGAAACAACCGTTCGCCCAATTTGTAAAAAGAAAAGTGGCCATATTTTCTGAACGGTCTTACAAATTTCCATCGATCACGATTATCGAACCGATTATACAACCGATATAGAGGATTAAATAAAAAGCGTGGGAATCCGATGGCTAAGATGGTCTCGCGCAAGATGCTTGCAAACAGGAGATGGTGAAAGCTGGCTGTGCGAGATGCGCGCTACCGGAAGCGGATTATCATTTTCCGCGTTGAATTTTCGTGGAGCAAAAAGAATGGGGGAGAAATTGTGAGAGCGCTGAGGGGTCGGTGCGGCGGAGGGGAGAACACTTTTTTCCCCAGCGTTGCGAAGGGAAAGAAGGGAGAAAGGACACATAAATAAAAGCATCCCTCCAGCGGAGGTCTCGCGCCACAGGGTGGCCAAGAGGGTCACGTTTGCCGCGCTTTTTCGACACGGGCCACATCGCGAAATCTAATTGGTCAATCGGGAAACAGCCATCTTTTGAATGGGCGTAGCCGCTCGTTAATACAGGGTGACTCACCCCTGCCTGCAGGAAGGCCTATGCCTCCCGTCCACTAACCTTCTCCCTTAACTTCCCGCTTCCCTCTCTACGCCGCGGCCCTACGTTTACCCTTTTCTTTCTCTCTGCACGATCTTCCTTCTCTTATCAACCCTCGTGCGTTTTCCTTCTCACCCCTATTCACCTTCTCCTCCCTGTCACGTACTTTCTCTTTATCTTTCTCCTTCCATCCTGCTGACTCTCAACTCCCGCCATCGTTCCCCTTCGCACTGTGTCCTTCTTCATTCGCAATCAGCTTTCCCCTCTATCTATCCGCTTCCGTCTACTAGGTATGCCTTCGTCCCTTTCTATTTTTACGCCCGATATCTCGACGCCCCTTCGACGCTTTCCCAGTTCACCCTCCTGAAAGTTTTACGGTGCTAGCAGCCCTTACCACGTCTAACCATCGACGCGACCCTGATCGGCCGCAAGGGCCTCCGAGGCAGATGATACCCGGAACAACTTTCCTTTTCCAGGTTTACGGCGTGCACGAGGACGAAAAGACGAGATACGTCCCAGGCTATTTCCAGGACCGGCGCGTTCCCGATGCGGCCCCGACCACGCACGCTCCAACCAGTCAGGCTACTGCCTCCAGAAAAGACAACTTTTACTTTCACCGTTATCCCAGCCTTTGTTTCTTCAGGATCTTAAACTGCTCCGATCTATCTTCTTATACTTATCCTTCTTTTCCTCCGATTAAAGAGGACAACTTCTTTTCTACAAGTTTGTCACTTAAACAATGGCAAATACGACCTAAGGAGGAACTAACGTCCTTTTTGAAATATTTATGTTTCACAGTACGTTCGGAATATCGAAGAAACACTAATACGTAGTAGGCTATAAATCAAACGTACGACTGTTCGAAAGAAATTATTCGAGAGGCGGAACTTTGATCGAAATTCTTTTTCACTTTCGCATTGACACTGAACGAGAGAAATTTTTCTTTCCTATCTCGTATTCCTTTTAATCGCGATATGCACGATGCTGAATTTAATTTTAATAGAACCATAGATAGAACATGTCATGCATCTCTCGATACTGCATTTTCAGTTACGACGCACGTGGAAAAATCCGTGGAATACGATAGTTTTGGAGCTCTTAGCCTCCGTTCAATCGCAATTATTCCTATACATTTTCACACGGATATAGTGACCGACAAATATTTTTCCACGCTACGATCGTCCAATTTTTCCAATCAAAATTGCACTATCGTGTTTCGTCGCTGAAACTCTCGGTTTTGTAAAAACAAATTGCCGACCAACAACTTCTTTTTTCTTTGAAAATGTACGATATTTCGTAACAAAAGATAAACGGGATTGTGACGAGCGGAAGACGACGTTAGGCAAAATGAAGAAACCCGAATTTCCTTTCACGTATCCCTTCAATTTTGGTGGTTATCCTCAAACGTTCGTTACGTTCGGAAGTCGGAAATCTTTTGGTGTCGTAAGGAACGATATCTCGAAAATCGTGTGGTTGTTGAAAATATCGCCGGATACGTCGTCGAAGACTGTTCAATGTTTCGGCGTTAGTATGCAAGCGAATGGCGTATCAATGTCGGTTGCAGTTCTGGCTGCACCGTTGGTAAAATGCATTACCCCTCTGCCAGTTAACGCCGCATGTGGTATCCCACCATCGTGCAGTGTCTCTCCCACACGGCCTCAAATATGCGATGCACGATGCAAGACTCGGCGTACGGCATGCGTAAATGTGCATTGCCATTGCCCCACCATGAGCAGTTCCGCCAATAGACGTCTGCCACGGATCTGTAATGAAGTCGGCTGATCGGCAGAGCCTCACTTTCCACAACAATTATTTTAACGACAAATATTAAGGGGGTGCCCTGAATTAGAATGTTCTAAAACAGCGTCTTTGTGTGATTTCTTTTTAGAAGGGAAAGAAAGAAATCAAGTTGTTGAATTTTGAGGTACGGTTTTATATACATTTAACGAATACAAACAAATTTTTTTTGAAGTAAAAAGAAAAATTATAACAGATTTCTAAGCCTGTTTCACGGGCTGCAGTTTTCAATCGGTGGGAAAGATCCACCTGTAATTCTTCTTAAAAGAGGATTAAATTATTATATATTTTTCTTCTCGATGAACTAAAAAAAAAAGGCAGAAAATAGTGTAAAATTAAACATTTTGGCGGAACTAAAGAAAACATGTGTTTTATAAAAAGAACAAATAAACTTCAAGGTGCTGTGACAATTATTTAAATAAACTTTTTGACGAACTTTTTTTAGTTCGTCGAGAAGAAAAATATATAATAGTCCTTAGTCCTTTTTTTGGTTTTTTGTTTCAGTCATAATTACGAGGTGGATCTTTCCCATCGATTGAAAACTGCAGCCCATGAAATAGGCTTAGAAATCTTTTATAATTTTTTTTTACTCTAAAAAAAATTTGTTTGTATGCATTGAATATATATAAAACCATACCTCAAAATTCAATAACTTCATTGCTTTCTTTCCCTTCTAAAAAAAATTTCAAAAAGACGCTGTTTTAAAACATTCTAATTCGGGATACCGCTTTAAGTTATGGCAAGGGCTCTTCATAATACCAATGATATAAATTTGCATCGTCTTTGTGGAATTATCACAGAAAAATATACGTTGCAAATTATTGCGGGCGTACAGATGCACAAATAATGATTTATTCGACAAAATGTGATTTATAAGGTAAAAAGTGTAGAAAGACGCCATAATTTTGCGTGTTTGATAAGAGCGACGAACGAAACGCAATACTCTATGCGGCATAGGATAGACGACCGTTATCAAAATGGAAGAAATTTCCACGAAGTACGAGAGCTACCTTGATTTTTTCATTTTTAGTACAAAATTCGTTTACTTTAAAACTTTCTTTTATCCGCAACTGTATGTATAGATAGGTATATGATGTTTGTAAGGAATGCCGAAAGCCATCGAAAGTTCCTGATGAGTAATAAAAAATAATAGGAAAAATGTGTAACGCGCTATATATTCTATGCGAATTGTTTTCCAAGATATTTATAACAGCTTCGTTTAAAATAATTTAATCTAATATCGTATTGTTTCTTTTTAAGATTTATTAAAAATATTTCGAAGGAAATTCGTATCGCGATTGGAACTGTAATTTGTGTTTAGACAGCTCGCGTAAGGGAAACAAATTTTATTGCATGGTACCCACCTAATTAGATTGTTCCTAACAATTTCTACGGATTAATTACGACTGGTTAAAAAAGCACAGATAAATTTACTATCTAAACGTTCCTACGTTTATTCTCGTTTAAAATAGTTCCAAGAGAAACAAAAGATGCGCTTAGAAGACTCTAAAATGCATATCGATAATTTAAGAATGATTTATTTTATTTCAACCGATACCAGTGAAATTTTACAGGAAACAATGGTCTATCAATTTTCCACAGGGTAGAGATAGGCTGCAACGATTTCCCTTCAAATTTTTCCCGATCCTTTATCGAAAATTTGTATGGCAAATTCGAAGAAATAAGCGGATCCAGCTGGAAAATACCATTTCCACTCGTATTCGAAAATACCGTACGAATGTCTTATGGCGGTTGGAAGCTGCAGTTCTCCAGCCTGCAAAATGCATTACCCCCCACCTGCATGCATTACCCCTCCACCGATTTTCCCCCTCCAGAAGAGGCCACCGCCATGCAGAGGATGTTCGTTGTTGGCTTCCCTCGTCACCATGAGTTGCATAGAATAAAGCGATGCAACGATGCACACTGTGAATTCGAGGACAATAGGGGGGATGCAACTACGAGCCGCCTGTCCCCTCTTCGTCTAACCATTTCCGAATGAAAATTCAAAAGGAAACACGGGAGAGGGGTTACATCTGTGGCCGCACCTCCTACGTCCGCAACTGAGAATCCTCTTCACCGAGCCAGATGCTACAACTGTATCTGTAACTATCTATGGATGTGATAGATTTTATCCGCCAAAGTTGACCTTTTTATCAGCGACAGAAGAATAGAGGAGTAAGTTTTGGGTAATAAAAGTCTATACTGGGTATGTGGAACGTATTAGACTGCCCCAAAAGTTTCTTTCGTTCGATGGGGAAATAATAAACGCGCGACTTTTGGTTTGTTTTATATTATTTTAGTGAATTACGGAGGATCCATTTTGTTCTATTGGGGCATGATCAATTGATAATTGATCGAATGCGATAATGTTTCTTTTTCTTATTTGGTAGACTATTTACAATCAATTGTCATTGAGAATTATGAGTAAATTATTATGGCGCGTTACTGTAACTTGGATTATAAAAGTTTATAGCAGGTTTCATTCTAGTTGAATCTAGTAGCGATAATGTGAAAGAAAAGATGTTGTGCACTTATTATTTCCTTATGGAAGAGAAGAAATTTTTGGAAGAACCTGATAGACACTGCTAAAAGCTCGTCGAGTATTAAAGCGAGTAATATCAATTTGTTCTTTACGATGGCCGGTCGATTCGATGGCGTAGCTTCAATAGTGGAAAATAAGAAATTCTATACAACAGTATATACTTTTTCCTATTGTAGATTTCCCTACCTTCTAGACGTATTGAGACTACAAATCGTATTAGAATATTAGTAACCTCGGAAATTGAATTTTTATAATTTTAACAGAACGTAAGACGAACAAGAGGAAAGGAATAACTTTTTACCGCAATTTTGCCGCGCTCTATTTGCAATATAATTTATTCGTCCCAAGGATAAATAGGAAATCACGTGACAAGAAGAAACAACATTTGTGAAAGAGCCGCGATATGTACAACGACGCAAACCCCATTGCTTTTCAACGAAAAACGTTAAATTTTCGTAGAAAATGATCGTATGCAACTTTAAATGGAACGTTGCATTAACAGGGCAATGCGCATTAAAGGTAACATTGTGGAAAAAGTCGTGTAGTTGGTAGATTTCACTGTAAAATATTAAATCTTTCTCCGGTGTATCCTAAATATTTTAATATTCCTATTCGTTAGAACCAAATAAAATGAATATTTGATGACTTAAGGTAGCGTGGCTTGGGTAATACATTATTTATTCGATGTTCCGAGTGAAAATTTCATTGTCCTAAATGCATAGTAACGGAAAGAGACGAACGTATCTGTACAAAGTTCGCGAGTTTGCGAATTTTCAGCCGCCATTTATACGCTGGGCCCTTTTGCCAACGTTGGTGCTCGAACCTGCCCCTTCAGCTACCATATGTGCATGTACGCGTCTACCTACATATAGGTACGCGTGTACATGAGCAACATGGTTGGATCCGTGTGTTTATAGTGCACGCCATTTTTATTTCCTCAAATAATTACTTACTCTCGATCAACTCTTAATACTTGTTACGTATGCGTTAAGGGATACTCAAATTCCCGATATTATTGTTGTGTATATTTCTCATTATATATATATATATATATATATACACATATATAAATAATTCCTATCATAACATCGAACAAATCATTTTACGCGCGGACGTAACGTTATTATAATAAATGTCAGGAATATGTAAAAGAAAATTATAGAAGATTAGAGATGCGGTTGGGAACGTTACATTATCCTTTGTCGCTGTGTCGTTCTATTCAAGCAAAAACATGCTGGGAAAGGAGTAACATGGTTCGGTGACCGTTAGAATCCTAATTCCGGCACATCAAACGATTGTCCTATTTTAACGTAGCGTAACCGCAAGAGACATCGTTGCTATACTTTCCTATTCTCCATCTGCTGGAATAACTGCATGCTAATCTTAGGGACAGGTAACCGTCCAAGACAATAACGGCACGCCGCAGTTAAATTCGCGAAGGGATTATGTTATGGCAATAAACACTTTCGGTTCTTGGCCATAAACGACACAGCGAAATAGCATATAGCATAGCGGTGCATCTAAAGGCAAAAGTCCCTTTACCCATGACTCATAGTCAGCAAAAGAGGAAAACTTTTTACTTAACGTTACGATACGTTTTTATACGATATTTCTTTAATTAACAATTTTAGCAATACAACGTTAAGGCGATATACGTTCCACGACAACAACCGTGGTGAATTGATTATTTATTTCTGAAAATTCAGAATCATATACGGTCCACGTGGAAGAAAATTTGAATTTCTTCGGCAACTTACCCTTGGAATATCTTCGTGCCGGATAGACCAATGGCGACGATTCTTGAATACGAGCATTATGAGAAAGGACGAACCGTAAGAAGAAGCGAAAGAGTTATGTCAAAGATAAAAAAAGGGATTTGCGTGGAAAAAAAAGCTACTCATAGCAACCCCTGGATATTGTCATCAAGGGATCCATCCGTGAGATCAGTTCTTTTTGTGGAACATCATCTTTTTCCCTACGATTTCACGCCGGGATAATGGATTCCTCGATCCTTTGGATACGCTCGTTACAACGGCATTTCGAAACAGCTGCAGCTGCCAGGCTAGAGAGACCGTGATAACTAGAAAATCTTGCCTACGACTAGCCCAGGGAAAACGAAGTAAGAAAACAAAAATCTACCATAGAAGGAACGAGAAGGACTCGAAAGTGGAAGTACGCCCTTTTAGCGTTTCTCAGCTAACAGATTTCCTTTGCCGCTGGTTAGTTCGTAGAAATTCAGGCGAGAATATGACAACATAGAAGAGGAATAACTAAACGAAATAAGGTTTCTATCCAGATGTACATTCTATTGAAAAAATTGTTTTTTTATTTGGAAGAATTTTACAATAAATTCTCGTTGAGAATTATAAATAAATTATTCTGTTTGTATGTTTGAATTTAGCTGAATTCAGTGTTTAAATCTACCGTTGAAAAATGAAATCCCTTCCTAAATCGCACAATGAATTGATTTGTCCCTGAGAAGATTAGAACTAAAGAGCAGATATTATTATTATTATTGTTGCTGTTGTTGTTATTATTAGCTAGATATAGTGTTAGGAGATACTATAATAAAAATACAAGCAAGGGAATGAAAGATGATTTGAAACGATCGAGGTAAAAATTCTTTGTCTGAAACGGTTGAAAAATTGCTATTTGAAACATGTAACAATTTAGAAATTTAGCCTATTTATAAAATCTGAATATTTGGAATTTTGACATTCAAATTTTTAATCTATGACTATCCGAAGTTATTTCGTCTCGATCCTACGTTCTCTCTGTAGAATATCGATCGAACAGATTACTTATCTGAGGAAACTCGTGACTTAAATGTCTTCAACCTTATATTCGATTTTATTTTTTTTTATTTTTCCAATTCCAACAGGCAACACGCGGTACGATTCAAAAAAAAAAAAAAAAAAGAAAAAGAAAAAGAAAAGAAAAAGGCAAAACAATAGCCAGCCAGCATTGTTCCCGTAACTGTGACTAATTTTCACAAGGAATTTTAGCGTGTCGAGTGGAGCCGAGTCGAGCCTTTCCTATTTCTCTACCTTCGTATAAATTTTACTGCGCGTAATACTTATTTGCCGCTATTCACGGGGTAATTCCCTGTTTCCCGTGCTCGGCACGAATTTTTCGAAAATTTGATTCGGTGAAAAGATAAATGGAGAAAGAAGACACTAGATTTTAGCCACGAAACCCATATAATGACCATGTACAGCTCGTATTTCATCCGATTATTCGTACGTGCAGGGCGATTTATTGCTCGGAGAATAGTTTTCTAGGCCAACAAGCTAGAGTCGCTAGAGAAATAAGAAGGGGCACCAGGATCGTTTCGAAAATGGGGAAGGGAAAGGAGAGGGAAACGGGGGGAGGCCATCCGGGGCAATGCCAGCTGCGCTACCGTAACATAACGAGGCCTAAACGCGGGCGCCTTCTACCAATAGGAACCAACTGTTCATTAGGCTGTTGGTACAGGCTGCTCCAAATTATCTACGAGAAGAACTTACTGCGAGGGTGTAGCGAGCACTGAGAGATTAGATCTCGCCCGGACGAAAACTGAACATCTTCTGAAATTCTGCTCAACGCACGAGAATCGGTTATATACGAAAAACATCATGGAAATGGATTTACGTTTCACGACAATTTCATCTAGTTAAATAAATGCGATAACGTTGTTTCCGGTATCTTATAGAATAGAAAAGCATCGAAATTCAAAGATTCTTAGCGCATAATTATTTGATATTTTGTAGCAACCGATGTTGTAATGTCGTACGAAGTACGTACGAGAAATTCTCTATTTGTACACACGATGAGTTATTTTAGAGATTTGATCTTATCTTTCATTAGCACGTGAGAAGAAATTTCTTACAAAATAAGAGGTTATTCAAAGATGCAGAGCGTTGTGTGCACGTACTACAGACTAACATCTTTCTGATAAATTCGGGAGGATTTAAACGAAATCGAAGGGAAGGGACTACAGTTTATTCGGTAAAGTGCAAACAAAATCACGACGAGTCCATCTAATGTTTTCTCTTGGTGCCGAAAAACCCTCTAGCGACAAATACGGGGCGAAATTTCACTCGTTGGAAACCGCAGCTGCTGCATTGGCAAGTTAGGAATCTCCTAAATCCTAACTTATCGACTGTCATGGTGCGATGGTAATTTATTCTAAACTCCGCCTAAAGCTATCTATAACATAGAGTCGAAATCTATTAATTAACTGCCTTTCGTAGCGATCGTCATAATTATAACTGAGAAACTCTGTTACTCTATACGTAATTATTGCGCTTATGCAATCACGCCTTTCTAAATGTTTACTTTAGTTCTATTTATAGTTATCGCTGCACTTTGTGTTTCTACCAGAATAATATCAAAAAAGTAAAAATTCTTTTTAACGTAAAGTAGAAGGAATAGCTTTCGCACAAACTATGTGCCACTGTAAAGAATAAATCGTATTAAAGAACAGAACGCGTTACCGATCGGTATTTCTACCCTTAGAATCACTTTAATCGTGTTAGAATAACGACGAGACAATATACGTGTATATGTAAGGATCGACAAATAGGTATATCTTAAATATTTGTATTTTCAATATTATGGTGTATCGAACGTAAGATATAGATAAATTTAAACTCACGGAGAACTTCATGATTTTTATGTTTTCTTGAATCTTTTTCAGGAAAAATGTGTTCTATTTTTTGATGCATCGCATGGAAACATATGGCAAGTTACAGATGTAGATTGTACTTTCGACTCGACCGAAGTAAAATCACATAATACGTACACCACGTAGCAGCTGCGAACCCAAGAGAATGCCACAGCAGCTTTCCAATTCATTTTCCGTTACTCGGATTTTCCCTCCTCCCTTTCCTTTTATTCGCCAGTGATTAAGGAAAGCAATGAAATATATCGTACAATAGATGTCAGAGAAAGACACAAATAACAATTAAAACTGTAAACACCGAAGAAACAAATTATCGTCAACAAAGAACGGTGCGTAGTATTTACCATTATCCCACGTTATCTCTAACTATTCATATGTCTTTTATTCTCTTTTCTATACTTTTCTATTCCGTCGAAATAGGATCGCATATATCGAACGTTCCTTTGGCAATAGATACTTTTTAATAATTTAATTACACCAGTTGTAACGGGTGTAGACAAGTTTGTAAATTACAAATAAGTTTTATGTATATTCATACACAGATGTAGCGTATGTGGATGATGAAACAAAATATATACGATATCATATACATGAATATGATCGTACGAAACACTCAAATAAAACGAGAAACTACGATACAATTTTAAAATGGCGTTACGTAATTTGTTATATCTAAGAGGAGGTGAACTATGAAATATAATATATCAAGGTATATACCATTACCGAGGGAAGCCACATAGGAAGTTTAAAAAAGCGTGTTCCTGGCTAATGTACCTACTAAGCATCGTGTTATGTTATGGCTTTAACAGGATTATGTTGGTAAGTACTGAAAGTATATTCAAATTACACGAATCGTGATTAGATTACTTAACAGTGTAGTATGTTACGATTTACAGATACGTAACAGAATACACACAAACGTAACGATAAGCTGATTCTAATAGCTACAAAAATACGACAAATATTTGCGATTTCTGTGCTTTTTCTACACAAGCTAGAGAAGCGTTTATAATATCCTGTGGCTAAGTTTCCTTTGCATACGTCTCTAAGGACGCCCCCATTAAACGGTGGACAGGGGTAATCGAATAGTTCTAAGCTACCGGAGGGTCGGAATAGGCGTTCTAAAATTGGGAGGGGTACGTAGGGGAACAGGAAAACCGGATGGCACGACGAAACGTAGTCGACTATATTCTGAATTCATCCTCCATTTCGAAACATAATTTTTATTTCGGTGAAAATACTCTATTCTCGTTGATATATTTTTTTAAACCAAAGAATTTAATAAATTTATCAGTTAATTTATCATATCCTTCCATTGTTCGCTTAATTAAACGAACCGAAAATTCCAATTTGGAAATAAAATATTTGTATATATTCTATCTGTGTCACGTATTCTAACTTGTACATAAATCACTTTTAGTGAACAATATATATAGCATGATTTCATTCGTCCACAAAGAACAAGTAATTATCTACCGATTTAATAAGTACGTATGTCCTTGCAGTTTACGTTCTACGTTCAATAATCACGAGAAAAGCAATTTTAGCTAATTAATCGTTACTCGTGGAAGGCAGGTGAATAGAAACAACATGGACGCAGTTTCTTCCTTTTCCAACCTCTTACCCTGAGCACCCTGACCCTGGCCACATAGGCAGCTGTCTCACTCCACCCCTTTGTGGACATGGCACTGCTCTAACGTAAGAGCGGATTTGTCTATGCCTGCACGGTGCGCAAAATAGCGTATTGCAAGGTTATCGAAAATCATCTCCATAAAATGTTATCATCCATTTCCTCGATTAATAGAATCTCTCGCTTATCGACTTGATATATTTCGTTTCTATCTTTTACGAATTAGAACGATTCGAAAAATGATCGAAATACACTAAAGCATGATTATTTAAATTTCACGTACGTAAATGGTTTTAGTAATTTAGAAAAAGTTATTGGTATTTTAGTAAAATCGTAGTAAAATTACGTCTAAAAGTTTCATAATGGTTTCACGTACACGTATACATCAGAAACAGTTCGCAGAAAATTTGCATTTAATTTTAGCATCGTTCATTGAAATGTCTATGATGCTCGCACATTAAGCAAGTACCTAAACATTTGTAACGAGCCAGAAGAATAGATTCTACCCTACTGTTGCTGCAATGGAGGAACGTAACGAAGGTTACGAAATAGTTGTACAGAAATCATCTAGTCGCCTATATAAATGTAAATCGGACACGAAGATACGCATCTTCGATTCATTCGCTGGTCTCATCGTTTCCAGCGGCGCTTAGCAAAAAAAAAAAAAAAAGAAAAAGGCTGATAGATTCGTACAACGATCTTTCAATATGAATACCAACGACGAAGCAGGAGCAAGGAACTCGTTAACCATGCTACCGTTCACCGAAAACACCCGGTAGATTTCTGCAGGAACCGAACACGCGCTACGGCGAGAAAGAGTAAGGAAACGACGATGGGAAGGCGCGAGAAAGAGAAACGTGGACGCGTTCGCGCGGGTCGTCGCTCACACGCGTGTACCGGCCACGCGTATGTACATTTTCTACTCGCGTACACGCATGCTCGTGTGCGTGCACGCAACCTGAACGAACGAGCGAGCGAGCGAGCGAGCAAGCGAGCACGCATGCACGCGAGAGCGAACATGCACGCAGACATGGACACGTTGCCGGCTGCGAAAACCGGCGTGCGAAAATTGTCCAATGAGAAACAGAGGCGGGAGTCGGTGGGGTAGCCACGTGGTCCCATACGAGCCAATAGAAGGCGATGTGTTCGCGAATTTCGAGTCGGTTTCCCGCTTAGCGCTCGCGAGCTTCTAGTTGCTAGAATAAGACAGACTGTAAGAAGGAAAAAAAGAGTGAGAAAGTGCACGCACGAGCAAGGAGAGACAAGAAGGTTGTACGGTTTGTAAAAAGGAGCAAGGAAGAAGGAGCGGGAAAAAAAAAGAGAAGAGTGACGAGTTTGCATCGTATTGCCCCCCAGGACACGCGAAAGAGCAAATGAGAGGAAAGAGAAAGAGGGAACGAGAAAGGGTGAAGCGACGAGAAGGAGAGAGAGAGGGAAAACGCGGAATGAGAGAGCCCCTCGGACGTCGTGTCGTGGTCTAGCCAAAGAGACAAGAGACTGGTAGGAAGGTGCGTCGTCGTCGTCGTCGCAACGAGAGGAGAGGAAAGAAAGAAAGAGAGAGAGGAGAGAGAAGTAGCTGGACACACGGTGAATCGTCAAGAGAACGGTCAACGCGCGTCCCTTAACCTTAAAAAAGTTGAAGAGTCATTTCTGAGAAGACACGGTCGTCGTCATAGTCCGCCGATCGGTCATCGCAGTCATCCTCGTCGGTTTGTATGATCGAGCTGGCTCGAGAGACATCCATTGCTACCGGAAACACGCCAAGACTGTGTACTACCGGTGTCGACTCGACGTGACAGAGAGTCGTTGTACCTCGAAGCGAGCGGGAAATAGACAGCGGTTCCAGAGGAAAGGAAGAAAGGAGAAAACAAAAGACAGTAGAGCCAGGAACGCTTGGAAGATCGTTCAAGAAGTTACGATAAACCTCCTGTGTCCCTTTCGTTTTTTGGTGTGCAAGCGCGAAAAATCAGGCCGAGTATCACGCGAGAAAGACAATCGTGTTCGTCGAGACGTTAAGATAGTAGGAAAGGAGAAAAAGGCGACGAGAAAGACCCTGACGAAAGCGCGCTCTCGTGTTCGTTTCTTCCTGCGTGATAACAGGATTTTCAAGATCGTCATCGTTGTCGTAGTCGTCGTCGTCGTCGTCGTCGTCGTCGTCGTCATCAACGTCTGCATTCCGTACGTGTATTCGTCTCGTATCGGAGATAGTTGCGGTCCTGGACGTGTCGTAAACGTGCCGTGGTCGTGTCATCGTCGAGTTCGTCCGCGACTTTCATCGGTGTATTTCACTTCGGGTCTCCTTGTGCGAAATACTCGGTTATCCATCGTTATCGCGACGTGATCATACATCCTCGTTGGCGTGTTGTGGACAACATCGTCAGCGATCGCATCGTCTAGCCGCGTGCCACTAGGCTGCAAATTTTTCAAGCCACGTGACCGAGACGTATCTCGGAAAAGCCGCCACCATAACGTCCAAGAGCGAACCAACCACCATGTCGAAGCTCTACGTGGGCAATCTACCGTCGGATTGTAACGAGAGTGCCCTCAGGCAACTCTTTCAGGATCATAATTTGTCGTGTACGACGATCCTGGTGAAACGAGGCGGCTATGCGTTCGTTGACTGTACCGATCAATCTGTAGCGGATCGTGCAATCGACAAACTTAACGGTGAGTTCAGAATCAACAGATGAGATAATGTTGGATAGATCGCTTCGCTATGTCGCTATACTTTATGTTCTTATCGGCTGTTGCTACGCTGATACCGAACCTCGTGTAAAATATATGTACATACCTATGTATACTGCTTTTACTATGGCAATATATCGCTACGTTTACTGCTGTTGTCGCTATTATCACACAGGGTCTGCTGTCACGTTTCATGACTGAACGAAGAAGAACCTTCGCAAGGGGCAATGCACGAGACATGGGGCCTTCGTGATTAATTTAGACATTGCAAAATGTTTTTATCGCTTTATATAATATTACACTTTAGGTACGGCCTTTACACTCTGCAACCAGGGAAGTCAACTTGTTTTGTATAAAGTTCTTTGTATGTTACGTGTGCAACAAGTTCCGTCTACCTGTACATTAAGATTGTCACGCTTTTACATGCTTTTTCAACTAGTTTGTAAGATATTCTAAGTAGAAATATATGAACATTTGCACGCTTGTATATATGCTTCACACGATTTTATGCTTACATTTACTTTCCCACCTCGATCGAACGATCGGTATCCTGTATATAGTCAACCTTATCCAGCCCATCAACGCAATTACATATATATACACGTATACTTTATTTATATACACATGTATTCATATATTGGAATATATTTTTTTACTATATCTACGTGCAAATAACAGGCAGCTTCACCGTGTTATTCGGTAAATCGATCGTCAATTATATTCATCGGTGAAAGGACAATCGCGACTCGTTGCCGATTCCTTAATTTTTATATTCACTTCGATCGCTCTAACCGTGAAAATACCGTGAAAACAAATTGAATACGATCTATTTACGCGAGTTATCTCGAGTAATTGGTGACCGCTTTAGACGAATAACCACTGTAAATTGTCTATCGGATTGAGAACCCCTGTATGGGATCTCGAAAACGTATTCATCGAAAACATTTATTTTTCCATTTTCGCCGAATATGTACTTTGTACGTTGCGAATACCACGATACAGTCGTTTAAATATTTTTACATCGTACAGGTTAACATTCTATGCTTTCGCCTGCGTAATCATTCGAAGGTTTTCGTCCGAGCGAATCGTACCTTTGAAATTCCCCTTAAAAACGGCGCGAGATATAGAAACTACTTTACGAATGCTCGTGTCGTGTGGAAAACTTATCCACGTGGTGGAGAGGCGCACGCATCAGCAAGATGGCGGAGCCGGTTATACCGGCAAGGTCACGCGTGTGGGTTTCGCCTTTGAGATAAGTTTCTGATAATCATTCGCGTCGTGGCCAACATACTGTTGTTGATCGATACGATTGCCAGCTTCGCCTAACGTGGCAATGGTGATTCCGGCATTGAACGAAAATTACGATATAATCGCGCGACTGATAAGCCGTAACTGTTTAATCGTAAATGATTAGAATCCAATTATCGCGAAAGAATACTGAAATTTCATTCCGACCACGCGTTACCAAGGGTAACGGTGCGTAAAATAAATTTCATAGTCTATCGATAGCCTTGTTTGTCAAAGGCGTAGGAACACTACGAAAGTGAAAGATCGATTAAAATCGCTAAAGACTACGTCAATCGATGCAGCTACTCTTTTTCTCATAATTCACTAGTAACTCGACGATAGTCGTGGACGAAGAAACGGTTACCGACATGGTCGGACGCGTCTTTCATATTTTTCGTAAAACGATCGCATGCCTATAAATCCTGACCATCCGTACTGAATTTCAACTTTGTCTCGAAAAGTTAGATCGATACTTGACTAGAAACGACTCACGCCTGTACGTCGGTGATTCTCCCGCCCAAAAAACGTGGTCAAGGTCGCGTCTGTACGCGTGACGTATGGTTCCCCCACTGGCTTGATGCGAGGTTAAAATTTACATCGTGAAATACCGCCAACTTCATCTCGACGCGTCCGTAGAAATTGGTTAGTCACACTCGTCATGCACGATGGCCATGCTAATCGAGTAAATCCAGATCGTAAATTTTGTCGACGACTTTGTAAGCAACGTACGCGCATTTGTACCTACGTTGATCGATACACTTGCGATTGCTTTTAGAGATTGATAAGGTTAACGGGATAGGAGAGTATGTAGAGTACGCGTTGATATTTCCCGAGGATCGTTTTTAAACCATCTTGCCTATATATCGCATAACAATATCGTTTGTATCTGTAATCGCGAAGCAATCATTTTCGTGTCGTACGTATGTAAGATAAATCACTGTTACGCTCGTGACAGTCTCGTAAGTACGAGATGCTAATCGACGCGTAATACTTGCTTCGCCGTAATAAACCGATTTACGGTAAAGATTCGATGCGACGAATATCCTATATCTATACGATAAAATAATTCTATCTCGTATAATTAAAATAATAAGTTAGATACTTTGGACACGGTATAAATTACTGGAAGTATTTGAATTCCCAGGAAGTACGGGACGTAAGCAGTTGAGAAAATTTCGAGTATAATGGTAGGCAAAAATGTAGCAAAGAATACCACGAGAACGGTCGGCTTGCTTAGAAGCCGGGTTGCAAGAAAGAGGCGCGGTACGAACATTGGAACGATTCATAGGGAATAGTCTCTCCCTCTATTTCGTTAGCAATACAGAAGGCTCAGTCGTTGCTCTGCAGCAGCGGTACATATGTATGCGGGGCTGATCCTTGGATACAATACCGTGTGCGGAGAACGTTACCGCTTAGTACAGAACTAGTTTGGTGGGTTGTGTTACGTTTTAGACCAACTAAACTAAGGCTAGTCGCGGTTAAACTACATCAGACTACAAACATCGATATTAATTCACCGAGGACTATAGCTTCGCCGCCATTTAATGCCTTCATTTTGTTCGAGTCATGAGAACATCGTACTGCCTAAAATGTTGTCACTATTTTCCAACGTAGAATTATAATCAAACGAAATATCTTGTAATACCTTAACAAATACGATGATCTATAAAAAACTTTTATTACAGGAAACTGTATTAAAAAATTCTGTTTCGCGTTAGAATTTATTATAAAAATACCAAGGTAGAACGATGTTTAGAACGTAGAGGCATCGTGATTTCGTGGGAATATCGTTCTTCGTATTCGAGTTTGACGAAACGTCCGTATTCAATGCTCGTTTAGACGTTTAAAAGAGAGGAAAAGAATGTATATTTTTAATCGCGAGTTTCCAGTTGTTCGTGGTTCGGTCAGCTTGATTTGTCGCGTGCCTGCTCGAGACCACCTGCTCTCGAAAAAAGTTACCTGTTAACAGTGCACCGGTAACCGACACTGATGGAACTTGACGATTCGGTTTCTCCTCGGACATAGCGAACCTCAGGATTGATAATAACATCGACGCAAATTAAAAACAAAAAGAATAATCCTATGTTAACATGCACGATCCTATTACGATAAAGAAAATTTCTACAGATCGTGTCAAACGTTATTGCTACGTCCGAACCGCGTCTTATCGATCTACGTGACGCGCAAAATGATACGCGCACACACAGATAGCACGTATTTAATAAAAACGATTAAAGTTAATTACAACCATTATTCGCGCTCTTTGCAACATAACCAATGTTCGATCGAAGTAATGGTTCCTTGTTTCTCACGAACGTTCAACCCAAACGTTGTTGTACGCGTCGATAATATAAAACGAATCTTACAGTAGCTATTATTAGTGGGAATCTGTTTCTACTTCACGATGACTGCGAAGTCCAATATTTTATCTTCTAGTAGAGCGGTTAAATATTTCTTTCTCCAGCTCGAAAGAATTCCTTTATAGTCGCGACTGGGTCTTACAATGACGTCCGAATAAATTGCGTCCGTTGTACACGCGCGGATAAAAATTACTTGGTTTTAGCGTATAAAACGGTAATTTGATTAACCGAGTATTAAGTTGAGAACAACGGTGAAAAGAACTCGATTTAACACCGACACGAATGTACGGCTTAAGCGCAAAAAGTGCTTGCGCGTCTGCAAGGAGGAAGTGCTATCTTTAGAGCGGCGAAAAGAGAGTGTGCGGTGTCTTCTCGTCTTCTTTTTCGTCTAGCCATCCGCTTTCATTAACTGAATGGTCTTGGGACCAGGGGGCGAGAAAGCCATTGTGAAATTTCAACATACTCGATACCTCGAAATGAATGAAACGTAATGATTCTTCGCACTGAACTTCCCTATCAGTCACGCGATTTCGCAACCGCAAATCAGTGGCTTAATTAGCCGTGGCTTTTAACGACCGATAAAATTCTCTCGTTGCACCGAAATTAAGCGATCGTAATTTTTTATTCGGTCTTTAAAGATATCGTTTAAAGAATTTTGAGAAATCGTTAAAACCACTAATTTATATCGTCGGAAGAAGAAGAAGAAGAAGAAAAAAAGAACTCGTTAAAATTAAAAGCACACAGCATTAGGTTTTCGAGGGAAATCCACGCATTTCGTTCCGCGATATTGGAACGAAATCAACGAGGTTACATCGAACCGTAAAATGCTGATAACGTTGAGACGTCTGTATGAAATTATCCCCGGAGCAGTGTCTATTTTGAGTGTTTCTATATTGGCTTCGTCGACAATTCTCTATTTCTTCCTTTGGCCTCCCACGCGGCGACTTTTTTTCTCTTTCCTATCTACATTGTCTTCGTCTTTCGTGGCCTCTGTTCGCTCGAGAAACCTTTGAAGACACGTGTTTGTTTTAGATACCCGGCCGTTGACTTCCCGGCGAATAACCGTGTTACCACTGTTACCCCGAAACCAAACCGTTTTCAACGAAATCTTTCTTATTGTAACAGTCGCATCTTCAGCTATCTTCTTACTCCAAGCATTGCCCGTTCAACGCTTTCCCTTATATCTTCCCAGTGGAAAAAATAGCTTCGTTCCTTATCGTTTACCGTATCCTATCGTTATCTACCACCGAGTTTTTCTCTGCGATTACCGTAGCTAATCCGCTTACGTAATCTGTATTTCCAACGAGTAACGTTCACGCTTCATTCGTCGTAAATTCGTGAAAAATAACTGGACGCGCGACTATCTGACAAAAAGGACCAACGAGGAAAATCTCGATGAAAACATTTCCTTAAAACGCATCTTATCCGGACTACCGACTTTCGTCCTTCCCTTCTGCCCATGAACGGAATCTTTATGTCAGAATGGGAAAAAAGAAAAAAGAGAAAGACGATTAAAGCGTCTGCCAGTTGTGGCGGCAGTGAGTCCTCTTGGGCCCACGTGCGCGTAATTGTCAGGTACGAAGAGAGAAATCCGAATCTTTCGACAGGTGTCAATGAACTGGGCAACGACGTATCCATCGAAGGATAAGCGAGGAAGATAGAAGGAAGGGAGGATCGGCGGGTCGAGAGAGAGAGGAAGGAAAGGCACGAACAGCTCGTTCGCACCTGCCTCCGTCGTATCCTACACAGGGCTCGCGGTGATTTCGCATTTCGTCAACGTTACTCGGTGAAACTGATTCCCTTCCACGAATTAAGAACAATCTCGCAATTGCGCGCAAAGTACGATCGAATGGAAATCGGATGAGAATCGAATCTCGGGAAAATACATTTCGGATTTTTCTTTAAGGTTGCGTGTATGTTTCTTTGGCGTCTTAATTAACCGCTAATTGCTACGTTGAAAGGAATAACTTTCTGATAAAATTTCAAAGTAACCCAAGAGATGATCTGCAATATACAAATTCATGAGTTACATTTTATGCGACGTAATCTGATCAAAGATTACCGAAATACCGGGAAATCGCGACAATGTTTACGACGTCTGAAATACTCTAGGAACGTCGGTAACAGTCGAGGGCCGAGGCGGCGACTTAATTTGTTTCGAGCTTCTATAGCTGAGTCGAAATTCGAAGTATGGGGAGTTTTAATAGAAACGATAGGAAGAAGAGTGGTGGAATAACTCGCGTACGTGGCAACGAGGAATATCGAAATAACGCAGGCAGCGAAAGAGAGAGAACTCATCGTAGAAAAATTGCATCGGCATGGCGCCATTAATCTCCGAACGAGCGGATATTATTTTAATTCTCAAACCTCGGACCGAGTCTCTTCCGAGAAACGCCGCCCTTTGTCCCGGTCGGCTCCACGAAAGAAAAGTGACCGAGTGATTTAATCTACGAACGAACGGAGACCCTGGACTCTTTCTGCTTCTCGCTGTTCCCTATGCCTCTTCTTTTCTTTTCATTGGCGCGTTTCTTTTTTGTCTATCGAAGCCTATGTATGGTCGAATTCAACGGTTCGCATCGTGAGCATTGCTCGAAGAAAATCGCGCCGAAATTACGATTCGTCGACTCCACGAGTTCCGTATTTAACATAGGCGAACAGGAATAAAATAACAAATTCTACCGATACCAATTCGTAGAACAATTGTCACGGAATAACAACTGGTATACAGTATACGTATATCTTTGGATATTCTTTGACAAATGTCTCGATCAAGGTAACCGGACAAATCTTACGGATATTAATGGTTCGATCATCGTGGCGTGATGATAGCGATTTGGTCAATCGTTGTTGGATAACGCGAAGTTACATACAAGTGCTCGAGACATTGGCTTACTATGTTGAAAACAGAGACGTCAAGAGATAGGGGCGTTGACGCGTGTTCATCTTACACGGAGATTCATGAAATATTCGGCCACTTTATACAAACGTGAAATTCTGAACTTTGTCCATTAGTCAGATAAAAGTCGTTATCGTGCGCTGCCGCGCTATGACGTTCACGCTATTAGCGATGTACGCTGTACAAGTAACTTCACGACAATTTCGACAAGTGCCGCTTCGTTTCTTTCGTTTTCAGTATCGTACACTTTCAGGAAGAAACTTTCGTCATTCATATCGTATCGTACGTATATCGTTCGGGCGAGATTGAACACACACGCTGGTTAACTTGGCGTAGTCGATCGCAACGAAATTTAAAATTGATCGATATACCACCTTAGAATACACATAGGAGATTATTTCATCGTCTTATGAATCGCTATCTCATCTTGCGCGCTACAAAATATGTGTAGCCGCGATCGATGCGAATTATCGAGGAAATACGTACTTGATCGACTCGATCGTCATACGTACATGCAACAAGTACGTTGGATCGTCCATAATTTAACAGAAATTCAGAGTCGTTGTAATTTGCGCAACGTTTCTAGATGAAACGACGGTTTCATCGAGGAACGGACTTAGAGAACTTGGTACTTCGATAGAGATGAGAATTTGGGGATATCGATAAGGATATCGTAAGCACGACGAAACGGACGAGTCTAGATACGAAGGTATCGCGGTGTGAAAATCGAATGGAGAGTGAGATTTTGCGTTTGGCGCGCTTTCTGCGGATTCTCAGTCAGGACCTATCTTAACGTGCGTGGGCCCATTCGCTTCATTCGGCAAACTAACCTACCCGTCTAAGTAATCCATTGTGCTTCTCGTGCTCTCTTTGTGTGGCCGCTCTCACGCTGCGAGCGCGGCACAAGGGTGTGCGAGAAGGAGCAAGAAAGGAGAGTCCTTGGCGCGAGAAAGAAGCGGCAAAGGAACGAGCAGGATAGAGAAAGGGGGTGGAACAGAGGGCGAAACAGAGAGAGAAGTATGCCACAAGGCCAACCGAGACCGAAGCAATTTTTGCTTTATTCTTTGCCAGGCCGAAAACGAGCGTGGATCCGACCGACTAACTGCTCCAATTTTATTTACCGCATCGTGTCAAACCCGATCGACGCGACGTCTCTTCGTCCTTTTGTCTTTTCGCGATATCCCGCGGCCTCGCACGATCATTCCTGTTTCTTCTCTGCTGCTCAAATTTCTTTTCAAATCTGTTTTACCACGTAAACAAACTTCATGGGAAGATAGCGCGATTGTCCCCCAAACATATTTATCTTCGTTTATTAAAAGGAACCATCCATCGAACTATTAGTGGCAAGGCAATATTTTTCTTTCGTCCGTTCCAGGGAAAAAGTTTTCATTACTTCCTTTCGCTATTTCGTTCGGTTCGTTTTCGTTTCTTGCTTTCCGACGCGGAATTGAGATTAATACGAAGCCAACGTACACCGTACGTTTAATTACCGTCCCATTAAAAACGGTTCCGACGTAGGTACGTTAAATTACCTTACCGAACGTTCCAGTGTATTTTCTTCAACGAAACGTTACGTTTCCCCGAATAGAAACACGTGCCCTTCCTTATCTGCGCTTCTATAACGAAACGCCTCGTGTGGTTCGTTACCGAATATTCTAGCCACACGCAAATGTTTACCTATACATCGAATCACGCGAATGTTTATATAATTTTATTCTCGAACATTTTTCCTTCAGATGCTGTTATATTCGCGGTCGTTTTGTCTCTGGATCGCGTGTCCTCATACCAGAAGCGATATTTGTCAGGGAAACGGGTTATTTGTCTCTCGATGTTTCAAATGACATCGTTATCAACATCAACGTGCTTGTTTATCGAGTAAACTAGGAAAATTAGATTCGAGGAACAACATCCGATGGCTGACCGATCTTTCAAAAAATTCGATATATGCGAATTCGTTTGAAAATATTAATCGGCAAATTGCAGGGTAGATTCACGCGATTTCGACCCGTGATTCACGATTCGCAAACGATTTCCGTGGGACTGAACTAGCGAGTTGTAACTCAATAGTAATTTATGTACCTAGCCGTGCCAACCGCCGTGTCCAAGGCATCGGTATTCAGCATCGGCCTGGAATGCGCAACAGGAACCTGTTCTCATTCCCATTCCCGCGCAGCGCTACCCAAATATTTTATTACTTCCCCGTGGAGCCGGTGCTCTCTCTAGCTCTCTTTATCTCTACCTCTCTTCCCTTTTTTTCTTTCTCCCTTGCTCGTTGACCGACGCAAGAAACTCCTCGCTGTTATGTCATCCTGTAAGGCTCGCCTTATCGTTGTAGCGATATTTCAAACACTCCGAATACGTCTCGAGATTTCGTAGATGTTCGAGGAATCGATAGTCGTCTAATTTTGCTTCTGGTAATAATTACGTATTAAATATCCGAGGTTACGAACGAGTATTTCGCCAGCGGTGCTTGGCCGAAGAATCGTCTTGGTGTATCAAGTGCCGAGATATGAAAAACGCTGTACTGGCAGCTGAGATACGCGAGGTTTACGTTACCTACGTTGGTGAAGCTATCGAGTATCGAAGCGAACGCTTTCTATTAATAATACACGCGTTATAAATAAACGTTGATAACCGATCAAGCTCGAGATACATAATTCAAGATGATTCACGGCTTCTCGTGCAACTCGCTAATTATATATTTCTTCATCTTTATTCGGTTACGTTGCATGTTCGAACGATTGCTAATTACGTAGATAGATATAATCGTCGACCAAGTGAGCGTCGTTTTACAAATTCGAACGTAACCGGGTTTCGAGGCATGAAAGCCCGTTCGATCGCGTCTCACCGTCAAGCAGAAATTGACGAAATTTAAGTTAGGAACCGGTAAAACGTATCGAGAAAGAGGGACAAAGAGAAGAAGCGAAATGAAAAGGGAAGGCGCGGTGAAGCAAGAGAAAGAGGTGGAAGGAAAGAGCGAGAGAAAAAATGAATATATATTAGATAGATTGCGCGACGACCTCCGGATAGCTCTCCTAAGCTCGGTCTCGCTCGCTCTCGACTCACCTACCTGGCAGTTTTCGTTGTAGGCATCAGCAGGGAAGATGGTGGGTAGGGAGGGAGGAGGTAGGAGCACTAAGGAGACCTTGAAGGCTTGCTAGCCGGGTGCCGGTTAGTACTGACCCACTATAAAGGCACTTGCTATCCTGCTCGTTCAACAGGACAATCTACTATTACTCTCTCCCTCGGGAGAGCCTGCTAACCTACTCTCTTGCCCACATACACCGACTCGATCCGAAAACTCGCTTCTAGACCCTGGCTGCGCTTAGCTCAAACAGCTTCTTTCTCCCTCCCTCCCTCTATCTCGCTGGTTTCTATCCTTTTTCATCCGTGCTCTCCGTCTCTATCCCGTTCACTTTGTCGTCCCTCGTACGCTGCCTTCCCTATCTCATTTCCACTCCCTTTTTTCTGCTCCCTTCTCGCTGCCGTTCTAATACCACCACGGCTACACCCCTCGAGTTCTCGCTATTTCGCTTCCTCTCGCTCCTTCTCTTTCTCTTTTTTTTTCTAGTTCGCTCTCTCTACTCCCTCGTACACGAGTGTGTACGTTACACGAACACACGGCCGCGTACACGAGGCATACGGTATACACGCGGAGCGAACCCCCGAAAAATCTCTGTGTGACTGGGTAAGACGCGCGTACCCTTCTCTACGTATACGAGTGCTTGTTGCGTGTGTCTCTCTTATGCACGAATTTCACCGATGTTTAGAAAGAAGGAGAGAGATTCGAGCGTGTATCGTGTGTAAGTATGCCTGTGTTTGTAGGGAGTACCACCTAGCATAGCAACTGCTGTTTCTGCATTTCTTAGCAGCGCGCCCCATGCGAGATGCCGGTATATTTTAGGCATATAACGGGTGTCCCGTTTTCGAAACAGATGCCTACGCTTCTCTTCGCGGATCGTGCATCTCTCGCGGTTACCCGATAACACGGGTAACTCCTGTAATTGTAACTTCGTATCAGCAACGAGAGCCAGTCCATATCGAAGTTTTACTTCGACGTAGGAATTTTTCCGATTTCGTAACTTGGTATTCGAAACAGGAACGGATCGTCTTGTGGATGAGACTCTTTTCTCGCAAAGCATGTCGAATTCGTTTACGATACAGCAGCAAGGATATAGTATTATACGATGTGGTAATAATTAGCAGGGTAAAAGTTCAAACTTCAACAATAATCTATTTGACTTGATTTGTAAATAACGAGTGCTTGAAGAAGACAACGCGGGTAGTGCAAATATTAAGCTCGTTCGAAAAAATATTCGAGCGTGTGACCGTCGTAAATTTTGACACGATCGGGATCATCGCGATCAAACAGCTTCTACTTAGTTGAAAATTATATTCGCTGGGAGACGACGTTGTAACCTATCGTAATAGCCTACTAAATGGCAAACACGTGAAATCAAGCGTAAAAGCACACGTCGAATTTAACGCAGCATAAGAATCAAATTAAAACCTCGTCAAGTTCTACCTTCCCTTCTTTTTCTTCTCACCTTGTCGCGAATTGGCTTTCGCATGAAACCTGTTGGTACTCAGGCTGAGCACTCGTGCATGGAAACACTTACGAATATTATTGCTACAGGGTGAGATGAACCATTCGAGGGGAGACTTGACACGGGACCATACTAAGTAGCCATTTAAGCGCTACTTCCTCCTTTTCTTTTTTCCCCATCTCTTTCTGCCTCTTTTCACTTTCGAGTACTTACAGAAGATACCGTAACGCCATCTTCTCCTCGTCGTTTTATGTTTAATATACGCATTTCTAATTCATTCGAATTTCCAAGCTAGTCCGCCCGGTAGGTTATATTATATACCCTCATTGTACCAAGCATTCTGCTGCATTTAATAGACTCCTCGCGAACACAATTCCGCCACTCGCCACACGCCATTGTACCCCGCAAGAGAGATCTACCCGGTTTTTCTGAAGCGGACTCGGCTCATTCAAAAAAATACCACTCCGCGCACGAAAATGAGAAGCGCCGAGATCGTTATCGATGTTCAACGACAACGACGACGACGACGACGACGATCTGCGACGGTCTGCCACGATCATCAACAAGCCTGCGTGCCCACTTACTTATGGCGCAAACCGACTGTAACTAATTCATGCGAACACGGATCTCCTTTTCGCCGAACCACTTCTAAATAACTTATTATTGAATCCAACAATTCCTCCTAACTTATAAAGCTATGCAAAACAACTAAGAAAAAGATACAAATACGTCTACTACTCTGTGTATGTGTATTTCGGTATAAATTTTAGACAAAATTATTACGATTAAATGTAAATATCTCATTTCTACCGACCTTTACTGGAAGCTCGTCTTAACGATCAATCCACTGCATTCTGACATCGTTGACTGCCATATTTGACGTCTTGCTGTCCCATTTGTTGAGAAACACCTTTCACCTTTTTTCGTTTTTTTACACCGAGTGCACATCAAACACACATCGTTTTAATCTACGTATGTTCGAGGATCAGGAATTACAAATAAAAGAACTGTTTTTTTTCGTAAATAAATAAATAAAAAGTTTTTCTTCATAAGTTTTCTTTGAAGTAGTTTTTCGAACTTTGCTAGTCGATGTTTGTACATTCCTCCATTTGTAATTATAAAAATCGTTTGGTAGAGGTAGCGCCTTTCGATTGTCATTTTGTAGTTTAAACGAAAATTTTGTTACAAAAGGTTATACGAATTGAAAAGGAGAGATTAAATAAAGTATTCTAATACTTTATTTTGCTGGTATAGCGAACAAGATTGTTTTGATCGTAGATCGTGAGTAGAAATCGCGCCATTTGCTGCCGACCAAGCTATGTTTACATTCCTACGATGGCCTTGTCTTGCGAAGTAATCGAAGCGTATTTCTGTTCACATCTAATCGACTAGAATACTGAAAAAAACACGTCCTTTCGAACAATCTCAGAGTCGAACGGTTTTTTCCCGGAATCGATGAATTAAACGTTTATAATCTATCACGTAATTGACTCTTGTGCACGTCGTGTTAATCACGGTAACTGACTGATTTCAAAACATATGCGCGCGCATCCTCTTGTCGCGAACAGGATGCGCATAAGAAACAATCACAGCCTAATTGCCAATCATGTAACGGATGAGATATTTATTTTTCACGTAACCAAATTTAATTTTGTATACGACGAGCGAAAAGGGTCACTTTCGATGGTCGACAAAAGTGGTTTCGTAGATTTTTTTGGCATTACGTTTAGAAAGAGGAACTGGTTAGAGAAAATTAGATGGGTCTAACTGGCAGAAGACACCTGGTGCCTAGGAAAGGAAATACTCGTGTATACATGCATTTATGTATATGTATGTTGGGACCCTCGGACCGTGTCGAAAAATTCGCTAGCCCGAGACTATGATCACGGATACGTTCACATAACCTCTTGATCCTGATTAGAATATGAGTAAGGTATGCGATAGTTTCAAATCAGTGCAGTGATTTTTATGCCGTTAGACGTTGTATATGTGCAAATCAAAACCCGGAAGCAACCGCCAAGTTCCACTTTTCAAAACCGGTGTACAGCATATTTTTCCATGAGAAAATATCCCATCGGTAGCTCTGACCAGGGTCAGAGTTCAAATGTACCATTGGTTCAAACAGGTTGTCCAAACTGACCCAATAAACCAATTCTCCTATTTCCTTGATGCTATGAGAAAATTCAAGCCTATTTCGTATTTATGTACCATTTATTCGGTTATCTTGCCTTTGGTTTTCTTTTTCCTTTGTAATATATAACAAACTATATTTATTTAAATATAACTTTTCGAATAATAGTAGAAACATATTTGATATCCGTAGTATTGTTTATAAATATGCTTTAAAATTGTGTTCTTTTCTTGTTTCAGGATATACCTATCTCGGATCAGTGCTTGTCGTGGAGCCATCCGTAGCTAGTGGACCGAAGAAACGGTAAGTTTTAAATATTTTTATAACTTAGTTCGCGTGAAATCGTGTCTGAATTTCATACCACGGTATCGCATTTTGACTAGAAACTAAGCGTATCTAGTAGTCCACTAGCTAAGACATACGTTGCTCGGTTGATCGGCGATATTCTCGACTAAAACGCCTTTGCGATAAAACGCTTTGCTTTATACATCGCGTTACTTGGTATGCAAATATGTACGTATTAAATAAATTAGTCATGAATCGTCTTACCGTGGTTGTAATCAAAATTTATTCGGTCAACGAATATCGTTAACCGCTGTCCTTTAAACGGTCGTAAATTTGGCGAGCGTGCAGGAAACGCCTGGTCGAATTACACTTATATTATACATTAAGTATTTCCAGAAAGTTGCTCAACTTCTCAGGTTCTGCTACCGTGCGGATAGCGCCGAACCAACTTGTCCTTACGTGCTAATAGTCCATTTGTCTTCGAAAAATTTTATATAATCGCTTACACAAACTTCAACAGGGGTTATTAACCTTAGGCAATTTCTCGATCAAAAGAGAGATCACGCGTAATGCCGGCATAACGAGGTGCATAATTGGCCGCACGCGAGTAAATGCGCGCGAGCGCGCATACACGAGAGTTTGAACTCGTGCCGAACGTGTCCAAGCAAAAATCGTCGAGGATTATCCGCAGTGGAACTCATTCGCGTCATAGAATTTTGAATAATTGTCGGATACCATCAAAGGAATCGTACGGTTAGCTCTACGAAACAAAGATGGCCAATTACATACCTCGCTCGAGGTTCGACCGAAGCGAACTTCCTCGAAAACTTCGTTATCTATTGTTATGCAAATTTCCGCGGTATTCTTTTATCGCGATTGTTTCTGTCGATAGGAGCATAGGTGCCGTAATGGGATAAACAATGTTACAATTCTAGCATCGTTAAATGGCGTCGTTCTATATTTATGCATGGAAATTTGTAGAATATGAATTACATTTGCACCATTTTTTTTGCATGCTGCCACATATATTACGCACACATGGATCGCTGGTACGTATCTATTGCCACTATTATCCGTTGATCGTATTTGTCAACGGGCGTCAACATTAATTTGTTCGCTGAAAACCTACACCTACACGATCGTTATTAGCGCAACTCCTTTGAAATTAAATCGTCCTTATATCTTTGCTCTGGCTGAATTTCTATTACAAAGGAGTTTGACGTTGTTCGATGAGCATCTTTTAATCAAGAAATTTTTACGTCGATATCGATTTATGCTTCGTAAGTGGAGGATATGAAATTGATCGAAAGTGGCATTTGATCGATCGTTAATTATCGTTTACTTCGATCGATATTATTGTTTTGATCGAAAACTTTCTACTCGGAGCTTCTTCCTAGTAGGAACGTTTGGGAGCCTCTGCGCATCGAGGCAGCCTCCTCCTCGACGGTGAGCAGGCGTTCGAAAAAAATGTGGCACCTGCCTTCTCCTTACGAGCCCCGAGCTGAGTCCAGGCTGCTCGCTCGTGCCACAACTGCAATCTGTTATTTCACCATCCCCCAACCTCGTTCCTTTCTCCGTTTCTCTTCTCGGTTATTCATACCACCGATTCCTGTTGCCACAAGAAACCTTATCGACGATAGGAACGTGCAAAGGTATAAACCGGGGATTTGTTGCCGGTCATAATGATACTCGACAGCAGATAAGAGCAATTAAATGCAACGTGCAATGAATGCAGGGTAAAACGAGCCGTACGTGCGATCGCTTTTAATTCGGTTGTCCGATCGCATCGACGATGTAAAATATATAAAGTATCATTTTCCATCGTAACACGGTAAATGCAATTTTTCTTCTCTATCTCGATGCTTAACATGCGATACGTGACGCGCGTTGTTTTGGACCTTGCCATAGCGAAAGGGTTAAATTAGGGCAACGAACGTAACCGTTGTGCCGTAGATTGTAAATGAAATTTTTTGTCAAGATAGCTGGCAAGGAGATTAGGCGGGGAGGTCGTCGGTCGACAATAGACAGATTGACAATTCAGAGGGACGAGTATCACTTCCGAGTTGTCCTCTTTGCGTAGCTCGGAAACTCGCGTATCAGCTTCCTGCAGCGAGTGTTGCTCTTCCATTTTTAATGTTTAGGACCGACGCATGGCTAAACATTCATTTCCATATAAGCCGATATGTTTCAAATGTAAAGTACTCTCATACGGTGGTTACAGTGATGAAGAAGAAAAGACGAGAATAGATGGAGAAAGAAAAAGGAAGATGTCCAAGAGAAACGAACTGGTACGAGCGAAAACTAGTTTAAGGTCCGAGGGTCTCACCCCTCAAGAATCCTTACAATGATTCCATGGGATCCACCGCGTTTCTGATTCTATTTCCTTTAACTGGCTCTATCGGCCTCTTTGTGTTAAGTCCGCCAATGTGTGACGTTATTCTAGCTTCGCGAGTGTGAGAACCGAACGGAAAATTCGTAACGAATGGTGACAATTATATCATCGTGCGACTCTATCCATGCTATTATCAGCACGTTTATTTTCATATGCTAAATATATGCCTTGCCTTCCTTTCTTTCGCGTGTACGCATCTTCAAAAGTGCAGGCAGTTAATAGAGAGTTAAAGATTCGAAGATCTCGCCGTGATCGATGAGATACTTTAAATGTCAATAGAAATTTTTGATGGGAACGTTGGATGTTTTCATGGTTTGTGACGTAGCACGGTCGGAGAATACATTCGATTCCCGTGCGATTTAGATCGCTTCGTTCTCACTTCTGTGGTTTTCACGCAGACATACATAATTCAGAGACGGTGCGCTGCGCGGTCGATGCTTCTTCGAAACTTTCGAAGTCATGCACATGCTTAATCAATTTAATGCGATGACCGCAAAGACTGCTTTAGACTGGCCGAAAAACAGCACCACTTTGTGGTGCATCCACGTAACATAGGCACGTGTATCGTACGTTGGAATAGTGGCAAACCGGCTTGTACGAGATGCAAATCGAAACGCAGTCGCGCGTAATATTTACATGGAAAACGTATCGACGTCCGATCGAAACTTTGCTTCTTCTTTTTCCTAATAAGCGCGCAAAGATAATCGGTATTTATTTACCAAGCGTATAAATAACAGCGATCTAACGTCTGGATCTACGATCGGACGAACAAAATACATACCACTTGACAAGCTTCCACGTTCAGGTGTCAAGTGGATATCTCATAATACGAAGTGCACGCGAACCGCATGTTTTTCCACTTGCACACGCGGGTCTGCACTTTTCCCATTTGCATAACAACGCCGCTGCACCTCGCAGCGCGTATCAGGTCATTCAGGTCGTACGATAGGAAGGGTGCATGGGGGTAAGTTAGACCCCTGCAGCCGGTGGTCACCCGGCTGACTGAATGCACTTTGTTTGCATTTCCTGCACCGAAGTGCCGCCGTTTGTCTATATCACTTGTCCCCTCGGCTTCATAAACCGCAAACAAATGTTCGCATCGTTGATGCGGGGGAAAACGAATAAAAAACTGCCACGAGAGCTGCCGAGGATGCATCTTTCCGTTCGATGCGATGCACACGTTCTCTCTCTCCTTGTTTCTCCACCGTTCCGCCTATCTTTCTCCTTGTCCTTCCTGTCTTTCTCTTTTCTTCGAGCGAATCGTTGCACTCGGCGCGTGCCAACCTCGTGCCCTTCTCCGGTGGTGTACCCCCTCCCTCGCCTTGCATTTAATTCTGCCTCTCCTCGTCCTCCACCCCTTTCGACTCCCTACTTTTCTCCGGCTACCCCACCCAACCCCGTTACCCTTCTCCCTCGCTCTCTCTCTTTCTCTCCTTTTCTCTCTCTCTCTCTCTCCCTCTCCCCCCGTCAACCAACAACCCACTCCACCCCACCCCCCTGAGTCGTGGTGCATCTTGCATGCACTTGTTGCGTCAATGCACAGCCGGCTGCTTCGGCACGCAGCGCAGGCGCAACTCGAATTTCTGGATGTTGTTGATACTTTTTTTATCGGAACGAAGGGAACGGTGGTGCGTGTGCGATGCGTTTCGAACGCGATAGGATTACTACGAGAGACAGTTAGCGCGGATCAACGCGAAAGAACATCAGGATACCGAAAGTAATACGTTTATTGAATTACGGAGATGCCGGCGCGGTGCAGTTTATTCGCACGTGCGATTTCTCTTCGTTAAAGGAGATGGACGTGAATGTGGAAACGAGATATCGCGTAATATAACGTAACGTTGCAAACGCGTAACACGTAGCCGCGTTTCTTGCGTTATATCTCGACAGTGTTCGTTACTTTTGCCGTTTCGCTCATTTTCCTGTCTCGATGCACGCATTACTTTTTCCAATTTTTGCGATATATTAAAGCAGCTCTCTCGTTTGTCGTTTCTCGTTCCAATCGACACTAGTAAAAGTAATAAATTCTTTTTAACTTTTAAACTTTCATACAGAGAACGTTACGTATTTCTGAGAAATTGCCGATATAACGATCATTACGATATCGCGTAAATATTTTGCCTATATAAGAGCACAATCGATAATAGGAAGCATCCGCAAGTTTAAGGTTAAAGGACGCTCGTAAAAAGTGGAACTAGCGGCGAAAGTAGTAGGCCATTCTCCGGTGAATTACGCTCGTTACAAATACAGGCTGGATTTGTAATACCCTGGCTGCACTTGTTGCATCTATGTCGAATGCACTGGTGCTCCACGCAAGCGCCGTTTGCCAAAGCTAACTTCACGAATTTTCTTCCTGCCCGATGGCATTCCATAAATTAACTTTTTTCCAGCCGTGTTCCTCGTTCCTGAACTTTCAAGTTTTTACTTTGTTCAAACTTTTTCAAACACTGTGAAATACGCGGTGTTACCGAGTTAGCAAAGAAGTTTCTCCTTTCGAAAATCTCCTCGTACTCGTCGACTTGTCACCTGTTGAAACGCGATTTCAATATAATAAACGCTGTTTTTACGCCTGACTTTCGACTAGAATTCTCGAGTAATCCTTCGTGCGACGATTCTTAGCAAATTCTCGCGTATGAAGCCGGCCTAGATAAACACAGGGCTGGATCGTTTGTCGTTGCTATCCTTTCGCACACTTTTCCTTTTCTTCGGTCCGGTTGCCGCGATTCTTTTTTCTGCGAGAAGCAACTGCTACCAGTGGCTTCGTATGTCGGCAGAGCGAAAACAAAACGATACAACGGGACCCGCCCGGTAGGATCGCTCCTTCCGATGTTTGCTCAAAGTATCTTCCTACGAGCCTCGAGGGACGATATCCTGACGAGGAGGAGCTCGATACGCGTCTTCGTGCAGCTGCGTTCACACAACAGGCTAACGTGGCTCCTTTGGAATTGTCTTTCGAAAATTTCATTGACCGATAGGTTGATCCTTGCGAGAGAATTTGGATCGAATTAATTTTTGTTTCTCAGAAACGATCATTTTTGTCTGGCTACGATGCTTTGCGTAACCTTGCTACCTAACCCTGATCTTTTTCATTTCTGTTTATTGTCTGTTTCATTGCCTTTAATTCTGAGCTTATGGAATACCTGGATCTTTAAGATCCTGCAATCTTTGCTGTTTCGATACGACGCTTATGATAGAAGTTTAAGTAACGAGATTATTTCGGTGCAAGGAATCGCGTACGTATAAGTTAGCTGTAGCGAACTAACGCGAGGGAGCCTTTGAACGTAAGCCAAGAAGCTTCGATCGAAATTACCGATCAGCTGCTCCGGGCTGTTAGTCGCGGAAAGTAATTTACGCTCTTAAGTAATGCGCCGGAAACGAAAACGTAATTATCACCTAGACCTCTTACGAGCTGATTAATGATCCAATTGCTCGTCCAACGTAAATTGTCGATTTACAGGCTTCGAAGTCAGTCAGTCTACGAGTAGGAAACGGTTGGTCGATTTTTCCGAATTGTAATCGATTAGCCGACGATTTGAAATCTTCGAAATAGATGGTGGCCGTGCTCTCGAAAAGTTCCGAAATAGCCACGGTATTTCCGAAATAACCGGCAGCTTATAGAGCGAAGTAAAACAGCTGGTTTCGGGCGTAATTAATATTCCCAAAGTGGAATGGAGGAACGTATAAAAGCTGTAATGCCACGATTAAAACAGCTTGGCTGCGAGCGTGTGTGTGAATTATGTTTTTTCAGGATATTAAATCTTGCACGGTTTTATCGTGAATGTTGGTGCAGGTCGTTCCCCTTGTTAATAGCTATTAATCATTGGCGAAGGAAAGGGCACGTAAGAACATTAAGTCAAGATGACGATAGCTTTCTTTTGCAGCAAAAAGTGGAGGTGGTTTGGCTTGCTTTTTGTTTTTTCTACCCGGCCGTTTTCATCGCATGATTCCTTATCACGCGCAGATCCACAGATGAGCAGAGATCGTCACGGTAAAAAAGAAAATTACACGGGTATGCGCGTGTACAGACTTGGCACAATCCGCAGGTGTAAAGGGCCTCGCTTAATTATCTCGAAATTGAGGCACGCTGACGTGCAATAAGCGTTATGTACCCTCACCCCTCTGGTGTATGCGCCTCGTGTTCCCCGGGCTCGCTGTTTTCACTTCCCCCGTGCGTCGATGCACTTTCTCACCGTTGTAACGTCAATGGTTCCGCTTTAAGGCGTTACAAGCAGAACGGCGGATCGTAAAATCTTGGACGGTGTTAGGGAAGACGCGATTTTTGTTGCTGAACGCAGCTGCCGGCCAAAGTCACGCTCGATGCCTTAATTTTGAATTGTTCTACCGGAACGATTTAGTTTTATGCCGTGGCCCGGATCGCGTCTTTATAAGGGGTGCAGCCAAGAACGCGGATCGATTTTCGTAATCGACTCGGATTCGTTTTGATCGAACGGTAAGGGAAATTTCCGAAATCGCGTACGTAGGAACCGATTTCCCGGAACGATGGTCGTAACGAGGCGAGCGAATAGAATCGAACGAATGCTGTAAGAATATAAGCTTAAGTTTAAAGAGGATCGGACGATGTACGCGTTGCGACCATGTTACCGGAACAACGAAAGCGAAACTCTCGGAAACGTTGTACGTATCGAGAGGTTTCACTTTTGACAAATTGAAACTTTGCACAGTAGCTGGTACGATAGCGTAAAGGTGATTTTAACGGCGATGCCTCTTAATTGGCGTGACCGACGCAAAAGGATGCCGTGAAAAAGAAACCCGCAAGAATATGCACGGATCACGGAAGACGCGCTGCACCTGGCCAACCAACCGGTCAGATCGGTATCTTGGCGACGCGGTTATTATTAATTCTTTTTTGTTCTCTCACAGATAGACTGCGATTAATATGCATGTCGCGGAGGCCTCCAATTATCCGCTGTACGAAACTTTTTCTTCTTGCCGAGTGTCGCGAACGTTTCTCCTTTCTTACGTCATAGTTTCTCGTCTTTTCATCTACAAAGGACGCGTACGATGGAAAGACGGATCGAGTTGACAAAAGTTTCGCTACTCAAAGAGGTAAAAAACCACTCGAGAGTAAAAGCGAAATCACGATACAATTACGAAAGCGAACGCGACTTAAAACGTAAGTCGCGCCTAAAGAATCGAATAACGAGCGTTCGATTTCAAAGTTACTTTGGTCGTTCGAAAATTCATACGAAGGTTTGGCGTGAAAGAAAATACTCGTTTAATTATGATCTATATACATATACATATATTTTTATTATATTTTTTGTTCATCGTGGAAAACGCATCAAGGAAAAGTAAGATTATCCCAATCCTAAATATCCTATCTCGATATCCTTAAACTCCTGTATCCTTACCTATCTTACAGCTTCCCGTTTCCTTGTTTTAGGGGTAGCGGCGACGCCCTACCGGAATCTTCAGTTGGCCAAGTTGGCAGTGGTTGGAGGTGAGTCATTTTTTCCCAGCCTCTCCGCTTTACTCACTGACCTGTAAGACACATATTTCCTGCCACTGAACGTTATACGATATCCCGAAAAACAGTCTCACGAACAAATACATCACACGAGATGAACGAGACCACGTTCGTTTTTTTTATTCAATTACCGTGAAACGTTTCAATTTCGGTTTGTTTACGATAAAGTATCGAGTGAAAAGCACGAGTCGATCGTTATTCGTACGAGTTAACGATTCAAAAACAACACGGTGCACTTTTCGTGGCGAATCCGCGTCTTAATGTTAAGTAACCAGGTCTATCTCGATTCTGTACGTTCTCTTAAAACAAAAGCTTTGATAAATATTTGAGACTAGACGTTTATCGAATACCAAATGCGCGAATGCCATCAATTTGTTGCAAATTTACAATTAATTCGCTCATAACCGCGCAAATTGGAAAATTCGTTTATTTGTAAATACGGTTGTAACGTGTATTTTATTCGTCGTCGATCCAATCTTCTCATATACTTCTCATTAATTGTACGATAAGAAAAGGATAAATCATTGCACTAACTTTCCTAAAAAATACCATTTTTTCGATCGGATTTTCTTTACGGAATAAAGCAGTATTGGATAGCAGCGGAGAAAGCTTTCCCAGCCTGTCCTGAGACATCCGGACTCCTGGTGCGAAAATTCTTCAAGGGTGCGTGGCCACTATTGATTCCAGGGATCCGCCACCCTTACGCACCCTCGCATTTCTCTTTCCCTCTCTCTTTTCCCCCGTTACCCTCTCTGTCCCCACCTAAATTCTCCCTTTTCCCCTTGTACACCGACGTCTTCTATATTCCCCTTGGAGGACCCTTTCCTCCTGGCCCGAATTACGTCGCTCCTCCTTGCTTTCCTTCCATCGGCTGATCCACCCTGGAGGGGTAAAAGCCGCTCTCGTTCGTTCCCTTCGTCTCGGATCGCTCGTTTCCACGGCCGTCCCAGTTATTAAACTACCCACCCCACGATTTTATGGAATCACGTGGATCGCATTGCCATTCGAAATTACGTTGATAACAGCGGCCAAGTAATTATATTCGGTCGCATTCGTACGCTTACGATCCGGTTTACGTAATCGTTTAAAAAACCTAACCGGCTTTAAGAAACAACACGCGGCGTTGGAAACGCGCGTAAATTCAAGGGCGTCGTTCAAGATTCTTGGAAATATCGTTTTCCTAAGAGCGACCCGCTCTTAGCCTTGAACGATACAATCGAACGAGGATAGTTTCCACCAAGGTCGACAACAGATCCATTAATTTTTATACGCCCGGAAACCATTTACCGATCCCACGCTAGGTCTTGGCCACGCTTCATTGATACCGATATTTACGAGCCGTGCAACTATTAATTATCTTTAAACACTGCCTTAACCTACCCCAACCGTCATTACCGCGTGGAACAAAGAGCCGCCACGCTCGCAAGTCCACACTTTCGTCCGGGCATGAATGACGAACCGAATTCGATGCTATTTCGTACTCGCATGATAGAACGACGATATATAATTTTCGAATTACTGCAGTCGATCTACGAGTAAATTTTACGTACGATCAGATTCTGCGAAAACGCTGCGAAAGCTCGTCGATATTTCGTTTCTTCGTCGGTTCGTCCGATTTGCGTCGTGTCGATTGATATATTTTTATCGAGTCCGCGAGTAATAAGCTAGTAAGGTAGGTGCGACGATTTCTTTGTCTGGTAAAGGGAAAATAAGTCGCAAACTGTGGAAGACGGTTCCAGGAAGCTGATGTGGATTTATGCTCGATGAAGAGGATAATCGATTGATCATTTAACGAATTAGTCGATGGAGGCTAAGAGGGAAGAAAAAGTGTGCGACAAACGACGCTAGAGCTTTTACGTGCTGACCCGATCATGTGACTCTCGACGATATATTATGGAAAATACATGTTACGGTTTTTATTATTAATTCGCGAGAATTGTCTATGTTCCGGCAGATTATTCGCCTCTATATGCATTATTTGTATATCACTTTGGTTCGAACATCGATGTTATCGAGGAACAACGATGCCTGGCTTGAGTATTCTTATTAAATCGATAAATCAAATTATACTTTTTCCTGTTTGTCTGAAACTTTATTCGACGATGAACATCGGAAAAGTCGTTTCGTCTAAGCATACACGAACGATTGGATTTTTATTTGTTGCGTCGAAAAGAACGGTATTTCTATCGCTCGTTAAGTTACCCTCTGTAATAAAAATTCATAGTGAAACCACGCGACCACATAGCACGCTCAAAATTCAAGTTCGACCCGGTGTTCTAACTGGCTGTCCACTTGTTTATAATGGATCAACGTTTCTTCGGTTATGTGACCATTCCCCTCGCGGTGTTCCCTTCTCTTTTTCTCCTTTTTTTTTCTCTTTCTTCGAACCCCCTTGGCGTAATTCGGTGATTCGTAATCATCGTTTGTTTTCTTCCGGAAGAACATGACGCAAGTTGTACAGGTGTGCCATTCAGATCAAATGCCAGTAGAACTCGTCTCGATATACTACACGGCATTGGCCGCGGAATGACCGAATTTAAACTCGCTAAGGATAAATGTATATTCCTTTTATGGTTGCGAGGAATGTACGAAACGAAAGACCATAGATCGATATTTAGTTTGACGTGATCTAGATGTAGAAGAAACCGAGTGATTCTAAACGGACATTTTTTTTTTTTACAAATGGTATTTTATAACGTACGAGGGACGTACTAGGATTGCTTTCGATTCTGACAGAGCATAACGAAACTCAATTATGGTAGGTGTTTGAACGCATCAGAAATTCAAGTGCCATCCGGCCATAGAGTTCTGTGAATGATAAATCTAGTTCAAGGATAACACCCTCGTCATTGCCAAAGATAATGAGGATGAAACGTGAGCGCAGAAAAGCCAGGAATATCCGTGGTCGACCTGCACCCATATACCTGCAGGCATGCACAAAAGAAAGGCGAATCCTTCCTTCCTACCTGGCCGAACAAAGCGAGACCTCCGTAACGGAATCAATCCTGTAGTTCTACGGAGAACCAGGAATCCGTACTTCCAACGTTCGGTAAAACTCTATGCATAGATTCGAAGGCTCGACGACTGTACTTTGCCGATTCGAAGGTTAATGAATCGTGAGTGAAATGCACGTGAAATAACGTACAGAGCGGTGTCTTTTAGAACTTGGCGGTGGTTGGGCACTTGTAATCTCCCCTTTTTCGACTCACAAGTTGATCAGAGAAGCACTCTTGACTTTGTAGAGGCAAAGGGTGAAGCGTTACGTTTCTTATTTATCTGGCAAGTCGATGGTACGAAACGATATATTTCAAATGAAAATTTTCCGAAATCTAGCACGGTAATTTATTATTAAATTTATGTTTATATATTTCAAACTGTCTACGTTACGATCGTTCAGGTTTTCCATGAAACAGAAAAAATTGTATTTGTACGATATAATAGACGGTAGGGTACGTATTTAGAAGTATGGATAATTGAATACCGAAGGAAAGTCGTGGAAACTCGGTATACGCGATGACTCGATTTTTATCTCATCCGACACTTTTACGTTGTTCACGTTCGCAGCACACTTCGCAGAAGTGCCATAAATTAGGTAGCAGGAGAATGGAGCGAGAAATGGAAAAACAACTTTTAGTGTTTACCGGCATCCATCAGATGGCGACTCTGTACACGAGCAACGTGGTACGCCAGTCGTGTGAAAATACGAGAAATGTACGTGTTTAATAGATAGTTGAATGAAATCTATCGCGAGTATTGTTTTTTGTCGAAAGCGAAGAGAAGAAAGGTACGTTGAACGCGACGATGGAAAAAACGACGAGCAGCAAGATGGCATTCGTGCGAAGAAAATGTACCAGCTTTGATATACCCACGCAGGATAGTCGAGGAGAACGTTTTCCTATTCACCCTTCTCTGTCGAGTCTCACACGCCGGTACGATGGTCTATGTCTTTGGTGGGGACGAACAGTAAGGCTTCCCCTTGATCGGGAGAGGGAGGAACAGTTGGTGGAGGGGAGGAAACCCGGTTAATGGTGGGGGTATATTGGGCGCGGCCTAGGACGGCCGCGCACCGCGTTGTTATAAAAATAATATCAGTGTACGACCGCGCTTTCTCGCCAGATATCCCGGCCAATATAACCGCCGTCAGCGTAGCACGCTGCTGTTAGTCGTGTGTGTGTTTTTCTTCCGATTCGACATTCGTGTGCGTTCGCGCTTTTCGATAGGTGTGCGTTAAACTCGGACGAGAATCTGCCTGTCTCGACGCGCATTTATACCCCATTGATCGTCGCGTATTCGTCGTGATCGCAAGCAGCGCTGATCGAAACGCTCGGCAAAAACGGAGAAAGGGGTAGTAGAGAACGAAAGGGAGGGAAAGATAGAGTAAGAGAAAGAGGGAGAGAGAGAGAGAGAGAGAGAGAAAGAGAGAGAAAGAAAGAATCATCGGAGAACAGAGAAAGGACGACGCACCTACGTATACGTGCACTGAGTTAAGGCCAGTGTCATTTACGAATATACTAAAACGCAGTCGCACGGTAAAGAGGCCGGGTGTCGTGTCACTTCGTATTCGGTAGAGTAAAACGGCGTATCGGTACACCACCTTTGTAACACGACCGATTAATCCACGTGCGTCTTCGACGTATACGTACATGTATATAAGTGTTACGTACAAAGAGAGGATCAACGTAATTGCGAGAGGAGGACGTATCTTTTTTTTTTTCTACCGGCGTTACTAACCCGTTGTGTCATCGCGTAAAACGGTGTCCATCATTCTTCTTGTTCTTCTTCTTCTTCGAGAGCAGTAGCGGGAACCGGATAACGCACAGTCCCGAGATCGTACTGATCAACCAATCACGTACGAGCACTAGACTGTCTGTTCAGTTTAGTTGGTAAAAGTGCTCGCGCGTCTTCGATACGTGGAGGGATTTCTCCGTTAGTTAGAAAGAGAGAAGGAGAGACGGCAGCGTGCGCAAGGAAGAAGGAGAAAGCGGTGGTAAGGGAATCGAGGGGAAGGGGTACGGTAGTAGAAAGCCGCCGGAGCAAGGAGGAAAGTACGGAAACTACTCCACCCGCAAGAGTTTCTTTTCGGCCGTCGTTGAGAGAACAAGAGATCAACGGCGAGACTCGTTCTATCATTTGAAAGGAAATTACCGTTAGCAGTGTGCCGCGTGGATTGTCTTTAAATCGTTATTTCGTTTTTCTTTTTGTTTGCCACGCTGTCTCGCGAGGCCTTTAATAATCGTTACCGATTATCGTGTGCCACGCGTGGTCGTCGTGTGTCATCATTGTGAAAAGGGTGAAGGAAGAAAGACACCGATATCGTGTGTTCAAGGAAAGAGACGAAGCGTGTGCCGGAGAATCTGGAAAAAAGAGGGAGAAGGAACACGCGTGGAGGAGTACGGAATTAAGGAGGCGAGAGAGGACGCTGCTATACGGAGAACCGAGAGAAAGAGTTTATACGTGGTGTCTTGACCGTGTATACGCTGTGCGTCTTTTCCTTTTCCTTTTTCTTGCTCTCCTCTCTTTCATTCGTGCTCGTTCTGTCGCGCGAACGAGAAATCAGCCAGTGTTTAGTGCCAGTGTTTGTCTACCTCAGTCGATTAGCGGTAGCTAACGGCGAAAAGCTGCATTATAAAAGATATTTAGAAGAAAAGATAAATTTATATATATATACATAATATATAATATAATATATATTATATTGAACAGTGCTAAATACAACTTCGAGTATTGTTGTAAATAATTCGTCGGTTTTTGTGTGAAATTGGCAACGAACATTAACAACAACAGAAAATCATGTCCCTGGATAAGTTTGCAGACGGTAGCGTTTTGGTAAAGGATGTGGAGTGTTTAGAAATGGAGGAGAAAAACGGCGATGCCACGAGGTAAATTAGTCATCCTCTATTTACGAATCTCCGATACTTGTATCGCGTTTCCGGTGAGGTTAGAAATTCACCGATACCATTCGCCGATCACACCGCGTATCTAACCATTTCGCGCCTTTTCTTCTCTCTACGATTCGCCTATTTGTTCCATTTATTTTTACCTCGCGTTTTTCCCTATATCCTCGCTATACGTTTAACAGCTTTATTCCTTCGATATGTTTTAACGTCCTATCCAACCAACGAAATCTTTCTTCTAGTCTAGTCTAGATTACTTACAAACGCACGCACGTATCGTTACAACTGCTACAATAACAAGAAACATCGTTGGAAAAGATTTTCGTTCGGTATATGGGAAAATTTACGGGTACGTTGGTGTTACAAGCTTGCTTTTGGGAATAGGTTGATAATAACAAACATGAACGATATTAGGGCTCACCTAACGATTCTCTGTATCAACAGATCATCCACAAACACTCTATATATATATATACACGCAGGCACATAAGCACACAACGAAAGTAACTTTTCAAAGACGATGAAATATTAACGGTATTACATGGATACTGTGTTCCACGAAATTTATCGTGCCTGACGCGAGAAATTTTTCATTTATTCCACTGCGTGTCGTTGTTACATAAGATTTTAAAATCACGTTTAATGCTTTGGTAATTAAATTACGTAATGGCCATTTTTTTTTCTTTAAGCTTGTTCGATCGTCTAACGTACGTTACTCTTCTAGTCTGATCGTCCCGTAGATAACCATGTAATTCGTCGCAGATATTTCCTTCGTGATCTATCCGAGCCATTGGTTCACCGTATCGTAATCCATCCCACTGACTAACTAAACATCGAACATTGACTTCCGGTATATACTTTATTTCGCGCGTGACAAGTATAAAATTACGTGAATTCGTTTGGCAAGTCCATTGGCCATGAATAAAAAGAAAATGTAGATTTCTGTTACGTTCTTGGAAGTGAGGATTTTTAAACGGAAATTCGGCGCTCGCTCGCCGTGTTAGTTTTATCAAAGTCGAAGCTTTCGTAATAGCTGATTCATTTCGTGAAATCTTTCGGCATTGGTGGTGGTACGTGTCGTTAGAAGCTAACCATTCTGTCCAGCCAGTTGTTTTTCTAGAACTTTATGTGGAACGATACTAGCGAGCCGAGTAATAACTTTTCAAGTAGCCGAAACGCATGTTAATAGGCCTTGAATATAGGCTCGATTCTTTGTCCTTAACGGAACAGAATACGCTTTTCTTTATTACTTATTTAACTTCCTGGTTACACGTTGTGTAACTATGGTACTTTTGTTTTTTCCTTTTGGTAAACTGGCCGTGGCCTTGATATCGCACGTGGCACAACTTTGCCATCGTCCCTGAAATTCGGCTGGTTTCGGCGTCAACAAGGCGGGAAATGAAAATTCTACGTTAACGCTTATTTAACTTGGCCGAGAAACGTCTCAACCGTTCTAATTAATTCACTTGCTTGTCCGCGATATACCAATGACGATATGCTTACAACATTCGTCGCACGGCAATAGCAATTCCGTTTGTCGTAGTTCCGAAATATTCGCCGCACAGACGAAATGTCTAAAATGCCGTTTAAAACGCATCTCGAACGATTTAAGAATTCTCGGTTTGCATATTTCGCGGAAAAATATTCGATTCCGTGATTTAAAAAAAAAAAAAAAAATCATTTAAAAAATTACGCCAAGCACGCGTGTCGTTACAACGAAGAGATTATGTTACGCGAAGAAACAGATTTTTATCGAACTTTAATGAAATCGGTAATCTAGCGGAAATTTGAGACTCGATAATCCCGAATAAATGAATCGTGGACGCGAGTTCGAAGATATGATGGCCGAAACGAAACGCAACGTTATAATAGTGATTCACTGGAAAGAGGCGCACGATAAAGGTCGGCCGAAAAAAATGTCCACGTGGGCACTCGTAGTAGATACAGGCGTTTACGTGTCACGGTAATGCCAACGTACGGTGGCGTAAAAATAGAGAGTGGCCACCGACAAAGATATTTTGCATGAAACGATGAGACGCTATTATGATCAATTATATACCGGAACCCAGAGATTTTCTTTTGCTATCATAAATAATCCGGAATAAAAGTATATATGACCGTGTTGTGACTAGTTTTTTTCTTTTTTTTTTTTTTCGAGGTCAATGCAAACAGTATGAAAATATGACAAACGAAGGGAGTTGAAATAGTTCGAGCAATGGCCCCGTCCGCTTCACAGCTAAAACTAAATCTGGAAAATTGAAAATATTTTAGGAAGGTAGCATCGATTATATTTAGGAATTCCTCTTTTCTAGAATTGAAGTAGAAAATTGTATTTTTCGAAAAAAAAATGTCTATTTGGCGATACGGTAACGATGCGATATTATCGATAATGGAAACGTAGAGGTTAGGTGCAGTAAAGTAATATTTGGCTTGTTGGATATTCGGCGATAGTTACGAAGTTACGGAGACGATTTACATATTGCGTGGAACAGAATTTGCGTCGAAGACACCAAACTCGAATTTCGCTGTAGCGATGCAGGACACGTTAATACACCGGCATATTCTCGAAGACACGTGGAATTCCAGCATTCGATTTGTACTTACTTAAAACTTTCCACACACAGAGCGAGAGGTGCCTGAGTTTCGTGCTACTTCGTGCTTCTGCCATTTCTCAATCTCGTACCTACAACGAGCATCGTCATCGTCGGTGTATCGTTACGAATATAATTTGATCTTTTGTCTTTGGCTGTTCGTGCTTTTTCCGTAATAGATTTCTACCACTCTTTGAGATACTTTTTAATTCTACGAGAATCTTCAAGATGGAATAATTTCCCGAAAGAGAAGTAAATGTTCGTTTTGTATTTGTTTTAAACATCTTTCGCTCGTTTAGTAATCGTCGATCGTCTGTAATCGAATTTCGGTAAGATTTTCTTTAGAACCTTCGATCGTGCGTTAGTTTTAACGTTGGCAGCATTGCCGTGACATGCTACACGCCATAAACACGTTATACCGACGTTCGTAGCTTAATTGTAACCTACTAGACAGCGTTGCTCTTCGACACGATCGATTCATTTTCGAGTGAAATCGTACGAAATCTGTGAACGATCGTCACGGATTTTGCGAAACGTTCTTCTAAATAATTAAGCGGTGATTCTAATTCGGATATAATTAAACCTAAATAGATAGAATTTGTAGAGAATAGCGACGAGCAACGAATTGACGGCATAACTTATTACACACAATTTTAATATTAATATAATCTAATGTACGATATACAAATATAGCCAGATCAATGCTTAACCAATGACGGGGGAATATGATCTATCGACGAATCGACGAATAGATCGAAGCGTGTAAAAGGAAACGTTCGACGCTTTGATAAACGATATTGCGTGTCCCCACGAAACGCGCGCGAGCGTTGTACGTGGCTCTATCTTTTGGTGGAAACGCGCATCAAACTTTTTCCTCATCGGTAACGTAGGTGTCTATATATGCGAAGTTTGAGCGGAAAACTCAAACGGATCGAACGATACGTCGTAAAGAGAAGTTTATCCGAATGCGTTTTTAATTTCTATTTCACTTAACGATTAACGTAACGATCATCGAATAAAACAGCAATTTCCAAGGACGTACTTGCGGAGAAAGTGGCAACGAAGATAAATTGCAGTAATTTACAGAAAAGTTATTTTCAAGATAGTTATCTTTGTTCCAAACGAATATTTACAAAAGACGTTTGTGACGGTTCACAAAAGCTTTTCCCTTCTTTTCGTGCGTTCACAATAGGCAAATACAGGGACCGTGGAGATAGGATCGCGTTTGGGTCAGCCATCCGTCGATTTCTCAAAGGTTTTCATTTGTCTACGTCAAAATTTCTGTTCGGGAAATCTCGAACAAAAGGTTCAGGTATATCTTGTCCGCATTGTTAGGGCCGCATCTGCGTCCGTTTGATCGTGTTTCGAAAGGTCCGGGCCGATTTCTAGGAAGGTTGAAATTAGTTCCTTAATACTTTTCTCTACCTGAGTTTTAAGTCCTTGAATACGCTCAAAGACCGAGTATTCCACCTATTGATCTGTGTTGCGATGTCAGCCGTTTCCAAAGAACATTCTTTTCCTATTCCCAAATGTTATTTCCTTTGTAGTTTCCATCTGTTCCTTTCTTTCCCAAATCTCGGCGTTTCCAGAAAAACCCACGTTCCAAGAAAATGACCTGCGAGGTCCGATAACTCGCAAGTCGTTCCATCCACGTTCCTTTTTGACCGTAGTAATGCGTGTTCGCCTTAACGAACGATGCTTTTCAGCAAAGAAAATTCGGCGTTTCTTGCAGACGATTTTTAATTCGAGCAAATTTCAGAAAATTTTAATTACGGAAATACGCGGAAATGAGCTAATGGGAACTCGTCGAATCTGCAATTTTCTCTACGAAACTGCATCGAAGAAGTAAAATTTCGATCTGATTATCGAGCCATCGCGTCCAAGGTATCCCGTGTGCGATCCAATTTAAAATCCCCGCACGAAATAGTTCGATCGATAAGCTTATTTTCGTTGATTCTCCGCACGTAAAACACCGCGTTACAATAGCGAAACGCTAGCGTTTTTATCGCGGACATCTCCCGTTTGAGCAACGAAACGCTGCGAGATTCCCAGCGAACGGAATCGGTGAACGAAACGCGCGATAAATCGTACGCCTGGTTTCCACGTAACTCGTTCGTTCCCTTTAACGGGAGACTAATTTTCCGATGTTACGCGAAAATCGGTAGAACCTCGGCTTTTCTACTGGAAGGAAGAGCCGAGACGAAGAATTCGTAGCGTAGAAATGGCTGGCGGTTTCCATAGGGTAGACGGCCGCCATTTGCAAACCAGCCTTCACTGCTACGCACATTCATTAGCATACAAGTTGATACCAGTTGAACCACCATAATATTACGACATCTTTCACCACGTTCGACAACGTTTATTTTCTCCATTAACGGATTTTAACGTCGATTTTAAGGTTCACGCTTTCTTGCTGCTCCGGCTATTTCTTTTTCTCTTCTTTTCTTTCTTTTTTTTCTTCCCAGCTCTATATTACGTCGAATTTCAGAAAATTTCACTTATGGTCTTGGTTATCTATATATAAAAAAAAAAAAGGGAAGAATTTAATATGCGCGAAACTTAAGGCGTAAATTACGATTCGTCGAACTTGATAAAAGCGATTCGTGTGTTTCGCTCGATCGCATCTTTGGATAAAGCAATTTATGGTATTTATGGTAGAAAAATGGTAACACCGCTGAATATGTCGGCTAATTACAGGGGAGGGTTATTTCTAAAATTTTTTTTTTATTGCTTAATTTGTACTTTACAATTTGTCCAACTGGACGTTCGCTAAATTTTTCGAACTTAATTGCTAGATAACACGTGATGGCTATTCCCAGCGGGATGCCATGTTGCAGTTTGACTATTTTATTTCCTTAGCGAGGTCGGTGGTGTTTTCCTTTTAGTCTTCTCTCTACGAGACTTTTGCTCGCTTCAGCAGCCAACTAGCTTCGATGTGTCGCCTTTCTATCCTTGTATCGCTCGAAAATTTGAAGGAATTTCGTGTGGCGATAAAGAGCGTCGAGAAATTTAGTTGCCGCGAACGAATACGCAACGAGCGTGTACGATTTTATCTGGTCGAACATCGCGATATTCTAAAATGTTTACCGTGAAAACTCGAGCGTTATCGATCGGCAGGAAAAAAAATGAGGTACGCGAGAGCCGAAGCACATCCGCTAATTCGAAATTGGAGCATCGCGCTCGCCTTTAAATAGCGTTCTCCGATCGATGTGATCGATGCGTTTATTATTTTCCAAAGAATTACATAATAATAGGTACGTACTTACGTAAGTCAGTTAACGAGTTGGTTCGACGTATTATCTTAAAGCGCGGTGAATTTATTTCGCGAGCGGTGTCCTCGTTTAGGAAGACGCATTCGCCGACTACAAATCGGAGTAGCGCGCGTTAGCCTCGCGATAATTGTGGAATTCTCCCGGGTCAGCTCGTTCGCAGTTGTTTGCACTTTCTCTTGGTGTGCGTCGCGAGCTCGCCGAACGATCGTACACCTCGTGAAACGTCGTTAAAAAGAACGAGAGAGAGAGAGAGAGAGAGAAAAAAAAAGAAGAGAAGAGGAAGAAAGAGAAACGATCGGTAGGTCGCGTCGTTTCTTCGGGCTAGTCTTTCGTCTTTCGTCATCGCGTTCGTTCTGAGAACAGCAAACGAATCCGTAAAGAAGCTGCTCGTACCAGAGTCAGCGGTTTCTTCCGGTGTTAATGGTCCTCTTATCTCACCTCGACGTGAATAAACGACGAAGGATGCACTTAATTCTCACTGCGCGTTAAAGCCACCGCGTTTCGACCCTGTGGATTTTAACTATCGCGAGTTTTAACTAGCTTCGCCGGCACTGCCACGGATCAGCGTCAACGTAGATTCTTACGCGCCGCTATCGTCGATCGATCGAGACGTTGACACCGGCGTATCGCGTTAGATAAACGCGGACGGAAAATTCGGAATCTTGGTAAAAAGAAAGTTGACGATCGAAAAGGTGGACGCGCCTGGAGAGTTAAGGTCCCGGAGGCTTCGGCGAGCCAGATCATCCACGTCAAAATTATAATTGCCGTGAAACAGCCGAGATAAGGGTGTCGTGATACGAAGTAATAACGTGTAATTACGATACGCTGGTACGCGCATAACGTATAATACAAAATTCATTTACATGCCACCCAGACTCTTTTTTAACGTGATTATAGTTAATACGCCGAAATTAAGATCTCTCGTCGTATCATTATTCGTTTGGCGCGTACGTTGCAGCCAGATGTACGTTAATCGACTACTCGCCGCGACGCTGCTTCGTCGAAAATATCGCGTCGTCGATGAAACCGAACCGTTAGCCGACACAAACGTTACCACCGTAATTCTCGATACACCGTTTGCCCCGTAATTGTTTGGAAGTAGGGAAAAAAAAAAAAGAAAAAGAAGCCAATGGAATCGCAGAACCTCGAGCGTGTATCAAGTGGTATTTGTCAGCGACGTACACGCCGCACGATACGTTTTTCCGTGAGTCCGCAGGTAACACGCAACAACGAGTCGCCGCACCGGCCACTCGTTGGTTAGACCAACGCGGAGTTTACGTTTTGATTGGTCTCGTCTTTTTCGTTTCTCGTTCTGGTGCTCGTGAACGAAGGTCACGCGAACTTACGTACAGAGCCGCGTATCTGCCTCGGAGGATCGAGGTGGGAGCATCACTTATTCAACGTTACCGCTTCCACGTTGAGTCTTTGGTTGGTTTACGTGCGCGTCTCGGGACGTCGTAAAGAAGCAAACACCGGTATACAGCGATGAAAAACAACAAAGAAGAAGCTACGTATAGCCGGCTATCTGGTGCGTCGTGTCCTATAGGCTCGCGTTCGCGTGGGTGGCTTTATCGTGGTCTCGTTGTCCGATTCAAGATTAATGGTAAACTGGCCGGAGGAAATGAAACTTCTCTCGGGTCGAATTCGAAACGACTTTTGTAGAATCGCGAGAGCCAACCGCGTCCGAGCTGTCGCGTTTAAGGCTACCGTTTATAGTTCGTCCAAGCTTACGAGAGACAGAGTCGCTGATAATTCTGTTATCCCCGATGAAACCGCGAACCCTTAAAAGCATTCTACCTGCCGCTTTTAGCTGCCGGACGGTATACAAATAGGAAAAAATCGTCTCTATTCGGTTAGCTTATCGATTCGCGAAAGCTCTTCTACGCTTTCGGATTCGAAATCCAATCTCGACAGCCGCTGTCCAATCACCACCGGTCAAGACGACGGGTTTCGTCTTTCTCGCGCGCAAACGTCGTCGTCCGTCGAAGCGAGTCGCGAGAGACGACGGGGGAGCGATCGAGTGACGCTCGATGAAACAATACGCGCGGTGGGAAAAGAGGAAAGCGGAGAAGACTGCGAGAAAAGAAGGAGGCGCGAATCAGGCCCCGTAGGAAATTTTAATTAAATTTCGTAATCCGCGACTGAGACCGTCCCGCGCGTTCTAACGCGCTTTTGTCCGTGGAGCCCCGTAAAATCGTCTTCGTCGTCGTCTTCGTCGTCCTCGTGGTTCTTTGCTTCTCTGCGGCGCGGAATATGTCGACGTCGCGCACTCGCCTCTTTCCCGCTCTGTGCAGCATCGCGGAACGAATGTACCGGCGTGTAGTACATTTAATTAATCCCTGGCTGGTCTACCGGCGGCGCCGAGACGCCGTTTTTTCCCACCCTCGCGCGCCCCGCCTCAACCCGCCTCCCCCTCGCCCTTGGCTAAAATAGCCGCATTCCGTAAATTCGATTAAAACTATAATCGGCGCAATGCCGCTGGATAAAAGGAGATTGAAAGGAGAATGGGAGGATCGAGCGAAGAGATCGCGATGCAGGAAACAGTTCTCATTTATGTCCCGCTTTTTTTCCCTCCTCCCTGCACGCTGGTTATTTTGCATCAAGTGCGTGGCTATTATCTTTTTCTCTGCTTCGGTAGAAATTGAATTTTACGTTTAATGGATTTTTCCCGATTTTCCCAGGCTGTCGACCGATTCGGGAAATGAAGTCGACGCGGCTAACGTGCGCGTATCGAGGGTGATTTTTTAAAATTTCGCCGCACCATCGAACGACGTCGACAAGACGCGCGCCTACGTTCCACTCGTTTTTCCACCAACTTTTCAGACGTTTCCGATCGAAGTTGGCCGAAACGTTCCATTACGAACATCTTTCATAGCGCTCCTTATTATCGCCGCGTTTCATTAAACATCCCGGAGGAAGAAGCGCGACGACCTCGTGCCCGCTTTCTTCCGATCGCCTTCGACCCAGGTAGAATCTGGGCTCTTCCGCTTCGAAGTCTCGCGAAACGACGATACCACCGGGGATATCGCGTTGCACACGTAGGCTCGCGATTTAGTATCGTCGAGGTGCGGTATTTCCCCGTAGACTTTAGGCTCGGTCCGTCGAGACGGCTGCTGCCGGACCATCGTCGATCCTCGCCGATCGGTCTTTGGTCGTTGGTGGCAGATTCGCGTGAAATTTGCGCGAAACTTGAACGATGCCGCGACCTACAGGCGCGTATGCTTCGCCCACGCACCTTCCCAAAGTATTGATTACTTTCTGCCTGTGAGAAGGAAGGGACGGGAACGTGGGGCGGCAGAGAGGAGAAGGAAGAGGAAGCGGTAGAGGAGATGGAGAAGGTCGGAGGGAGTAGAATCGGAGTAGAAGGGGTTCTGTCTCTCTCTTCCTCCCTCGTTCCTTCCCCCTGCTCGCCCCGCCTGTCTCTCACCCTCTCTTTCACACACACACACACACACACATATACGGACAGGCGCGCGTTTCACTCGCTCGCACGTATCCTTTCGTAGTTTCGCGCTCGCGCTCGTTTCTCCGCTTCTCTCCCTCTTCGTTACCTCGCTTCTGCTCCTATCCGAGAACCGCGCCTTCTTCTTTTCGCTGCCGCTTTCACGGATCATCTCGCTCCCGCCTTCGTTCGTCCTTTCATTTCGCCAGGAGCCACTACCATCGACACCGGCGACCATCTACTCGGACAGAAACGCGTGGCTCTCGTATCCGAACTCGTTAGGAAGAGCCGGTCGAGAGGATTGCGGCGATCGCGCGAAATCGATTGTTTTTCATGGGAAAATGTCTTGATTGGTCGCTCGTCCCGGCTCTCCTCTCTTCGTTCTACGCGTCGTCGAAACGCGAATCTCGATAGAGACGCGGCGACGAAAAATCGTTGCAGCTATTCTCACGGGAATTCGTCGCCACCGCCGGGCGAGTAATCGACTCTTCTCGAACGTCCGAGAAGATCACCGTATTTTAATTATTCCGACGACGAAGCAACTCGATGTTCAAGCAGCGAGTAGAATTTTTACGCCAACCGGGCACGATCGGAGATAATTTCTCGAAACGTTACGCTTCGCTTGGATCGATCGAGACGGAGAGGATACGTCGGATTCGATCGAGAAAACGGAACGTATCGTGGTGCTCGTGGCTGGTCTACGATGGCTCGCGGTGGATCTCGTAGCCGGCCGTAACTCGAACGATTCCCGGGCAGGATGTAAGGAGAGTCGATCGACCGGCCGACCACAGCCAAGGACGTAAATCGGAGTCGTCGGGGCCCGGGATCGCCGCTGCTTTTCAAACGGGGCGAAACTCTTTAATTTCGCATCGCCATAAATAATTTGACCGCAGACCCGTGGCTTTCCTGGAAGCAGGCCTTGCTCTTTCCAGACGCCGACAACACCTCCTTCGTCTCGACCGCATAACTTGACACGTATCATACGCGCTGCCATTTTCGTTCGCCGATAGATCGCCGCGATCGGCTGCGTCGTTCTTCGTCCGCCGATCCAAATTCAAACAGCGATTCCGAACTAACACGCCTGAGAATAGTCGGCAGATAAGAAACGTAGAAAGTCCGTTGTTGAAATCTCCGAGGAAGATTCGGCGTAAAATGCGCAATTTCTCGGCGATAATCGGCGGATCCGTGTTCCGAATCGATCGAATCTCTCGAACGTCGTCGCGCTAAAGAGGCAACGCGACTTGACGAGCGAGCGGGATCCGGCAATCGGCGTAAATCGCTGAAAGCGCGACTAATTATTACGAAAGAGATTCCGGTTGCGGTAAACGTTTGAAGCATTCGCTCGAACGTCTAAACTGGAATTATTAACGATGGAATGTCTAATCCGATCCGAGGGGCAGGGGGATAAATCGTCCGTGGAAATGTAGGTCAAAAGTGAACGTCGATCGACGCGACTCGTTAGAAGAGAGAGACCGTTGCCACGATATACGCGATCGCTAAAGATACCACGGCGGATCTGGGTCCATTTGCTTTTGAACTCTCCTGCGACTTTCCCAAATCCGGCACACGTGCATAATAGACAAGATCTGGTGACACGGATACCGAATCGCCCGATTACGATCGAATATAACCGCGTCCGATATATCGTCGTTAAATATTTCGCGCTTTTCCAAACGAAAGCTGCAAACGCGCTTCTTCTTGATCTCGCGATCTTACGAGAGAGATCGTAACGACGTCGCGTCCCTCGATATCCTTGCACCTAGTCGGAAAGACGAAGAACGCTTTGTTCGACCGGTCTTTATAGGTTTCTAGCTTCATAGGATCCAGAGATGCCTGAGAAAACGGAGGTCGGTATTTGTCATGGAGCGGCGATGGTGAAACCGCGCGAAAATATTTTCACCGAGAGAAAGGAAGAAGCGTAAAGCGGACAGACGCGCGCGGACTGGCACGGAATGACGGACCCATCTTCGTTATCAGTGTACACGCCGTCAATTTTCGTAGGCGCGGATCGGGCAGCCGTGTAATCGCTTCGCGTAGTACTAACTTTCGTAGTCTCGCCGAATCGATCCGTGTTCGGTCGGTTTCAACGAACCGGCATGGCACCGGTACCGGCACCGGCTATCCGACGTACGCCGTAACCGCGCGCGTTCTCCTCCCACCGTTTCGTATCTCGAAGCGCGACCAAATCTCCCAACCGACGTCTCTAACGATCCACCTTCTCTTTCTTTGTTTCAGGTAAGACGCGTTCGCAGCGATTTCACGCCCTTGGATCTTTCGGAAAGATCGCGTCCGAGAGTCTGCAGCCGGCTCGAGAGACTCGCGTGACTCTCTCCGATCAACCCATTGACAGATTCTCCGTTTCTCCGTTGTATTATTCGCAAATTACGCGGGCCTAAGTATCGCTGTTTAACGTCGGACAGAGATTTTTCTCGTAATCGGTGTATACCGAAAATTGAATTTGTCGATGGGTTATTATAAGAAGGAGAGAAAAGAAAAGAAAAAAAGGTATGGATGAGAGACGGAGGCGGGCTTGCTCGGTTTGCAGCAACAATTTCCAAGAGATACAGATCGGTGAGCGATGATCGCGCAGCGTCCTACTCTATTTTTTATAGCCTTTATTCGGTTGAAAGAGCCCGGCATTATGGTCGATCGAGGTAAGATTGCCAGCTGTAACGGGCATTATTCCGGGAATAGGAAAAGAGAAACGGTTCGCGAATTTATTAATCGATCGACTAGGACACGATGGATCTTAGACCGGGCAGAGAACGTTTTTCGAAACTGGCAGCGCGCTACTACGATGCCCGGCCACCGCTTCCCACCTGTCGCGCTATTTCGATAGTTGCTTTCGACCAGTTTCCAACCATTCGAAACTTTAGCTTCCCCTATTCCTCTGTTTCGCTATTCGTCTACTTTCGCGCTCCTTGCTAAGGAGAACGTCGCTCCCTGTTATCCCCTTTCGCTTATCGTCGCAATTGCATCATTGGGATCCATCCCACGTCGACGATGTCTGGCAGTGAACGCAATCGCGAAATTACGCGGTGGAACGCCAGTTGTACGAAAACTCCGTTTACACGAGCGAAATTTTAAGGTTGCCTGATTAAGCCAACTTTAGCGGAGTTGCTATTGTTCCAACTATCGCCGAGCGAGAGCGGTCGATTCGCTTACCTGTACGAACGTCTAACAGTAAGACGTAAACGGTGTAGAGGCACGCGTTACGCGACACGCTCTCACGCTTCGCTGTGGATACGAGTTTGCAACGTTGTTACGTAGCTGTTCGGCGAGCAAATGTTTCGCGGAATCCTGTTATACGAGCATGAACTCCTATTAACCGAACGAAAAGTCATAGATGGCGGGCAGAAGTAGGTGGACTCCTGTTACACCAACGACCCGGTTATACGAACCAACTTGTGTCTCTCGACAGCTTCGTATAAATCAAGTTCTAGATTTGTCGCGAGGACACGAGAGAAAGAAAAGGATACGCGATCGTTAGATTTTTATAATCGAGCGGCGAATAAAAAGTTCGGTGGACGTAGATTCGCTCGATTTCGACTTCGATCGCGATCGGATATCGTTGCTGCGGATCCACGTGGCTACTCGGCGAGTTAAAAGCCGCGGATGAACAACCGATATTTGCGCGGCCTCGACGGGATAAGGCTTGGAGGGGTGCGGAAAGAAGCATCGGGCGTGTCTTTCAAAACCAAGTCCTCTTTTATTATGGCAGAGCAAACAAATTCTTTCAATCGTGGCCTCTTCGCTATCGTCCTCCCTTTGAGATTAAACGTAGCCATCCAGTCGAGCTCTCCTGGTTCGATTCAGTTTTTTTCGAGTATTTAAGTACAGTCCGGGGCAAAAGTTCTCGCGAAAACTTGCAGCCGACTTTTTCTTCCCTCTTCTCGTTTCTCTTTCTTTTCTTTTCGGAAACGCCACGCGCCGTTTTCCGTCTCGTTATCCGTTCGTTCGATCGGAAAGCTGGACGCTGATCGTGACCGATCGTGCGTGAAAGTTGGAAAAGTTGGCGTGCAAGGGGTAACGAAATGGCAGAATAATAGAGCGGTGGAAAGATCGCGCGAGAGATGCGAACGTAAAAGTCGAAACATCGAGGCCAGGCAAGTTCGCGCGATGTAATTTGCATGAAAAGAGCGTGCTTGGACGAAAGTTTCTCTCCTTTTCCTGGAAAGGAGCAAAGTTGACGCGAGGGGAAACGGAGAAGCGTGTTACGGGTACTCGACGCCGATCCGTCCGCGAATTTCCCTCTTCCGTGTTTCGACCGCGCGTTCCAACGCCCAGTGATATTTCCCCGGAGCGCGTTGTCCGCGTGTCGAGGTAAATCGGCATGTGCCCGTCGAACGCATCGATCGTCACGCAACCTTAAACGCCATCGGCCGAACCTGTAAGATTTCATCGGCTAAACGGCGAGGAGCGTGCGTGCAGGGTAGGCATCGCGGTGGTGTATCGATGCCGAGGAACCTGGAGAAGAGAGAGAGAGAGAGAGAGAGAGAGCGCGTTTTTGCCGGCTTGTACCCTGGCCTTGAAATTTCCCTCTCGGTCTCCACCCTCGTGCCTCTCGCATCGCCTCATGGAGAAAATAAGCAAGGCCGGTGGTGGAGATAGGAGAAAGAGCGAGAGAGACGGAGCTCGCGGCGGAGCCGAGAGACGAAGCAGAAACGCGCGAGGGAACGGCGGAGGAAGAGAGACGGACCGAGAGAAAAGATAGCAGTGCCCAGCGAGTGCGACCCTGCTCGCGATAAGTTTGCACAGAGAGCGAGAGTGCGTAGAAAGAGAAAGCAGAAACGGTTTGCTATGGAAAGGGAAAGAGAAAGGAGGTTCGGAGGGTGTACGGTCGAAGGGCGAAGAAGAGAAGGGAGAAAGGGAACAGCGGCTCGTGTATGCGGAGGATAGAGCGGTGGTTTGGGTCGTGGGGGTTGGCAGAGGAAGAGGGGCAGAATCACCGCGACGCCGGCTTCGGCGGAACCTTCGTAGTGGGAGTGGGCCGGGGGGTGGTAGCGGCGTTGGACGAGTAAGAGGGTTGGAATGGAAGTCGTGAAAGTCCAGAATAGGGTTGGAGGAGCGACGAAAGGGGCGCCACGTGCTACGGGAGAGGGTCGTTCATCCCCGGGTCAAGGTTACCCTCCTCGCGGACCTCACCCTCGCGACTACCAGCATCGTGCCATTTACCCTCAGCATCGCGGTTGCACAGCCACCATCGATCCTTATTTCGCTTTTTCTCCCTAGCACCTTTCGGCGAAACTCTTCGTCGATTGTTTCGCCCGGGTTTCTTACTCCGTCGAAACTTTGCCGCTTCCTTCTGCCACGTTGTCGGTCGCTGGTGGTCCCCTTTTATTCCTGGGTCAAGGTTATCCTCGCAGTAGATTCGATCGGTCGACCGGTGAATCTCGTTTCTCGTTTCCACCCCCGCGCCACTCGACGATCGTCTTCGTTTTCTCGTCCAAGTATTTTCCGTACTCTGGAAACACGTTGCAAACGAGAAGCATCTGTCGTTTCTCGCGTAGTCGCATACAGACACGCCGGGTTCGTTGGTTCGTTAGGATCAGCGAGGAAATCGAATCGGTATGAAAGCGGCCGTTTGTTTCTCCGTCAGCCATGGCCAATTCTGACGGAGCTGAGAAACGTTCGCGGTGCGTGGAGGACCTCTCGTTCCCGGGCTAAGCTCTCTGTCGACAACGGGCTGTCTCGTTAGGCGGCGGGGATTATTAAATTCGCGTGCACCAGGTCCGGCTGACTTTTATCAACAAATGCATATGACGTGCATGAATGCACTTTGCGATTCATTAATCTGATGGAAGACCACTCGTGATCCTGAATGTACTCCCACTGGCCCTGGGCGTTTACCCCGGGCTTGCCTCGGCTGCAACTCTTTTTATCGATCCTTGTGCACAGACCGATACTTCCGCGCCTTTCATCGGCCAATCAGGGCTACGCCTCGGACGTTGAAATAAAAATTGCCGATGCCGTTGTCGTCAAGACGCGCAATTCGTCGTAGATGCCCGCGTCTTCGTCCACGAAACCTACGCGAATCGCGTTTCCGTCTCTTTTCTTCGTTTCGCGGTTTATCGTCGTGTAATTTTCGTTTCCGTGTTAACGAAAAAGGAGGAGAGAGAAAGAACGCGTTATCGATCACGAAACACGCCACCCGAGCACACGAGCAATCGCGTTGTCGCTTTCGTGCGAGAGACGTTCTACGAGCGAAAACCATGAGTAATTCAGACGACGTTCGATGCCGTAGACGTGTCCCGCTCGACTATCGAGGTTCTGCACGGGACACCGTATACCCATGTTTCGCGTGTTTCCAATTTTTACGACCGCCAACCGATTTCCGTTTTCCGTAGTTTCCCACGAACGAACGCTTCCATCAACCAGTTCATTTTCTTAATCGAGAGATTGTAACTGTTTCGAACAGGTAGCACGTGTTACGCGGTCGTTGACTATGCGCGATTACTCGCACGAGATACATACTCGATGGTTACTTTAGACACGGTCGTAGCATTTGTACGTGGGGGAGGGGACATTTCGCGTCAAGTTGGCAGACCTCTGCCGACAGCAGCGGAGTAACGCCCGATAAGGTTGCGCAGCCGGGATGAAATTTCTTGACGGAAACCATAAAACGTTGTTACCCCAAAAATTGCATCGCTGCCACCTCTGTTTCACTCGTGAGCAATAAAACGGGAGTTTTGGCAGCGGTGCAGGTCCTCGTAAAAGTTGCTCTATTCTTTGACACCAGCCTGCAATTCCGTCGTTCTCTGGCGCGCGCCGATACGCCGCGTTGAAGGAAAATCAGGATTAAGTCTTCGTCGAGTCGCGCGGCATATAGCACGGCAACGGGCATAGCATTTTGTCGGAAGAATGTGACGTCGCATAAAAGAAACGTTGCTGCGAGGTTTCTCTTCGACGCTGTGCGTTGTACTGGAGTAGTTTCGGTGTTTGGTCGCTGTGTATAACGATCTGCACGGTAAATCCAGCCGAGCCACAACAACGAAAAGAATGCTATTGTACCGCTTTGGTAAATTTGTCTTGCGTTCCGTGACGTTAGGGATTCGTCGTCGCAATTCTGTCTTCCTTCCGGTATCGTGTCAATTTGAATGCATTCACTTCGCCATGACGCATAATTCGCGAATGCCCGGGGAAGGAACGAGTCTCTGTGTAGGGTAGGATCGCCATAAACTCTCGTTCTCTCTTATTTATCACCCTCTGTGTGTACCATTCCTTCGCTCATCCGCTCGGCAAACCTACCATTGTCGGGAGGAGGGAAGGAAGGGGCAGCAAGTTAAGAATGCATTTCGCGTTCGTCTGCCCACGGCTTCTCTTCGTATACACAGCGATTAAACGCAAAGCCAATAGAGAGTTATTAAAAGAGCAGGACCATCTTTTTCTCGACGGTTTTATCGCGCGTTTAAATTCATCGAACCGCGTATCGATTTATACTACGCGAGTCGTACCGTGCTATTTTCACACGATCGCTTCTTACGTGCTTCTTCACTGTTTTACGGTCAAGCGTTTCGTATTTTTCCTTTCCACCGCCAAAATATTCTCCGCTGTATATTTTAGCACGTCGACGTTCAAACGTACAAGAATCGCTGTACCGATATCTTACGAGCGTTGATCTTCGCACGATACGCGAACGCTATTTTTCTTTTTTTTTTCTTTTCTTTCTTCTTGCGCGTCCCATCGATTTCTCTAGAAACGGTCACAAATTTCGAGCCGAGGGGTTAGTTCCATATTTAAGGGAGTCCGGTTGAACGCGGTACGAACACTTCCGGAAAGGAACGAGCGGATCCTCCTTCCATCCTCTCCAATATATATGCACTTCGCATTTGTCTACCCACGCTTGATGCCTTCGCGATGTTTATGCGATTCACCGATGCAAAGGTGGAGAAGGAGGAGAAGTAAGAGAACCGGGAACCGTAGACGGGATGGAAGGGGATGAGGCTGGAAGAATCGTCTCCCTTCTGAAATAATGTCGAGTATACCGAACGCAGGAACGTAACCAAGGGAGTGCGCCCGCTTATTGCCTTAAATTGCTAATTGGGCTTAGGACCGACGCTGCCTTTCCACAGCGACGATCTCTCTCTCTCTCTCTCTCTCTCTCTCTCCTCTCTCTCGTCTATCTATCTCTATCTCTGTGTCTTTCCTTTCTGTATGGCCCGAATCTACCGTCTCTCTCTTTTCTCCACTCGGTTGTGGTCGGTTCTTTTTCATTCGCCGCATAGATCCCCGAGTTCGACTTCCTCGATGCCTATTGTCGATGTCAGACCCTTCGCCTCCTCCCTGTTGCAGCGGCAAGAGGGAAGGAGCAAGAAGAAAAGTCTGGACGAAGGAACAGGGGCGCCAGTCACGAGAGCGACAGAGATTAACGCACCCTGGTTCTCTTCTCCCCTGTAGAAACAGCATTTACCCCCATTGTTTTCTCATCTCTAAAAATTTAACAGGATCGACGCATGATGCCTTTTCAAATCTGCACGCGGGACTCCTTTTTGCCTCCTTCTTCTCTCTCTCTTTCTCTCACTCTCTCTTCTTCTTACCCCCTCGTTCCACCTACGCGAGTGAAGAGACAAGCGTATTAGCAAGGGGTTGGCCAGAATTACGACACTTGCGAGTCATTTCTTTTCTTCTTCTTCCTTTTGTCATGCACTGAGAGACATTTAGGACGCTGGCGGTGTTCTTGCTCATGGAGATTCTTGAAAGGGACGAAGGAGTGGTTGACGGGACTGCTGGATCTATAGAAAGTGAATCGTTGGTAGGTGATTGAAAGCGTGGCAGGGTTGTGCGTTGGTCGTGTTTCGTTTGTATCGAAAGCGCGTCATGTGTCGGCGCGGTGTCGTTATTTTCCTAAGCTGGCTCGTGCTGCGTTTGCGAGCCGAATGTGAACGGGCCGTTGTGACAGGTAAAAAAAAAGCAAAAAGTAATCGCGTGGTTTCGCCAACCGATTCCTCGACTCACCTGCCGGTTGGATAGCGCGATGGGCATACTCGCCAACAGTTTGTTCTTTATCGTATTATCGTACACCCGTATACGTACCCAACGTAGACTAATCTTGATACTGTTCCGCTCACCACCGAGTGATACTTACGCGGTTACTGGTTTCGGCGTCGTCGCACGCTCCTGCGTCGTTTAAAAACGAAAATAAAACCGGACGAAGAGGCCAGAGAAAGAAATTAGCATTAATTGACCTCGTAGCCCGTAACCGGGTAAGAAAAAAGGAGCGCAAGAAACGCGACAGTTTCCGAGAAGCAATAAAATAATACAATCGCATCTCGCGTACACCGTAAACTTCAACGATCCATGGAATCGTGGCTGAGACAGGCTGCGTGTGCGGCTTTCGCTTCCGTTTCGCCGGAGTAAAATCGCCGATAATACATGGAAAGCCATATCGATTGTAAACAGGAGGAGAAAAAATGTTGAAACGATCCGACAATCATAGGTGTCTGTCGGCCACGTGGCAGCTGCTTCAACAGCTGTTACCACCCCGATGCATCAGAAGGTGCGCCACTTTTTTTCTTCTTGGTGCTGATTTTTAATGTCGCGATATCATGCGCGGAACGCGGCTCGGTGCTCGCGTGCACGCTCCTCTACCCCGTCGCAAAAAGGAAGACGACGCTGTTGCCAAAAGCGTCAGCCTTTCCGACCAAATTATCTCTCCTGTTCATCTTCATTCACAGTTCTTACACCGATTGACAGCTACAAAACCGTACCACCACGCGCTCTAACAACAGCCTCCGCTGAAATTGTTAATCCTTTCTTGCGACACCGTCCTATTCGATTAATCCTCGTTGTTTGGTCCAGGCAACAGACATTCGTTGATCCGATGTATACGTACGCTCGTCTATATGGCGCGAAGAGCGATCGATAAAAGCTTTCGGAAAACGTGAAACGTATCGTAGTCGAAATCGTAAGAATCGTCCGCAGCAGGTTCGCTGGTAAATCTAAAAATCAAAAAATTTGGACACTTTTGATGGCAAAAGCTCGGTTCGCGGATCGAAAGGACTTTTTTCACGACGCGTTTAAAAAATTTTTAATCGCTTTTAACGCGGTCTGTTCTATTCGCGAGCGAAGCGAGAATGAATAAAAAAAAAAAGGAAGAGATCCCGCGATAACGCGATCGACATTACGCAGTAATAAATGAATTAAAATAGGGTTAGCGAAACGTGGAGTACGCGCGCGTATTTCCCGGAACGCGTGCTCAATACAATCGGGAAATTAATTATAGGAGAATTCTCGACGAGTGTCCGTGGCTGCCGCGTGTTCGCCGGCCAGTCGTTTTTACGTACAAACAAAATTGTTCGCGCAACGAGTGTTTTTCTGTCCACGTTTTTCCCGTTTCTTCGCCGGGGAGAGCCGTACGCATGGTCGAGCCAGCACCGGTCCGGGATATTGATTAATTAGGAAAAATTCACGTTGAATGGTCCGTCAACTTGTAAAATGGAAGTAAAAGAATGAAAAAAAAATTCGCACGCGGATGAAGGGTCTATTCAGATGTTGCCGGTTTTTCGATGAATTCATCGAATATTTACACACGACAGTATTGGAGCGGGCTTTCCGATTCTCTTTCGGCCACCGCCCTTTTTTCGCCCGTAGAATATTTTTTCCCGTAGCATATTTACGTCTATATATATATATATATACATACATATATAAGCGTCGCGTGAAGCACGATGCAAAAGATAATTTATTTATCTATACGTGCACGGAATTTGAATATCTTCTCGTACGAGAATACCGCGTGGAAAAAAGAAGATGCGTGACTGTCGGATTATCGAACGAACTTGAACTCACGGTGGATTCGTTGACGCAATGTTTTTTAAAATCCAACGTAAACGTAATAGGTTCGCGTTATTCGATGCAGGACGAATAGTTATAGCACTAGATTACGATAAAATCATGGGATTATTTTTATGTTCGATCGGTTGGATCGTGAGCGATTTGTTGTTCCTAGTGGCACGCTTCCAACGACTGACTCTGTCCGGCCGATTCCTCCCGCGTGATTTTACTTTCAAATTGACGATTACGCCTAGACCTCTTCATGTTTCGATAACGGCGAATTATCGATACAGACGGGGTAAGATCTCTTTACGGTGTTCTTTCTTCGTTCGTCTTGCTCTTCAAGGCGGTTGAAGCGCTTGCCTGTCTAAAAATCACCATCATTATGTGCTCAAATTCAGCTCTCCGCAAAACAACTGGAAATACAGCGAGATTCTTGCCTGAATGGGAAGAATAAGGATGTCTCGAGTGTACGGAGATTTTACGTCGACTTATTTATACGGGGAATCGTTGTTGGTCGATTGGTTCCGAGAAAATTCTTCGTTCCGATCGCCTTCGTCAGTTTCATTCTGATTCTCCTGGTATCTTCGATCGCGAATAAATATCGAAGAAAACGAACGATTGAAAACGCTACAATTAGAAAATGTCTGGTTGATCCGTTACTCGATTATTCTAAATAGGCTTTCGATTTCTGCAGTTTCGTCCAGCATCGAGATTATTGACAAAGATAAAAATATACGTCTATTAAGATCGCGTAGAGATAATATTAGTTTCGTAGAAGGAAACGAATTCTGCAAACTCGCCGCGCTATGAATTCGCGTGCATTGTAATCTCTCGCCTTAACGCGGTTCGTGTCTCTCCGTATATCTTCGTGCAAGTTCGATTTCCGCGCTGATTGAGCGTGGCGCTCGGGTCGACCGGCTCTTCTCGCGTTCGCAGTTCGCGGCGGGACGTGAGCCAGTGTGTCGTGAAGAATTTTTTTTGTTCGCTAAATCTGTCGCGAATAGGTAACGTTCGTGATTTTCGCCTTTGTATCGTTGTTCCGATTTGTGTACGTGTTGCGCGTCAACGCCCTTTCCGTTCAGCGCGCGACAGCGCGTCGAAATTTAACGGGATTGCTGGCAAAAGTGGTTCCAGAGTTTGCTACTATCTTCATCGTATCACGGACACGTGGTATCACTAAAATCACGTATATACAGTACGGTGTGAGTTGGATGGATTTTATTCGTCGCTTCAATTTATCAACGTGTCTCGATTACTTTTCGACCGCGCAGGGCCATTGTACGAAATTTTTGTGCGTTCAACCTATACGTGTGTGTATAAGTGACGAAGCGAATTCTAAAACACCAACGATTTTTCTTCTACGTCATATGGAACCAGCTTGTACCACGCCGTCGACGATTATTCCGCGAGTTCGATCCCTGTGAATCGAAAGTGTGTGGAATAGTCGTTCCATTTCGATCTTTGGATGCCGTCGATCGATCCAGGTCGCCGACTACCTTTACATATTTTCCGCCGTATCGTTTTCGAACAGTTTGTAATTTTCGTGGTGGTAACTCGATACCAAAAGTCACGCGGCCCCGACGAAATTCCTCGGCCCGCGGACAAAGTCGAAGCTCGCGTGACCGGTGTGTTCTCCATCTCCACCATCCAGCGAAACTTAGGTTCAATTTCGCCGATACAAGACAAGCGCGAGAACAATTTCTCGAACACACTACCCGTACTCTAGCCCAGCCGCCTGTAGTTTACGCACGCGGTGCTTCTTGATTACACGGAAACTCGCTTTCGGATTAGTCTGTTTCATTCGGACTCGATTCGGAACGATCGCCAACGTGTTTCCGACAGGCTCTTCTAACCTTGTCTATGAATGCGTGTGTGTATCCTTATGTGAAATCGTGTTGCACACGAACTTTGTGTATCTATCGTGGCTGTCGAAGACGCGGAAAGTAAGGTTAATCGTCGAAGGAAAGAGCATCTATAAAACAAGAAAGGGAAATTCAGTGCGTTTTTTCGGTATGTCGGTGCCAACGAGCATCGTTGTTGCGTCGCTAACGAACGAGGACAATTCTATTGGCTGACTACCAATAAGTCAACGACGAACGTCGCCATATCTGTGAATTCACAGGATCATTGTTCGTGTAAGTGTTCGTCTTGTTTACATCCGTATCGTTACTCTTTACACACGCTACTATACATATATCGAATCGTTGCATGCTTCATCATGCTGGTTGAAGTTAAACGCGCGTTCGCGGCATCGTTGGAATCGCGTACGTGTCGATACAGCAGGGTAACAGGGTAGCTTTCGGACGTCCCTTTCGATAATTGCACATTTTTCTTGGGCTAAATTTATCGTAGACGATTAACTCTCTATAGACACGAACAAATTGCAATGCGAGAAACATGTTTACGACCGGATCTATGTTTAGGCGTATCGAAGAATCTCGTGGAAATAGCGGTAAATTCGTCTTGTTCAGTCTGTTGTTTTTTAGATTGCGCAACTTTCTCCCATTCCGTAACCTGAATGCCGTTTTAATCGCGAACCAACCGGAAATCACGTCGCCGGTCTTAGCCGCGCCAATGTTAACGGCCCAGGCGATGCGAAATGAAATTACGAATCGATGTTCGGCGACGCCACTGACCATTCGCCGCTATCTTCGGGTCGTTCTAAACGTCTGTAAGGTATCGGTGCCCCTATCTAGGATTTAGGTCACTTTTGCGAGTCTCGTATTCGTCGAGTCGAATAACTAGATACTTTGGCCTAGTGTGCGTATCCAGTTTTCGCACACCTATGACATCAATTTTTCATCGAAATCTTGAAGATTTGAGAGCTGAAAAGACACCTACACGAGAATCACGTTTATCACGTATCTTGTAAAAAAATTCCTCTTTGTTGCTCCTTACACGTCATTGTTTCATTTATCATTCACATTTATCATTTATACGCTTGAAATAGGTTAATCGAAACTTTTAAAACAGAAACCTCTTTCACGGCGATAGCGCTAGATTTCACAAGAACACGCAAAAAGAGAATCTCGTACGAATATATAAAAGGAATCACCTTTGTTGTAAAACTCACGCCCTGCGAAGCATTCGAAAAGATCTCTTCCACTTTGCATCGCATAAATGTTAAAATAGCCCGATGTACCGATACGAGCAAACATCTCGTCAGCATCTCGTCTCCCTTTTACCATTGACAATTGATTTTAAGGGACACTTGTTGCTGGGGGGAAGTCGCGTTTGCAAAGGTGCTCGTTGCGAGATCTAGCTCTAAACCTGTGTATCGCGATCAAACGCACGTTTCAAGCGCACCTCGTTTACGATATCAAGGCGTGGAATGCTTCCGTGCATTCCTGCGCTTGGTAACGGAGTGATTCATTAATCCGCTTTATCGCTCGATAAACGTACTCCAGCGCGATCGTCTTGAAAACTATTACGCGATCCAAGGAAAACCTGTCACCAAGGTAAAACGGCCGGAACGAGCGCGGAACGCGATCGCTGCTGCGATTCTAGCTGCAAGGCAACTCGACAATTCCGCACTTCACGTTCGTTGATCGCTCTCGCTTTCGAACGATCCACGACATAATCTCTAGAGAAATCGATGCAGTTATGGTTGTCGGTTGTTATTACGCATCCTAGGCGAATATCACACGAATACACGGGACTCTTCGAGAATCGATCCACCGACATCGACGATGGAATACATCGTTGCTCGCCTCGTATCTCCGTTTTCTTCCTCTCGATCGAGATTTCCTCTTCCCGTTAGCGTTTTCCACGAGCTTTTTCCTTTGGCGGTTTCCTTGGACGTCATTCGCGTGTCCTCGGTTTCTCTCGGTTCGTCCTTTTCTAGCTCGAATCACCGGCTCGCCTCATATTCGTCCGTTTGTTTCGCATTTTCCACGCTCACATCGAACCTTCCTCCTCCTCCTCCTCCTCCTCCTCGTCTCTCGGTCGCGTTCTCCGACGGCTGGTACATGTAAGTTGCAGACCAACTTGCTAATTCGTCGCGCAGAAATATCTCGAGCCCGTCTGCGGCCGCGTCTCTCCTCTCGGATCGTTATTGTGAATTTCGTCGTCCTAGAATAAACTTCTCTGTCGGCTTAGCGCTGGACCGAACGAGGAAAAGAGAGCGTCGCGACTGCGACGTGCGTGTCCTCTGCTCTTCCACTACCGCTCTTCTCCCGCCTACTCTACTCCCTTTTTCGACTGTCGGCTTTTCAATGTCCGTATTAGCGTCTCTTTTAACCGCCGGTTCGCCTTGTTTCGTTCAGAATTATTGAAGCGGCGGTTGAATGAATTCGACCAGCTCAAATTTTATTACACGCACGCCTTCTAGCCGCGTCGAAACGCGCGCTCGCGCGCGCCTTCGTCTCCCGGTGTAACTCGGAGTTATGCTTCGCTTCGTAACACGAGACGCGATAATCGCTCTTGCAAAAATTCACCGTACTTTCGTAACGTTTCCACGATGTATTCTATCGATTCTACATTACTTCCGATAAATATCTAAATACATACGCGAGTCGTTGGCAAGTTCGTCGTTTAAATTATATCGCGAATACTCTCGACGATAATACGATTGGATTTAGTGCTCGTCTATGAAACGCGATCGTTTACGAAGGAACCGTTTTAAAGCGGAGAGCATCGGGATTCGAGATTAGTCTAAATGACCGGAAGAGGAGCCCAATTCGACGTTCGTTTCATCTATGGCCACCGTTTCACCTTCGATCATTGTATCGTTAAACATTCAACGTCCGTGTGCACGCGGACCGAACCGAATTGGACGATAATTTTAGTCACGTTGAAATCGATAACCGTGATCGTGAACGCGACGAAGAAAGAGTCAGGAAGCGACTGAGAGAGCCGGCTTTCTTCCAAGAAACGAAGACATTGACATACGCTCCTAGAACGTCGGCGGATATGCAAAGAGGAAATTATCAGTGGCTACCTGGAAGTGGCAGTGACTCGTTGCGTATGTGGGAAATCCCCCCGAGGATCGTTATTCCTCCCCTTCTTTTGCATTGCAGAAAAGCAGATCGTTCTGGTAACAACGCCACGATAAAAGGGCCAATGGTGCCTCCGTGCTATGATTACGTCAGTGGTCGCCGGTCTGCATAGCTCCGCGGTGAAATTGACGATGATTCGTCGCCGTTCCCGCGCGTTGACTCATCGCACCTTTCCTATCCTTTTCTCTGTGCTTCTTCTCTCTAACTTCCAGTTCCTTCTATTCCGTCCCACCTCTCTCTCTCTCTCTCTCTCTCTCTCTCTCTTTCTATCTCCGCTTCTCGTCCTTCTTCTCCTCTCCTCTTGTTCCTCGTCTTCTGACTGGCGCGAACCCCTTCCCGTCGCGTATGGTTCTTTGTCCTTTTTTATCGTCTTCTTCTTCCACGAACCGGCCGGAAATCGTTGTCGCGTTCCCGAGCGCGCGGTTGTCGACGCCGTTAAGAGCGCCACGTGTGCCTGGCCGGTCGCGCTCTTGCGCTTTCGCGCTCGGTGAAAGGTAGCGCTCGTAATTGTACACGATTGTAATTGATGCTCTCGACAATTTATCGATACCTACTTCATCTTTCACGGGCAGCCAGTGTGTACGAGTCGAGGCTACATCCCCCTTGCCCCCTTACTTCGCCCGAGAAGGAATTCACGTATATAGGCTGCTTTTCTCTCGCTCGCGCCTCTATCGCCTTCTACGTTTCTCTGGGTACCGCGTGACGCGTGATCATGAATCGCAAAAGTTGTTTTTCGAGCGTGCCACTCAGTGATCTTTCCTAATCATAAATACAGAAAGCGTTGATCTCGAGATCGCGCTCGAGCAGTCTCGTTCATCTTTTTTCCACGATCTTCCTATTTCTTTTCTTTCCCTCCGCTATTTTCCAAGGATTATTTTCTCGCCCAGCTATGAAATCGCTGGCATTGCTCGAAGCGACCGGCGTCTCTCGAGAGAAAAACTCCGCGCCGATGAAACCCCGGTGGCGTTAACGAATCCCCTTGGCTTTTATCGAGTGTAATAACTTTTCGAATACAAAAATATCCGAACGTATCGCGTTACAAGATCGCGCCGCTATTTAATCATCGTGTGGCGCTCACCCTGTACACACCGGCGTATTACGTTGCGTCCACTCGTTTTTCTGCCCTGCTTCCACGATGTTTACAAGCGCGATACGCGCCCCAATAGCGATCGTCGAATCGGTTAACGACGTCGAATGAAAAATGTTAACGAGCCGATCGCCTGGGACGATGGCAATTCGTAGGAAAGCCTAGTAAATATTTAACGAAAGGGGAAAATGAAAAACGACGAAAGGAGGAACAATGGTACTTACAATTAGCGACGCGTCCATCGAGCTTGGACAGGTGTTTAAAGCGTTCGAATGTAACGAGGTTATGACTGAACGGAACGGGCGGGGTATTAGCGTGGACTAACTCGAGTCCAACCTTCGTGACAACTCGATATTATTGAGTTCAAATAAAAGCCTCCTTTTGTTTCAGTCGGTGGCCGCGCGGAACTTGAATGTAAAGTTAAAAATAAAATGACCGTTTAGCAGTTTGTATATCGAGGCCAGTCGCTATAATAGCGACAACCGCGTGCCGGAATAGGGATTCCGGCATTAACCGGGACAAAGTCAATTGAAATTCTGCCGCATAATACTCGAACCGTCGATTCGTTTCTGTTTAATTCCTCCTGGCCCGTTTCAATCGTTTCGCGCGCTCTCTCTTTCTCTCCCTCTCTCTCTCCATCGCGCTTGCGAATTTCTATGTCAGTTGTGCAACATCCACGGATTTCTCTGCCTCGGTATACGCGAAATTTTCTCTACGCGTGAAATTCTTTCGCTCGCCGTGCTCTCTTCCTATTGCTAAACTTCCTCTCAGGGCGCCGTATATTTTTCATCGATCTGCAGGTATAGCGCTAGACTCGGCTAGGTCGATGGACTTGAAAAAAATATCGAGTTTGTATTTGAGAATCGCTCGCAGGGCTATCAGCGATGCCGCGGCATCTTCGTTAAACGAGCAAAGTTTATGAGTAATTTATCGTCGATCAAACTTGCAACGCCGTGGTTAATTATATTACGTGATTTAAAGCAACGCTTTGCACGTCTTTCGAACAAAGTCGATGTAAGTTGCTGCACGTAATCGGTCCAATCGAGTCAGGTCGGAGTTGGGTCATATTCGTATAGAAAATATTCCTACGTCCTCTTAATTGTCCATCTTCTTTGCCGTTTCTTCCTCATAATCTTTGCGTGCTAAGCACGGATTCTTTATAGATAGCGACGCCGAGGAACGCTCAGACGAATCACGAATCTTACCGATGATACTCCAAGTGTCCATTGCACGCGTTTCGCGTTCGAGACGGCGCGTTTCTATTGGGGTAGCAACTAAGATAACGACGTTAGATAAACTTAGTTGCCAACCCGTTACAATACGCGCGTAACCACCAGTCTAATATAACGCCGAAGAGATTAGAAAATTACTGGGAAGCATATGGTATAAAGCAGTAAAAATCGGAATGGATGGGAACGGGTGGTAGAAGGCAAAGTGGCGAGCAGAATTTCAGCCGCGTAAAACTCAAATGGGCGTATCTGCAACTTTCGCTTGAATCGAGTCATCGCTTGCAGACGGCACAAAAATTGTCTATATATACATTGAGTAAGAAAACCGTATCCGCGGTCGAAACCGAAGACACAACAGTTTACATCGGCGACGTAACGCGAATTCGACGTCCGATCGTTAAATATCAAAAGTCATTTTTCTCGAAAACATCGTCCGATCGGACAGTCCCGTTTGTATTAACAGGGCAAAATTCCACGCAAAGATTTAAATAGAGCAACACGAGCTCTATAGTGTACGTTGTTACGATCGAACGAGAAGCGCGAGTGTAATCATGAAAATTGGGACGACGAGTTCTTGCTCCGGCAGATCGGAGGCTGAACTTTTCATGAAATTGTACCGTTCATAACTGTACACTGAAAATCACTCGGTCCGATCGTATAATCACGAAGCATTGGACGTAATTTCTGCATGATCTTTAACGTTCATCGAGGATTGTTGCATTATTGATGCACATCGGTAGATATATACACGCACGAACGCTGCAATCTAACTAGTTCGATCTGTACGCGTCGCCAGAACGGAAAAAGTTGCTTGGGTCGCGTTAAAAAAAAACTCTGGCTAATATAAACGATTCTGCTATTATAGAGAAAACTACTGGAACGCTATATAAACGGGCGCGCTATAGTCGACGCGGCGCTACTCGCAAATCTAGATCGCATCGTCCATTTATAACGCGTAATCTGTTTTACTCTTTACGTGGGCATTGGATTAAATGGGATAATTCGAAGGCATAACCGGAACACGCCGTAAACCGTATAAGCGGTGTGGTTCAGTTACGGGGAATACGAAGGTGTGTAGCATCGTCGTCTTTGTACGCGACGTATCGTTGTCAATGGACGCGAACACAGACTCTCTCACGAAGGCAGAGTTCGTAGATCCAGAGCGCCGTGAGTCATAACTTTCGATATGCACGCCACGACCACGTTGCGTTTTGTATTACAGGCATAGGTCGATCGGTGACGTCGCTACGTTTTCTTCTTTCGTCGCACTAGTATAACGAACATATAACATGGTTGGAAACGGTGAACGCGCGTTACAGCTGTTCCGACTCTCATGATACGCGTACACCTTCCCGAAACCCACGGAAGAGTAGATAAGTGTTGCGGCGAACGTGTAACAGGCTGAAATTCCCAACTATCGTGTAACCGTACCGATTACACCGTTTCCGGCCGATAACTCGGCCAGTAGTTTTTATCGAACAGTTTTTCCGTCGTTCGGGAACGTGTTATCGTCGTGCCCGTCTTTTTCCTCTAACTCGTTGACCCTTGGTTGCAGTAGCGACGATCGCGACCTCGATTCGACGACGGTTTTACAGGCGCCAAACAATGTGGCACTGAGCTTTCTCGGCTAGTCGGTTGCAACGGTTGCACGCGGCTACCGCATCGTTGAAACCTTATATTCGCAACCGGACCGCCACGCACTTGAAACGCCGCTATCGTATCGCGTTGTGACTCTTCGCGGTACTCGCTCGTATTATACAGTCGCTATATCGATAAGGTATCGAGGCTGCTTTCAATAATTTGCACTCGATCTTGAAGACCAAAATAGACCAAGAAAACGGTGTTTGAACGGCGCTTATCAGCCGAGCTATACGTACGCCTACCCTTTGCCTCTTACATCCTTTTTTAAATGCCAGAATTTGTTTGTACTCGTCGATTCGAATCTTCTCTCACCTACGAACCGTCTTGAATATTTCATCCGAACGTTAATCCGCGTTACAACGTTGGCTGTGTCGATAAGCGGGATATTTAAAATATCGATATATCGTTTCTTATCGTAACTGCACTCGCAATCGCGTGTGGCGATAATTAAAAAAAATTGTTATCTGGAAAATTATGCCGTGACTAGGTATAAATTTTTATCGCACACAATACTGGTCGCGTGTTCGAATATCTCGTACAATCCATGTCGGAGTCCATTTCAGTAGTAAGTATCGTAGATAGCGTATTGCGGATAGCAGCGATATTAAACAACGGTGCCAGAATGATCTTACGCTACTCTATTTCGAACGTCAACGAGTGCTAGGTAATGTGTATTTATCGTGGATCGGGAGATACCGAACGCGGTGCATGAACGTTCACACCCGAGGTGTGTCAATATTAACAAGCTTCCGCAGGAATCTTATCTTTTTCGTCGACAACGAAACGCATCGGTCGCGTATCGCTTTTCGATACAACGCGTTATCTACTTGGTTCGCTTCGTACGTCTCAACGTTGAAAAACTTTCAGAAGCATAGTAAATCTTTCTACCGGTTCTGTCGAATATTCGTCTTATCTCCTACATTATGGCCGATATCTATTGGATCTCATTGATACACATAAAACGTTTAAAAATAACTCGCGCTGGAGCTTTAACCCACAAAAGTTAAGCCATCCGTGAGCTAATCCGTCAAAGTATCAACTTATTACACGCGAATCTTCTTTTTCTCGAAACTTGATATATTTAAATTACGGTCGGACACAAGATTCGGGTGTCTTCTAATATCTGTTCTTTATTCTTTCCATTTCTTTTACCCTTTAAACTTTCCTTCGTCTATCTGTGTAGCATGTGGCCAAATGGTTGCCCCATTAAGCAGTTCAATCGATGAAAATTAACAATTTAATAACCGTTTCGCTGTCTTCGGTTATATCCGATTTACCAAATCCCTGGAAATACAAAGAGAAGGCCGTGAGTCCGCCGAAGCTCCATCGGGCGAGCTCATCGCTTCCGGCTCGAACACCGGGAAAAATCACCGAAATTGTCATCATGTGGCGCCATTCACAGAGCCCAGCACATCGTATACACGTGCGTGGCATGCACACGCACGCGTAACAGGCAAGCGGAGTACACGTGCTACGCACCCGTACAGGTACATGCACGTTACACCGAATTGAGACGCCAACTTCCCTTCTAACGCTCACACATGAATGGGAAAGAGGTACTCGTGGCCAGAAAAAAGAGGCATCAACCAGACCTCGCGTGTATATGTAAATGCTGGCTGTGTGGCGTATCCGCGCGCTCGAGTCGCGTTGCATACGCGTTACCTGTGTGTGTCGCGAACGCGTGTCCGTGCGTGTGTACGTGTGTGTTGGCTGCCGCGCGCATCTGCAACGTACGTGGTGTGTGCTGCAACCTTTATTCGGCGCGGCTGCAGTTTTACCTCCTACACGTTTTTGTCGCGAATCGTGCGCATACTGTATATGTAAAGCCACGCTGCTGGCACGTACATGCCACTTTCCCTTTTCAAAATCGATTTTGGCGCCGTGCGCCCCGCCGGTTCAGTCAACGACGTCGACGCTTCTCCGGCCAGGACCGTACACCTTCTATCGTGCGCCACTCTGTTGCCCACTTTCTTTCTCGGCTAATATTTATGCGTCGATCGTACGCGCTTTAGCGCGAAAATAGGATATACAGAAGTACAAGTACCGCTTTATCAAATCGATGGAACGAAACTGTAGGTTTTGATCGGATCTAATCGCAGGATGAACGTTACGTGGTTTTATCTTTCGCCTTTATCTTTTAACTTGCGCGGACTTGCGATGGTAACTTGGGAAAGACGGCTACGGCAACGACTTAGACGAGTTAATAGAAGACGAACGTTGGCGAAAAAATCACGCGCACCATGCGGACGGTAAAACGTAATTAAAAGCGACAAACGCGCTGCTACTTGGTAGATTGCAAGTACGGTCCGGTAAAACGTATAAATACGAGCAACGGGACCATAAAACTCACAGGGGATGATTACACGGCGTAATTCCCGGTGCATCTCTAAAAAGCAAGAAAAAAATCGCCACACGCGTGGCTCGCGCGCTAATTACCCCTGCGTAAATGTGCTCCATTTTTACGCGACTAGCGGCGCGTAACGAGTCCCAATTCCCTTCACAATTAACTGCACCGCATTACGACCCTCGAACTTTTCGTCAACTGCCCCCTCCCCCTGTTTCCTCGACCTCCATCCCTCCCGCGACCCGCTTCCGACCATCGCTTCCTCCAGAAGCGACCGTCCGAGTCCATTGGCTTGTTAAACGAAAAAAAAGGAGTAAAGTAGAGAAGAAAAAGAGAGTCCGAAAAAACGTGTCTTAGGCGAGATCAAAAGCTCTTCCACGGGGGTGACCCGTGGTCTGTGGTCGTCGCGCGTCCATCCCTGTCGGTATGTGCCTCGGGCTCAGAAAAGGCCCTCTCTCTCTCTCTCTCTCTCACTCTCTCTCCCCATCTTCCCTTCTCTATCTATCGGTTTGCTCTTGTGCTCTTCCCGCGTGTCTCTTTCGCTTCCTCCGTCGCTGTGGTGGGCGTACGAAAATACCGCCTTTCGTTAAAGGTGAACGGACGAAATCGCGAGTTACACGTGCGTGCAAGATCCGGCAAGGGTGATGCGTCGGCGGGTGTGCAGGACGGGGGAGAATAGGAGAGACAGAGCAGGCCGGTGGTCAGGAAGGGTAGCGAGGGAAAGAGGCGCAAAAAGGGTTGAGGTTGGAGGTGACGTGGTGGTGGTTGGCGATGTTGGTGTGCGCTGGTGGGTTACTGCTCTAGCTGGTTCCTCGTGGAGATAGGTTGGCGGGGGTGGGGGGTTCGTACCGGTGGAGGAGACGGACCCGCGTGCCAGACGAAACCGACGATATCAACGTTCCCTTGCGCACTCCTGCATATATACCTCACACCACACCGGGTGCCGCCGAAAATCCCCAAAAGCACACGAAACAAAGGCCTGCCTCCGCTCTCACCCTCGCTGCCACCCCCGCGATTCCATCCTGCCACCAAACTGCCGTCCTCCACCCTTTGCACGGTTCTCACTGTAGCCCCGTAACCCGTACCGATACACGCGTGCAAACGAACCTTCTGTGTACGAACAGAGACATAATATCGACTTTTCTCGGTCGAACGTGTTGTCTCTCTACAGGCGCGAGCACGTGCACGTCCAAGAGTTCGGTTCGACGAGCCTCGAACCTCCAGCCCCCGACGATGGACAGAGAGAGGAGTCTCTATCGGCCACCCAGGAACGCGTTGTGCTCCACGGTAGTTGTTCGGTTAAGGTTTTCCGGGGGGTTGGAATTAGTTCCATCACACACACGTAACACGCGCGTCGCCCTCTCACCTTTTGTGCCGTACCGCCGTTCAACCGTTTTATTCGTCGCGCAAGATTTTACGCCTATCGTCGGAATCGTCGTCCGACGATCCTCTCAATTGGCGCCAACCACCGCCACGGTATTCCGTATTTTCACGCGTATTTATATCGAATATCTCGGTTACCCCTCGACCTTCTTCCACGGTAGAATTTTCGCTCGTCGTTAGTTTCGTTCAAACGCGAACATTATCGTGATATTATCGCGAGCACGAGCGGACGCGTAACTATATGATTAAGTAGTATCGGTTATCTTTGCAAATTGTTCGCGGAATGGGAGAGTAATTAGCAGCGAGAAAAATTTAAATTTCACGACCATCTTTTCGCCCCGCGATGCTATACGCGGGTTTAATGCCACGTGCACTGTTTCCGTGAGAAAAAAGACGGCGATTGTTTTACTTTTTCGATGGAACCGACCGAATACGTGATTATCCGCGTCCTCATCGGGCCGTAATAATTGGCCGAGCACAAGCTAGGTCGGTCGGTACGTTTTCTTCAAGGTTAGTCGAAAGCCCTGACGCTGAGTGGGTCGGTGAGCTGAAAAATCGATACGTACGAAAGTGAGAGTCTCAGCCGTTTCACCCTCCTTTTCCTTCTTCACGTTCCGCGTCCTCTTCTTACTTGCCATTTGGTTCATTCATGTTGCGTCGCGCCCAGTGCCGTGGCTGCGTCCAATTTCGCGATTTTTCACCCCTTGAAATTCGATTAACGTGGACGCGAGTATATCCGCGAAAAGAGGAACCGTAGGAATATACCGACGTAACGAACGCGAAATGAAATTACTACGGGCCGTTTCACATTGCCAATTTTGCGGCGAATTATGTTTGAAGAGAGACGGACAGACGAATCGAAGGCGCATTTGGTATTTAGATAGGGTACGGGTGGAGTTTGTTTGTGATTCGCGATGCCTTTCATGTTGCGCCGTCTCCCTCGCAAGGACCGAGGAGGAGGATAAATTCGACGTGGATATGTCGAACGAAAGAAAGAAAGAGAAAATGTCAACAGGGGCATCCGCACATATGCGATCTTTGCCGATGATGCTCTTGGCGAGAACATCGTCAAGCCTCTGGGATATGGTTGACTCGCGCTAATTTATAGATCACCGTGTATCGTCGCGAATCGAACGGCTCCTCGTTGCGAGTAAATTTCTAACGACTGCGCGCGATAAACTTTTCATTATCGAACTTTTTTCAGCGATATCGCTCTTCGCTTTCTTTATTTCGCATAATTAGTTTCTTTATTTTACGTAACTTGCAATCGTATCGTATTTACAAACGTAAAACAAAACCGAAACTGAACTTACAGATAATCGCAATAACACGATACAGCGATTTTCGCGTAACTGGCGATTAGCGATTCTGGCATTTTTAATTCTCCTTCGTAGAAACTTTCTTGGAAATTGCAACGCGTTGGTATTCTATCCGTAACGAATTTCCAACATTTTATTCTTTTACGATGTTTTTTTATAATGTAACGATATTTTTTCGAATTTTACGAAATATTTACTTAAATGCGGTAAAAAAGTTTGGAGAAGCTGTTGTAACGATATTCCGCCTTGCAATTTCGATTGGTAACCATACCATCGTCCGAGTACGTTCGTGTTGACTCGCCGTATGCTTTTTCCTCGTCGAGTTGATTTTTGTTTAGCAGGCACCGTCCTCTTTGACGATCTCAAGCCGATACCGAGAAATTCTTGACCCAAATCCTGCGTTATACTTACATACGTTGTGCACGACCAACCATATATTCTCATTTCAAGAAATTATTGACGATCAATGATTTTCCTGCTTTTTGCATTTTTTTTTTTTTAAGCTAGAAAAACAACCGGTTAACTTTAACGATCGATTTGCTTCTCGCTTTTAAATGTATTAGCCTGCGAACTAGGTCTCGTTTTTTATTCAAGAACTCTTTGCTCGCCCGAGTTAGTAAAATTACATCGATTCCCAAGCGTTTTAACCGCGATAATTTTAATACAAGCGTAACTGACAAACAAGTTTCTCTCTCCTTCTTTTCCACACGAATCGTACATGCCATGCACGATTGACCCTTAACGTAACGTGACCAGGTGTAACGTTTGCTAATTGACGTTTCTAAATTTCTTTTTTTTTTTTTTACAGCGCTACCGGTTCGAAGGTTATCGTAAACAACTTGCCAGCTCAGATCAGAATAGAAGATATAGAGGCCCTGTTCTCGAACTGCGGTCAAGTGCAGTCGGTGGAGAAATTGTCCTCGCGCGATCCTAATTTACAAACCGTCCTCATCAGCTATGAGACGCAAGAACAAGCACAGCAGTAAGTTTCAACTTTGTTTGCCGCGGAGATAAACCCACATATCATCCGGTCCATAGGCATTTTTCATAGTCGACGTGCTTAATCGTGATTGTTGTGGTCTGACAATCGTCTTTTCGCCGTTTTACAGGGCTGTGAACCAGTTAAATGGTCACGAGTACGAGGGTAGCCCGCTAAAAGTGGAAATGTCTACGGTGGAGAACCGACGTAGAGGCCGCAGCCAGCGCAGCGGCGTAGCTTATTCCGGGGTTTCGGGCTCCGGACGGCAGGCAGACTTTCCGCTTCGTATTCTTGTACAATCAGAGATGGTGGGAGCCATAATCGGTCGCCAGGGCTCTACCATACGTCAAATCACACAGATGACGCGCGCGCGAGTCGATGTTCACCGTAAGGATAGCCTTGGTGCCGCTGAAAAAGCTATTACCATCTACGGTAACCCAGAGAATTGTACGAATGCTTGCAAGAAAATTATGGAGGTCACGCAGCAAGAGGCTTACGGTTTAAGTAAAGGGTAAGAAGCTTAAAACGCTATCCATTTCCTATCGAAGTTCGGGGTGTTTCTGAAATTATTTCCAAACAATGTTACGTATGAAATTTGTTATACGCGTGTGTATAATGGATGCACGTGTGTTTATTAACGCGCCGTAACCGTTTGTTAACAGAGAAATCTCATTGAGGATTCTTGCACACAACAATTTGATTGGACGAATTATCGGAAAGGGTGGTACCACCATTAAGAAAATCATGCAGGATACAGATACGAAGATCACCGTAAGCAGTATCAATGACATCAACAACTTTAATCTCGAACGCATAATCACGGTCAAAGGCAGCATCGATAACATGAGCAAGGCTGAATCTATGATTTCCAGCAAATTACGCCAAAGCTATGAAAACGACTTGCAAGCAATGGCTGTAAGTGTTAGGAGTTATGCGAAGTTATAGCGAATGAATCGTTTCAAATATTATGCGAAGTAACGATCGAACTTGTGTAATAACGAAATGACATGATCGTTGCAGCCTCAAAGCTTGATGTTTCCCGGTTTACATCCAATGGCTATGATGTCCACTGCTGGTATGGGATACAGCTCACGTGGTCCGGGCTTGTATGGCTCTGGACCAGCCCCATATCCTTATCAAACAAGTTTGCCTACGCAGCAAGGTATTCCAATAGGAGATACGCAAGAAACTGCGTTCCTCTACATTCCGAATACGAGTGTAGGGGCCATCATAGGAAGCAAGGGTTCGCATATTAGAAACATTATCAGATTCTCTGGCGCCAGTGTAAAAATCGCGCCCATTGAGCAGGACAAGCCTGTAGAACAACAAAATGACAGAAAAGTAACTATCGTTGGATCACCAGAATCACAGTGGAAAGTAAGTTTTGCGCAGATGATAGTAATACGTTTAATTCCTTATCAAGTAAAATCTAATGATTTCTAATGCTAAAAGTCGAGGCTCGGGCTTAAATGGAAAAGTGCACGTTTCTGGCAAATGAAACGTCTAGAAATCGACGTATCCTTAAAATTTCGATTGTCATAACGTTTTGAATTATGTAAAGGTACTGATAGATGTAAATTTTGTAATAGATGTCTAAGAAAAGTATATATGTAAGATATTCTACGTAAAGAAAAGCACAAGTTTTGCATAGATTTAACGAATGTAAAGTACGAACTAAATAATTGGTTAGATAGCGCGTAATCACTTTGTGGCTTAGTAAGTAACACGTTAGTTTGCAAATGTCAGGGTTCCGTGTTCGAATCCCAATATATTGACAATTGTTTCTAACTGGTTTTTATCGTCGATAAACGTGTAGAAACGCTAGTACTCGATTAACCTGGTCTCGTTTGAGAAGATGCGGTTTTTCTATGCATCGTCTTGAAAGAACAGGGAAATTAAAATGTGGAGGGTTACCCGTACCAATGACATGTTGCACAATGCATGTATAGTTGGTCCCGTTACAACCTCCGACATTCCTTTTTTTCTGTTCAAATAAATGTTATTCGTATGATTCTGCTGTAACGACTATACGACACCAATTATATTCGCTTTTAGGCTCAATACCTCATTTTCGAGAAAATGCGCGAGGAAGGATTCGTGGGCGGAACCGAGGACGTCCGATTGACAATCGAGATTCTCGTACCAAGCACTCAAGTTGGGCGAATCATTGGCAAAGGCGGACAAAACGTTCGAGAATTGCAACGTGTAACCGGAAGTATCATAAAATTATCGGAACAACAATCTACATCTCCTTCTGCCGATGAAGAAGCAACCGTCCAAATAATTGGCCCTTTCTTCTCTGTTCAGGTATTACGCGCGTTACCGTTAAAAGTACTTCGACGTTTGTTTCAACGATCGTTAAAACCCGACAAATAAAATATATCGATTTATATTTTCGCTTGTTCTCTGATTCACAGTCGGCACAGAGAAGAATCCGCGCTATGGTTCTACAGTCATCCGGTGCACCTGGAACAGGTGCCGCAGGCTCACGCGCTGGTCGTGGTAGCAGCCAAGAAGGTGGTAGTTCTCGTACCCGAAGAGATGGCAGTGCCACGTCCCAACAAGGTGGCACAGCGTCGCAACATCCAGCTCAGCAACAATCTAGTGCTTCACCTTCTAATCAACAGCAATCACAAAATCAGTAACGTCACTGAAACTTACATGACGCCGACCAACGCCTCAGAGAATCCGTTTGAATCGCCGGGGTGGCCTTCGTCGCTTTGACATTCTCTCGTAAAAGGCTACGTGCGACCTCCTTCTCGCGGGCTATGTATCCTTCGATGTACATAATACGAACGGTACTTCGCGAAAGCTATCGGTTCGAAATGTCACGTACAGTACCAGCGCGCGCGCGCGCACACACGCGCGCGCACGCACGCACGCACGCACGCGCACACACACACACACACACACACACACACACACACACACACACACACACACATGCAATAGGAATGGATAATATTTAAAAATAATATATAGGTTTGATTCGGAACGGTAAGATGTGACATGATCGATGGCTGCTCTTGTCTTGTTTCCTCCCCCAGCCCCCTTTTATACCGTAGTTCATCTTGTACGCGAGTTCTCATTTGTCGTAAGTACATTTTGTCGCGAGTCTCCGAGAACGCAATAAATATAGAGCGTTTTATTTTTTAGACAGATTTTTGCAACAGAACGAATGGTAAATTATGTTATTGTTGACCGATTGCCATCGATCGTGACACTCGGCCTACGTCGTGTTCAACAGCGAGCCTCGTGGCTCAGGATACACAGCTCTGTGAAATGAAAGCGATGCAGAGCACCGCGTTGAATCAGACGGAAGTGTGCACGTTAGCCAACGAATACGCATCATGCGAGACGAAGTGAGACGAAAAATTTGCTTCCTGCCCATTCGAAGCGGGAGATGATAAGTTATAATCGATTCGTCCGTCGAAGAGATATACAGATTGTTCGCTCACTTCTTCTACGCGCGTTACAGCACGTTTCGCTGCGAGTTTGCTTAATTCAGAAGTTGAAGCGACGAGTGGCACTCGAACGAATAGATTAAGCAACGTTAAGAAAACCACCTCGTCGATGAAATAGGATACGATGATAAGAAAAAAAAGCATACACAACCTTATTACCTCATTGATTACCGTTAAAGATTTAATATGATAATGAAAAGTGAAACGAGAGAAAGGATAAAAACCAACTAATCTAAAAAAAGAAGTCTACATAATATTAAAGTTATAATAATATACAGAGAAGTTAAGTAACGATTACACAATTACGTTATACATGTTACTACTACAACTATTATTACTAGTACTATTACTACTGCTATTAACTATCTACTTACTTCTACTAAGTACTCTATACAGGAAAGCGGTTTTTTTTTTTTTTTTTTTTTTTTAAAGAAAAGAAAAGAACTACTCTAGGTACAGTTTTTTTTTATATCACAACGCAGAGAGACATTAATTAACGAGACATAATTGTCGAGAAAAATATGAACGAAACGTGACTCGTTCTACAGTTAGACGTAAGCCGGAAAGTTTTCATGGCAGATTCCCTTATCCCCGCCCCTCTCGCGCCTGTAATACCAAAGAAGCGATTGCGAGTTTTTGCGTATTAGTGAAGTGATAATGCGTGACATGCGTATGGCGCGTTGAACGCTCTACTCACCTCAAGTTCCTTGCAAGAGTCAAGAAGAGCAGCGGGAGGGGTCGCGGACACAACGTAGACGGGTCGCGTCTGCTGGGAATCGACGAGTGGTTATTGGCGTCGAAAACAGCAAATGGAAGGAGACACCGACGAAAGCAACATCCTTCGTCGTCGAGTCGCTTTTTGCAGAAGTGATCGGAAAGAAGAAACCGAGTCATCTATGAAGCAAAGACGCTTGGAAGAAAAGAGTATAAACGAGAGGATGAATACCGAGGAATTGTTCGACGTTGTACATGGAACGGACGTTGTTTCGTGCTCCGAGAAGGATGTTCCGCAAAGAGAGGAAGGGAGAATGAAAAAGCGACCGTTGGTACGCACGAGAAAGCGACAATCGCTTTTGAGAAGAGGACAAATATGAAAAGTTCCAGAGCAAAATGATAGGACGGTTGCTACTAATTGTGGAACTTTTTCAGGGATTTTTACTTTGTAAATGAATGTAATGTGTGAGTGTGCGTGTGTTGAATACTACTATTAATTGATAAGTAATTAATTACTGGTTAGTCTTATATGGCAAAGAAACAAGGAAGATAGATTAGGGTAATCGGGAGAAGAGAACCGTAGAAAGGAGAAAAGTGGGAAAAGTGCTGAAGGTGGAAGAGCGATATTTGACGAGAGAAAGGCATCGTGATTGTGCATTTGATGTCGCTCTTCGCCTAGTGATGCGAGCGCGGATATCGCCAGCGAGTTATCGAATAAACGAAGATCGTACGTCTGCGAATTTTTACGAAATTCCGGCCCTCGACGATCTTTGTAAATTCTGTAATTATTTCTCTTTTCTCTATTTTTCTCTTGTTTTAATTATATGTATATATATCTATATGTATATATATATATATATATATATATATGTATGTATATATATATATATATATATTATATAGTCGTATCACTATTAGGATAGCAAATACTATTACGAATACGTTGAAATTTGAATAAACACATTAGAAACTCGCAGCGATATCGCGTTTCCGGCACGGCGCGTACTATCGATCACGATAATTCTTACGATTCTTTCTGCGACAATTCGTCGTATATCAACAACAGCGAAAGGAATAATACAAAATTCGAGAAGAGTTCGTAGATCGAGTGTTTTTAACGTTGAAGAGACGATAGGCGAACACGATGGAAAGATAAGGTTTTCCATCAACGAAGAATATTCGTGACCGATTGCGCGTAGCTCCTAAGTCTTAAGTTTTGATTTATGAAAGCAGAAACAGAAAAAAAAGGCATGAGTCTAAGAAGTTGAAGGATAACGATGGTTCGCACGTGCATCGTACGGGCAGGAAACGTTTTCGCTCGAAACGGAAAGATCGATCGTGTAAGAGATTTTATGGGGAGATCGGAGATTGGGAGGGAGAGTGAAAGAGGTAGGAAAGATGAAAAACACGGTGAAAAGCTAAACGTTTCGGGACTATTTAAAACGGTGAAGTGAATTTGCACTAATTTATCGAAAGAGACTTGAGAAACTGTTCGAACGGGCTAGATCCGTTTCGGTGATCTATAAACGTGACAGAGGATTAAAAAAAAAAAGGATAAAACAAAAAAAGAAAAAAGAAAAAAAAAGGAGAGAAGAAAAATTAACGGACTGACGAGACGCATCATCGCGTGCCACGAGAAATAGTATCCGCAAGATCGTTGAATCTTTCCGCCCCATTCGAGTTTCGTTTTAATTACATTATAGGAAGCCTGTCATCGTTTCATACGTTTTGATTTCTCCTATCGATAATAGAAAGTTTCGCTACCGGCAGAGATCATAAATTACCTAGCGTTAGCCAGATTTCCTTGAAATTTCGTGGCGCGTGATTGATGCTCAATTAGTACGTTGAACCTGGTGGCCGGCATTCGCGCATAGCGACGAAGACGATAATCCCTTCCGGTTCACGGGATTGATCGGAAGACAGGGTCGTCGACCGTCGGTTCACCTCATGGCATTTTGTATGCGTTTAGTACAAAAATACACGAGTTTAAGGTAGGTAGGAGGAAATCCAGTTTTACGAAAGAGAAAACGTGTACGTTGAATGGAAGGGAATTGTTATATCGCGTGTTAGGATTTTTGTTTATCGGGTGAGAAGGCAAACGGATTACAGAGAAACGAACTTCCGTTGGGTGTGCGTAGCAATACTACTATCGGCGGATAATGGAAAATTGAACGATGGAGAAGGTATGCAGAGGAAAATAAAGAGACGAACGCGAGCGGTGGAAGCTCGGTGCGCCAATGCTGTCCGCTCTCTTGCCTGTTTCTTTTTCGCTGCATCTCGAAGAGGAGGAGTGCCGGAAGGATTAAAAACAGAAGGAAAGAAAATGAGAAAGAAGAGACGACGATGCCGAGAGATAAAGATAGAGATAGAGGGAGAGAGAGAAGAAGGAGGGCGGTATAACGAAAGAAGCGAACTCGAGCGAGGACAGAAGGAAAAGAGTAACGACGCCGGATTTGAGTGGAAAAGGAAAAAGAGACAAAAATAGTATAGAAAGGGAAGGACTACGTGATGAGAGAAGCGAGATAGCAACGTGAAAAAAAGCGAAATGAATCTAAGAGTAATAAGTTTATTTTTGATACCTTGTTGGGGAGATCTAAGTGAATCTTTCTTTTTCAATTTTTTTGTTAGACGTTTTTAATAACTTAATGAATTTTAACGATATTAATAAAAATAAAAAAAGAGAGATGCGACGAAGAAAGTCTGAAATGTTTTTTAAATAGAGTTATAAGGAGATTATAAGGTGGAAGGTGGTGTAGAAGAAGCGAAGCGAAGTGTTTTTCGTAAAAGAATATGTAACTTAAAGATTTAAAAGAAAGAGGAAAAAAAATGGAAGAGAAAGAGATTGGGAGTAAAAGAGATGGAAGAGATAATGATAAAGGAAGATTTAAAAGGGCACGGCGCGCAGCTTTTTGCGCTGTGCGCGTCTGTAGCTCATCAGGGGAGGGGGGGATAAAGGAAACTTTAGTCGGTTAAATTGTATAATATATTTAATATATTTGGAGAGAACGGCGGCGCCAGGTCCGCTCGGCAAACGAACGTCGTTTCAACGGCGAGCGACAAAGGCGATCGGGCTCGCAGTTTTATGTGACGCGATTTTCGTCGTTGTCGCTTCCTGGAAATGCTTTCTCGCCCGCAGGCCTTCGCTTCCGTACTTATTTATGAAACGTAAATATTTAAAGAGACGAGAATGATTAACGTTTTGTAAAAAATAAAAGAGGATTAAAACGAAGAAGAATAAAAAAAAAAGAAGAAGAAGAATAAGAATAGAAAGGACGCAAAGAAAAACGAGGAAAGTGCCAAGAGACTAAAATCAATATGCACACAGTAGTAAGAGAATAACAGACAGACATCGTTTTATAGAATAACCACGAAACCATAGACGAATAAACGATAAAGGTATATCCGCCAGATAAAAATCCATAGAACAAAGGGAAGATGCAACACGCGACAAAACGAAGATACGCAACGGTTTCATAATCATCGGCAACAACGTCAAATTAAACGGAAAGATTCGCTTTAACGACGAAAAATCATTTACGCTAATTCGAAATCACTTGACACTCCTTTTTCCTGAAACGATACACATCAAGGGAACACGTTCGCAATTCATTGATTTTTTCGGCCAAAACAACGAATCCAAATTTTTCACGTATTTTTCCACGGTCGATCGCACGCGAAAAACGTGCCAGAAAAAACGACAGATACGCAAAATGTATAGAGAAGCACGACGCTATTAAGAGTTACTATCGCTCTTTTCACAGAATTTCGTTGTTGCGCGGCGCGAGAGAAGACTTGATGGCAACAACGAAATCCATCGCCCCTACCCCTTTTCGGAATATCTCTTTGTAAGAAAAAAAAAAGATAAAAAAATAAAAAAAAGAAAGAAAGAGAGAAAGAGAAAAAAGTACGAATACAAAAAAAGAACAGAAGAGAACAAGAAGGAAAGTTCGTGATCCGCACAATCTGCCCCGCACGTGAATTTTTACACCTTTGACTCGTTCATCGATCTTTGATTCATTTTTTCGTTGCGCTAATTTTTGAGAAACGAAATTTCCACGACAAGACGAAAGAAGAAAGCTACCGTAACGACAACAAAAACGAGAAACTTGAGGATTCAGTAGCGTAGAAAGTGAAAAAGAGGACATTGTTTAACTTCGTTGCTCGTCCACAGTACTTGCACTCTGTTTCGACAAAGAAAAAAGAAAAAAGAAGACAAGTAATGAGAATTCGAGAGAATTTATGGTAATATACCACGCGAACACGATAAACGCAAAAATCATATACACGCAACAACTTGATCAAACATTGAAAAGGAGAAAGCACACCACAACAAGCATCGCGATAACACGGAGATGAAAGTTAATTTTCCGGACGATTCCTCAGCATAGCACTTCTCAAACGCCACGTAGAAAGAGAAAGGATGGGATAGAGAGATTTGGAGAGAACGTGACAAAAGCCCGTTCGCACGCTCGGGAGAATGTACAAATCAAAGTAACAAAACTTAAACACAAAAAAAAAAAGAGAAAAAATGGAAAAAAAATGAAGATTGAATAGAAATTATTAATATAAATAGTAATAACTTAAAGAGAAGAGAAAAGATTTTTAACGTTATAAATTATTACGCGCGTGAATTAAGAGGCGAGGAGTAACTTAATCTACTATTGGTTAAGAATACCAAGAAAACAAATGTACAAAATCGAATTATCGGTAAATTTAAATGTTAGTATTCTAGAATATTTTACCGTGAAAAATCGCACTTATCGATATAGAATTGAGGAAATTTAAAGTAAGCTCGACGCTTAAGTTAAGATTTTCCATATATCCAGCGAGACAAGATTAAGATACAACATCAGGAACGGAAAAGTATAAACAAATAAAAGATCGTATCATGCATCAGGTAACAAAGTAATTTTGTCGACGAAGAAAACGAGAACAATTCCTTCAATCGAAGCGTGAAACGTGCGTAACTTCAACTATCGTATGCGAGCCTCGACGAAACGAAGAAGCAGGGAGTAAAAAAAAAAAAAGGAGAAAATGAAAAAAAAGGATACGGGAAAGGAAAGAAAGAAGAGGAAGAAGAAATAGAAGAAAAGGAGATTCTTTCTTTTTGTATGAACGTCCAATGTCGTCATCGACCTATCACCGACGACTCTTCTTAAGCTTTACCAACTTTTTATCACTTTCTTCGTATAGGCTATTTGTACGACAGAACAACGGTCATTTTGTGTAGTTTTTTATCGAACATTTTTTGAAGAAAAGGAAAAAAAAGAAGAAAAACAGAAAAGTGCTCCTCCACGAGGAACAAGCTGCACACGCTGGTGCAGCCGTGGAAAGCACGCCCAGGCATAATAACATACAGTAGCAGAGGAAATACACGAGATGAAAATTCGCACGAGAAAAACCGGCACGACGATGGACAAACGACGAGAACTTTCAGCGAAGCTACGCTTACCGTCGCGGTATTAGAAAGAAAGTAGACAGCGAAACAAAAAGAGAAATACAGAAGCAGCGCACAGAAGAGGCGAAGAACGCGTCTAACGCGTAACAGCTACGCGATTCGCGAGCAAACTTTCGATGGAACGGCAGAAAATACAGAAAAACGAAAAAGAGACAAAAAAAGAAAAAGAGAGAATAGAAAGGAGAAAGAACTCAGAAAGAGACTCGATGAAATAGACGATTCGCCACGTACGACACGGTGGCCAAAATTTCAAACAAAATCTTCCATTTCCGCGCACGTTTTAAATACATCATCGTACATAGCAACGACGCACATCATCTTTTTTACAGTTGGATCTACCACATAGTCGAAGGACCGGCGTATCCGCCGAACGCCGAACGAGCCGACAAAAATCGTTCGGAGAAGATAGAAAGAAGACGCGTACGTACACGCGTACTCTCGACCAATGAAATACAAAAGGCACAGGTTTCCGGCGACCCATCCTACCGTTGCGATGAAAACCTTGAAGAAATTGAGGAGAATACGATAGAGTCCACGCTATACAATTTTTAACGGATCAGGTTGCTAACGTGAAATTCCCATCGACTATATCCCACCACTCGTGTATGAATAAGATCCGCGCTGTCGCAAAACGTTCTCGATCGCAAACGTTCAACAGCGTCAGGTCTTCGGACAATCACAGCTCGATCCTTCCAGTTTTGCTTTTCAATGCTTTACCGTCGTCGATGTCTACGCAACGCAACATCCATCGTATATCGCGCATTCTCTTCACTCGCTCGTAGACCCGAGACCAAAACAACGTTTAAAGGAAAGAAGAAAATGAAAATGAAAAATCAGCAAAAAGACAGCAAGGGTGTACGATATCCGTCATTCTCCTTCGCGGGCATTGCTCGGCTGTCTTCGATGCATACAGTTATACAAACGAGACAGAACATAATATCAGGGTGGTTTACGCCGATGTCACCTTACAATATACATATTATTACGCATTACGAAGAAGAAGAGGAAAAATGAAAAAAAAAAAGAGAGAACCCGAAGGGATCGCGATCGGTTCGATTCGTCATCGACTTACACGATCCTAATACTAAACACGCAAGAATATAATATATTTATATATATATTATAGAATATATATACGTGCAAACGATTCGTGCACGCGGTTTTCGTGTTCCGCGCAGAGATTTTTACAATAGTAACGTATGGGTTATTATAGGACGCCACTTTGGGGATAGAAATACGAGAAGACAATGGTAATATCGAGAGGCGATCATTCGCCCGACCCGTCGTTGCGAACAACCGATCAACGTTACAACACTTGGATTTCTTTATTGATAACGATAATAATAATAGTGATAAATGAATAGTAATAGTGGTAAGGGATATAGAGTTTACCGGGGAAACGACTCGAACGGTGATTCGTTACCGTTGTCATCGTTTCACCGTGATGACGAGATCGCGCGCGCGTATAAGAGAGGACAGGGGAAAATAGAAAGACGAAAACATGCACCGACGAACCCTTGTGAGAAAAGGGTGTGAAAGATTATTTTGGGCTTTAGTATTAGTATTTCGAGGTAGCCGGAGTCAAGTGTGGCAGTTCAGATTTTCGTAAGATCGCGAAATAGACCGCCGGTACGTTGATGCAAAGAGATAGAAGCAGCGGTGGCACAGGAAAACGGATCACGGGGGAAATTTCGTTTGCCCGGTGGTCGTCGTTCGTGTCGGCGTTTCGTTTGGCGGGCAAAATTCGCTCGCGGTCCATCGACTGGCATCGATCGACCAAGGTTGCCGTTCTTTTTTTTTTTTTTCTTTTTTTTCTTTTTGCCCTTCGAACGAGACGCGGCACGAACGCTTTGGCCGGGAAACGCCGAGAACGCGAGATGGAATCAGGGCTGCTGAATCGTATAATTCCGGGTCGAGAAACGGTTGCGAACCGAATACGCGGTAGTAAACGAGGGCCTTATTGTATACAATTTGGGCATTGTTGTTAGTGTAACAGGTTCAGGTGATATCGGTAAGAGATAATATATCGGATAAGGTTTCTTTTTTTTAAGGCGTGTGGCACGCGCGAATTGGGCGCGTAAAGAGGGATGAAAAAATTTGGTGAGAAAGAAGCGGAGCGAAAGGGAAACTAGAGTGAACGTGCGAATGAGCGAGAGAGCTGCTTGAGTGGATGATGAAATACGCAGAAACATAATCTTTAATAAGCAGAGTTAGGATGCTGAATAGAGTGAGAGACAAGTTTAAGAGCGAAGACGCGTCTTTTTTTTTCAAAGAAGTCTTAATATATTATCTATTATTAATCCTATTGTTGCCAATAATGGGCATTACGAAGAAAACCGCGCGGGTATGTAACTTATTCTCTACACTGCATTTACACTCCCCAGAATTTCCCTAAGAAGACCTTGTATGCATATATAGTAAACACACATTATACACTATACACTTGTTGTACATAGATATATATTATATGTAAAGCTTAAACTTATTAACGAAACAGATTTAGTCGATGTGTAACGGATAGAAGAGGAATTATGCAACCCGTGAAAAATAGCCGTTTCGTCGCGTATGGGTGAAAAGAGCGAATGAAGTATTTTTCTTTTCTTTTCTATTTTTTTTCTTTCCTTCTTTGAGACGAGCGCCATCACGATGCCGCGCTTTTGTTTTTCTTTCATCTTAAATGTGAAGCGAAAGTGTTTACACATGGTGCCGCATGTTATACGGGTAACGCGTGACCCTGTCACTACCGTTCCACCGTCGTCGCTCTCGTCTCGTACCTCGATGCAGAAACTTCAACGATTAATTATCCGTGCGCAGGTAGGCGCGCGCCAACTTTCTAACATCGATCATCGTTATACCGAGAACCGATCGGATATTATATACAAATATATTAATATATACATATGTAATTAAGAGCTTGGTTCGAACGATGCTCGTCCGAAACCGGTTGAAACATGCACACACACTGCCCGATGAATGCTGTACATAAGAGAAAGTTATTTTGCCAGAAACGCGATAAACAGAAAATAAGATAGAAGAACGAGACAGCGTTCCAACGAACAATACGACACGATCGGTCGAGACGCATCGATCGTGTTTCTCATATCGAAGGACCAAGATTCCTCGAAGAGATCGATTCCCCAATCACTGGATCTCTTTGATCTGTCTCGTTGGACAACGCCGATCGGCAATAATATACGTAACGGAAGTTGCACCAGTTAGTGGTGCGGTCACTGCCAAACGAGACGAGACAGCGGCTCGACGAAACATACAACCACAACATTTTCCTAATCGTTGAAATATTCACGCGACGCTTTAAACAAGAACGACCGCAAAGGACGAGCGAAGGATAATATCGTATAATTGTCGGTGTGCCCGTCGTTCATATCGATGCTCTCTCCAGCGAACTCGAGCGACGATCGAGGATCGCGTCAAGTCCAAAGGAAAGGACGCGATCGGTCGTCGCTGATCGAGACGAGATGAGTAATACTAAAACCCAAAATAGCTGTTTCCGGCAGTTGGACCGATCGAAGGAAGTCGCGCTAGAGACGGAGAGAAAAGGCACGTTAGAAGAGAAAGAGCGGGAGCGAGAAGCTAAGAAGAGAGGAAGGGAACGATGTTAACTAGAAGAGAGAGAGCTTGTTTTTCATTCATTCGCTACCTCATGGGTTAACTACCGTGTATCTTTTCAAATCTGGCGGCAAATAAAGGCACCGCAAAGCGGAGAGATAGAGGAAAGAAAGCAAGAACGAAGAAAATACAGAGATACGACGCTGCGAAGCGTACAAAGGAAATAGACTCGTATATATATATATATATATAGTTGTTCGCGTTTTCCACAATATTTTTTTTTTTTTTTGTTTCTCTTTTATTCTTTTATTACCGAGCAATTTTATCAAGCGGAATCGTTTCGCGTGGGAGTACGTCGCTGAACGACAACGCGCCGTTAGAGTATAAGTATCGTTCGCGAGTGTTTTCTTGCGATTTTTTTTTTTTTTACACCAATCCTTGGTTTTTCTGGTTCTTCTTTATCTCCGTTGATTCGTCTCGCGTTCTTTCGTTCGACGCGACCGTTTACCATTTACCTCTTTGATCGCAAGAAATGTTTATAACACGTTCTTCGTTTTTCCTGTTCGGTTTACACGTTTGTTTCGCACGATTGCCACGTTCGTGAATGTTGTTCTGTTAACCCGTTTGCCGATACATTTTATAACTTCTTTTTTATACATACATATATATATATATATATAGATATATATAGATATTTAACGCATTTATATCTTATTTTTCCGTTGTTACAAACGAATACGCGCAAACTACACACAAACACGTAATACACATGCCAAGTCTCGTGCCAATCGTACGCTGTAGAGAAATTCCAACAAACTCGAAATTAGAGAACCGTTCGATCGCGAGACTCGAATTGGTTTACCGATCGACGCTTACATATGTCGCCGCACGTACTCATTCATTTAACGAAAGATCACGGGCAGAAGAAAGCCACCACGAACGCTTTTCGGTCAGGTCAACATTCGCGACAAACCGATACACACAGGGCTGTACATGTACGTTCTACGCGTACTCTGTATATCGTACGCACCGAAGCACCGAAGTGTCCGAGTCGAAACAGTTTCGTCAGGTTGGACGACAGAAAAAAAAGTACCAGTTACGAATTCCTTTTTTTTTTTCTTTTTTTCCTTCCCCGGCTGTCTTTTTTTTTTCTTTCTCTTTTAGAAAAATCGTTTCGACGTTGGCGCTAGACGTTCGAACGCGTAGGAAATACAGTTGCGAGTATGCAGGCGATCGCGGGACCATATTAATTAACCAAATTAACGAGAAGACTATCATTCTTATATAGCAACGTAGCGAATGTTTCTAGCACTCGGCGGAACTCGATCAACGAAAATCCTTAATCGATCGATAATTTCTTTAACGACGTTAACGATTCGCACGTAATTATTTTCAACTGGCTCGGAACTGTTCGAACTCGGTACTCGGTGCTGGTGCGGTGTCTCTCGAATCGCGTACGAGGAAACATCGACTTATCACGGGACGATAGATACGCGTAGAAACGCAAAACAACAAACAAATTGGATATGGAAACAGCAAACGGTCGGAGCAGCCCATTGGCGAGAAAAGAAGAATGCGCGAAAAGAGAGAGCTAGAGAGAGAGTGAGGGAGTGAGAGGGAGCGAGAGGAACGATGGAAAAAGGGCGAGATCGATCTTTCGACAAGGAGAATATTATTCGACCCTTCTTGCTCGCCACTGCTGGCAAACGAACGAAAGTCGTCGATCGATAGAATTTCGGTACTTACCGGTATGCATTTGCGCGAACTCGTGGCCTATCGAGCTAAATCATCGGGAAAAAGGGGAAGAATTTACACACGTATCGACGCGAACCAACTTCAAAAGATTTTCACGACAAAGAAAATTACGATAGAACGTATAGTACCTTTCGACGCACAACGAGCCAGGCTCGATGGACGAACGATCGAGCGGCAGAAGCTACGCCGGATCGGCGTTGGTCGCCTGCTCGTGAAAGAGAAGCAAAAGGAATAAATTTGTTGGGACACGAGAATTGAAAGAAAAGCAGATAGTAGAATGTAAAAGTGACTCCGGGACGCCGTTTCGACACGGTGCTGCAAAACGTGCTGTTACGTAATGGACGAAAAGTATAGGTGCGCAGGCGGACGACGATCGAACGAGAAGGGCTGGACGACAAACTGGACAGGCAATGATAGAAAATAGAGCCGAAAATAACGGATCATCATCACATTGACAGCAAAGGGAGGAGGACAGCTTTTCGTTTTGTATACACATATATATTATATACATATATTCTATATTGTAGAATATAGGGAAAAAGTGGACTGTGTGAAATTACAAAAAATAAAAAAGTAAAAAAACAAAGAATTACGAGATGGGAATGGAAGGGGGGGAAAACCGGCGCGACCCTCGGCACGACGCCAGGGCGGCTGTACAAAAATGATTAAAAAAAAAAAGAAAAAAAAAATTAAAGATACTCTACTTCAATTTACCGAATTGCATCAAACGCAAAAGAAAAAGGGTAACGGATTTAACAATCTACGCATACTTCAACACACACACGCATACTATATATACGTACATTATATATATATGGATATATAGATATATATAAATATACGTACATTATTATACGCACGTCTAGGATGGTATGTGGGATCTTTGAACGGAGGAGAGAGAAAATGAGAAATAGAAGAACGTAGAGAAGGATCCGACGAAAGGCGATGTGGGCAAGGAAAAGAGAGGAGAGATATCCATGTATTTTTCTGAACGATGGTTGCATGCATAACGAACTAAAATAAGCAAAACGGATAGCTAATCCATAAATGAAAATAGAGCGGCGACACGCGCCGTCTCATCTTTTTTTTTGTTTTTTCGTCGCGAAACCGATCCCAAGGAAGAAGTACAATCTCTGAATCACTGAATAATTCGCAGAAGATTGAGAGAAGGATGATTCTTGAACGGGAAGGGAACAACGCAAAGTATCGCTGAATAATAAGAAACAAGCGGAAAAGATGTTACTTGGAAGTTAACACGTGCTTGGAAAGAAAAAGAGAGAACGCTATTTTCTTGACGAAAAATAAAATAATACAGAAGTTGCGCATTGCCGACGGAGACAACCTCCGCGCATGCATTTTCTGCATCGCACTTGCTAATTTGGATATAATCATGTTTTTTTTTTTTTTTTGTTTTAATATTTGCGCTTTCGCAGGGCTTGTCGATCTTCGTCACTCTGATCGCCTCGATCTGTATTTTCGAGCGTTTACCGTTAATGACGTGTATTTAAAGGATGTGATAGAAATCTAGTGAAAGAAAGAGAAGAGAAAAAGGGTGAAATCGATGGACGAGACGCGACGAACGCGAGCCCTGCGATTACGATAATTTCACCGTAATTAATTCATTTTTTTGTCTACTTTAGTTTACTTTAATTGCTACTATTCTACTATAAAAAAAACTTTTACTATATAATCATTTACCACTATGGAATACTTTACTATTACTATCGTTAACTATTACTACTACTATTACTACTACTAGTATTGCTGCTGCTACTAGTACTACTACTACTACTACTATTTCTACTACTACTACTACTACTATTACTATGCTATTACTGCTACTACTACTACTACTACGCTATTACTACTATCTACGGTTTACTATTACCGCCTATATATTTTTGCGTCTTGAATGATTTGATGAATTTTTTTGCTATTCTCGAGATTTCCGCGTAAGGCCCCATAAGAGAAAAAGAAAACTCGCTCTTTTTTCTTGGTCCGAGAAGCTCGTTCCGGCAATGCCTGCCAGGGTATCAAGATTTCATAACTATTTTTCCGTTTACTAGGTTTTTTTTCCCTTTCATTTGAAATGATCACGTAGTATCGTCGAGGCACATGGTGTATGTTTTTTCTTTATCACTGTATATATATCTATATATATACACACACATGTATATATATCTGTACATATATATATGTGTGTGTGTATGTATGTATATATATATATGCACACTTTTATTTTTTTTTTTTTTCTTTTCTTTTGGTTTCTTTTAAATTCGAAAACGGGAAGGAATTAGACAGATGGGACGTAAAGGGATTGCTGGTAAAATTTGATTTGACGACGGACGAGAGATCTAAGAAGGAAGAAAAAACGAGGGAATGGACTCATAAGATATGGCGTATAATAATAATCTTAATGCTAATAATAATAGTAATAATAATAATGCTAATTCTAATGGTAACGATAAAGAAAAATGCTGATCGCTAGTACGAAATTGTTGACGCAGTTGATAGAGACCCGTGAGCGCGCCGCGTTTGGAGTGAGAGAAACGATTTGTCGAAGTCAGAATAAAACGAGAGACAGAGACGGCCTGTTCAATCGAGAAGAAATTCGATAATTAAAAACGCGGAGAAAAGGAAGAAAAAAAAAAAAGAAAAAAAGAAGTAAAATGGAAATACGATTGACAGGCGGGCGCGCGTTTTCTCCACCGGTGGGAATAACGCGCGTTTCTTCTTTCTGGTTTTCGATTATAAAATTCTTTTTTTTTTTTTTCACCATCGTCACGTTTCAGTTCTAATCCTCGGGATGATCCTCCTTTTTTTTCTTTTTTTTCTTTTTTGTGTGGTATTGTTCTATGTTTTATCATTATTATTATTATTATCGTCGCCCTACTATTTTTTTAAGCTCCTTTTTCCCCGAATTTCTTTGATTTTTCTTTTACTTATTATGGTCTTTGGTAGAATCGACAAATTCTGTTATTTTCTTTTTATGGTTTTTTTATAAATCATTGGAAATCGCGTACTCACTTTCGAACTCACACTCTTACACGCATACATACGTACATACACGGGCGCGTCCACGCGCCAACACACACACACACACACACACGAAAACACGTACCAGTGCACGCATAGGAAACGCGTTAAGAGAAACATTGATTCGAAGGAAACAAATAAAATCTATGGTGTTTTTAGTGGATAATATTTAAATACTATATGGATAATCATTAAGTACATCAAACATAGAGGTTAAAGTACATAGACATTAAGGCAGGAAAAAATGCATATATCTATAGCGGGCTGCTCCCCTCCGGATGCAAAATTTCTGCTTCGGTGACAGTCCGACCATCGTGTGGAAGGAAGGAAAACATCGAGAGAAGAAAGCCGTGTGTCTTGCTTTTCGAAAGATCGAGCCAACGATCGAGGAACGAAGAAAGGGAAAGGAATGAATGGCGCTTTCGACTTGAAAAGACTTGTATTCGACCTGAAAAGACAACGAAATTGAATAAACGAAATTCGCGTTCGACGAAGAGGCTAATGAAAAGCTGAAGAAAAATGAAAGGGTAGACTAGAGAAGAGGAGGAAGGAAGTAGCTGCGTTTTTCGTTTCTTTTCTGGAGGGAGAGCACCCGCTAGCGAGTTTGGTTTAAAAATTAGTAGGTGAACGTGAGGAATTGCCCTGTATCGTTGAAAACTTAAAGAAAGACGATTCGAAAACCATAACCGGACTATAAATTCGACGAAGTGAACGAAAAAACGAACGAAAGAAAGTGGAGAAGAGGGAAATCACATTTGGGAAAAAGGGAAACGAAGGTAATATTTTGTTTTTTTTCTTAGGAACACAGCAACAGTGGGATTAGCCGTGCGTGTAAACGGAATAGACGAAAGGAAAGCTGAGATTCAGTTTTCTTCGCACAGGTCAGAATTTTCCTAACGAAACCGCGCATCTTTTTTCCGATCGAATAATTCGTCAGCATACACACACTTGCATACGGTTAGATGATAAACAGTGTGCGTTGGAAAACGCACGTACACGTGCATACGAATACACTCAAATAGAACCGTCGCGCATGCAAATGCAAATACCGAAAGAAAGAAGAAAAACGGGAAAACGTATATATACACAGATGAGAATAACGAAGAACATGACGAAAGAAGAAGAAGAAGAAAGGAAACAAAGAGACCGATTCTCTCCGCCTGTAATAAGCGTTTAAGAGTTTATTATCGTACCAGATTTACCATAGAAAAGCTATATTATATATATCGGATACATATATATATATATAGATTGTTCTATATATCTACACCGTAATAACGTCATATATATTTTGCCAGTTTGTTCTTTGTGTTTTTTTTTTTTTTTTTGTAAGCTATATAAGAGGGAATATACGCAGAGGGGGAAAAAGAAAAAGAGATAAATAGATAATACGAGAAAAAGAGAGGGAGAGAGTTTAAGACGTTTTAAAATAGAAACGAAAGACGCGAGAATAAGAGTAGCGTGGAGGAAGCTTGCAAAGAGCGGTGATAAAACGGGGATAGAGATCGCAAATAATAATAGTATAATAATAATAATAATGGAAACCGGATGGCATTTAAAGGTACCTATTAATTAAATAACAATTATTATTAATAATAGTAAGGTTTAACGCAAAACGTTCTAACGCAAGAGTGTCCATGCAACAAGAGTCTTTCTCCGACCTTTTTCTCCGATACCGTTTCTTTTTTCCATACTATCTTTTTTTTTTCTCTTTTCTTTTCTTTCTGTAAAGTTAAACACCGTTATCGGACGAATTTGTTAAACGCAGTACTCTTCTTACATTTGACACGTATGCCGCATCTGTGAAAGCGTGACATTGATATACAAATCATAAGTGCAATAGTTGTTACAATAGAACCCATGGGATTTTTAGAAAGGCGTCGCCGTGCCGGCCGATCTCGTCGGCGTCACAGGGCGTCGAGACAACGTTCGCCGTCGCTTCCCCTGACCACATATTTATTACTTTATCGTCTCGCGATCCTTCTTCGTTCTCGTATCCACCACCTGATCTCGTCGTCGTTGTTCCCTCCTTTGTTTCTTTATTATTATTATTATTATTTTTTTTTTTTTTTGTTCCTTATCATATTCCTATCCTGTTCGTTCATCTAACACTTCCTTGAGCCGTCTGGAAGGACGCGAGAGACTTGGGCCTTATGAAGCGTTTTTAAACGGAAAGGAAAGCGACGCCGTTGAACGCTCGACGCCCGCGACGGGGGTGGCCGTCGCGCCACGTCTCAACACACTACTACCTCGCAAATTTCAGAGCTACAAAGCAGATATTACCGTACCTCAATTACACGCATATACGATAGAGAACGCAGAGAAAAATGAAACTAGCCAGCGACAGGAACATAGGGAAGGAAGATAATGAAACAGATAAATACGAGATAACGAAACGATCAATATGATAAAGGATGAAGAACAATCGTATATAGGGAAGAATATATAGACGATAAGCCACGTTTCAGTTGTCGGATATATATCTCTTTCTTTTATCTTTTGTGTCTTTCTTTTTTTTTTGCGCCATCTTACAACACCATTGTGATGTACACACACGCATAGGGAAAACCCAGTTAGAGATTTCTTTCTTCCGATAATCATGCGTGTAAAACGATGATCCGCACGACGATATATAGCTGTTGCATCGTGTCGTTGACGTTTGATACGCGCATGGAGATTTTGCACGATCGTAATCGACGCGAACGAGGAGACCGCAGTTACAACGTTTTACCACGTTGTAGCCACTGATCATTATTCGGAGAATTTCAACCGTGGATATTTCAATTCTTACGTCTCGCAAACAGATAGCATCGTAAACATGTACAGTCGCTCTATATATATATATATAATCCTCGTCGATCGATTCGATCGGACGAATCCCAAGTTCTACGGTCTTTGTTCGATCTGTTTCGTTTCCTTCGCTCGTTTCGCATGGGACGTGGACGAGTTCGAAAGCAACAGCGCAGATAGGAGAGATATATATAGATATATAATATTATACATATACTCGATGGTTAATAATAATAATAATAAAAAGGAGAAGTTGCGCGCGAGAGAGAGAGAGAGAGAGAGAAAGAAAGTGAGAAAGAGAGAGAGAGAGGGAGAGAAAGAGAGAGAGAGAGAGAGAAAGATCGCAAGCAGTAAGGAATAATACAGCAAGAGAAATGTCCCCAACCCTATCCACAGACCCCCTCCCCCTTTCTACAATAGGAAATAGTTGAACGTGAAATAGCGATGATAAAACAATTATGAAATAGAATTATTGTATTCGCGAGCTCTGTCGAGGCGGAGGGCCTCTCCGTCGAAACAACGGGCGAGACCTCCATTTTTATTTTTTCGCGATTCTCGCTCGTTGCTGCTCGCCGGAGGCTCTCCTTTCTGAATGTACATAGTGTGAAGTAGATAGAGTTTCTCGTTTCTCGACGATCCCCTCCACACGTTCGAACCACGTTTTGCCTCGTATCGATACGAAGATGCCCGAGTCTCGTTGAATGTCGAACGTTGAACGTTGCCTGTTTCTCTTCTTACGCCGTCGCCCCCTCCGCCCTTCGCCGTTTTTTATCAACAAACCGTAGAAAGCCGAAATAATATCGTACACAGTTAAGAAATATATCCTGATACATCGTGCCTCGAGAACCTGCCGATCGGATGCGCAAGCCGAACAAAACGGATCCTATCGTTCGATCGTTCGATGCCCGTCTTTATTTGTTTAAATGGACGAGACGTAACGAACGTATCGTAACATGGAAACTGTATCCGTTGGAATAATCGATGAAATTGTTAACTAGTGCGTCACTGCCAACCTTCGAAAAACCATCTCGACAGCAATAAAAAGGTGTCGTCTCGTATCCGGTAGCCAGCGGGGGTTCTCGTAATACGACTTCTGCGAAGTAAAGATATTAATAATTCTATAATATAGAACTGTAAATGCGTGATTATCGATTACGGGCGTAGAGGAAGAGAAAACAACGAGAGTCGGAACGTCGATAGGGAGGCGTAGGCTTCGACAGATTTCTAATTTCTTTTTTTTTTTTCTCTGTTGTGTCCATCGTCGAAGCGGAAGAGATGGACGAGAAACGAGGCACTCTACGGTCGTCAGAGCAAACATCTGTTATATTTCGTCGCGCCGAATTGCCCGAGAGCGTCCAGAGAACCGCCGAGAACAAGACACAGGGTAGAGAGAGAGAGAGAGAGAGAGAGAGAGAGAGAGAGAATCGCTGAGAAGGTGGATTTTAGGCGCGCGAAAGTTTGCAGACAAAAGAGCGAGAGAGATGGAGATAGAGAGAAAAAGAGAAGAAAACGGGTATTTGGATCGATCGGTCGCTCGGCGACTCGCGGACTCGTCTCGGGCTCGGTGGACGATGATTTGTTATTATACCGAAATCTGTTAGTTTTTTGTCTTACATATTAGCGTTAAAATAGAATGGGAATAGTAGAAATGCCGTTGTGTTGTTTTTTTGTCTCTTTTCTTTTTTTTTCTTTTTTTTTTTTTAAGAGAACGAAGAAGATAAAAAAAAAAAGAAGTAAATGTAATTACGAATCGACGATTTTTGTCATCGTGGGTATATAATATAAACGCGAACACGGGAGAAAAAGTGAATGGAAAGATGGAAAAAAAAGAAAAAAGAAGAAGATAAAGAAACGAAAATGGATTTTGAAAAGGTAACGAAAATTAAACGAAACGATATTAATAATGGGCATATTATGTGAATTCGATTCGCGCTACTGGTTGAAAAGATACAGGAAAAATCGGGCGAGACGCCGATGTACGCGCGTCTTTTTCATTTTGTAACGCTCATGCGCCAGCTAACGTCGCTTTTCTTTCTTTTGGTTAAACGCGCGAACAAAGCTGCCGTTTTGTTCGTGCCATCGAAATTCGAAAATTCGCAAGAGAACGAGAAAAAATCACTTTTCGTGTGTTTGCTTTTCGCGGAAGAAAAAAAGGGAAAATTCGTGTATGCTTCCTTCCCTTCGTATCTCCACAAAATTTATCGCTTTTTAATTATTATCATTATTACTACTACTACATTACTACTACTACTACTACTATTACTACTACTACTACTACTACTACTACTCTACTACTACTACTACTACTACTACTATTACCATTATTATTCGTATTGTTATTATTCTTATTCTATTATTAATTAAGAAAATTACGGGGAACGAAGAGCGAGAGAAATCGATGTTGAAGCGCGCGCGTGAGCGAAGATGTACCGTAAATATCAGCGAGCGATACGCTCGACGAGAACAATTCCTCACAAATAAAACATAATTAAAAATAAAGATAAATAAAGTAATATTATAGATGAGAGAAAAAGGGAGTAGTAATGGTGAATTGAGGGAAAAAAGAACACACCCACACGCAAACGAACGACAAACGCAGCGAGACCGATTTGCTTAATCGCGAAATTTTATTAACTGTGTGTAACTCTGAAAATAAAAGTCTATTTGAATGTAAGCGCGTTACGCAAGAGAGGAAAGGAGAACGGTATTACTAATAAATATTATCAGTTATTCCTAAAACGAGTGAACTATAGAAGAAAAAAAAGGAAAACGAAAAGCTGGACACACTTCATAAAATAGATAGATTTCAACGCAGGCAAAAGGACTTTCTTCATTCGTTTTTTTTTTTTATTTATTTTTTTTTTTTTTTTTGTTTTTGTCCCCCAGTTTCATCGTGAACGCGCATAATATTACGCGTTTTTAGATGCCGCAAACAAGCCGAAGAAAAACTAAGGAACGTGTTAGGAGGGGGGATGATATGCCCTCCGAGTTCAGGAAAAATAGTTTAAACGTGTTTCAGAAAAGAAAAAGAAAGGAGATGGAAAAAAAAGAGCGAAGAGTAGCCAGTGTAAAATTTTCCCGTTTTTTTTTTTATGTCCGAGCTCGTATCTCAAATTCGCAGAAAGGAAACTTTTCCGAGATTCTCTTTTGTACCTTCGGATCTTGCACGATTTCCATCGATCTCGGAATAATATCCAGAGAAAGAAAGAAAAAAAGAAAGGGAAAGCAAAGAAGTTCCTAATCACCGATCCTTCTTTTCCATTTCTATTCCCGGACGTCCGAAACTTTTTCCCATTTTTATTCGTTCGTCGACATCGTTCTTCGATCGATTTGTACGAGATCTTCCATTGTTACCGTTTTCAACGTTACCTTCCACCTTGTACTTCTTGTTTTCGTCTTCCCTCGTCTGTCCATCCCGTACCTTCCAATTTCGCTATCTCTCCGTCCTTGTCTTAGTCCACGGATAAAAAAGGCAAAAGAACTGAAAAAAAAAGAAACGAACGAATTCATAGCACTCGGAGCTACTTTTTTCCACTCTACAAGCTACGTCTAGCGAGATAACCGAGGAAAATTTTTTTTTATCGTCGTACGTATTCCGAGCAGTGAAACAACAGGAAAAGAAAATGGGAAAGAAGTGACAGTTGTCGCTGTCGGGTTGAATATTTTTTACTATACACAAACACACACGCAAGCCACACAAGGACGAAAAAAATAATAAGAAATCAATCTATAATGAATTTATGTGTAACATTTAATTGAGGATTGTATGTAATTGTATATATATGTATATATATATATGAGTACAATGCAGTCCATGAGTTAAGATACATTCTCCTTTTTCTACAATGAAAAAAATAAATTATTCTAGTTAATAAAAAAAAAAAAAAAAAAATTATGGTGTGCGTTAGTGTCTCTTTTTTTTCTTTGATGCCAATCTTCCCGATGATCATCCATAAGAGTAACTTTTATTTAACGTCGCGAATGCCCATACACTCTGTAAACGAATTTTATTGTTGTGATGTGGAAATAAACGTTTCAAAAATTCTGAGGGTTTTGCTGAAATAAACCGAACAATCGCGTCGCCTACGATCTGTCGATGTATTTTGATTTCACACATTTTCTTCGTTCGTGAATGAATACCGCCTGTCCCACGTCTTCCCGCAATCTTTGACAAGTTCACGAATCTACCTGTATATATCGAAAATTGCTCAGGAAATGCATCTTACGATTAACGAACGAGATATTTTTAATTCGTCGATAAAGATGAAAAAAGAAGGAGAAAAGAAAACATACAATTTTGTAATAAAAGAGCAACGTTTCACTTCGCTAATGTATTATGGAACACTTACTTCTAATACGTATATGTACAGGTCGCAGTTAGACTTAACAGTGTCACATTGTAATTTACACAGTACGCATAGGAAAGAATTGACTAGATTTACGTAAACGTTTAATACTTTTCGAATTATTCCGCCGACTTTCGATTTCTATGAAAAACCTTCTTTATCGACATGAGAACGGTCGATGCATCGGTACTATTACTCCTCGTCTCCTTGTGATTTGAAAAGAAATAGCGAACAATAAAACGCCGAAATCTTAGGATCATTGGAAACGATCGTTCCTCCAAAAAAGTTGCAATTGTCTTTGAAGCAATTGTTGATATAAATTGGTGGCTTGCCCCAAGAGTATCGTACCGACCGAGTCGAATTGGCGTTATGTGGGCCTGAGAGCACTGACCATATCGCCCAATAATCGTTCCACGCTGACATCCCCTACCGTCGGCTTGAACAACAATTCTTGCAAGATTGATCGACAAAGCGCGCGTGCAGGCGGTAACAGCAACAAAAGTCGTCCAACCCTCCGTGCATCCCTCTCGCAAAATACAGCTACCGTTTGTTCTTGTAACGCTGTTATTCGCCCTGGTTCACATAGTCCTCGCGATTCTAAATAAACGTTCACATTCTTATCGCACTATTTCTCTAATTAATATTTATGCGATTAATTTTAACATTTGTGCAAAGTTCTTTTACCTCCTTTGAAGAGAACTATGGCCTTCAAGCAGGCGTATTCCGAATGATCGACCCTGAGAAGAGCACATTTTGCCAATAATTCTCGCAGCTTCCTTACTTCGTCGACGAGCGTTTCTTTTCTTTCGGATGATAAATCGTTCGGTACCAAAGTGGATTCGTCGACTGGAAAGTTCCATTGCGCGGCGGTCAACACGAAAAGTTCGCTCCAAGATTCTTCCAGTAGGATAGTTTGGTCTCTGTAGGGCAGCTTGAAAGAAACGCCAAAAGATCTTTATTAACACGATGCTAATTCGTCTTTACATTTATATAAAGATCACGCGCGAGCACGCGGATTACTTGTAAGAACGAATGAATGCTTCTCGCCCATCTGACAGCAAAGAAGAGTAATTTCGCCGCAAATTCGTAGATGTTCTCCGTGGGTAAAATAGAGAAGCTAGATATATATTCTGTTGCTCCAGAGTTCGTAACAGACGGTGCTAGTCGAGCGCTTGCGAGTTCCTCTGCAAAATTCATAAGTATTCGTCGTTTGAGCAAACAATCGTATTTCGATAAACAAATGAAATTTCTACGAGAAAATTCTTACCCTTTGGTTCGATCCTCGATTCGATCGGTCCCGCCTCCTCGGAACTCGTCACCTCGTCCTCTTTAGCTGTGTTCACCGTTAATGGCTCTGTCGGTGAACGTGGCAGAAAATGTGCTACAAATGAGAAAAATATCGTAGTAACTGTTTGTACAACGTGAAATAATTTCCCATACGTTTTTATATGAAACATTAAAGATAAAATATTTTATTTAATATTTTTCGATTTATAATAGAGTAGATTGTTTCGCTTACCGACCGATGGTGTAAAAGCCGACATTGTCGGCTTAAAGGGAAATAGCGCAGGATACAAAAGGGGATGGTAAGGGTTGCTCGCTGCGTGGTAAACGTGTGGGATTCCAGGATATAATACCGACGGACCTCTTCTCGCGGCTGCGACCAGGGACGACGTATTTCGTGGAGCTCTCTCGTGCTGCACCGCTGTGAGTATCATAATTCCTTAGTATGTCATATTCAGTTATGCATTTGTGGCCAGACAATTTATTCTATTGGCGTCGAAACAATCCTAACTATAATATTTTATTTCTTAATATCAAGTAGTACCTCGGTAGGCATAAATTGATTTTTAAGACGTCAAGTATTTCGAGTACACACGTATGAAATATATATATCATAAACTTTACGATTAAATTCTACTAATTTAACGCGCATATTAAATTCTTATCTGGCACGAAACAGAATTATAAACTACCCCAACGAATTATCCCCCGTTTAAAATCAAACATCCCTTACTCACATATGTTGCTATACGAAAGCAAAATCCCGCTTCACCCTGCGATCGATTTCATGCTTTTTTTATAGCATCGGCAAGGATATAATCAAAACCATGAGAGTGGAGACCACTAATGGTACCTTTCATGCCCTCCTTCGCTAATTGATATCCCCGCGCAATCAAGTGTTTGGATTATCGGGTCGGACTAGAAGTGTTTACAAAACCTGTGAACGTCAGGCTGCTTGTGACACTGCTCGCCGCATGGCTAACTTTCCGGATTCTGGCGTGAGCAAGCACGAATATAGAATTTCATGTGGGTGCGAGCACCCTTTTTTTTCCTTTCTCTCTCTCTCTCTCTCTCTCTCTCCACTCGCCAGCCCTTCGAGCAACTTCCCTATTTCTTTGTTGGCGAACGAAACGTCACCATGCATTGTAATATTCTGGATGTTGGCTACGAATGTTCGTGCATTCGCGCGAGTACACGGTTGCAGTAGCGGGGGACGTATCGGCGCCTGTCATCCGCAAACCTTTTGACGAACGTGTCGACATCGAATCTCGGGGATGTTAAGGCGAAGCTAACTTTCCAGTAAGTTTCTTCTCGTTCGACGTGTGATGTACTTCAACGACGCTTTTAGAACGAGTATCGAAAATAGCGAATACGTTTTTAAACTGAACGTAAAACTCGTATGGTATTACGCGGAAATAGCGGATCACTTTGGAACGAGGTGATTCTTTGGGATTAAATTATGCCTTACGTTTGCACACGAACGAAAAACCATTCGAGTTCTCGGCGCGCCTGGCAGTCTGACATTTGCAGCTTATTTTGTACGAGGAAAGCCTTATGAAAGAGCATCGAATCGAATTTGTTACAAGTAAAGAATAAAAACGTAATCACCGTAGAAACGAAGCGTACCATCTCGTTTCATGTTGACCTGAAGGCACTTGGTAAACCGACATGCCTGGCATTGATTACGACGAGAAACGTCCACGATACAGCGGCCGTTCTCCTTGCAGACGTAATCCAGGTTTCTGCACGATGGAATTGAATATTATTAGAACTTAATTGCACAACTAGGTATCGTTAAATTAAAACCAACAGTTAATAGCGAAATAAATATTAGCATACGCCTCGTGTTTGTTAATCGTTGCTATCGGTAATATCGATAGGACGTTTAAATCGAAGATTTGCACGAGATTTCCTAGCGACGCGGTTACATCGAAAACCACAGCAAGTTAATTACCTCGCATACCTGCGGATCGACCGCTTAAAGAAGCCACGGCATCCGTCGCAACTCGGTACTCCGTAATGCTTGCCGGATGCTTTGTCGCCGCAAACTTTGCACAAACTCTCACCCCGGCTACTCTCCTCCATGCTTTCCTGAAACTTAGTGGTGAAAATGCAATTAGGTTGCCAGATTTTAAACTGTTAGACGTTCCTCGAAACCGATATCGCCAATTACACTTTTGTTTCTCGTTATTCGATTATAAATTTATTTCCTAAAATTCAACGATGTTCGTTGGTTCTTGTCGTCAATAACAGCGATAGCGTTGCTTTCTAGCGTTGCATTCCGATTTTCGTTGCGACCATCGCTGCTCTCCCCGCGATGTCTCGTTCAACGAAAGAATATATAGTCACGGCTCCTTGCATACTGCAACACCTAATGAAATGTTGAACGACGGTTGAACGTCGCTCGATTCTCTCAATGCTCGCGACTTATCCACTTCTCAAGTTCACCGATATTACATCTCAGATAACGTCTCGTCCCATTATTTACACGATGTTTCTTATTCTTTCGACCAGCGGTCATAGATTATCCGTAAACGCACGCAAACGTCCGAGCTCTGATAATGACTCTTAAGGAAGAAAATCCGAGGAAGAAACGAAACGGTACAAAAGTCAGAAAGTCGGGGGGAAAGTCCGACGTCGAGCTAAAATATCCCTAACGCTTCCGTTGACTTTTGCAACCCCTTTCCGGGCGTTGCTCACGGCTGTTCTCCACCTCTTCGTTCTCCATGTCCCTTTCGCCGGCGAGAGTTCCCTCTTTGTCGAGGGCCTCGGCTCGGCTCTGCCACGGTCTTTCTCGTTCTAACAGGACGCCCGGCCACCTGTAGGGTTCCCAGGCTCAATAATGCATCGGTGACGTGGAGCATCGCTCAGGCTCGTCGATGGTAAACCACCGAGAGAGTCCTGGTGGATGATGCCATGGTTCGCCGCACCCTTCGTCCCGAAGACCAGTTTCACCGACACCGTCATTATCGTTGCCGCCATCAACCCTCAAAGAGATCTGCTGCCAGTGCAGTGGCCTGACTTCTTAATAGTCTGGCCATAGACAGGCAGGAGGAACGCTGGCCGTCGCATGCGAGCGTTAACTTGCCATAATATTTTTATCGCCCAATGACTACTTTCGCGACGCACATGACGGAAGCGTTTTATAGTTGCACGATACACGGACCAATCTCTATTTTTAATGGTAGCCGATTCAGCATGCTTCGTTTGCCAACTTTTCTCGTAAATTGGCGAAACGGACTTATCGATGGTCGTCGTGATTTGTTCCGCTATGTTACCGACTGGCAGAGTTTCTGAATCCACGTACTTTAACTCGTAAGTATAGCCGACAAACGTGCGAGAGTAGATTTTTGGATACTCAGCCGCCTACGGCCAGATATTTTAAGACGTCTTGAAGCTTTCGCGATGAAATTTGTCACGCAACCAAAAGTTAGAATATCGTAGTGGAACTATCGGTTCGCCGGTGTACTATTACACGTGGGCGGATTATTTAACCCTTGCTTGCACGAACACCCATCGCGTTTACGCACGCAGGTAACATATGTCGACCATTGCTTGGACACGAGCAATCTGGTACTCCTACGGAAAGTCAAACTTTGTCATTCCTCGTCAGGGCAGGGGAAGCTAAGTAACCGTGGAAAATTACGCGCTTTGAAAAAAAGGGGGACAGAGAAGGTACGCCAGAGACGCACGCCAAAAATTTCGACAACTTTGACGAATAACAGAAGGCAGAACCGAAACGCGTACATTGATCGACGAAAGATATCGCAAATGAAATGTTGCGTAAAGGCAACGTTGGCCCTTAATTAATGGGTTGATTAATAACGAGTCTTAAGACAGCTAACTTTGTATGTTATATCAACGACAACGAGCAACATCTGAAAATCACGTTGTTAAATCGTTAATAGTTAGAACGTTAATTAAATTAACAATATTCCTCTAAAGGAGAAAGGCTACGGTTACCACTACGAAATCATAATTTTCCAAGACATCTCGCTAGTTTATGACAAATGTATTTTTATCTGATATGCAAATCGGTACCCTTCGACAGGAAATAAGTTAGGAAAGACAAGATCAGGTCGAGGACGATCGAAACAATTGAAAGTTGGAGGCAATGAGAAGGAGGATGGGTTATTTTTAGAAGCAATATAATGCAAACCCATCGATCACTGAAACTTTGATAAGCTCGTCACAGTTGCGCTGCAACTTGGGTTAATGTCAGCTCGATGACTTTTCGATAGTTGTGCCTGGTGCAAGGCGACGAAAGTTCGTCGCGGTCGGTTGAAAATTCGACAAGCTCCTATGCAAATTTTTTTCCTCGTCACGTCATATGCGTCCTTTCGCATAAAAAATGCTGATGGATCGATCGCGAACAGAGCACACCTTTCTCTCGCATCGTGTTTCATCAAATTTGAATCTGGAATATGATTTCTCCTGCTGCTTTTCTCTTCTTTCTTCCATTGATGCAAGTTTTATCGATTTCGAGGATAATTTTCTTACAATTTCTATCGTGTAAACCTCTGTTCTCGATTCTACGTAGGACTTATACGTAGACGTTGATCTTTATCGGCCGTTTATTAGAAAGGAGTTAACGAAAATAACTTTTCGAACAGCTTTGCGCTGAAAGTTATGCAGCGAGTTATCTGTTTAACCTGCAGCTGTCTTACGTATTTCATTTAAAGTTTTTCCGCGATATGGACTCCGCGTTAGTTTTTAGTAGCGAAGCTCCTACAATCAATTGAAGATGTTTTCTAACGTTTGTTGATGTAGCAAGTCAGTATCTGCTTTCATTGTTAAGACGAGATTTTAATTTTGTATTCCAAATTTTCATTATTACTAAGGCGAAGACTTTTAATGACTCTTCCAGTTATTTCGTTCAGATAATCGTGTCAATATCTTTCATTGTCCAAACATCATGGAAGGTCCGGGGTTCATTGAGAAAAAGAGCACGTGGCGTTAAATATTCTTTTCGAATCAGCACGCGGCCTGTCACACCTTGCTGAGTAACTTCCACCTGGTCCTTCCGCTCGTGTCTGCCAAATCGTCCATATCCTTCTCCCCTGAGCCATGGCGCGTCAGAATCCGTGATTTTTTTTAACGAAACGACGATATCAACGGTTCCCGCGGCGTTCCGGTATTTCGAACGAGCGTTTAATTATAGAAGCTCGCCGGTAAGTTCGTCGATGAAGCGAAACATTTTTCTTCCACCCTGTCGAGGTTGTCGTCAATTTTTAAGGAGTTCCGCGTAAACAGTGTCGTTAGCCTATGCCACCCCTGACGTGACTTTTGTTGTCCGAAAGGGTCGACTGCAATTAGAAGCCTCTGAATAATTAATCGTTGCATCGCAATCGTAATGATAGCGTGGCTCGTGTTACGTCGCCTCATTTGCCTATTTAAACAATTTCGTCAGTTCTCCATAGATTATATGTCGTGTGTTCCTTCGGCACGCAACGATATCCTACGCGCGTTAGAAGCGACATTAGCGATACAATTGCTGGTTGAAGATCCAATTACCGCAACCGCGTTATTATTTTTCTTTTTTTTTTTTTTACGCTACCGTAGTCTATGATCCACGCAATTATTACGACATTTTTCTTATCGTGTCGTTGCAACGCGATATATTTTTGTATGTCGCTTCGATGCTGCAACGTAATTGTTTTTCGTAATGCGATAGTTATAAGACCGTACAAGTGTGGTATAACCTGGATCGTTTGATCTGTCTGATCTATTTCCACGAAACGATATTTTTATAATAGATAATGCGCGTTCCATCGGCTAACGATTGTTGGAAAGAGCCAACGGGAGGTCGGATCCGACTGTTAAATTCATTTAACGGCGCGTAGGATTAGTTTCGGTCGTGCACGTGCCCCGCTTCACACGATTGACAGTGATTGCGTGATTCGATTGTACATGCCGTGCACGACGTTTGTACTACAACGTGTAGTGGTTCCAGGAGACCCGTGATTTCACCTAACAGATACTTTTCTGGTTTTCGTGATACCGGCCCAACAACTGGTGCGCGTCTGTTCCCTGCCCGCTATTTTATTCCAATTCTTCCCGTATCTGAAGCGCTATTGCTTAACATTTATATGAACACGCGGCAACGAGTTCGATCTCGTATGGGACGATAGTCACGCGTTGGTAATTAAAAGTTTCTGTAACGATATCGCTATATGCATACATCGCGTACGATCATCGTCGTAGGACGTTCAGTCGTCCATACAGAAGAAAAGATGTTTCGCTCGCGAACGATGCCCGATACGTTCCTTCCAAAACTACCTCGTTGACAATCCTTTTACACATTCTGTTAAAATATATCTCGCGAATTACTGACGATATCGAGCCATCAGGGACTTAACGCCTCGCCAACTCGAATCGCGTTGAACTTTGTTCGGTATCAATCGAACGAATAGCGACGATTCCAAATATTAGGTCATCGCATAAGTTCGTGCCGACTTTTGTGTATACATTTCATGTGTCGATTTATAAACATACGGCGATAAGGGACCAATGCACTTGAAAAATAGGAAGAAGTTGTACAACGAGGGGGGCGGATTACATTTTTTCATGAAACTGAAAGGTATGTAAACCATCTTAACATATATAACCGCTCGAAAAACGGAACGAACTTATGAGATGACCTAATAAAATAACGCTAGTCGCAAAGATACATGGAAGGAAGAGAACACGATGAACGGCCAAGTGTGACGCCAGTTATGACCCGCGTGGTAAACTCGTAATACTTGTGGTTATGGTATAAATATAAAAGCGTCAAAGCAAGCGACGCGAATGGAAATACGTTGCATTCTTGCTGAATGGACACGATGGTTTTCGAGGGTGCGTCGCTTACTACGAGATATCGCCGGTCAAAAAAACATCGTACTCCTGGCGCCACGCAGGGTTTCGCATTTGCGAAGGCGTTTTTAGCATATGCGTGGACCTGGCGTAACAGCAGCTATTATAGGCGACAGAGGCGAGCCGTGGACGGGCAATTACACGGCTCAGCGACGGAGAACCGGGTTTACAGGTGCGTTTACGCAGGGTAATCGACGAACTGTCGGACAGCGGCACATGCCACGGCTAATCGCTCTGTGAACTCCCGACGAAAAATACGCGAATTCTCTAAAGTTTCAATCGTTTTATCGTCGCCTCCAAAGTGTTAGGAGGGAGTAATCGATGTGGAGGGCGTAAATATAACGTTGACATTAGGAGAAAAGGGAAAATGGAAAGAATATTTAGTAAATTATGGTATAACTATTAGTTTACTATAAATAACTAACTATAAAGTTAGGTATAAGCGGTAAGAAGCTGAACTTTCCATAAGAAACTAAATAGAAGAGAATGTTAAGTGTACAGTATGTGGTAGTTTCTCAGTAAGAGCATACTCCTTTGGTAAAGAATCGAAATTCTCTTACGTTATAAAATAGCATAAAGGACGATTAACGAATTTCAGAGTAACTAATAAACAAGTACAATTTTTACGAAAGAACGAAGAGGAGAGGCGAAAATTGATGGGTGGATCGTGGTCGTAAAATATTCATTGACAAAATGCAAATTTAGTATATTCTCGTGGAATGACTTTCAAGTGCTGTTACTACGTATTGTTGTTCTGAAGGAAACATCGATTTTATCTTATTGTTAATGCAGTTAATATTTGGACACCATTTATAACAGAGTAACTTTTCACAATCGAAGCAAACGAGTTGGAACCTTCGGAGAAGACAAAGGCACTAGTTTACTAGAAGAGATGTAACAAAATTTTGTAAGAAATTGGAATTATTCGGAATCACGAAGAAAGTAGTAAGAGTCGCTTTTTACGACTTCTTTTATCCGAGACTGTAATGAAAATGTCAGCGATACTTCTTGTCGCAAAAACTGACCTTTACTATTTTCTTCGCGATTCTGGCCAATTGCAATTTCTTTAACACGTCGTCCAATAAACTAATTCTTTTAACTTCTCAAGAAAACTCAAGTCGTTCGATCCAAGCTAAACCCTCGGTCGTCGCAATCGTTTCACGAATTTCCCATTGGATCATGCAAACCATACTGAGCTTCCAAGTAGCTGCTGTTCGCAGAAATAACAGTGATACCGGATCGAAAGAATTTCGGAACATAATTTGAACATGATAGAATAATTAATATTTTAATATTGTCACGTTCTTAATCGACAAATTCTTATTTTTATCGACATTTACTTATTTGTCCACTAGAAAATTTCGCACTTTACGCAACATTTTGAAAAATACGATCAATAGCCATTCCTTACCTGCGAGATAGTCCGTCTGATCTTTACCGGCGAATCGCGGATTTCCACGTTGCTCCAATCTTAAAAGTTGATCGACGGTACAGATCTGGCTTAAATACGTCGTGGAAATTTACAGTCGAATCTTCGATAACGTTTCATCGTCTCTTAAGATTCCCAAACGAGTGACGGTAGCCATCTTGTTCGAAAGTTAAACAAGATACGTACATATTTCATCGAACCGATGCAGTTTCTTGATTTACCGTTTAAACGAAGTACTCCAGCCCTATTCGATCCTCAATTTTACCATAAATATTTAGTAACATGTATCGCGCACTTTTAGCGATTCAATTTTGGAAAAAAAAGAAAAGAAACGTCGATGACGTTCGATCAATCTGTCACTGCAGTTCTACGTTAAGAATTAAAGCTGAGGGAAACGAATAAGATTACTAATACAACGATCGTTCCTCGCTCGAGATATCCAACGAAAAAGCGAACATTTAACGAAAGAGGAATGCGAACGGAACAGAAAAACGTATAGATATAGACGACTAAAAACCGGTGCGTATAGCCAAACTTTTTCTTTCACTCGATTGGAAAACTACGATACGGCTGGAAATTTCTACACTTCTTTCCAAACCACACGGTAAACTCGTACCAAAGCTGCCAAGCAACAGGCCAAAATAATTAATTGCTCGATCTTCGAACCGATCAGCCCTATGAAACCAGTAATCAACGAGAACCAGTTTACCAACCACCGTGCGAAATAATAATCACTCGAACCTCTTGCTTGTCCACGTTGCTCGTCAACGGTTCTCGGTACTTGCGAAGTCGATGAGCGTTTTGGTCGGAGCTCGAAGCGCAAAACCGAAGAGCGAGATCGGAGCGGAGTCAAAGCGACCGGAGCCGACGAAACGCGCGTGAAATCGAACCGGACGGGTTCTTCGTCGCCGATGACTAACGGCGCCGCAGATGCGCGACGTATACGCGTGATCTATGGCTCGCGGTTCCTGGCCTCTGTTCGCGGCTACAGGGGTGGCCGGATGTGGGTAAGCTGGCCAGGACGCGTCGCCTTTGATCGGGTTCGCGTCGGTACACGGCCAATCGAGAAATCGCGCGATCGGGGGTAGCCAGGAGTCGCAGACGATTGGTCGACAGGCGGGGCGTACCGCACGAAGCTCACGGTGGTTGTACGAGCACGGAGGGTCGCAACCCCTTGGCGGAGGGTAAGCTCCGCCGCCGGAAGCGCGAAAGTCAACCCGTCGTGCGTTTTCCCCCGTAATCGCCAAGTCTGTTCGAAGCGGAGGATCGGCGGAGGCCCGTGTGGCCGCGAGGAAACTCCATCAGCTTCGACTCGTTGTCGTTGCCCTCCCGCCCCCGGCTTCTTCGACGACATGGTGTCACGGGTAAGGTGTATCTGACGGGGGATGCGATCGTGGAGCACGAGGGGATGAAATGGTTCGCGGCGATTCAAGAACATATTTTCATGTACCTCGTTTCTCGCTTTTCCATAACTTTCCGGGTATTTAATGGCATGATGGGTGTGACATTTCCTATCTTTCAGAGATACAAAGTAACACGGCTACTGTCTGGACGTACTGTGAACAAACTCATCGAGCGAAAATGAATTTTTCATTTAAGCTCGGTTATCGATAAATCTCAAAGAACCATTACCGATGACGGACATTTAATTTTGTTTACCAAGGATCAATATAAATGCGCGAAATTTTGCTCGCGCGTCAGTAACCATTCTCCATGGCGCGAATTCTATTTTTGTTACCGTGTAGCTGGTCGTAATCGAAATAAAATTCGCGTAATCGAAATAAAATAAAAAATAGAAATCGCGTTGTCGTTTTGCCTCGGAGTATCATTATCGTTAGGACTTACATGATGTAATAATAAATAAACTCCGAGTAAACGGCCGCTACGTGCAACAAAGAGGAATTTGAATTTTTCCACTCTCCCCCGACCAGTATAAATAAACAGACGCGATCGCGAGCGAATCGGTATATACCGAGTATCAGCGAGTTATCAGCGAGCAATTATACACTGTCTTAGCGAATACGTTTGTATGAACGTCTCTCGACATTATTTATATTTATTAATTTATTTAACTTAAATATATCTGACGGATTGCAACAGCAAGTTCTCGTTATTCTATATCACAATTCTCTACAAGTCCTCTACATCCTTAAGCAGGATCTTTATTTTTTTTTACATCAACTCTCACACCAGAACTTTTAAAATCTGTCTTATAACAGTTACGATAAGTGGGCTCTTTTTTATGTTAATGAAATGTTCAAAAGTGACCTTGAAATTTACGAAAGCTTACGAGGGAAGATTTTTTCTCTGGGTCGTATTATTGATTTTTAACGATGCTGCCAATTGTACTACTAGAGATTCAGATAGTTCATACTCGTTATCCACGAATGGAAATTCAAAATCGCGTTAAGTTAGCTTGAGCGGAGACTCGAACAAATGGTTCTAACAATGAGCTGTGAATAAATTTCCATCGAGCTAGAGCTCCGGTTCATACAGTTTTCAGGAAAGTGACAGCGGTGAAACGTTAGTAAAAGACACCTGTATGCTTCGCACGGTACGGGCAGCGTTACGAGAGATGGTCGTAATAACCATCGCCATCGTTGAATATTTTATTTATTATTGCTTGGAAATCAATGATCGTCATTTCTCCTGCATGTATTATATAGCTATATCTACTGATCGTTAATTTGCATAATTGGGCTACTTTATGTCTCTGAACATTTCTAAAATATCAAAGATAATAACAGTACACGCGAATAACAATAAAAATTAACATCCGAATTATCGGAAACAGAATTGGAAACGATTTGTACAGTAAATTAAAGCAAGTGGAGATAAAGTTCCGCTACTAGCGTCATTGCTAAAATATCGTAGTTTCGCGATGTATTCCAAGTCTGTGAACACATTTTTCGACCTTCTAACAGATTACGTTATCTTTCGTGCTTGATAGTCCATTTGATAAATAACTGAAAAAGATTATTTTTAGAATATTGGTTTGAACCTGATAATCTCAATGAGAAAAATTATTTTTCTGCTTAAACGAACGAATATTTTTACCGAATGGGATACAATAAAATTGAATAATCGCGATAACAGAGGAATCGGAAAAGAAAAAAAGGAAAGAAAAAGGGAACTTAATTTTCAACGCGTCGCGCGTCGATGCGATTCTGTCGGGGCAAAGTAAGCGGTCTGCACTTGATAGGTCGAAGGATCCGTAGGATTCTGAAGCACCTCCTCGACGTGGCAGGAGCAGAAAATCGCGTTGAAGTGGTAACGGTCGGGCTAATGGTTCGGAGACGATATTTTGTTAAACAAGGAAACCTTTTATCCCTCATACCATTTCTTGGACGAGCGCTCGGGAACAGGGACGGCTACGTTTCAAAAGAACTCGGCTTCCATCCACCCTCGTAGTAGTTACCCTCTGCACACCACGAGTTTCATTAAACGTATTTACGTACTTTATTTTTTCTGTAAACATCGATTACTAATTGACGACCTTATTTATGTTTTGAATGAACAGACATTTTTACTCGTTCAACTAAAATACAAATATTTCAGAATCTTTCCCTCTAATGGATCGATTAATTATGCAACTACTTCCCTGTTCGCCTTACTCGATCGGGAATACACTCTCTGCCAAGATACGTTAAAATATTTCATAGATGGTCGAAATATTTAATGGTAGAAGTAGGTACGAATATATTTGAAGAAGTGTCATCACTGATTTGCGACGCGCAGCGAGCTGAATTCTTCGAAGTTGAATCCGATACGACGCGAAGAAGGTCGCGATAAAAGCGGCCCTGCACCGTCACTTTGGTTTTCTTGTCGCGAGAAGAGAACGAGCTGGAAGTGTGAACCGCCGACCACCACGACAAGATACCACCTGCCCTTTCTCACGGTTCGCCCACGCATATAGCGCCATTCTCGCGAATTCCTTCGATCCCTTCTGGCCTGAATCACTTCTCACTTTCTTCAGCCCTTCCCAGATGCGAATCGATATGGTTCGCGTAACTATCCAGCCAACTCCTACGGAGTTCTGTTCGTGGTAAGCCTCGACTGACAAGTTAATTCACTCTCTACTCGTTCCGAGCAAATGATGCATGGGGACTCAATGGAAACACCGTGTGACTTAAGGACGTCATTTTTAACCACGTTTTATCCGTTGTCGAGCAGCTATGAATCTTATCAATCAATCTGCCTTTCTTGATGTCTATATCTCCGCATTGTTGACAATTTTATATGTCATCCTCGTAGTCACTGATAGAGTCGCATTCTGATATTATTATTTCGCGCTGAATTAGAAGAAAATATACATAAAAAAAGATAGATGGATACTTGTTTCATGATTAATTGTAGTCGTTTATCAAATTATTAGATAAGTAATTAAAAAGGAAATGGAAATTGGCATAAAAAAATAGTAAAAATAAATGGTTCCGACCGGGATCGAACCGGCGACCTTCTGCGTGTAAAGCAGACGTGATAACCGCTACACCACGGAACCGATATGTCTAAAGCTTTTTTCATAATATTCTTTCTCTGCAATTTTTATTTCTATTTATATTCATAAAAATTATTTTACCAACTATATCTAATAATACATTTAATTACGCAATACGAAAAAAAATACTCAATTTAGATAATAACAAGACCAGGGTTTAAGATAAAAACTGGTAAAAATTGTATATAAGTATGAAGGATTAAATTCAACTGAGATTTGTACGTATTTAGAATCAATTAAAATTATATTTCAAAGCGGGGATAACGTTATAAAGTGAAAGCAATTTTATGGATTATTGCATTTTATTTATAAACATGTGAAAATTCGGCGTATATCGCACAGAATTAATGTAGATCACATACTTATGGCAGTGGTTACAATATTAATAATATACATATATATAAATAACAGTGTTAATACATTGTATTGCACCTTTTAGATTCTACTTAAGTTCTGAATGGCACTTTTTTATTCTTTCGAACGTTTAAATCCGAAAAGATAATGATAATTGATATAAGTACATGGAAAAATATAATAGTCCTCACTATTGTACGTCTTAGTAAGAGAAATTTAGATGATTAATAAATTATTATCTGCTGATTGATATTACAGTGTCAAGGAAAAAATGATAGAAAATAATTATCGAATAATTTACAATTATACTTCAGTCTTGCCAATAGAGATTCAATAATTTGATTTACTTGAAACAAATGGGTCCAACTGTAAAACCGAACGCCTGATGCGGCAATCCATAATCGACTGGGTAAAAGTCCACCAATGGTAACTGTTGAAGCTTTTTACTGTAAACCAAGAACACTGTATCTCCTTTGCTTTTACGCATTTTACAATTGTCCGTAACGATCTGTGGCTTGATACCGGTATATGAAAATTCATCCTCGTTAGCACCAAGCAGTCGTAAAGATGAATTATAATTAAAATTCAAAACATTGTACCAAGCAACGCTATTAATGCAAGTATAAGTGAAATTTTGATAAGCTTCTTGGCTCAATAAACGCAGAAAATTTAATTGCACTACTCCAATAGCTTCGTATGTAATCTATAACATAACATACGATGAATAAGAGATTTTTATATTTTATATTTCAATATGTCATACTGGATTTCTTGTTTCTTATAGACATGTATTTCGTTAGATGAATGTAAACTCACTTTAAATCCTCCGCGCAAATTTGAGTACCAATCCGTTTTATTATTTTCTTTCCTCCATGGTATATTGGGCATTTGACTCGTATGAATATCAGGGTATACGCAAGTTTCGCCCATATTCGTCATATTGCAATAAACATATACAGAGTCGTCAGCCATTCCTAAATTTGGATCGATCCAGTACCAACCTGTTTTGGTAACCGTTATTTCGTAAGTTTTTAAATAACTGACAAAATCAGTAATCTCCGAACGAAGCAAATAGAATTACTGACCATCGTGAAAATGAGGATGGCCGTAAAATAAATCCTTGCAAGTCCTTACAGGATTTTCTCTGCTTCCAATCGGTTTGCGTATTCGATCCAATTCTTGTCTCATGGCGTATATAGAACTATACATGTCCAAGAATTTTGGGCCAAATTCCTCTTCAATTTGATCATCCTTGTCCAACGTTTCTGAATCTTTCTCTTTCTCGTCTTCCGCGCTGCAAATAATAGTATCATCATCAAAGTAGTACATTTACAGATATGAAAATCAAACATGCAAGGCCTAAAAGGTCTTACGTATTTGTCGAAATATCGCGTTTCCTTCGAAGAATTTGTTCTCTCGTGAATAACAACTCCGGAGGAATCATAGGTTGCTCTGCAGGTGGTCCAGGAGGACCTGGAGGTCCCGGAGGGCCGAGCTCGCCTTTTGGTCCATCGTTTCCGGCATTACCTTTGGGTCCTATTGCTCCTTCTATTCCTGGAAGTCCTGGAGGTCCATCGTTTCCTTTGAAACCCAATAAACCTGGTGGCCCTTGGTTACCCTTGGGTCCTTCAAGTCCTAGAGCACCTCGTGGTCCTTGTTCTCCCTTCTCACCCTGTTCTCCTTTGACTCCAACGTGTCCCAATTCACCTCGATGCCCTTTGATTCCTCGTTTGCCCTTGTCACCCTTTGGACCTTTTGGTCCAACCGGTCCAACTTTTCCTGGAGCACCAACAGCTCCTGACATCCCTGGTGGACCATTTTCTCCAGCAAGTCCTGGCAATCCTCTTACACCTGGTAAACCTGATGGTCCTGGAAGTCCCTGAGACCCTATGGAACCCGGAGGACCCTGCGCCCCAGGCGGCCCCATGTCTCCTTTTTCACCAGGTAAACCTGGACTACCTTGCACTCCCGCTGGACCTTCGGATCCCTAAATAAGAAATTTGTTTAAAACAAATCTTTAAGATTTATCATTGTCAAGACTATAATAATGTATACTTGTTTTCCAGCAGGGCCAGGTAATCCTTCCTTTCCCGGGGGTCCAATCTCTCCTGGTGCGCCAGGATCTCCTGCTTTTCCATCTTCACCATTCTTACCAGCTTCCCCTTTTGGGCCAACTAAACCTGGTTCTCCTGGAGGTCCAGGAAAGCCAGGTGGTCCTGCATTACCTTTTGGTCCTTCCGGACCATTTATACCACGACTTCCAGGCGGTCCTGGAGGTCCACTCTTACCTTCTTCTCCCTTTGGTCCTGGAGGACCTCTTTCGCCCTACGATACACGTTTCATTAAATTATAATAACGTAAAATTTGTTTCCATAAATTTTTATTGAAATAATTATAGTATCATTCCTTACTTGTTTTCCTTCTGGACCTATTAAACCTGGAAGTCCCACTGCTCCAGATTCTCCTTTTGCTCCTTGACGACCTTCTACTCCCGGAGGACCTTGTAAGCCTTCAGACCCTTTAGGACCCCTTGGACCTTGTTCACCTGGATTTCCTGCTGGTCCTACAGGACCAACTATGCCAGTATCCCCCACTTCTCCTTTTAATCCTGATGGGCCTGGCAATCCTTGTGGCCCTACGGGACCAGGGGGACCTGATGCACCAACGGGACCATCTTCGCCTTTTGGTCCTCGCCTCCCAATTTCTCCAGGTGGTCCCTTTTCTCCTGGTAAGCCGATGGCACCAGGTTCACCTCGAAGTCCTTGTGCGCCAGGTGCTCCTGGAGGTCCCTGTGAAATGTAAATCATAATTTACATTTTACTATTATGCTGTCGTATGATTACAATTACATTACGCTTACTGTTTCCGCTTGAGATCCTTTAAACCCTTTTTCACCAGGTGGCCCAATATCTCCTTTGTCTCCATCTTCTCCTGGCACTCCAACAGGACCAGGAGCTCCTGGCAAACCACGTTGCCCTGGTAAACCATCTCGCCCGGTAGGACCGACTGGTCCAGGCTCACCCTGATAAGAATATGTATTATTTAATATGATTCATAATTTCGGTATCGCTTTATTATCATTTTAGTAATTCTTTTATATACTTGTATGATATTATTACCCTGTCGCCTTTTAATCCGACTGGACCAGGTGGTCCTTTAGGTCCTTGCTTTCCTTGAGGTCCAGATTCGCCATCTTTCCCAGATTCTCCTTGAGCACCTTTATCGCCTGATGGACCTTGAAGCCCAGGTGGTCCTATCTCTCCTTTTGCACCTGGCATTCCCTGTTTTATAGAGAAGAGTTCAATTAATGAAAACACGTTATCCTGGAAACTTTAGTTATTACATTATTAGAAAGACAGACAAATACAGACCGGTAAACCATTTGCACCCCGTTCACCAGGAAATCCTGGTAGACCACCAGGACCTGGTGAACCTTCTTTTCCTTGTAAACCAGGTGGCCCTTGTGGTCCTTCTTTGCCTTGCTCTCCTGGGGAACCTGATTCTCCGGGAGCTCCTGGATTTCCTGGACTTCCAGGTTCTCCTGGTTGTCCAGGTTCACCAGCTGGACCTTGCGGTCCGATAACACCAGGCGCACCTGGTGGACCTGGCGGCCCAGAATCACCCACTGGTCCACGTTCTCCAGAAGGTCCAGGGATTCCATCTTTGCCATTGAGACCAGCTTGCCCAGGAGATCCTACAAATCCACGAGGTCCCTCGACTCCTGGCGTACCAGATTCTCCTTGTAATCCCGGAGGGCCTGGCTGTCCAGTATCACCTTTCGGTCCTGGCAATCCTTCGGCACCTCTTCTTCCACGAGCACCTCTAAATCCCTTTGTAAAAGATATTCTATTAATTATTTATGTGACGATATCATCGCTAATATTATTATATATTTCCTTACGTACCCTAGGTCCTGGTTCACCACGTTCTCCTGACGCGCCATTGTTACCCTAAAATGACGAAATGATAAATCTCATTGTATTAAATTTTACTTGATAGGCTCTTTTTACCCTTTCTCCTTTATCTCCACTAGGGCCTTCTCTTCCTGGCTGACCTTTATCACCTTTTTCACCAACATTTCCAGGATATCCAACAAAACCTGGAGGACCGGTTTTACCTTTTTCACCAGGTAGTCCAACTAAACCGGTTTCACCACGTGGCCCTTCGAAACCTTTTGGTCCTTCTAAACCTTCCAATCCAGGAATTCCTTGTGGACCTGATAATCCAGGTTCTCCCTTCGTGCCAATGTCACCTTTCTCTCCTTCTGGACCTCTCTCTCCCTTTTCTCCGCGTTCACCAGGCGATCCACGTTTGCCTTCGTCACCCTTCATGCCACGGACTCCCGGGAAGCCTATTGGACCTTGCGGTCCTTGAGGCCCTTGTTCACCTTTCATTCCAGGAACGCCTGGATTTCCCGGATGACCAGGAGATCCATCTGCCCCCGACAAACCAGGAATTCCAGGCTTCCCTTGTGGACCCTGATAAAATTGTTAAATAACTTCGTAGAAGATTTAATAAAAAGCAAATATTTTTTTAAAAATTGTATCTAAGTAATTTACCACTAAACCAGTTGGACCCAAAAGACCTTGAGGTCCGGGTGGTCCTACTGGTCCAATTGGACCCGGAGAACCTGGCACACCTGGAGGGCCCGGAGGACCAGTATTGCCTTTTGCTCCTGGTGGACCTTCACTTCCAGGAATACCTGGATTCCCTGGTAATCCAGGAAAACCTCGTGGTCCTATGAATCCTCTAGGTCCCTAAAATAATTTCAAAAGTACGATCTTCCGTTTCTATATGAATACAAGTATATTGTTGTATAATATTTTCGTTATTCACCATTTCACCCGGTAAGCCTGGTAAACCTGGAGGACCATCGTCACCCTGCATTCCTTCGTGACCTGGTAAACCTTGTTCACCGGTGGCACCTACAAATCCTCGTTCGCCTTTATCTCCTGGTAATCCAGGCAGTCCAGGCACACCTTGTTCTCCTTTCATTCCTGGTGGTCCACTTAAACCTCTTTCTCCGTCTCTCCCAGGTCGACCTCGTCTACCCTCCCTGCCAGTATTTCCAGGAATACCTGTATGAATTCATTAATTGTTCCAATGTTTGTTTTATCCAAATTATCCTGTTATAACATTTAAATATCCAACTTAACAAATTGATGGAACTTCGGGACTGTATGCAGAAAAGAGTTTATAAAACTGACCTCTTTCACCACGAGGTCCAGGTTCGCCAACTTCTCCAGGTTCTCCCTTCTGACCTTGAGGTCCAGGTGGTCCTTCGGGTCCAGCAATACCTGTAAGACCCATAGGACCTTCGGCACCTCTCATAGCCAACATATGCTGTGAAAGCATTTGTCTCAGAGCTTCCGCTTGAGTATCCGGTCCTTTCTCGTTTCCTTGCTGGTTAAATGCTGGAATTATGAACACGTTTCCCGGTGGGCCAGCCGTGCCTTGCAAACCTGCTAACCCATCTCTTCCTGGTTCTCCTTTTTTACCAGGTGGCCCGGGCACCCCTGGAGGCCCCGGAAATCCCCGTGGCCCAGGCGAACCCCTACTACTATAATAAGCTGGATTGTAATACGATCCTTCCAACGATTCCGAATATTTCAAACCTCCTTGAACTTCTCTAGATAAATTGTTGGAAGTTTTAGAAATTTCTGGCGTTGTCGTTTGATAGCGATCTACTTCGACTGAATCGATGTTGTTGAAAACCTACATAAACATTTATTTAATAAATAAAAAAACATTATTTATATTCCTTTACTCAATATTCTTCTCAAGTTCAATATGTTATGTTTTTAAGCAAATGAAAAACACGTTTCATCGTCTATTATTATAACAATTAACTCACGACACTTTGATTGCGAAGGAACGTCTCCACAGTAGGTCTCGTTGCATATGTTACATTCACTGGCCTATAAGCTAACTTGTAGTTGTCGCTGTCTTCGGTATCTTCGTTCCCTTCTTCACTCCCGTTCTCATAATCATCCTCCGTTCCTTTTACAAAATTTTCATCCTGCTCATTATACGAAACATTTGGTCCAGATCTCTCAGATGTTCTGCCATAACTTCGAGGCGGGTGCAGATTGTCGTAATTCGTTTCATAATACGATCCAGCGGTTGAGAAGGGTTTAACCGGATAACTAGAACTTGGGACTGTCTGACTGTCGTCAATATTTGTATCCTCGTAATAAGTAGACGAGGTTGTACGCACGACGGGATCGTAATTCCGCATATTCGAATGACCACTTTGTCTCGATTGATTTCTACAATTTGGCGCGAAAATCGTGCAAATTTCGTAAGCTGCGTCTGGTATTGGTGCGATCTTCAACATTTCCAGACCACCCTATGAATGATTCGAAATAAACGAACAAACCATTAAATTGAATTCCGTCTTAGATTTCGTGTAGAATTAAACTCGTATGTTGTAATCAAGCACGATTAATTTGAATATTCTCCACTGACCATATACATGTTACCATCGACGATTTGTTGGCCGATAATTATGATGCCGCTGACGCTAATCGTTTCGTCAAGATTTCTACTTAATTCTTTGGAAATTTGTTGAGTACAATCGAGAATTAGCGTGACAGTATCGCCTTTGATGCTGATTCCTAGACGGTGCCATTTTCCATCGGATATATCAATACCAAACGAAATTGGTTTATCCTCATCATCCGGAGTTGTGCTGTAGTAAAGAGTGACATCATTGCCCAATGATAGCACCAACTGTTCCTCACCACTGTCGCTGTAGATCGCAAACAACGTGGCAGCCGAGGATCCTAATTTTGTGATCGTTAAATTGTATCGGTTATTATCTTAACTATGTGATTATAATCTATGATCCTTAAAAGTATGAACAGGATAAATGTAAATCAATTAAAGAGAGTACTAACCGATTTTTGGCTTCGCGACGACTAAAATGGAAAAATCACGCGGTATACCAGTCGGAAACAAAGTGTTCGTATTGATCGTCAGTAGCGCGCTTTCCGTAATGTCATATGCTATTGTATCATTTCTGTAGCAACGATTTTCGGTTACGATCACTCCAACGGGCTCTTGGTGTATTCCCGTACCATCCATCAGGTCTACGATATTCTTTTCTGAAATTGTGAAATACCGTGATTCGCGTTCACTTTAAATGATTACTAACATAGGCCTGAATAACGTCAAAAGTATGATTTTTCTAGAATTTCTTATTTAACAAAGTTCTTGCATACACAATTCTAGATGTGTTTTCATAAAAAAAATATTTTGAAAATGTTTCTACAAATAAAATTTACGTATACTTTCTTCGATGTTAGAGTTTTCAACATACTTGCATCGCAATGAAATTTCACGTAGATACATTTCATAGATAGATATAGCGATAGCATATGTATAGCATATGTAATTTCTTAACTAGCAACGAACCTGTTTTAGCCGAAACTTAAGATTTTACGAGGAACGGGAAAGATACGATTAAATAAGCATAATCGTACGATGACGGCACGATGAACAACCCAATAACCCCTAGAAACCCAATAACCCCTGATCTCGAAAGACGTAACTCATCGCGTTTAAACCAGTTTCATTAACAAGTCCTCTTTTCCAGAGTGGAACACACAGTTTTGCATGCTAGGAACAGTGGCTCAATTAATGCAATAGAGATCACTTAAAAAGACATTCACTAGCAAATGGACTTGCTATTACATAGTTCACAGAGTGATTATTTCAACTCGTGTACTTGTAAATATCACACGGTGATCATTTAACCTATATAACTGGAATCTTATATTTTAAAGAATTATTTCTTTTTAGATATACATGCTCATTCAGGTTTGTTCGATATAGTTATTATTACAAATTACGAAATGCAGACATACGATCATAAAATCTACTTTGAAATAGCGTATTCATTTTAGCCTGTCGTTTTACTGTTCTAAATCGTATACTTATTCGTCAGGACACAAAGTTAAACTGATTGTTAAGTTGGTCAAATTGTGACTTAAAAAGAATTGTAGCACATTTACCCATGTCTTGCAAGATAATATCGGCTAGCACCGGATACAGTCCTAATGCTACGAGAAGACAAAATGCCCAATAAACGGAGTGGATATTGCGAGGCAGTCGCAGTGTTCTCCATTGCTGTTTCACGTGGTCCCGCCGCATGCTACCCTTTCTTCGTCAAATCATGTTTTTCACAGGGAACTTTTTCTGATACCAATCACTGTAAAAAGAACGCGCACTATCGGTAAAACCACTAACGAACCGATAGGTCGGATGCGAAGTCGAGAAAGCCCGAGAAATTTATCTGAATGTAATCGTTGTCACAATGCAGTCGCCCTTCCCCACGCGTTTCCTCTTCTTCTACTTCGATCCCTCCTTTCTAATATTCTATCTCCCCGCTTCTCTTTCACGTAAACGCCGATGCAACGATCCACATGCATTCCACACATGTGTATTTTAATTACAATCCCGCGTTTCTTCTATTGACACTGATTCAGATAACACGTGGCACATCGAAAATGTGGTGCATTACGATCTACCCAGGGTAGGAATCTTTTCATCATCCAGATTTTTCATATGAGAATACAAGCGAAATTCTATCTTGAATGTCGTACTGTTGCATTATATATACTTACAAAAGTTCGTTCGAGATAAAAAAGAAAAAAAAGAAATTGTTCCGCCAACGAATGTAGTCATCATTTAACTATGAAACTTTCAATTAATTACTTCCTTGATACTTTTGATTAACTACTTCCCGACTTAAGCTACATTATAAGAGTTCTCTATTCGGTCCGAATGGAAATCAATGTTTATTACGTTAAAGAGCATTAATCGCAACGAATTTGAACGAGTAAAAGGTAATTTTTTTTTACGTGATGTACAAGTATATTTGTTCATTGATAGATTGATTCATCATCTATTTTTAATCTTTCAAAAATAATCGTATTAGTCACTGATCGAATCTAATGTGCTAATTAATATAATATATTAATCAATAATATAAGCTAAAAATATTTTGGGAAATAATTATTTTAAATTATGATATATCTGTCACTTTATCACACTGCTAAAGATTATTTAATTTATAAATAAAGTCGTTCAAATTATTTGTGCAACAATTAATACCATGTATATACTTATAGGATACTACAACTTTTATATTATAATATAAGGCCAATTACTATCTTAAACATTTAATTAATTCTATCGATAAATTACCGATATCTATGTACTATCTGTTAAAAGCTTGAAAGCAGATATGTATACATACATATACTTTACTAAGAAAATTAATAATTCAAATAATTATTTTTATTTATTTTATATTTCGTATACTTTTTCGCTTTTAAAGAAAATTATAAATACATATAATGTATTCGTTGCATATAGTTTAAATACGAATATTAATGTACTTCGCCGTTCTATTTAAATATTCAAATATGTATTCTTGATATGCACATATCTATCAAGTAAGTCAAGTAACACTGTTGCACTTAGCGCCTAGTTGTACAGTGGCGTTGTAATTATATGCATCAGTTGTTCACATAACCTCATAAATAGGTTATATACAACATTCCTCAGATAAATCTAATATACAATGCCGAAGAAACAGAAAGTGAAAATTTACAATACGAAGAAAAAACCATTTCCTGAAACAAAAATAATTACTAATCTACAATCTAAATATGATACTGTGAGTTCTAATTTCTTTTTTCAAGTCTGCAAAATTTATAAGATTTTATAAGATTTATATGTTCACAGATCGATGAAACGAAAATAACAAAATTTACGGATCTTCCACTCTCGCCGAAAACTTTAAAAGGTCTGACAGAAAATAATTATATCGAAATGACAGATATTCAAAGACAAAGTATTGGATTAGCATTGCGTGGAAATGATATATTAGGAGCAGCAAAAACTGGCAGTGGGAAAACTTTGGCGTTTCTTATTCCAGTAAGAGATTTTATTAAATTTATGTAATACTTTAATAAAGAAATTTGTGACAAAAATTTATAATAAAGGTCTTAAATTGTTTAAGATCTTAGAGATATTATATTGCAAACGATGGACAAGATTAGATGGACTTGGTGCACTTGTTATTACACCAACCAGAGAACTTGCTTATCAAATATATGAAACACTAAGAAAAGTTGGTCGACATCATGATATTTCTGCTGGTCTTATCATTGGTGGAAAAGATCTAAAATTTGAAAAAAGACGTATGGATCAGTGCAATATTGTTATATGTACTCCTGGTCGTTTATTACAACATATGGATGAAAATCCATTATTTGATTGTATAAATATGCAGGTAAATAGATACAGGAATATAAGTGGATTATTTGATGTGAAAATGTTAATTAGCTTAATCATCATTAAACAGATAAATAATAATTAAATAATAACAATGTATTTTTATTTATCTATATCTTTTATCTATCGCAATTGTAGGTATTGGTATTAGATGAAGCTGATAGATGTTTAGATATGGGTTTTGAGCAAACCATGAATTCTATTATTGAGAATCTACCTCCAAAACGGCAAACTCTCTTATTTTCTGCAACACAAACAAAGTATACATATCTAAAAAGAAGTAAAATATAATCATTCTTTATACTTATTAGATTATGTTTATTTAATTTTTTAACAGGTCCGTAAGAGACTTGGCCAGATTGAGTTTGAAAGATCCTATGTATGTGTCTGTTCATGAACATGCTACACATACCACACCTGAAGCACTTGAACAAAGTTATATTGTTTGCGCTTTAGAAGACAAAGTTTCAATGTTATGGTCATTCATACGAAATCATTTAAAACAAAAAATTATTGTTTTTTTCTCCAGTTGTAAACAGGTATAGCAATATTTGTTATAATTTATCTCAACTAAATATGAAGAATAATGTTATGGTATCTATTATCTTTAAGGTAAAATATATATTTGAAGTACTCTGTCGATTAAGACCTGGTATAAGTTTATTAGCACTTTATGGTACTTTACATCAACTTAGAAGAATGGAAATTTACGAAACTTTTTGTAAAAAACAATCTGCAGTTTTGTTTGCAACTGATATTGCTGCTCGTGGGTTAGGTAAGGAAAAAGAATGATTCTTTACGTGATTCTGAATTAGCCTGAATATCGCTATTCGTAATCTAGATAAATTTTAGATTTCCCTGCTGTGGATTGGGTTGTACAAATGGACTGTCCTGAAGATGTAAATGCTTATATACATCGTGCTGGTAGAACAGCTAGATTTCAGCGAGATGGTGAATGCTTGTTGGTTTTATTACCATCTGAAGAAAAAATGATTGAAAAGCTTAAAGAACGCAAAATTCCAATATCCATGATACAGTGAGTTGAAAATCTTTCTTAAATAAATAATTAAACAACTTATAATGTTTATATATTCAAATAATATATATTTAGAATTAACCCAAATAAATTGCAATCTCCACAACGTAAAATAGAAGCACTATTAGCAAGAGATGTTTTGTTAAAAGAAAGTGCTCAAAGAGCATTTGTATCATATGTAAAATCAGTCTTCTTAATGAAAGATAAAGAAGTCTTTAATGTTCGTGCATTAAATACCGATTTATTTGCAAGGTATAGTATATATATATAAATACACGTAATAATAATTTTAATGACATAAGCAAGTTTAGATTTATTGTTTTGCAATTAATTTTTTGATTTTAGATCTTTAGGTTTAGCCATACCACCAAGGATTCGATTCCTTCAAAGAATGGAACAAAAACGACAACTATTTGATAAAAATAGTGAAAAAATGAAACAATTTACTGCTAATGATAAATTAAACTGCAATGTAGATGAGCAAATAAGTGACTATAAAGAAAATAAAGAAGAAAAAGAAATTAGATCTCAGACAATGAGTCCAAATAATTTTGCACTTGGTATAAAAATAAATGTTAAAATTTATCAAATTATGTATTTTTTTTTTATGTGAATATATTTATTTTCTTATACAGATGATAGCGATGATGATGATATATTAACTGTAAAACGAAAAAATATAAACCTTGATGATATACCAATTGAAATCAATGATAAACAGGACGAAAATATGAACAAAAAGAAAGCCGTTACAAAAGCCGCAATAGCTAAAAAAATTCTTCGAAAAAAAATAGTACCAAATAAAAAAATTACTTTTGATGATAGAGGAGAGGTTTGATTCATTTTTTCTTGCTTTTTCCATTAATTATAAATATAAATTTCTCAAATGTGCAATCATAACATATTTCAATTTACAGGAATTACTAAATCCCTCTAAAGATAAAGTTTCCGAATTAGCTAGACAATATGAAAATGAAGAAGGTTCTGGAATTAACATAGAAATAGCTAAACGGATATTACACGAAGAAGATAAATTTGATAAGCAACGCTTTAGGGAAAAAATAAAAGAAAAACATAGAGAAGAAAAAAGGAAACTAAAAGCTAGCAAGAAGAAAATAAATGATAATAATGATGAAGATGATCGAGATGAAATTGAAAATACTATAAACGACTATGCTAGTGAGGGAGCAGACAGTGATTTAGATTTATCCTGGTTACCAGATCCAGATAAAATTTATGGCAAGCAGCAAGAAAATTATGAAGAAATTATGAATGTTCCAGAAACACAGGAAAGTGAAGAAGAAAGCAGCATACATAGGTTCGCATTTTAACAACTTGTATTAAATTCATTGTCTACAAAAATATATTTGTTTTATTTCTAATATTAATTTTATATTTGGTACACATATTTTTTTATCATTTACAGATCATCTAAAAGAAAACTCATAACACAAGATGAATATAAAAAGAAAAAGAAGAAACAAAGAACATGTCATGAAATAGATAATACAGATTTAAAAGTAGATGAGGAATTAGCATTACAACTTCTGCAAAATTGAATTATTATATCAGGATTTTCACTGATCAAAATTTTAATAATTTTTATATATTCTGTAATACAATATTATTAATATTAAATATTTTTCATTATCTAAACGTTTTGCAAATAAACTAAATTAAGTCCTCAGATATATTGTACTCTAAATCATTTGTTCAGTAAATTATCATTAGCATAAAATTATTAAAGACATGTATAAATATTACATAATTGCAAGAAAATATTTTTATTTACATCTGAAAATGTTTCTGAAATATTTCTAAAAATATTTCAGATGTAAATAATTTGAAAATATTTCAGATGTAAATAAAAAAAATTGACATCTCAAACTCGTCTTATAAGAATAATTACAATATTTAATTTCTATTGAAATTAGTACTTATAGCATATATTTTACAAATTTTGAATATTAATAATTCAATATAATACAATGTCTTTATATTACATGAAATATCACTATAATACAGGTATCAAATTTGTCATTTTACTTAAAAATTGTTATAATTTTGTGCGATTTACACAATTGTATAGAATTCCTTTTAAATGAAGAATACATTTACTGCTGTCAACTGCAATGATATTTTAACATTATACCAAACACGATGAATATTCTTTCTAAAAAGCAAAATTAAATATATATGGTTCTACATTATTACGAGGGTGAGTCAAAAAGTAAGTTGCATTCGTCTATAACTTTTTGTGTATTAAAAATATCTTGAGGAAACTTGGCAGCAAAGGGACAACATTTCTCAATACTTGTGTTCTATGATTATACTAATATTTTCGACATAACGATTGCCTTTCATTTGTTATCAATCGTGAAACATATCGTGTTCGTCGGATCGGACATTCACACTCGGCACGATGCACGAAGAGTATACTAAAAAAATTCAAGTGAAACGTATAGCAACTTCCGTACGGCCCAGACCCAGACCTTTCCCCTTATGACTTTGATGTCTTCAGGCCAATAAAAAAAAACGTTCCAAAGTGATACGGCTCTGATGAAAAAGGTCGAAGTGCGACGTGAAAATGGTTATCGTAAGTTGGAAGACAATTCTTCAACGATGCAATAGAAGAACTGGTATCGTGATATGATAAATGTCTCAATAAACATTGAAATTATGCAAAAAAGTGGTACTTAGATTCTATTTTCAAATAAATACTAATCAAATAAAAACTAACTTCAAATACTGAATACTTCATTTTTTTAATACAAATACTATTTACTTTTTAACTCCCCCTCTCATATTAGGTTTAGCAAGATACACTGTATCAGTCTTAATCAGATGCTGTTTTAATATATTTCATTATAGCATCAACAACTTCTCTACTGGTAGCTTGTCCACCAAGATCACGAGTATGTATACCTTGGTTAATAGTTCTATTGATAGCATTTTGAATTAACGTAGCATGATGCTTATGTCCAAGATGACGTAACATATCAACAGCAGCATTTAACATTGCAATAGGATTAGCAATATTTTTCCCAGCAATGCCTGTACCAGTATTACGAGTACCTGGTTCAAACACTGTATAATGGTCACCATAATTTTTACCTGATAACAATCCAGCACCACCTAATAAACCACATACTACATTTGATACAATTGCCCCATATAAATTGGTTGTTAACACTATATCAAACTGATGTGGATTGGAGACCAATTGCATACAAGTATTATCAATAATCATATCATTATGAATAATATCTGGATAATCTTTTGCAACTCTTTTTGATGTTTCTAAGAATAACCCATCAGAAAGCTTCATTATATTTGCCTTATGAACTGTGGTAACTTTTTTTCTTCCATTTCGCTTAGCGTATTCAAATGCATATCTTGCAACACGTTCAGAATTAGTAGTTGTAATAACCTTCATACTTTCCACAACACCCTGTACACTTTCATGCTCTAACATAGCATATTCCCCCTCTGTATTTTGTCTCACAATAACAATATCAATATTTTTATGCCGTGAATTTACCCCAGGATATGATACACAATGTAAGACATTTACATAAAGATCTAGCTCATTTCGAAGAGCAACATTTCGGGAAAGTACACCAGCTTCTGTACTACGAGTTTCAATGTTCCCTTTTAGTGCTACACCATTTCTACGAATTGATGTAATAGCATAATGTAAATCAACATTATCATCTGCATTTGGATCAATATCTACATCTTCAAAATCTACTGGTACACCTGCATAACTGAAAACCTATAAAAAATATATAAAAAGATTATATAAGACTTTCTGCTTTAACATATTGTTTAAAAATTTAACAGGACATTTAATGTAATAATTTAAAGAGTATAGAAGTAATGACATATACCTAAAAGATCATTTTTTACTAAAAGTATATAAAAATTTTCATTGTACCTCTTTTACGTAGGTCATCAACTCTGGACCAATTCCAGCACCAGGCAAAACAGTAACTGTGTGTCGTCCTCCATAGTGAGCTTTTGGTATGGGCATTACCTTTTTAATAGTTGGAGTTTTATGTTGTATTTCAAATGCAGAGAGCGAAGCACATCTATGAATTTGAGATACAACAGTTTTTGGACGTAAATACTTAATAACTGATTGGGCAGCCATTTTGAGTATTATTCTGCGAATTATAAAATATAATTAAATTTTGATATTAATTATTTAATATCAATAAACTACATGGTTTGATCACATACTATTACTTTAAAAATTCTATTTTAACAATACCTTGAAAGTCCTTGCCAACAATGCCAACAATGCCAACCTCAAACTCCAACGCCGTTTAATCCATAACTTTTATAAAGAATGGAAGATCGATATTAAAATTTTACATAATAGTGCCATCTATAAAAATAATCTTTAATGCCATGCACAATACAAACTTTATATAACGTTAAATATTTTGTAATATCATTCTGTATATAATGCTTCTTGTTATAATACTATATATTATAATTTTTATAAAAGATTTAAAATGTTAATTATTTGGCTAAATTATTTGTTAGAAAAATTAATTTTAGAAATGATTGCAGTACATCATCAAACTTCAATATTTTCAATATTAAGCAAAATATTTATTGTATTGCAAATCAAAAAATTTCATATTTTGTTTTACTAACAACTTTTATATAAAAATTACCAAACAAATGATATTCTTTAAGAAAAGTTTAATGTGTAATAAGTTTAATGTTTAACATTCCAACAAAAACCATTGTTTATAGTAAAAATGTATTATATTTTAATGCCATTTTTGTAATAATTATGATGTTTTGTGTTTTAAATTAATAGGTATTTATAAAAAAATATCAATGACATAAAATACTTTTTTACTTCAGTGAACAATAAATTTGTAAAATCATTTGCGAATGATATGTTGGTTACACTGTCATTTTTCGCGGCAACGCGGTAATAAGACGCTAAAGCGCCAGAAAGCCCGCCGCATCATTCGTAGTTGCGTCTTTGCTCAATTTGTATCTATTCTCTAAGTAAGTATCATAATTAAAAATAGTGACCAGGCAGTTACAGATATAATCATAATTAATATTAATATTAGTTTATATTATTCATTAGCGATTAGCTTTTACCATAAGTTCACAAGAAAAATCTTTGATTGCTTCCCGGCTGTCGTACCGCCATTTTGCATCATGGTCGTTTCTCTTAGCATCTTTGAACCTTTTTCTTACAAAATTGTTGAATGTATTGTTATTTTATACTGAAATAATTTTTCCAAAGTTATTTTTTGTATCAATTTATTATTTATATACAACGAATTATTTTGACTATGACTGTATATTCAATGTCAATATTCGTTTTTAGTCATTTGGTGTATAATTTTTGTTTTAACATCCTTTGTTATATATAAAATATATTTGCAGTATTAAAACAGAATGAGCAAAGGGAAAGAATCATCCCCTGGAGAAAGCGCAGGAGGAGAGGAATTCAGCGTTGAAAAAGTTTTAGATAGGAGAGTGGTTAAAGGAAAAGTCTGTGATTTTGGATATATATTATACATATATATTTCTTGTATATTCATTAAGATTACTGTTTGTTAACTATATATTGTTAGGTTGAATATTTTCTAAAATGGAAAGGATATTCCAATGAAGAAAATACATGGGAACCAGAGGAAAATCTTGATTGTCCAGATCTAATTGCACAATTTGAAGAACAACGTAAAAAGAAAGAAGCCGCTGCCACTGGTAAGCGACATGAAGATAAAGAACAAAAGAAACGAAAAAGTTCATCAGGTGGTCCTGTACTTACTCATACTAAGAAAAAAATGACTGAAGATAAGAAACCTGAAGGTAAAATTTACTTTTAGCTCTTTAAACAATGTATTTAAATAATATATATATAACATGTTTTTAATTACTTCATTTTAATTGCACATAGGTTTTGACAGAAATTTGGAACCTGAACGAATTATTGGTGCAACAGATTCAAGTGGAGAATTGATGTTTTTAATGAAATGGAAAGGAACAGATGATGCAGATTTAGTTCCTGCTCGAATTGCCAATGAGAAATGTCCACAAATTGTGATAAAGTTTTATGAAGAACGATTGACATGGCATAGCCCTGCTCATGACGAAGAAAGTTCAGTAAAAGCTGATGCAGAGTAGCGTTCAGCCTTCCGATATACATACACAGCACGCTTTAGAATATGTCGTATATAAAAAATAGCGTGTACAAAATGAAAAATATGAAGATTTATTGATCATTGCACAGTCATACTATAAATTTCAATGTTTTTTTTACGATTATTGATAACTTAAAAATTAAGAGATAGGCCATCCTTATTATGTTATTGTTAATCAAAATATAATTACTCTTAAACTTAAAAACAGGAAATATACTTCCATAAAGTCTATACTCGCAACTTCTTTTGCAACTGTTACATTTTTGTATAAGGATCAATAAAAAGTTTATTTTTCATTGTTAATTTAAATGTAAAGTTTAGTATGTCCAATGTAAATTAGAACAGTATGTATTTCGAATGTAACGTGTTTTTTTATGTAATTTCTCCTCTGATTGCTTAATTTGCAATTAACTTTTAAATAGATGAATATGATTATACGATAATAGCGGTTGTTGCTAAAGAAGTTGAAAGCTTGATTATTTTTATTCAAATACAACGTGACAGTGTACAGTAAGTACAGAAATATGAATGAAAATAATCTTTTAATTTGTAAAAACCTTTTTGATGATAAAAATACTTTTACATAAGATAATAGTGTTATTATAGAGGAAGTATCGAATATTTCTGTCAAAAAAAAAAAATAAATGTTTTTACTGTTTTTGTAAATTAATCTTTTACATAATGCATCAAATTAAAAATATGTTAACTGTCTATTAACGATTTAAATTATCTTTTTTACAACATTCAGTATCAACAATGTAATGTAGATTAATATTTTTGTGTCTAGTAATTATGAAAGTAAAGTAAAAAAATGTTTTAGTATATAGGTATATGTGTAGTTCCTTAATTTGTATAACGTATCAATTAAAGCATCCATTTTTTGTAATTTATAAATGCTTTAAATCTTTAATACGTTTGTTACTACTGAAAGATTATTAACGTATAACATACACAATTTTTCTGGTGACAGCGAACAACACGACAAGAAATGCATGCTATATAAAAACTTTTAAAATATATTTATTTTATAATTAATGTTTAACCCTTTTTACATTTTTTTTAAAAACTTTGGAACCTTTCCGTTTATTTCTATTTAAAGAATTTCTGAGTTTCTGATGTCGTTTAATCTCCCAATCTATTTGTTTCGAACTTGCACCATCCAAAGTATTAAATGCATTCGTGCCACCAGTTTTACCTTTTTGTTTACTATGTTCTTCTAACATTTCTGCAAATTTTTCTGCTGATACAAATATGTTGCTATCAATTCCTTTTGAATTTTTATTTTGCTTCTTTATATTTGATTGAATATTATCATCCAAAGCTTCATCAATATCTTCGTCAAACTCTAAATCACTAGCATCATCGTCATCTACGTCAATATCACTTAAATTCTGTAATTCATCATCAGTATTATCTCTATCTATATTTTCTTCTAACTCATGTATATCATGAGAATTATTACTATCTTCACTTTTATTATCATCAAAATATTCATCTTCTTCCTCAATATCTACAAATATAATAAATGTTTATTTTTAGTTTTCATATAATATGAAATATCTTAAAAATAATTTCTAGATTAGAAGTAAATTACAAAAAAATAGATACATACCTTTCTTCTTTCTTCCAGTTTGAATATCAGCTGCAATATCTAAATCTCCAAAGTCTTTATTATCTGTTAATCTGTCTAACATGTTGTCAAATTCTTCGCTATTAACGCTCTCTATATCATCGTCTTCAACTTTAAGTTCGTGTTTAAATTCTTTTTTCTTTTTTAAATATCGGTATAAATATAATTCATCAACTGGAATGCGTTCTTCTCTTTCATTGACATATGACATACTATCAATTGGAACACATCTAATACCTTTAGGTGTATACCCTGCACGTTGTGCTAAAGGGTCATTCTTTCTCTGCACTTTTTTATCTTCTAACTTTTTTGGATTTTTAAAAACATAACGATCTAGAAAACGCATTAAGGATAAATCTTCTAACGGGTCTCCTGTGTAATCGATTGGTTTCCCTATAATTATAAAAATTATATGTTACAATTTTAATATGTTAAATTGACTTTATATGCAAGTAATACATGTGAAAATAATTGTACTGTGAAGTACCTTCAAGAATAGTATTTGCAAATAATGCAACACTTGGATGATAATGCTTAGATAATGTTATGAACTCTGTATTTAAACCTCTAGTTATTCCAGCATAAAGGGGATTGCGACAAAAGGGGTCATATTCCTTGTGTGAATTGAAATCAATTTTTATGTTATTTCCTGTTTCATTTTCAGATTTAATTTCCTTATCAATATTGTGTTCAGATATAACATTCGTTAATAAAATGGAGTCTTCTAATTTGGATCTATCATTAGAAGAATAAGAGATATTTTTATTTTCTGGACTTAATGAACTATCTTTAGATTCAAGATCTTCATTTTCAATTTTGATAAAATCTTGAGGTTTTAATAATAAAGTTTTTAATTCCTTATGTGTCTGTAAAACTTGGGATATTACATATAAAGTAGCACATGCCATATTTGCAGGAAAATATAATATGATTTGTAAAGTTCTTTTAACAAACGCATATGAACGTTGATAGTTACGATCATTTTTGAGAACTCTGAATAATAGATTAAGAAACAGTGCACGTTTGTTTGCCACCCCAATTTGTGGATCTAATAATTTCCGATAAAAGGTTGAATAAAATCTATTTGATTGGGCTTCATCTTTACCTGTAATCTACAGGAACAAAAAAAATAAAAATGTTGAACCTCTTATAATTAATATATTATAATTTACATACTTACCTGGTATAATAAGTTAAGTGCATTTAAAGAAACATTAAAAGATCCAATATGTACTACTTTGTATACAGAGTCTATATAATCATTCAACATATCTGAATCCATGTTTGCAAATGGATATGCTCTATTTACACCAGCTAAAATTGCTCCCATCATTCTAGAATCTGGTTCTCCCTTTTTTAAACAAGCTTTAAAAAATGCAAAATAGACTTCAATAAGTGTAGAAGCAAGTTTTTCATCCTTCTTAGTTAAAAGAAATTGTGTCAATAAGCATATTGCATAGTATTGAGCACGTTGTGCTACATTTTTTCTAAATAATAATTTTTGAACTTCTCGTAACACAACAAGTTTCATGTTGGGATGTTCATATAATAACTTATTTAGACAAAATATAACTTTAGATCCTATTTTATTACTTGGATCTCCTATTTTATTAACAATCAATTCCAATAACTTATATTCTTGTTCAACATTTCCTATTAATAAATCTTTCATCGTTGATATTGCTATTTCACGATTTGCATCCACGGTATCAGATGCGATAGTAGCTAAAGCCATTACAAAATGTTCATACTGTTCATGTAATTGATCTTCAAAATACCAATGAGCCATTAATTTCTTTCTTGATAAACCTAATTTAATAAGTGCGTCTCCAGAACTAAATTTGTCAAGTTCATCTAAATTTTGTTCCTCGAATTTCAGTAATTTAAATTTAGGATGAAGTAGATCTGATAAAAACAGATCTTTTAAAGATTTGATCACCATATTACATTGATTATGTTTTGCAACTCGTACTTGATTTATAAGCTTTGTAAGTCGAGTTAAATTGTATTTTGGATTGTCTTGCACTAATACGATAGCAGCTGCTACTTTATCTGAGGTTGTACCCTGTGTTAATGCTGTTCTTAACCATGCTGTTTCTGAATCAGTACATTTTGATTCTTTTAATTGGTAAACAGAAGTTTCGGCATCTAAATATCTTTTTGCTTCATTTTTTAAATTCAATATTTCTATTTCAGATTTTGAATGTTTACATGGTTCCTCTTCTTTAGGATATTCTTCATACCACTTATCACTCTTTGTGTTCACTTCTTTAGGTCCCTTTTCCATCTTATTACAGATGAAAATTCAAATATTTACGTAAAAATATATTTAGAAATATTAAATGAACAACAATATATACTCTGTAGGGGAATATTCTTATCTCGTGGTTAACCCTGATAGGATATAAGTATATTAATCTTAATTTTAGTTAGGTTATATTTTCACAAAAATAAAGAATATTTACTACATAAATATCAATTAATGTTATTTTAATAAACCAAAAATTGTTAACTTTTTTACAATCTTGTAGTTTACGACATGTAGAATCGGAAAGTATAAGGGGCAAGAAATCCACTAATTCGAAAGTTTTGACTATAACTACACGTGCATATAAATAGGTCCCGACAATACAGTACAAGTCCCACAACATAACCTTTTAGTGGTGAAGGATGTTATTATTTTGGTGTATTTTAATTTCCTCACATAACGGCACCATATGAAATTTCCAAAAATACGCGTCACTGATGGTATTAGAATTAAAATGATGACATCCCCCTCTATAGAATCCCTCTTTGTCATATTTGTGTTTAAGACCATACCTTTCGATTAATGCGAATGATTTTGTAACATTATTAGTGACAGTTAATAAGCAATTCTTCTACCATTAAAATACCATGAAACGTAACGTTAAAAATGATTTCATATACTCTTTAATATACATTCTCATTCCTTAGAATAAATTTGTTTTAAAATTTATATTTTTCACAAAATGAAAATTTACAATAAAAGATGTGGAAGAAACTTGTTCATTAATATAATTTAATACACTAATATAACGTTAATAGTTTATGTAAAAGGTTTATTTATATATTTTAAAGCTGTACAAAAAAGACTCTTTAATACATATTTTTATAAATGCTTATATAAAAATAACAATTCATTTTTATTTCATACATCAAGCAGTTTGCATACTTTTTTTTTTTTCGCTTTATTACCACCTGATATACTTTTGTGCGTCCTCTTTTGTGAAGAATTAGAACTAGTCTGTCCAATTTGAGAATTTCCATTCTCAAAGAGTGATACATCTTTGTCTGGTTGGTCATTAAAAACAAAAGAACTGAAGTTAAAAGGTTCAAAATCTTCAGACGTTACTTTTTGACGCAACATCCGGGCTTCCTTTTTCAGTAATTGTTTATCTCTCTGTTTACTTTTATTTTTTTTCTTCTTTTTGAATTCGTGCCTCTGTGATGTAGAAGTATTTGAATCGCTTTGTATACTTCCATTTTCTTGTGTATTATTTAACTGATCTACATTATTTGTAGCATCTTTGATCTCCCCATTTACCATAGCATTTTGTTCATTTTTAGCTTTTTTCCGTGATCTAAGATAATAAAACGAATATTATTATTTAATTTTATATAACAATAAAATTAACGTTATACTTTTGTCAATTAGTATACTTACATATTCACTGGAATTCCAATCTGCACTGCTAATCTATTGTATGCTACTTTCGTATCTTTCGCAAGTGATACATGAGCTCTGTATGTTGTGAGTACATTCCCAATGTCGTTCCAATTCCATGCTTGTTTTAAATGATGCATGTAGATGCTTCGCAATAATGTTAACAGAAGAAAAATATATCTTTGTCTGACCTTTTTTCCTATTGCAGTGCCATTAGATGTAACTTGTTCATTTTCAATTTTGTGCATATTAATTATCTCTTGGAATGTGGCTATAACATTTCTGCATAGTATCTTTTCAAATTTTATTCTAACATCAAAATGTTCGGTGTCTAAATGGACTAATCTACTATTGTTGTAAAATACTACTAAAAGCTCGAGAGCATATGCTTTACGAAAATATCTTACAGTGCTATTAAAAGCAAAATCAATCTATAAAAATAAATATTAAAATTATTTATTATTTAAAACTTAATTAATCTACTAAAATAAAAACCAAAAATTTACCAATAAGGGAGCTAGCTGCCAGTTACCCTCCCATTGCAATTGCAGTATGCTTTTAAATAACAGAGGGGATAGTACACAGTCTCTTTTCTTGAAAAAGGCTCTTAAATTCTCTGCATAAATTTTAACTATTGTATCTGTAGATACAATAGCTTGCTGCGCACATCGCACGAGGAATGTACAGCATTCAGCTAATTTATCACTCATTTCGTGATAAATTGATGTGGTTCTTTCTCCTTTCTCTATTAAAGCCTTAAAATGTACAATTTTTTGTTCTAATTATATGTTGCTAGAAAGTATAATTTCAAGTAAGTTGATATGAAGTATTATATAATTACCTTTAATATTACTATCAATAATTCTTCATCAACGTTTTCTGTATCTTTAAATTTTTTTACCATTGATAATATTTTTAAACAAGATCGAACTCGATTATAAAGAGGTTTTTGATACGGATCTTTTATGCAATATTCTAATAAGGTAAAGAGAGGAAGTAACATATCAAGTACAATTGCCATTGATGGGGCACATTCTAAATAAGTTTCTAGTAAATCTATGACTCGAATTCTGAAATGGGTTAAAGCTTGGGCTGATTTTTCTTGTTTTTTGTATCGCGATTGACGATTTTCTCGAAGAATTCTAAATGCTGCTGCCAACGATTCATCTAATCGTTTTCCTTCTTCCTCGCCGATGTTATCTACATTTATATCATCATCATCCATTTGAACGGAAACATCACCTAATGCTTGACTTACTGCCATTCGTAATCTATCTGTTAATGTCTCATCTTCATTTTCACTCATTGATTCTTCATTTGAATCAGAGTCATTATCCGACGAAGTCTCCATTTCATCATTAATACTTTCTCCATCACTTTTATTATCCTCTTCAGTGTCAGAATTCGATTCTACATCTGATGAAATTTCTTCTTCTTCATTATCATAACCATTTCTTGTTACAAGTGGTCCTTTCTCATTTGTTACATCTAATACCTAGAAATGGAAAATTCGAAATATAAAAGTCACTAATTTTTTAATTACATTTATAACATTTACATACTGCTAATATTTGATGCATAGCTGTTGGCGTCACATAGGAACAAATATGTGGGAAAACACATCCCACTAATGATCGTAACAAATGGCTATTTTTAGAATAAAAAGACAATAACAAATCAACAACTACTTCTACCCACTCTGGCTCATCATTTAGCTTTTTATTACTACCAGTTTTATGCATTTTAGTCTGTTTTAATACTCTTTCATAACAACTTTGTAGTTCATCAATAGCCATAATTGCCATTTGTGGGTCTGAGAATAATTGTAAACCCATGTGTAAATTCATTGTATGAAATATTGGTACAGCTTCTGTCTTTCTCGAATTATTTTCTAAATTTTTTATTGAATATATCACTTTTTTCCACGAATCTTTTACTTCATTCATTAGTGGATTCCTTAATTTCAATGTTTGCTCTTTCAAATTAATATTCACAAAATGAACCAATTCACTTAATATACTTCGCAGATCATTCAACCTTGGTAATTTATGATCTAGTGCATGATAAAATGTTTCCTTAAATTGAGCTATAAACAAAAGAGGTACAATTTACAGAAACAAGAAAAAATATATGCGTATATTATAATATTAAATATATAAATAATATTTACGAGCTAGATCTACCCCAACATTAGGCACTTCACATAATCCATAAGTAAATAAAAACTTCAACTGATCTAATCTCCATTCTCTATCCATAAGCGTTTTAGGATGTCCTATTAATCTAGTAAAACATAATAAACAAATTAGATATATTCAGGAATATACGTAAATTAGTGCACCAAAGATGAAACACATTAGATGCCACCTCTCGAAATATCAAATACCTTGTTAATAAATGAGCGGCATAAATTCTTTCAGCATTTGTCCAAAAGGATTCTGCTTTGACATTTGATTTATCCCTAGATATTGTATTTTCAATTATACCTCTGTATATTTTTGACACTTTCTTTATACCATCTAAGTCCAAATTTCCAGTAAGCATTTGAATTATTTTTGTACCTGTCTTTTTTTCGATCATTAAATCACCTGGATACAATATTAATTTCTTTAATACAGCAATTTTTATTTTTAGTTTAGTATCATCACTGTTTGTAGCTGACATTAGTAAATTTAAGACTTCTTTAAATCCAAGAAGGACTTCATCTTTGTTATGATTTTTAGATCCAGAACATTTTTTTAACATATGCTGCACATAGTTTGGTGACAATAATGACGGAAGTATAGATTTATCTACGATATTTGACAATATCAATTTCAGGATTTGTATAACTAAATATTCATCAGTTTTAGATGGCTTTGCAAATTTCTGATCTATATGAGTCCAAAAGTCAATAATGAGTTCAGTTGATTTTAAATTCTCACAAAATAACTTGAATACTGGATGATGACATGATATAATTCTGGATAAGTCCTAAATATTAATAATGCATTAATTAAAATACCTTTTACAAATAATGTGCATAAATCAAATTATAGATTATACTTACCAATAGTACTTTTACTATATCATTCATGGTTTCCTTAGTAACAATATGTTCTGTACCAAAATGTGTTTTTGAAAATTTATCATTTACAAGTGATGGACACTTATTCTTTATTACTAACAAAGCATAAAATGAATCTAATGTTTGTTCTGCCCATGGCTTGCCAAATTCTTTTTCGATAATTGGCCAAATTGATCTTTTAATACAATCAGTATCAACTTGATTCACGAATTCAACAAGAAATGAAATAGAAACAAATGATAAATAACTACGTTGTTTGCCTGCACTGATAAGATTTTGAATAGTTTGTAGTTGTATTGCGCTAGAGCTCTTTGAAAGTATTTTAGACCTTATTAATGCTCCATATCCCAATATGCGTCCCATATAAATGTCACCATTTTCCTGAAATGATATAGTAGATACTAAATACAAAATACTTACTATCATAATATAAAACAAATTGATTTCCTTACACTTTTGCTATTGCTATTTACTGGATGTAATTCATTGTCTACTATAGATAAAAAGTTTTCTATGGACGTATCAGGATTCATCGTTAGAAAGCCCGTCAAAGTCGTATAAAAACCTATACGTGAACTCGTTTTTGAAGAGCCTAGGCTTCGAATAAGTCTTTTCATAGCATACTTAAATTCTTGACTATCATTGTGTTCCTAAGACATTATATTTACAAATAATTTATCGATTAAAACATTGATTATTTTTCATCCTATATAAAAACGATTTATTTTAAGGTTATCTTTAAATAAACACTTACTGAATTTTGTTGAATTAAATATTTTAATAAGGCAATCCCACCATGTATTCTTTCTGATTCTACTTCGTTTCTAAGTTTAGTAAAATAATCAAGCATTGCACAATCCACTTTACTTATATCTTTCATTTCAAAGTTATTTGAAATAACTTCCACCACGTGCATAGTCTCGTCTGCCATCTTGCTTTAGTTCAACTAGAACTATGTTAATCTAATAAGTACCTAGATGAGAAAAATATCAAAACAATCGAACGAATTAATATTTTAACAATCTTGCAATAATAGTTATTTAAATGAAACAAATAATGGATAGAATATGAAATTAAAAATGTAAGTTTCATTTTTTAATTACATAGACTGTCAATCGTTTTCGTTAAAAATTTCGTACCTTTCTAAAACTGTCGAATTGCTATAAATAAAATTTTTTAGTAATATTATGCAACTCAAATACATAAATAAATTATTTTCTAAAAAAGACTTATCATAATCTAATAGTTGACAAATTCATATTAAAAGTAGCAGCAATTGTATCTCCCACTACAAATTCTTAATCATTTCATAAAATATTGTCAAAATATACTAATAGGTGAAACTGTACCTGCACTAAGTAAGTTTGCATAGATTCACGATTTCAAATTCTTTAGTGATTAGAGAAGTGCCATCTTGAACATAGTATTGTACTCGACCCGCGCGGTCCCGGTCAGTTTCGTATATGCAATATGGCTGGTCGAGGTGGTTACGAAGATTTAAGGCAAGTATAGGGTAAAATTTCTTTCGTGTACAATAGTTATTGAGAACTTTCGATATAGAGCAAGGGTGATATTTAACCATTACATCGAACCGATAAAAAAATGTTTTTTTTCTTTAATAATTTTACGATTTTAAGGTTAAGTGAGTTTCGATTAGAGTGCAGCGCAGCACCTTGCAGATATGGTACCTTCGACACGCGGCTTTATTTTGGCCGGCCAAACAATAGTCTATCTTAGTCATAGCATTAATAACAAAGATGTTAACTTAGAATTCGTGCGATATACACAACCCATTTGTTTAGAAATACTATTTGATACAATACACAAAAGTAATTAACTCTATATAGTTTGTTAGAATATGTGCTTAAGAAAGTTAGTGCCTAAATGAGTGCTAGAACTATAAAAATCCACATACTTATGCTATTCTTTAGTTAATACTTAAAAGTGAATACAAAACTTTGTGTATTTTTTTGAAATACTAAATTACTATGTATCAATTCTGAAGTGTTCAATGTTATTTTTTATTAAATGAGGTTAAATAGTAGTGAAACGTAAAAGTGGTGCTACATTCTTTTACGAATATTAATTGTATAAAATTTGTACAAAGTTCTGTGTATAAAATGTTTTTATAAAACAATATCTAATTTGACAAAATTTCTGTGTATAAATGTAAATTACTTTTATGTAGAGATTATGGGGGTGGATATCGAAGTGGCAGAAAACCATTGCCGACTGAACCACCATATACCGCATTTGTGGGAAATTTGCCAAATGGAATTGTACAAGGAGATGTTGATAAAATTTTCAAAAAACTTAATGTTAAAGGAATCAGATTGGTTAAAGATAAGGAAACTGATAGGTAAGTTAATTTTGATATGATTATATTATACATCTTCTGTAATGTCAAAGTTTCTTATTACTGTCTTACTTATTATCTTATTTTGTTTTTATAGGTTTAAGGGCTTTTGTTATGTTGAATTCGAAGAGTTGGCAGACTTAGAAGCTGCATTGGAAATGGATGGAGCAGTAGAAGTAGATAAAAGTGTCATCAAAATAGATGTAGCGGAGGGTAAAAGAAATGATCGAGGAGGTGGTTTTGACAGAAGAGGTCGCAGTGGTGGTGGTAGTGGAGGAGGCTTTAGAGGGAGAGATGGTGGTCGTGGTGGATATGGTGATAATTTTGGAAACAAATCTATGTATTCTAATAAGCGTTATGCTTTGCATAACGTATATCATAAATATTTTAAGTTTGACTATATAAACTAATTTGATAGACACAATAGTAGTTAAAGTTCCAATGCAAGATTTCAAATTTTATTTTAAATAACTGTTTTAAAATAAATTCTTATATTGTGTATGCATACACATATATTTATATATGTATATATATACACAAAGGCATATTGTTATTAGAAATTAAACTTTATATAATAACTGTGCAGGGGGCTATGTAGGTCAAGGCCAAGGCCAAGGTCATGCTGGTAGACAAGGTAGTACATGGGACATGAGGGGTAACCGGGGTAACTATAGTCAGTTTAATGATGATACAGGAGGTGGAAGTCGAGAATGGCCACGTAATGCGTCATCTAAATCATATGGCAATAGACCACCTCCTCGTGGAACTGGACCTGAACGAAAACCATTTCATGATGAACCATTTCACAAAGATCTCCCTCCAGGTATGTCTGTATATAAATATTTTACTGAAATTTTATTTTTAAAATGATAAAAATAATTCCTAATATTGTTATTACAGCTGATACAAGTGGAAGAAAACGTCTTATACTTGCACCAAGGACAATTCAGGATCCGATAAATGCAATCGCGGAATCAAGTAAATCAAGCTCAATTTATGGTGGTGCAAAACCTCGGGAGGAAAAAATTAATACTGATGACAAGTAAACACATTATCATTATTAGTTTCTGATTCCCTAAATTTCAGGGAAAGGAACTTTCCCAACAAAAATATTTGAAAACAAAAATCAAGATCCTTAATTTCCTCCAATGTAGTGGGGAAAATCTCTTCTGAGATGAAATTGGAATAATTTTTATTTATCTCTAAGGGGAGTCTTCCCCACAATAATAATGAAAAGTTATTTCATGAGATTCTTAAGTTCGACGTATTTGACATTTTTAATTAAAAATAAAAATTTTTCATCGAGTGCCCCCTTCTCTTTACACTAACTTCTTAGTTTTAAAAAATATAATAAATTGGGAATATGAAGTAAAAATTGTGTGCACCATGCATGCTGAGTAATATTGGTTATGTGTAATTATATATATATACATATGGTCAGTCGTATCACATATGTATGTATATATATGTGTGCATACGTGTTTGTACGCAGTTATATATATATATATGTATGTATGTATGTATGTATATGTATGTATGTACACACGTGCGCGCACACACACAAAACTTGAATTATATGTGTGTATATATATATATGTGTATACACGTGAATAATGATGTGATATGGAAAGTACATTTTAATATTCACGTCAATTTCATGTTGGGTATTTGTATCAGATAATAATAATATTGATGGTATGTGTACAAACTATTACAAATATATACTATCACCATACATACATTTGATTCCGTATAAAAACTGATCTTCTCTAATAGTATCGTACTCGAATAATCTTTATTTTAACGAGTACAAGAAACATTGTCCCTCTTTTCATTTCCTTCCTTATAATTTTTATGTTTCACTTTAACATCAATCATTGTATGAGCATATTAAGATGATTTATAAATAATTGTTTAATATAAAAAGTCATATACGATCAAAAATATTAAACAATTATTTACGCGCTTGTGAAATAACAACAAATAATTATAAAGAATAAAAAATATTTGAGTGATTGAAAAAATTATACATCACTGAATGGTATGAGGATAATGTGTTGATTATTACGCATTACTATTGTGTAACGAATTAATTAATTATGCTAGTAGTAAATATCGATCATTTGAAAAGGTATCGATGATTATGAGATAGTAAGTAAAGAAAAACTTGAATTAATGACAAATATTATATAAAACTATGCTTGTATATGATATTATTTCCTGAATAAAGTAGTCGTTTGCCTTGTATTTGTGTAATGTATCTTTAGAAAATTAAAAAACAGAAAATAAAATTTATGTATAATTTGATCTGCGAATAATGTATAACATTCTTAATATTTTGTAAGTTGTATTATTAAATAATTTAATATTCAATTTTAATATAACTTTTAAATATTAAGCGAATATAGGATTATAATTAATTAAGATCAATTATTATACTTAAAATTAAATACTTAACATTAATTTATGTTAAGTAGTTTTGTAACTTAAAAACAAAATTATAATCATAGTACGTTTTATGGAATACCAAAGTTTATTTCGATAGCCACGCCTAAACTTCTCCCTTATTAAGAGTACCCCTCCTTATTCCTAACACAGATATACAATATTCTCATGTACCGTAACATTTCCTGTACAGTCGGTGCAATATCTTTGTTTCATATTTAATGAATCTATAATAGAAGTGTTTAATTCTGTTAAATATAATATTGTTTGTTTATTCAATGCATGCAGATAATAGGAAAGTGATGTCAATTAAAGCAGGAAATTTTAAGTTCAAATAACCTATTATTCATCTTATTCATGATATATGTACGTATATTTCGGGTATCTTGCCTTCTGTCACAATACGGCGCCTGTTAACTTGAAATTCAGTTTCTGATCCTTCTCGATAATATTTAAAGACAGCACGCAACGATATTAACGTCTTCTTGATTCTAACGTCAGATTGAATTAATACGAAAAAATGTCTAGTGAAAGCGTAAAAACGGTAAGTGTAATATGATTGAAACATAAACTTTTTTTATATTTTCACATACTTTTTTATTATGAAAAAGAAGATGTTTGTATTATTTACTAAATATTGAAATACAATTTTGATTTGTCAACTTCTACCTTGTTTTTGATAGTTTGCTAGTCTTGAAACACCTGGATATGTGGGATTTGCAAATTTACCTAATCAAGTCCATAGAAAATCAGTAAAAAAAGGATTTGAATTTACATTGATGGTTGTTGGAGAATCTGGTCTTGGAAAATCTACATTAGTAAATAGTTTGTTCCTTACTGATTTATATCCAGAACGTATAATTCCTGATGCCATAGGTAAATTAATTTTTGTTTATATATTTTCAACTATATATATGTTTCACATATATTATAGTCAATATATTAATATAATCTAAACAGAGAAAACTAATCAAACTGTTAAACTTGATGCTTCAACTGTGGAGATTGAAGAAAGAGGTGTCAAACTTAGATTAACTGTTGTTGACACCCCAGGTTATGGAGATGCAATTGATAATACAGATAGTTTTAGAGCTATCATACAATATATAGATGATCAATTTGAAAGATTTTTACGCGATGAAAGTGGTTTAAATAGAAGGAATATAGTAGATAATAGAATACACTGTTGTTTTTATTTTATTTCTCCATTCGGACATGGGTAAGATATATTAATTACATGCTTTTTTTATTGTGGTATAAAATATCGATCCCTTTATATATCTTTTTATCTTTACCAGACTAAAACCTTTAGATATAGAATTTATGAAACAACTTCATAATAAAGTTAATATTGTGCCAGTGATTGCAAAAGCTGATGTACTTACGAAAAAGGAAGTACTGCGTTTAAAAAAACGAGTTATGGAAGAAATTGAAGGTAGTGGTATAAAGATTTATCCTTTACCAGATTGTGATAGCGATGAAGATGAAGATTACAAAGAACAAGTTAGACAACTAAAAGAAGCAGTTCCATTTGCTGTATGTGGAGCAAATACCTTATTAGAAGTAAAAGGACGAAAAGTACGTGGACGATTGTATCCATGGGGTGTAGTAGAAGTTGAAAATCCAGATCATTGTGATTTTATAAAACTAAGGACAATGTTAATGTATGTGGTATTTATTTAAAGGAATATATTAAGTGTTGAAGGGAATTTTCATTATTTATTGTTTTTTTATATTTATAGCACACATATGCAAGATTTACAAGAAGTAACTCAAGAGGTACATTATGAAAATTATCGCAGTGAAAGACTAGCAAAAGGAGCTCCTGTACCACCTCGGAGACAAACGTAAATATGATGTTATAATTATAAGAAAATATTTGGACCATGCTTTTTAATTCAATCCTTTTACTAATAGGATTGCAGAATCTGAAAGAAGCAATTCTGTATCTGAGAAGGATCGTATTTTACAAGAAAAAGAAGCTGAATTACGACGAATGCAGGAGCTAGTGGCTGTAATGCAGGCGCAAATGCAACAACAGCAACCTTAATTATATATGCTTTCTGCACAAATGTGTGAAGAAAAATTAATTCTTCGCCATTACAGGTGCCAAAAAGTTATATTAAATGATTAATTAATTAATTAATGTTATTCAAGACAATTTAAACATAAATGTACAATTTTTAAGAATTTATTTTTGACAATCTTAATCAAGAAATATACGTTTTTTATTGAATATTTTTGATTTAAAAAACTATAAGTAATTAACTAGACATAAAATCGAATGTGTTAACAAAATCGACAAGTGAAGTAAATTCAAAGTGCAGAAAACTAATTATAGATAAAGTAACTATAATTTCATAATTACACAATACAGAATGCGTAATAAGTGCCTTGCATATTTTTCTTTAATAAAACAACTTATAATTTTAATTATTAAAATACAAATATCAAAAATAATATATAATCCTTTTATAAAATAAAGCTATTATAAAACAATTTGTATTTCTTAAAATAACGAATGTAATACAGCTAATATTCGGTAAAATATAGTATTGATATAATATAATACATAAAGATAAGCAGAAATCTTTTTAAGTATAACATAAAATATAGAAAATCTCATTTTAAAATAGGTAAAGAAGAATCATGAGGTACAATGTGAATTTAATAGTAAAGAAGTAATATTTGTTATATAGATAAATATATATAATGACATTTTATGAAGATTGGTATTTTACACAATTGACAAAAATATTAGTAAAGGTATACAATTTGCATATCGTCCAACATTCTATGTATATTTTTTTATATAACAAATTTTTAAGACTGCCAATATTAAATTGTCAATAATCATTCAATATATGCAAACACTACAGCATTTACTTTTTGACGTGATAAGCAGTGTTAAATATAAAATGTAGATTTACATATTTACATACATATTCGTAATATGTAGAGTATTATGTTCAAATAACATCAATTTTATTTTTAATTAATAATATATACTAGTAGCCATTTAATTCATTTTATAATTTGTATCTCAAAAAAGATCAACTAATACATTATGTTGAAAAACGGAGATTTGTAAGAATGTAGGTACAATGAATATTGATGTATTATGTGAATTTACTTTATTTTTTAACTATTGTACTTATGTGTATGCATTTTTATACTAAAAATGTTCTTGTGCTTTTTATATGTATTGTACAGGCATACTTAAAGTGTTTTATACTTTTTTTATACAAATATATATCTACCGTAACTTATAACATTGTTTAAGATTTATGTATATAGTAGTCTATTGCTGTTGAAAATGCTGCAAAACCTGCTGCTCCAATTAAACCTGCTTTCACACCAGCTAAAACACAAGATTAAATTCAAGTATAAATATATAAAACTATATTTAAATTTAACATAAAATAGTACCTCTTAGACCTATTATTCCACCTGTTAAACCACCAGCATATGTCCCATTCTTCCAATCAGATTTTCCTCTATACTAAAGGGAAATTGTAAAATATTATGATAAATAGATAAATGTAAATTAAACTACAACTTTATATTAAATTTAAAGAATTATTACCGATTCTATCGCACATTCAGTTGCTGAATATACACAACCAACTGCAGCAAAATTTTTTGCATAACCTAATGTTGTAGTTTTCATTTCTCTAAAAACTTCACGAACAGTTTGCTGTTTTTCAATGCTTGCCATATTTGGATTTACACTAGATGAGAATAAACCTATTGCAGCTCCTAAGCCATACCCTACGAATCTAATTTTTTTTTAGTTATACTGATATAAATAATAGTTATTTTATAGCATATAATATAAATATACCTATAACACAACTTGCAATACTTTTAAAGATGCAACTTTCCATTACACTTTCTATTAATTTTTCTTCATTAGTTTTAAGTTGTACAGGTCCCACAGTTCTTGGAATTATAATATTTTCTCTAAACCTTTCTTTAGTACCAATAAGATAAAGCGCTATGTTATCCAAATCCATGTCATTTCCCATTCTGTTTTCATTTATTTCTAATGACTGTGATAATGATTTGGATGAATTGATATTAAACATATTTTTCTCAATATTTCCTACTTCTTATAACAGATAGATTAGAACATGTCCCAACTGTTTTGGATTCAATTCTATATCTTTAAACTGCAAAATAATTCTATATTTATGCAACCTATAATAAAAAAACTTTATATAAATATAATCAAAATAGAAATATATCAATACAATTCAATCAAAATATTAGTATATTTCTTACCTTAACCTCTATTTGAAAGAACTTAGAAAGTTCTTTTTAAATTATGTATTAAAATGTATTAAAAAACAATTTTTATATTTTCAAAATATTAATTATTATTGCTGTTTAACTATATATAACAATATTACATTTGGAATAATAAATATAACCGAAATTTTTTATAACGATGAATATACCAGCTTGCTGCTTGGTACATATATATACACATAAGAATTCCCAACTATATATATACACAATTACCTAATAGTGTTAATTCTAAAAAATATGTACTTTGAAAGAAATTTATACATATTATAAATCTGCATAGGTATATAAATTTGAAATAATTATTACATTTTTACATATTAAACGTAAAAACTTATTTAAGAAATAAAATTGCAAATAATATTTATCGCAATTGTAAAAATTTCAAGTTTTTACTAAAAATTAATATCATTATATAATAATTAGTTCCTAAATCTATACATTTTTTATTAATGTAATATTTTACTTTACTATTTAGACACCATTAATATATGTATGTTTTAAATATTTAGAATGGCGCCAATGTCTAATATTTATTAGGTTATCGTACACGTGACAGCTAAATTCTTAATGTTAAATAGTGAAATTTTAAATTAGTTGTTTGTTTATTCGATTAAGTAAACTAAATGATATATTGAAGTCATGGAAGAAAAAACTCAAATGGAAGAAGATAATGATGATGGTAAAAGATTTTATTTACAAAAATTTGTTGAAATTATAGAAAAAAATCAAAACTTAACAATATACAATTTCAGAAAATAATGTTGCTGTTAAAAATACAATTCCACTAATAAAAGATTTATTTCATGTACATGGAAAAGTTGGAGAAGGAACTTTCAGTTCTGTGTACTTAGCTACTTTAAAACTATCTGATGGTTCTAAAAAATTTGCTTTGAAACATTTAGTTCCTACTAGACATCCTGAAAAAATTGAACGAGAATTACAATGTATGCAACAGATAGGGTAATTGATATTTTAAGCTTGATTGAAATGCAAACAATATATATATAAATATATATTTATAATTTCTTTTTCAGAGGAAAAGATTATGTAGTTGGATTAGAATTATGTTTACGAAATTTTGAAACAGTAATATTTGTAATGCCATATATGAGGCATGATAAATTTTCGGTAAAATACTTGACTTCTTATATTTCAATTATATCTTAATTTCATAATATTATAAATAAGAGTTTAATAATCTTAAAATTTAATAATATTAAATAGGAATATGTACAAGATATGACTGTACAGGAAACAAAGGATTATATGATTGCATTATTAACTGCATTACGAAGGGTTCATAAATTTAATATTATACATAGAGATGTCAAACCCAGTAATTTTTTATATGATAGATGCAACAAAAGGTATAACAGCATAAATTATATTCATATGAATATATTATCTTAATTTTATATTTCTTAATAGATACTTGTTAGTTGATTTTGGATTAGCACAAGAATATATAGCAGAGAAAAAATCTAACAATCTTAAATTACTCAATTCTGAAACACAAATTGTTAAAAGGAAAAGAACGGATGAAGTAATGTATTAATTATTTACAATTGTAGAAGTTTCTTTAAAAAACTTATGTTGTTACTCTCTAATATTTTTACAGAATAGTTTAAATTTTTCTGTCGATAGAAGAAGGAAGGGTACAGAAGAGAAGTGTTACTGCTTTGGTAAAGCAAAAGTTTGTTCATTATGTATATCAAAACCAGAACAGACAGCTCCAAGAGCTGGTACACCAGGTTTCCGTGCTCCGGAAGTTTTACTAAAGCATCCTTCACAAACACCAGCAATTGATATTTGGGCAAGTGGAGTAATGATGCTCTGTATTCTTAGTGGTACTCAACCATTTTTTCTTTCACCAGATGATTGTACAGCTTTAGCAGAAATAACAACTATATTTGGATCAAATAAAATGCAACAGTGTGCACGCAAATTAGGTTTGGAAAAGATCATTTTTTTTATACAATTTATATTATAGTCTTTTACTTCCTTTGGTTTGTTCTAATTTATCATTTTGCTTACTTTATATATTTTAAACCTTTCTTTGATAATTCAGGAAAAAAAGTTATCTTTAGTGAAGATATACCAGGGGTTGATATTGTATCTTTATGTCAGAAATTACAAAAAAGAAATAAAGGTTTATTAAATAATAAAGATCATAACACATGTGAAAAGGTATCTTCTATAATTTAACATTTATTCATAAATATAATTAAGAATTCAAGTATAATATTTTTGTTTTTAAATAATATGTAATGTAATGTACTAAAGATTTTATGTTAAAAAATATTTATATTTTAAGGTATCATTGGACACTCAGTTTCCAAAAGAAGCTTATCATCTTCTACTAAGGTTATTGGATTTAGATTATAAAACACGTCTTACCGCAGATCAAGCTTTAAATCATCCATTTTTTAAATTATAGTATATATTTTCATCTTAAAAATTTTTGAATCTATTTTTGGCAGATGTAAAACAGTATATTATAAGTCAGTCAATATCATAAGAATAGCTAAATAATACTACATTTAATGTTATACTGAAAATATTGCACATTATGAAACTTATATATATACATAAATGTATACAAATATATAGTATATTATTATTTATATTAAATTAAATAACTTAGATTTTTAGGCATTAAATAAATAGTTTTATATTTTTTATATAACTATATTATATGTATAATATTAGAATATTAATAAATGCAATATTTTTACAATTTAACTATGTCTAAAAATACTTACGTATTACTTAAATATTTTATTGTGTTGTTTGCTATGAAAGATGAAATTGATAATCTTTCTTTAGGCACTTTGCGGTATTATGATAAATATTCATTATTAGATATTCTTTACACACCAAAATTAAGTTAAGTGCATACTGTATATATTTATTCAATATTTTCCAAATTATTTGTATTTTGTGGTACTTGTTCTTCATTTTCACTTTTCCTAATAAGTTTCCATTCTGCTGCAGCTTCTAATGCTTTAGCTGCTAATTCTTTAATTTTTTTGTTTTCCACTGTATCGCTCTTTGTCAAAGCCATTAAAATTTCCATTACATCAGTTTCAATCATTCTACTTGCTACATCTTTTGTACTTTTCATCATATTTAAAACTATTATAATCCCTCTATGTTGTAAATCAGAATTTGGATTAGCAAGTAAATAATGTAGTGATTCTAACCAATCCTTTGAATCAAATATTTTTATGCAAGACTTTATGCTAACTGATGTTAACATTGCTAAGGCCCCTGCTGCCGCCATGCTTGTATCTACATCTTCATCTTCACAAAGAATGACCAGATATTTAACTCTATCGTTTTCTTGTTCATAATACTTAATAGTGTCTTCACACATCATTAAATTATTTATAACCTGCGTGGATGCACGTTTTAACATTTCATGATCTTCATACATATAAGCTTCAACTTTTTGGAAGCCTCCTTCTTTTAAAATTCGTTTTCGAATACTATCATTAACACCGGCTAAGTTGCATAAGGCCATTAAAGCTTCAAAGTTTTCGAGTGCAGAACATTCTGGATTTAAAAGATTTAAAAATGGTCGAACTACCTCCATTATTCTTTGTCCAGGAAATGCAACTTCTGGATTTATTGTAATTCCTAATCGCGCGAGAGCTTGTGATGCTTGTTTTTTTCCTTTATCTGTGCCATCTAGAGCTAATGGTAAAAGTGCTTTTCCTCCACCTTGTTGAACAACAATTCCTCGTACATCCGGTTGACTACAAATTGCATTAAATACACGTGCTATTAATTCTTTGCTATTTTGGCTTTCTGTTTTAGAAAGTGCGACTAATGCATATGTTACACCAGCGTTAGCTAATGCAATTACTCTTTTATTTACAAAATCTATATCATCTAACTCGTGTTCTTCTGGTATGTGATGTTTTGCAAATTTCGCTAATTCAATCATTTCTGGTATAAGTTCTTGTTTATCATATGCATTACATAAATTCACTAATGTAGTAACGACGCCATAAATTACAGACTGATCTCCAGTTTTGGCCAGTTCTATCATTGCTTGAACTGCTTGTACATCTTCAATTAATTTTTCTTTGACTTCAGCATCAAAAGTAAGATATGATAATCCTTCCACCGCCCATTTTCTCATATCTTTTTGTTTTTTAGGATTAATTAAAAACCTTCTACAAGCTTCAGCCAATTTTTTTGTTGCTCCATCAGCAAATGGTCTTATTGTAGCATCTGTACCACCTGAACTACCTAATTTACACAATCCTACTAAAGCACGTACTCTAATAGAATCATCTTTAGATTGGTACAATTTTTTTAATATATTCACGCCTTGATTGATAATTGTGGTAGCTTTGTCTTTTTTGGATGCAGCGGCAATAATACATTCGCAAGCAACTTTTTGTTGTAATAGATCTTCTGTTCCTGCCATAACAAGTATCATTTCTAAAATACCTCCCTTAGCAATTATTGTATTTCCAACATCTAGTGGACCAAGCAACAAAGTTGTTATTGCAACTACAACACGAACCTGTTTAAAAGAATAATATGACATGAATAAACATATTATATATTTATATTTTTCATGATATAGCTTTCACCAAAGATTAAACAAATATATTATTTACCTTAGATTCTATATCTGGTGTTAGTAGTTTATCTTTTATATATTCATCAATAGCATTTCTAAATTTTTCCTTTGCTGCATCATAATACATATTTTCATAAACTCTCGCCAAACACACACTTGTTATAGTTCTAGTAGATGATGTAATGTGCATTGAGGATTCATATTTATATTCTTCAAGCTCACTAGCTACTTCCATTAAACGTTTCAAACCATGAAGTTCAACTAATCGTTCTGCCCAATTTAATGCAGTATAGTGGATGTTACGCATAATAAGTTCTATAATTGCATCTCTAGCTAGTCCAGAAATTGTTCTGCTTGTTACACTGTACAGTAAACAAGATAAAATAGTATCTATCTCCTTGTTGTATTTATCACACAATTCTTTGTTTGGTTTTGAATCTGGTTTGTTAGTCATTCCACTATATGTGTTTAGTATTGTCTGTAAACATAATTTTAAAAAGATATTAAGATGAATATACATCTTAACATTGAAAATAACAATTTTTCATATTTATTAAATTTACTAACCTGTAAGCAATATTGAGCAGCATTTACTCTTTCTGCAATTATACTGTTGATCATCTCTAAACACCAAGGTATACCAATTTGCTTTATAATAGTTTCAGTTCTATTAATGTTATCTTTACATAATTCTGCAATAATTCGAACACCAATTGTTATTATTTCCTCACTTTTCTCAAGTTTAAGCATCTTTATTATTTTAGAGATTACTCCATCATTAAACATTATTTCTGCTCCTGCTCTTTCTCGAGCAAGAACAAGTAAATTGTTCATTGCTGTTTCTCGTTTTTCACTATCTCCTTTTATTTCGAAAGCTATATCTATCATTTGTGATACCTTTAAAAGAACATATTCATGTACTGGTTTGTGTATTATAGAAAAAGATATTTTTATAGTTTCAACTATGCAAAAGTTTTAAAATATACTTTGTAATTGATCTATCATGTTATATAATGAATCCTAATATACAAACCTTTACACTAACACGAGAATTTTGTCTATATCTTTCTTGGACAATTTCATGTAACTTTGCAGCAATAGGTTGAATTGCTTTATTGCCAGGATCTGCAGAAATAATGTATCTTGCATCACGATATGCTTCTTCGTATCTTTCCAATGCTTCTAATGCTTGACATCGACGAAACAATGCTTTTGGATCATTTGGAGATATTTTAAGAGCTTCATCACAATCTTCAATTGCTTTATTATATTCTTCTTGTTTTAAATATGTAGCTGCACGATTCTTATAATATATAGCTTTCTCTGAATTATCTTCATTTGTAAGTTTTAATGCATTTGTATAACAACTTAAAGCTTCTGACCAATTTCCTTTATTGAATTCCACATTGCCCTCTTCCTTCCATTCATGTGCAGTCAAATTTGTTGTTTTTGTCATGTTGTTTAACTAAACGTTTTCTAATAAAAAAAATTAATTATACATTGTTTCAGAAAAATGTTCATGTTATAAAACAGTTTAACATAACAATTATCTAAATAAATTATAGTATATTATTTACACAGCATGCGTTTAAATATTAAATAAATAATACTTAATACGTAATTGCTATGTCAAGACGAAATTATGAATAATACCAATACACACATATGTAAAACTCTATAATACGTACCAAGAACTAAATATTATATGATTTTCTTTGAAATATTAGAAATTTAAATGTTAAAAGTTTAATTGCTGGTATTTCTTTCGAAAGTCTCTAATGCAATACTGAGACTGGCACTGCTTCTGCATCGTATTAAAAAGGGAACAGATCTATCCAGACGTCACTAGACTATTGCATGTTTATTTTAAACTGTTCGTCCCACGATCGAATAAAAATAAAACTGCCGGGTTAAAATAATTTTCAAACCCGTTAGTAACGTTATCATGCTACCTACATCTTTGCTATATTAATTGAATTTTCTTTCTACAAAAATTAAAAATTATATCTATGTAAAACTTGTTTAAATGTATTAAATCATCAATGATTGTTTATAATGCTTCATATTTTCTATTTAAATTGAAATACAAGTATGTGTAGCATGTATATACAAATATATATAAATATGTATGTGCGCTTATAAATATTGGCGCGATTTTTAAATACGCTAGACACTAGCACTTAATATTATGAAAGTATTGATACATTCACTAGATATATGAAATTGTTTATGTAGAAATTGAAAAGTATAATTTTAGACTTTTATATAACAATTAGAGAACATCATTAACATTATTACCACAGGTTAGCTATCTATTTATAGGTTATAATCCTAGGTTTTATGTTTAGGATTGAAGATTAACTTAGGTTTAAAATCTAAATCAATTGATTGTATCCAAAAACTATAATGTGTGGATGGTGAAATACACACACGCACACACACACACACACAAAAGCGCGCGCGCGCACGGAGAAAGATAGAGAAAGAAAAAAAACATCATTATATAAATAAAGAAAATATACATTTATTGAAAAAAGTATTTTATTTATTTTACCTTCGTCATTACATTACATTCTCCACATCGCAATTGTATTGCAGCGATATACGATGATTTTTAATTTTTGTTTCTAATTTCTTCATTATGATGTATGGGTTTATAATTTTCCATTAGATACTTTTTTCATTCGTGAATTAAGATTACTATTAATTTGGAAGTTATGAGCGAAATTTTAAATTTAATTTTATATTATATCATTAATGATAACATTATTTGTAATAGAAGTGCTCATGCAGGAAAAGATATACACATACACATAATTAAGCAACTTTGATGTAATAATTGAACTAATTTATAATATTACCGCAATAATTTCCTATGTTATTATTACTGGACAAATTTGTTTATTAAATAAAATTCAGAATCGCGATATATGTCCAACTATTCGCGATTAAATCTAATAAAAATTGGCAATTGATTGAGCTAAAATATAATACAAATTATTTGAACAATCACCATACATTTAATCCATTTTAGTTGTCGCAAAAATTTTTATGACAAGAAACATATTTAAAAAAGATCGTACTTTACCTCTCTAAATTATTGGAACCGATTAAAAAATATACGTATATTTTTATTACAAAAATATACTCAATCCTGTTTAAATTTCTTGCATTGAATAAGAACATAACAGTGTATTATCTTACCGAATATTTCGAAATAAATTTAATTCCAATATTGCATAAGTGTTATATTGATTTAATAAGAAATTCGATATTCTAATGTACATCGATATTTATGGCATGTATAGGAATTATTTTATGTGAGCTAAGTAATATGTACCAATGTGTTCTATTGTATTTTAGATATTAAACATTGTAATAGCACTTACATACTATACATGTTATTTTATTTATGAACCTACTTAATAACATTCGTGATTATTAAATATTTCGTGATAATAGTTATACACATATGTCTAAATTTTGTAAACATTTTTATATGAAACATACTTCAACATTGTAAAAAGAATTTTGGATATATGTTTATAAATAACTTGGCTTGTAATTTTATACTGTTTAATTTATAGTAAATCAAAATAAAAATTCGTTATACTTATTAATGTCTAAAATATAAAGCTATTACAATTTTATTAATTTATGAAAATAAGATTGAAAACTGCAATAGAAAATTTATCTCTTTTATACAAAACTTAGTTATATAGGTAATATATACTGTGTTCTACTTTTTCCATTTTATAATAGAAATTATATTTTATAAATTGCACAAGTAAATCTTATATGAAAATATATTTATTTTTAATCACAAGAATTTCTGCGACGAACCTTGGACTAGCAATGAATGGTGATAAGTAATTAAGAATAATCTAGAAAATTTGTAACCAGAGTCCACTTAGAACTGTGTAAAATCATATTAAGACAGACTACTTACATTATCATTGATTAATAAAAAAGATAGTACGAATGATGATAATTGAAATGTTGCGAGGTTATGATAGAAACAGAAATTTCGTTATTAACAAAATATGGTGATAGAAGAGATGAGTTCTTTTTATTTTAGTAGACTATTATTATTGAATGTTTCAGCTGCCCCTAGCTTCTGTTGAAGATGCTTCTTCGCCACGTTGTATTTTTAGCCATTCAACAAATTCATCAAGCATTACTGGCCCTGTAAAAGATGCATGCACTAAATATGAAGTACGCACATAATTAAAATATATTCGTCAGTGACATTATGCGATTACACACATGCTCCATCTAAATCATAATTAGCTAAATCATGATTGATTGTACGAGAAAATTCTAAAATGTTGCACCACTGATCTTTATTGATCACTTTGTACTTCGATTGATCTAGGAACTGAGCAAATTGTGTAAACAATGGCCAATGTTTTCCCAAAAGTAATTGTAACATAACTCTTGCTGTTTCCATATCCATACTTCTTTGATCTTTGTCCTAAAATATGGTGTATAATACATATACATGTCTACAAAAGTTTTAATACATACAAAATATAATGCTTACTCTAGCAAAATCATAAGCATATCTGTATATTCCCTTAAATGTATGTGGATCATTTAATTGATTCCTTAGGTACTCAAGTTTCTGTTGTATTTTACTAATAGAATCACACTGTAAGTCCGAAAGACCTTTTAACCATTCGCTTAGTGTAAAGAAACCCATTTGTCGAGCATTCATTTTATATGCAAGAACAAGCATTACTACATTTTCAGGTTCTACACCAATATCCTCACAAAACTTTTCCATTCCTTCAGGCCCAAGAGTATCTGAATCATCAGGTGTTGTATATTCTCTAAACCATGTGATACAACGTTTTTGGGAAAAAGATGAAGCAGTTGAAACATCTTCTGTTTTTGAATAACGTCTTGCACTGGAAGGGAGTAACATGTTTATTGTATTTAACATAAGAGGATCCAACAATATGACACAGTTATAAAGTTTAACTTCAAATCGTTATTGGTTTATACGTATAACATAAGTTTAAATTTGTTGTAACATAATTTACCTAGATGTATGTCTAAGTCTTTTTGAAGGATGCCTCGATATGCCTTCTTCATGAGCACTAGGTGACATTTCAATAGGCGTATGATGATTTGTGCTAGAGGGCGCTCTACGCTTGCTGCGTGGCATCCCTCTTTTAACTAAAAAAAATAATTTAATGTTTACATGAATTACCATAAAATATAACAATTAGTTAATTGATATAATTATTTACTTATTATACACAGTCCTTACCTATTAATTAATATGTATATATTCTCAAAAATAAGTATATTATTAATAAAAACTCTTAATAATGTATTAATAATTTATAAATATTTTCAACTGACATTAATTACAATAGACTGTTATATATAATTTATATAAGTTTTGATCTTTTAATTCAGTAACTAAATGTGTAATATATATATTTATAAAGATACTCTCAATTTTGCTTCATTAAGAGAATAAAAAATATGAATTGACAAAACAATAATAAGTCAATATCAAAAGAGGCATAAAACTAATTTGTCCATATATTGAAATAGTATAAAAAGAAATAGTATAAATAAATTACTTACCACGCAGCAACAATGTAAGTAATATAAAAGATTAAGAAGATTTGAAGGATCCGTAATATAGCTGGTTTATACTGGCTAAACTGACATTTCCTTTCAGTCTTAAAAGATCGAGTTTGAGGTTAGGTTCGGCAATTAATCGGAGTATATCGTAATTTTCAATGTTTTTTACTTTAGCTTTAACCGCTTTGTACATGTGATGTTGCAAATAGATACCTAAGAGTTATTAATATATATTTTTAGACACACTAATCTTGAATTATGTTTTTAATGTAGAAAAAGAAGTATCCAGTTAAATAGTTACAGAGCTTATATATGCAAATTATTTCCTGCTGCGACATGAGTCGTATCGTAATACCAAATGCTTGCAGAAAGATGAATCAATGATTATCACATTATAATGAAATATATAAATGTATAATAAATTGAAAAGACCCTCCCTACCTTGTTGAATGAACCACTAGAACAATTGTACCAGAAATGTATTTCTCAGAGTCAAAAGTCAACATCAATATAAAACTTGCTTTGTAGTTTAGTCTATAAAAATAATATCAAACATAGTGCCAGCGTCATTAAATATTTAAGTAATTTATTAATTTGGATATTTTGTACTACCTAAACGCTGTACGGTTAAATAAAATTTTTTGCACATCAGCTTTATTTCATTTTATTGCCGTTTTGAGACAGCATGCCTTTTCGCAGGGATACCAAATGTAGAATTTATTTCCCACTAGCATGAACAATTATGGAATAAAAATGAATATTGATGTTTCATCATTAATTTGTATTATTTTAATATTAGCAAGGCTTAGTACAGGAAACTTAAAAATGTAAAAATTTAAGTGATACGGTGTGATACCATAAACTAACAATTTGAAAAAAACACACATAATTTATAACATATTAATACACTATTTACGTATATTTGCCATTTTTATGTTAAGATTAATCTTTTATTTATAAATTAAGAATAAAAATAACATGTATACAAATCAAACCACAAGTGAACAACAGGATAGGGGCATTATTCAATATATATTTTTGTCGCACAGTTTAGGTTCACAAATAATGTTACCACTTTGATGTTGTTTCCAATGTTACCGATTCAGCAATAGTCGAGTAGCAGTACCGATCGTTAAGAAAACAGAGATCTTGTTATTGACAGTCAAGGTACAGGGGGCGTAAAAATCTCCGTGATTTTTTTCACGTTCGGTATTTCAGAACGTGAGATAGGAAAGTCCGAATCCCAAATTATGAATGTGAATGTTGTTAATTTGAAATTCGAAATTATACATTTGTATAAATAATTACATTATAAGTTTTATTATCATCGATAGTAATTACATATGTTTTGTTAATTGTTCCTTTCTAATTGACGAATTGAAAAAGTAATTAACAGCTGACTGTTTATTTATGCTACAGTATAATAGAAGATTAAATAAAACTTATGTTAATACAATATTTTTGAAAGACAAATATGGCTACTATTGATATAGAAATTAATAAGAAGAAGAATAATTTCTTAGCTGCATATCACATCCTAAAATTTTCAAAAAATGATAAAGATGATACAGAAGTTGTAGACATTGAACGTAGATGTTTTGCTATGAAATATCTAACAGCAAAACAGTGGTAAGTTCTATAATTTTATCCTCTATTCAGATATAAGTAATTTATTCAATGTATCAAATACATACATAAATTATTTCATTTAGTGAATCAGAAGATGTAGCAGCTTGTCTACTTCAAAAAAGTTTGGAAGATTATCAAAACTTAATGGAAAATAGAGATGGGATAAATAATTATTGGAAACAATGTAAGTTACAAACACCAAAGATCAATAGTAATCCACAGAAATGGAAGTCAGGTCTATACGATATAAATATGGCACTAAATTTTGTGAAATCTTTACCTTGCCAAGATAATAATACCATGCCATGTCATAAAAGATTATTTAATGATAGACATGTGGAGAATATCATTAATATATGGGAAAATAAAGAAACTGAACCAAGAAATAGAAAGATAAGTACTCAAGCAAAACCAAATCTTAGTCAGAGTTCAAATGCAAGTAGTAAAAAAGAAGTTGAAAATAACATGCAATGTGAAATTGATAAAACTTTATTTTCATCCAATAGTTCTACAGATGAAAGTATTAGCACACAAATGAGTTATAATAAACAACCTAAGACTTATTCTGTCAATCAAGAAAATCAAATTTATGCGCGACAAAGGCTTGTCAAGTTTGAATCTAGATCGAACTTTAAATTTACAAGAGAAGATCCATTTAAAGCATCTAAAAATAATCAGGATCAATCGAGTTACCACAGAAATAATATGAAATTAAAAACACAAGTTTCTGTTCAACATAATGAAGAAGATCCTAACACTGTTAAATCTAAAATGAGCTTTTTCAAAACTGCTAGGGATGAACTAAATGTGCAGCAAATGAAAGCTAATAAGCCAATGCAAAAAAAGACTCTAGGAGGGAAGGGATCTGTTAATTCTAAATTTGTTTGTCCATTTAAAAGGGAAAAAGAGAAAACTCAGGGAAACACGTACAATAATGAAAGTGACACAATGGAAGATGAGAGATTAAAAAATGTAGAATCAAAAATGGTTGAACTAATCAAGAATGAAATAATGGATTCAAAGACAACTATTTGTTGGGATGATATAGCTGGTTTAGAATATGCGAAAAAGATTATAAAGGAAGTAGTTGTGTATCCTATGTTGAGACCTGATATTTTCACTGGTTTACGTCGACCACCTAAAGGAATTTTATTATTTGGTCCACCAGGTACAGGGAAAACACTTATAGGAAAATGTATAGCATCGCAAAGTAAATCAACGTTTTTTTCAATATCTGCAAGCTCTTTAACTTCAAAGTGGATAGGTGAGGGAGAAAAAATGGTCAGAGCGTTATTCGCTGTTGCTAAGGTTTATCAGCCATCAGTGATTTTTGTTGATGAAATAGATTCGCTGCTCACTCAAAGATCTGAAACTGAGCACGAAAGTTCTAGGAGATTAAAAACTGAATTTTTGGTGCAATTAGATGGAGCTACAACCGCAGATGAAGATCGCATTTTAATTGTAGGAGCAACAAATAGACCACACGAACTAGATGAGGCAGCACGTAGACGACTGGTTAAAAGATTGTATGTTCCTCTACCTGAATTCCAAGCTCGTAAACAAATCATAAATAATCTATTAATAACTGTTCCACATAATCTTACTGAAGAAGATATAAATAATGTAGCTGAACAGTCAAAAGGATATTCCGGAGCCGATATGTCTAATTTATGTAAAGAAGCTAGCATGGGACCAATTAGAAGTATCCCATTTAATCAATTAGAAAATATTAGAAAAGAAGATGTCAGACAAGTAACAGTCGATGATTTCAAGGAAGCACTGGTACATGTACGTCCTAGTGTATCAGAATCAAGTCTAACAACTTACGTTGAATGGGATGCTACATATGGAACTGGAACAGCACAGAATTATAAAGCATAACACATACTTTTACCATTTTTATATTAGTATTACAGTGTATTTTTGTACAGTACAAATTTTTATAACAAAAATATTTTTGCGCTATAGTGAACAACTTCTTAATAATTACAATCAAAAACTCAAATTCTCATTTATTATTACATTATATATAAAACTTAATTTATGAAAAATTTTACATTAGTCTTATAATTACATTTTGGTTTGCTTAAAGAGTATATTACATAAACTTAACAATATAGAATTTTTTGTGGTAACCAATAATTAAATATTCCTCGATATTAACCATTATATTTAATGAAATAACAGTTGAGGAGTCAGGACACAATTTGTTTGAATTAATAGTATTAAAATCAATTGCTCCGAAATCGTTTATATAATATATATGAACATTTCCTGTACAGAAGTAATTATTTAATACAATTGTAAATAATCTTATATTAAATAGAAAGATTACCTGAGTCCAATCCCAAAATGAGTACATGCGCATATATCAAAATTGCAGTAGGTGTTCCATGTAAAATAGGAAATAAATTATGGATCTTCCATTCTTTTCCTTGTACCAAAAAACCCACATATCCATATTCTATAATAATTGCATTATTGAAATATTTTATTAATTTTATATGACTATTTTATATATCTATTTAGTACTTCTTACCTGTAATACAGGCAATTATATTTGGTTTAAATACATAATAACGACGAATTCTTATATTTAGTGGTTGAACACGTGTATAAGAGTTCACGTGTATAAGTGTATAATCCTTTTGACTTGCATTCAAAGTCAAATCTACACAGCAGCCTTCTTTTGTATATAAAAGTACCTAAGTCACAATTTAATTTAAATAATAAATCAAGAAATTATAATTTCTTTATATAGTTACTCCATTATTATTACTTTATTATTATCTGCACCAATAGCAATAATATTATCTGAATCAAGTTCATACACAGTTTTTGGTATTGATCCCACGATACTTATTATGTTATGCATGGCGATATAGCAATAACTGTAACTTGTACTATTAAATGTTTAATATTTAGTAATGATCACATTGATTGTTTTGATTATAGTTTTGTGTCCTTTAAATCATACCAAATTAACTTTCCACGGGTTCTATCAATTGGCTTCAATGTACTCACATCCCAAAAGCATATGTGATTATTTATAGAACTAGATATACAAACAATACTTGTTTCTATAAAATATAAATGATTAATTAGAAGCTTTCTTATCAGATTTTTGTTTAGTAAAATTTATAAATACCATCTCTGAGAAGCTTTACACTTTCTATATATTCCATATGATCAACTATATGTTTGCTTGTACGTAAATTAGGAATATTGTAAAAATAAACAAATCCTGCAGATGTCCCCATTGCTAATAGATTTCCTACAAAAAACATTTGTTATGAATACAAAATATAATTTTGTATCTTTAATGTATTACCTGAAGTATCTATACAAGTAATATATTCTGAATGATGGTCTTTTAATGGCTTAATACATTTACTTTGTGCATTACATTTTTTCATGTTTTTGCATTTAATCCATAATTTATACATAGCTATCCAAAATTTAACATCATGTTTCTCATAAAAATTAGTATATTTCTTTGGACTCAATGTTTCGCATAAAGTGGTCCAAAAATGTTCTGGAATTTTATCTTTGCACAATTTATGCCACAGGGTACTTTGCTATAATGAATAAGCCAAAAAAATAATTGAGAGATTAAATATGAATATGTATTAATAATAATGTATTATGTGGGTATACATACTCATTCTGTGAAAAGCACTCAAGTTTTGTAGTAAAAATTATAATTATTTACCTGCAATACTTTATCGATAATTTCCTTCCAACATTTACAAATTATTTTCAAATTTATAAGTGTTAGTGGATCGACGTACAAAAATATATGTTCCCATATATCGGGAGGGAAAATCATTGTCGTATTATAAAACAAACAAATTAAACCTAACTAAATGAAAAATGTTCAAGATTTCCAGCTATCACATATGTATTTCCTGTTGGCTGCGTGCTACGTTCTATGCTATAAACGTATGTAAAGTTTTTATCGATTGTTATCGACTTTCATCGCAATGTTGTTGCGTGTTGCGTTCGAAACAATTTTGAAAATTTCTGAAATTTCCATTCATAATTGCTTCGATGATTATGAAAGTGGAGTAAGTTTTATATTCTTTTTTTCAAGATATTTAAATATTTAGATTTTTACATTTGGGTAAAAGTACTTTCTCACGATAAAACAAAATATTTCACGACAAATTCTTACTTTTATAGTACACATTCTTTCCTAGATAAAATTTTTAATTAATTACAAGATTTTTAACTGTTGATCAAATTTACGAAAATATTTTGTTACTGTAACATAAATCGATGTAATATGTATTAAATGATAAATGAGATTTTTTAATTTTCTACTCAGACAACTTTCATAATCACAGGCGCAAAATTTGTCCGATGAGTGACTCCATTTATATTACTAAATTTAATAATTGTTGAAGAAATATGATTAAATCTATTTGAGAGCTTTTACATAAAATGCTTAATGTTTATAAGAAGAATCATTTTATTTCATCATATGTCAAGAACTACATAGAAGTTATAGAATTTATAGAGTAGGTCGAAGTTCCGTTGTATGTTACATATCGGAGAAAGTGTTCCAGTTTCAGTGCAAGATTCATCAAGAGGATAAAAAAAACTTAAAAAGGTCAAGAGCATTTGATGTCGAGTCGAATCAATAAATATTAAATTATAGTTTAAAGAGGACCATCTACGCCAAAAAGTTTGTATTGGCTAGGAACGTGATATGACATAGAAAATATTGATTTGACATTAAGCCAGAGCTTTTACCAGGTTCTGCACGTGCACGGATGAGTGGAGTCTCTAACCTTGAAAATTTTAAACAATCTCGTCTCTATAAGAATAACTGTAGCAAATTCACTTCATTCATTATATAATTAATTACAAAATGACAGATCAAGGTATATATAATATTTTGTCATTTATATACTTATATATAATACAAATTAAGAATAAACATCTATAGCTAGCAATCACATATTACATTTTGATTATTTGGAAAATTTTTGATATTGTTTATCTAATATAATAATAATTTAAAAAATTATATAAATATTTTAAAATTTATTCAGTAATTTTCTGAATTACCAAACCATTGCATTTTTCTATTGATATTAAATTTTAATATTATTGATAACACTTAATATAAAGTTGTTTGCTTTTAATGTTTTTCATTTATTAGCTATTTCTTCAAAAGATAATTACGAATGTGAAATGGATGGAACAAGTGATGATGATAGTGGAGATGATTGGGAAGAAATGACAGAAGATTTTGAATCTATATCGTGCCTTTTTTGTAATGAAGTTGCCAATAACTTTTCTATGGCACTAGAGCATCTAATAGCTTCACATAGATTTGATTTAAAAAACTTTATAATCAAACATTCTTTAGATACTTATTCCTATATTAAATTGATCAATTTTATTAGACATAAAAATGTTTTACCTGATCAGCTAAATGCATTGAACATAAAAACATGGGAAAGCGAGGAATACTTAAGACCTGTTATAGAAGATGACCCTTGGTTAATGTTTGGTAAGTATGAATACAATTAAATTCATTACAAATTAGTGTTTCTTAAATTATATTTGATTTTCATTTATTATTTCTGCACATAAAGATATTGAAGATTTAGAAGAGAAGACAACGAAGCCTATTGCATATACTGTGAATTCAGAAAATGGGTGTGTCACATTATCTGAGGCACATTTTGCCGAATTACAAAGAACGATACAAACACTTAGAGCACAATTGGAACAACGTGAATCAGCATGTCTTTTGGCAATACAGGTATTCATATAAAAAGCTTAATGTCTATATACCAAATAAAACAGGTATTAAAACATTCAATTCTAGCAAATAGATGAAATGGCAGAAAAAGCACAAAAATTGATCTTAGATGGTGATTTAGATGAAAACAATACTCTCAGCTCTTCTGGTAATTCTAATTGTAATGTTGATAAGGGTTACTTTAATATTTACAGCCATTTTGCCATACATCATGAGATGTTAACAGTATGTATATGTATATTTATTTAATAATGAGTATGATTCTTTAATAATGAGTACAATTATTTTTACAGGACAAAGTAAGAACCGAAAGTTATAGAGATGCATTCTTAACAAATGCTAACAGATTTAGTAATTGTGTGGTATTAGATGTTGGTTGTGGAACTGGAATTCTGTCTATGTTTGCAGCAAAAACTGGATGTCGCAAAGTAATTAGTGTTGATCAATCAAATGTAATATATCATGCAATCGATATAGTGAGGTAAATAGAATATAGTAAATAGCACTTTCAATATTTGGTTTTTCTTATCTAACATGATCTTTTTTAATATATCATAGAGAAAATAATTTAAGTGACATTATCACTTTAAAAAAAGGTCGGCTGGAAGACATTAATCTCGATGAAGATAAAGTAGATGCGATTGTCTCTGAGTGGATGGGATATTTCCTTCTATTCGAGGGTATGTTAGATACAGTGATATATGCGAGAGATAACTATTTGACTCCTGGTGGAATACTTCTTCCTAATAGATGCACACTCAGTATTGTGGGAAGTGGAGATACTAGTATGTATCTTTGAAATAATAGAATTATATAATATTTTTAAATTTACTCTTTCTATTTTATTATTTTTATCTTATCAATTTTTATAGGGAGATATGTCGAACTCATTGATTATTGGTCGAACGTGTATGGTTTTAAAATGAGCTGTATGAAAGCGGAGGTTTTACGTGAACCGAGTATAGAGATTTGTAACGCTGACGAATTAATAACTAGCACTGTTGAGATACAAGCATTCGATTTATACAAAGTAACGAAAGATTGCGTAAATTTTTCATCGCCTTTCGAATTTAAAGTAAAAAAGACTGGATCGTTAACTGCGATTGTTGGCTATTTTGATATCTTCTTTGACTTGGACAATCCAATTTATTTTAGTACGGGACCTTATTCGCCTCCAACACATTGGAAGCAAACAGTATTTTCATTGAACGAACCTATTAGCATTACCGAAGGTAAGTTAAATAAAAGTTGAAATAAAAATTATTGATTGTCAAATATAAGAAAATAAATATAAGAATTTTTTATAGGGGAAATTTTACGTGGTAAATTAGTCTGTCGTAGACATGTTAGAGATATTCGAGGACTCATGATTACAATTCATATTAAGAATACTAGCCAGGTTTATTACTTAGAATAATCTAATGATATTCGCTTTGAAGTCTACTTAATAGACGTAAGTGCCAAAAAGGAAAAGAAAGAAAAAGAAAAAAACAAATAACATAGGGTCCATAACAGCTTGCTGGCTATAAAATTATTGATGACTATCATTAAAAATTAAATAATAGATGAAATACGGTTCAAAAAGCGTAGGAAAAATCGTTCAGTATCCGTATTTTTTATGGAATTGTTATTTACATTTTGAGTCCCTGTAAAACTGTAGAAATCATATAATCTCGTATAAATCGAAAGGTTTGACTCCTGCAATGATAAAGACATAAACAATCTATATATATATAAGATTTTTTTACTTTATTATATTTTTTTTTTAATATATATAACCAAAGATTATACGTTGATTGTTTACGTAAATTATCTTACATAATCACAACGCACATGCTTTCTACAGGATATCGTCGCAATTAATGCGAACTTTACGGTAGAGATTATTTACGATTCGTGCCTTTTTGATAGTCGATAAACTTAAACATTTATAATTGACCATAAAGTTAACATTTTGGAAGGTTAAGTAGTTCCGAGAAAAACGATATGATAGCGTTTCATTTTACAGTTCTGTCGAATTATGTACAAAATTTTACGATAGTGTTAAAAAAGATATTTAAGTACATACCCGGTTGCACAAATATTCTATTGATTCAAATAATGATAGTTTCAAATTTTTTAAATATTTCTTAATGATCATTTTAAATAATGATATTTTGTATTTGAAAAATGTATTTTAAAGGAATGATCAAATCTAATTAGTGCAGTCGGGATTATTCTTACGCTTTTATTACACAAACAACGATTTCGAGTTCGCTCGAGTTAAATTTAATCCAAGAGTCCTATAAATAACTTCAACAAATGAATTAAAAAGGAAATATGCATAATTTTTACCAGCATATCTTCTTCCGTCACGATACTATGTATGAATTTCAATATTTCATACTTGTTAATGACTAATCGAATCGTCCAGAATTTATTTAAAAATATAAATATTTTTGCCAGCTTTCTTGCATGTGCTATTGTAGAATAAGTATCCACATTTAATAATTAACCGTTAATGAAACGAAAATGAATTAACACCAATTATAGATCCGATATTTCAGCTAATATAATTTATAAAAAAAATAATGTGATTATACTTCTTCTCGATTTCCTTTAAGACTATTCTAGGAAAAGAATTTATAGTGGAACTGCATTGGTTACGAACTTATAAAAATTTAGTTCCCTCTTTTGAAATTGCCTGACATGTTGTTTGTAACCCAGGGTCAATTTAAAAAGTACTTATGCTTCCAGATTAAGGTATGTAATACAACTCTGTGATATAAAAAAATAAGTAATAGTAAATTTATTTGATTGTAAGTCAGGAGGAATTATTGCCTTCCTTGATTATAATATGTGTACTTTTACATAAGTAATCTATCACGCTAATGCTTAAAATCAAATAAATTGAAAAAATCTTACAAGTTTAAATTATTTCGTATTCACATTTTGCTATCACGTATTTCTATAAATTCAGTCATACATATAAAAACCTCGACATTTTTATTCATTTATACTGTTTTTTACGTTATTTAAATCTAGTCAGTATGTATCATCTATAATACTAGATCCTTTCTTCTTAGTCTTTTATTTAGATTATCGATTGCAACTTGATGCTCAAACGTTTCGATTCAATTAACAAAATACTTTCACTTCCTTTTTCAATATCAAAATATACATTGACAAATCTCTAATTGTAGAAACGTTATCTTTTTAAAGCAATTTTAAGATACATCCTGTGAGCGAAATTCACAATAGGTCACAAACGTTACTTTTACTTTTTTGTACAATTTTTATAACAAATGCAATCCTAAACATTTAATATCGGAAATTTGGATTATCAGTTTGCCAACCCTTTGCATTTGGTCCAAATTGATAAACTAATCTTCGACCGAGTACAGGTTGAAAAATTTTGCTTTTATAATAGTACCTGAAAGAATATTTTTTATATAAAAATATTGCAGAATCACCAAACAGAATTTAAACAAAAAGTGAATGAAAAATTACCTCATTGCTCGACTCAGTTTTTCGTACGTCATTTTTGTGTTTCCTTTTCTTGAACCCCATCGTTTCGCGACCTCGTCACTTTTAACGAACCGAAATTTCGCTTGAGAATAATCTTCCCAACAGATTAAACTTGGACACGTTTCTCGATTACGTAAGAGGTCCCTGATGAACTCCCAAAGCTTTCCCTGGCTAGTAGCTATATAACATTATATTGGTATCATTGCATCACTGAATTAAGAAATACATACTTTAATTCAAAGTAAAAATGCTTACAATTTTTTTTTGGTTTTAATACTCTTGGTCTCCCTGGTGGCCGTTTGGTAGTTTGGTAATCAATACTATTATTATCTGATTCTGCGTCTACAAAAATAAAAACAATATTTACGTACTTTATTATAAAAAAAGATAATCATTTCGTATAAAAAAATTCGAAGGATTTATATTACCTGATGTACTGTTGGAATTAATTCGCGCATATTCGTCTTCGGAATGAGGATGGATGGTATTAAATGGTGGAACTGTAATTACATAGTTTTGTTTTTACTAACTACTAATGACGACTGATTCTTAAATAAAAACTATCAATGAGATACAGCGAAATAATATTATGGTAGTTTATTACACTATTATTTTTTGTTATCAACATTCACACGTAATCACAATTACATACGTATATTCGAGATATGCTGAGAGTGGAGTAGGTCATAGAGTCGATCTCCGTACATAGGATCATGGTTGATAAAATCGTCTCTGGTAAAGGTGACCAACTCGTTTCCTGGTACCGCAAGACTATGTTGTATTAGACTATACGGTTGTCCGATATAAGATGCCGCAGACATCAACCAGTTTATTGTTTCTTCTTGACACCAGTTTCTAATAGGTTTATCAGACCAACCGGTACCATCAATTTCATTATTTTCATCACCTGTTGAATTGAAAAAATTGATACAAGTCGAAAATGAAAAATACATCAAAATAAAATGAAACGTACTTTTATAACATCATAAAACAAGATTATCTTTCAGAACAAATTGTTTGGAAAATATAATTACTATATAATAGTTGGTTCTATATGATCCCCTCTCTCTCTCTCTCTCTCTCTCTCTCTCTCTCTCTCTATATATATATATATATATATATATATATATATATATATAGAGTATATATATATATATATATATATATATATATATATATATATATATATATATAGAGTATATATATATATATATATATATATATATATATATATATATATATATATATATATATATATATATATATATATATATATATATATATATAATATATATATATATATATATAATATATATATATATATATATATATATAATAATATTTTATATTGTAAAATGTATATTAATAAAATTAATATAATACCAATTATAATAGTGACGTTTGAAAGTATAGATATAATCAAGCAAAACTATTTTTCATGAATTACCAAAGTAACACTTTTTTCGGGGAGGTTCGTAACTGCGCGTGGTCAGGGCATTAGTTTTCAACGTGACCAATGAGTCCATGTCCAGTACGAAATGATCATCGTCGTCATTTAGATTAGGAAACGAAGGGCACACCTGCAAACAGAACATATCGTATGACAAACAAATCCGAAACGAAATCGGGTTTCTACGTTAATGACCTTGTTGGCGTCTTCAACCGTCCTGTCTCTTTTTATCGCTAGAGACTGAGAAAAACGAGATCACTACAATCTCGTTTCCTTGGACTGGCTTTTATACGCGTACGACAAAGATATATACATATATGTATGTATTTACGTCTCGATTCTGGGCAGAGCATCTACATAAAACGGATATCGGTAATTTGCAATAAATAACCGCAAATCGTTGTTTCAAATGTTATTTATTTTGTATTACGTGGATTCGAATGCTTTATGCAAAGTCAAGCGTGCGGTAAATGATAATAATATCTTATATTAGTAAATTAGTGTGCATATAAGTATTGCTTAGCAGTAATTAACTGATATGTAACATTATTGTTTCAAGTATCATATTTTTATAATTATTTTTGTCGTGTCTTATCTCTGTGTAGTAGTTTCTTCTTCGTAATTTTCAAATATTTAATAGAGAAAGTATCATATTTTAATTTTTAGTCTTTAAGTTATTAAATTTTGTATGGATGCATGTTAATCCGTGTAAACTTATTTGGACGTAGTAATAGGTGCTATTGATATCTTTTGATATATTTTCTTTTTGTTTAATAATATGTATAAATGCAGCATATACAGTTTGCCACAAAAGCATTTGATACAACGACGGTCAGTAGATAGTCATATAGTCTTTTTCTCGATTAAAAAATTCCAACTAGCATGTGTATCAATATTTGCGCAATAATTTACTGTATCAATACAATTGATACAGCATTGTCAGAAATATTGTTCTGTTTCGTAGAATTGACAACATTTTATTGCTCTCACAAATCATTTCACTAAATCTACAAATGCACTTGTTTCGCACTTAGGTGCGAATACTCGTACGATATAGACGCTCGAGTTATCGCGTCGCCGATCATCGTCACTTTTCGTAGAAACGCAATTTTTACAATCTTGCAACTCTTTTCCAAATAGAACGATAAACTCTCGTACTAACTTGACAGAAATATATTTTTTATTTTATATTGTATCTAAAGAAAGAAATGAAACATCGTTTGATACCTCGTAAATCGGTTGTCAAAAACTTCGAACAGTTTTTCTATTTATAACTTCTTTTAATCTTTTTATTCGTTACATTAAATTTACAAAAATCTTCGATTAATCATTAGAAGTAAAGACTGTAATTGTTCATTTCTCTATTCCACTTTACCTTAGTCTAAAGTACTTTAATGCCATTTCTTACGATATGCACGTACGAATTAAACGAAATAGTTTTCCCAAACGTTTTATAGCTTTCCGTTTTTTCATACTCAAATATCAGTCTGGAATTCGAGAAAAACACAGTATTTTTTTAGAAAGTTCATTATAGCACACTAGCGCTTCACGCGGTGCAGTACTAACAAACCTTTTTCTCTCTAGCACGTGAGGCTCACACATGCGTTCCTTCTCCAGAAAGATTACAGAACAGGTAAACAAGTAAAACTCATATAAAATAATAAAAAAACACCGTACAATCCACTAAAACCAATTCAAATAATCCAAACAGAACAACTTTACAACTTTTTTAGGTAATCGTAACTCACCTCCACTAAGTCGGTTCTATCGTAACTACTGAACGGATCCATTATTAAGTTCATTCGATTCTTCAACTAAGCAAATACAAAGACTGTCGTACAAACGTAACAATATGTTCGTTACAGAAAATTGTCACGATTTACGCGAAGGTAAATGTATGTCACAGCGCGGCGTGAACAAGTCGCATCACTGTCTGTTGGAAAACAGATCGAAAACAATTATACCTCAAACTAAACACGAGGTCGCGGCGTTGTCGCGCAACGCGATACTGATCGCCGGTCGCCGAAATGTCTCTGACGAAGACGCCAGGCGATATGGTGACGCGAAAGACGTCAGCGGGAGTACCACGGGGACGGATAGCGCGGAAGAGCAGGTTTCAACGGGGATTTCCCGCTCTTTGGAATTGACCAATCATCGGCGACGTGCTTCACGATAGCTGACGCAATAATTGCGGATACACACCATTGGCGGCGGTTGCCGAGATCCGGAGAATCCGAGACGAAAACGCAACCGAAAATATAGCTAACGCGACGGTTATTCCCCGAGTGGCTTCATTATTTTGCGATCCAACGAGGTCGACCGGACGGTACGCTGGGGTATCCGTATCATCGCAAATCTGGCCGAAAATTCATCTTCTTTAATTTTTCCTCAGCTGTGAAATTTTCATTCTTAGGAAAAACTAAACCAGGAATATTATATTTACAAATTTCATTTCTGCATCTTTGAAGTGATACATACGTGTAATAAATAAAGCCAAATTTTGATAATGGTCTCTTCAGCCCTTATATACCGCATTTTTTATTGTTGTATCAACTACTCTTTTATGATAAACAATATTTTAAAATGGACTATAATTTGTTCATGTTTTTTAAGAATGTCATGTATCACTTTGTTATATTTAAATTTAAAATATCATTTTGTTATATTTCAGGATACATCCGAATTTTTGTAAAAAAATTTAATTGTAAAGAATGCTTTGTTATGCTTATAGTATAATTGCTCGAATTGAATTTCTTTAGCTATTGTAAGTAGAAATGATAATAATGTTACGTATTTTTTAAACCACTAAAATCATTTGGAATTAATTTGATAATGCGGAATCAATTTGCGATATAATGCAAGAGCGAAAGTTTAGAAAAAGAAACGCAGACTTTCGTTGAACCAAGAAAATTTTTCAGAAGAACCTCAAGCGTTTAAACACAAAATGCATATCTCACTTAAAGTAGGAGAGAAGAGGGTTGCATCATAAGGGGTTACAGTGTACTATTCAAAATTCTGACATGTAAAATAGATCCTCCGGTTTATATAAAAAGAGAGTCTTTTAATATATATTTGGGCAAATATATGTTATGAAAAATTCATATATGGCGTTTAAAATACGTTTTTTCCAAACAAATACATAGGTTGCTTGCCGCCAAGTAGGAACACGTGTTGCGAAGATTCGAGTTTTCGCAGTTCAAATTACTAAATTAACCAATCGATATCAATCTTTTTTAAGGTTAAAAGGTTGTACGTCCAATCGGTTGTATATAAAATGATTCCGCAAAAACAAATAACAGATAAGAAATGATCGAATGTAATTAAGTGTGCATGTCTGTGTACAAATATCTTAAATATACTTTATACTTTCATTAACTAAACAACGCATGAAAGAGTTATCGGATATAAATATGTTGTCATAGATAGAATTTCATTCAATGATTTAATGTAATGATTTATAATAATACTAATTTGGGTCAGTAAGGTAAATTTTTCTGGCGAATAATACGTAGTTATAGAAGCATATAATTAACCTATTTAGTTAAACAGATTTTAATTTCATGAAATATTTAAATTCGACTGCTTTAATTATCTTATAAAATCATTCTCACTCTCTCCAATCTTTTATAAAAATTTATGCGACTTATATGCTGTATTTACAGATATCATTATATTAATAATCGTGTCTTCAAATATTTCCAGTCGATCTATGCTGTTACGCGAAGCCAGAGTCTTGCGGTTAATCTAATTTCCATAAAATGGAAATCGCTATCGGGTTTCGATTTTTTCCTGGAAGTATCTTTTAAAAAAAAAAAAAACATTTATTGCAAATCAGCAACGATTCAACGTACGAAACAGTTACGAAATAACCAGGAACAAAAATTCGTCTGTACGACAAGACTTCGTCGGTATTCCCGTGACATTGAAGCGTTTGAAGATCTCTACGAAGATTCCATTTTTTTTTCTCTCTTACAGCGTTATTAATAGACACAAGTTGTTCGTCGCATAATTCTCAATAGATTGACTGGCTAGAACCAGTGTGAGAAAAAAAGAAAATGATACTCTGCAATAATGTGCACGTATACCAAATTTTCCTGGAATGTTGGAATACGTTTACATATAGTAGAGGTAAATAGATTGTCAATAATGCAGAAATTATATTCTTAAACTTTGTATGTATCATGTACATAAATTTTAGAAATATTTTCAATGGATCCACTAATGTGTCTAATTCGTACGTTCTACCCTGTATACATATAATGTTTCCATCGCATTCGTCCAGACAAAATGCAATATTCGAAAAAGCTTCTCACATTGGCGGCGCCTATGGACTCGTTTATTTATAGTACGCCACGATGTCTCGACATCGGAGTGTAAACATGTCGGTACTACCATGGACTTCATTTTATTTTACGATGTACTTTTCTCTCCTTTTTTCTCTTATGCGCCTTCTTTTTTTCTTTTCCTTTCAATTACGTCTCTACACTGGGAAGAACTCGCTTTTTATCATAACCGCAATCCGTGAAACTCCTGGGGATTACTAATAACTGATTCGAAGAACTGTGATCGCGCAAACCTCGCCAAGCTTTGATTTTATATCGGCTCTTTCGAAACATTCTGTTTCCTGTAGAGAAATTGAAAAATCAACGAATGAAGTAAACGAAGAAGAAAAAAGGCAACAATGATAAAGAACAAAGATTATTTCGGTTCTGATGTTAATTAAGGAAGTTGTGGTATTTTAATCAGTCTATTTCATAAATTTAGACGAAAAATGTAAGGATTACATATCTGTGGTTCACTTTAATCGTTCTTTCATTTTTTATGCCGAGAAGTTGAAAAATTCCTCAGTAACTTCCGAACTTGTTCTTCCAATTGCGAGTCACTTTGTTTTTTAGCTTGAATATGGCTTATAGTACTCGTAAGATGAATCACTGACCTATCATAAGAATTGTGATAAAGACTCAATCGGAATAACAAATGGAATTTTCTTGAGGAAAACCTGGATATAATTTCTAAGGTCTCAGAGATCCCCATCCTTTGTATTACTTGGTAAAGTCCTTCTTTAAATTCTAATAATTTTGTTAAACTGCGATCTCGGTCGATGTTGGTATATACTTATACTACACACGTATATACTTACTTTGCAGTTGTTGCTGAAATAAAAGAAATGGTCGTTTCGTTGGTTGTTCAGCTTAAAGCATCCCTGATCACATTTACTAGGTTACAGTTTTTGTGTATCACGGTTTGCTCCACTATTCAGATAGATGTTGATTAACATCAGGAAGACCTATAAGGTGTCCCAATAATCCTTTGATAATCTTTGTTATTTTTAGGAATGTGATGTAAGGTCACACACAAAGCTTGGATATTTTAAAATTTTACAATTATTTTTTAATTATTATATTACGAAGAAGTCCATGACACGTAAAGATAACATAAATAATCATTTCCTTATAAACGGAAGATTTTCAGATATTTCAAAGTTACATTTATTGCAATATTGTATTGATATAAATGGGTAATATTTTGAGCATCTCTCGTTCTTTTGCCCCGTTTATTGTCGAATGAGATTGTATTAGACGTCATTGAAATCGTCTGAACGAAGTCTTTTAAGAGTAAGATTATTTATTAAAATAAAATTGATTGTTGTTTTTATACTTTGATGCAATCTCATTAAATATGTAGAAATTCTATGCGATTAGCTTTTGCGCAAGATTCATTGAAGATCGTAATGCATCGCACCGCGTTTATATAAAATCACAAAATGAAATTATAAATGATTATCTTACACGTTAATGGATATCCTTAACCGGCAAACGCAAAAATTCTGTCCTCCTCTTAATTTTCATCCATTTATCGGAATATCGGGATCAGAAATGGTTGGATGTCGAAAAAGAAATAATCTACTTGTTTGAATAAGGTAGTTGTAGGCAAATTTCAAGTCACGTACAATACATACGATCACAACTGGGAAATATTTAATAGCATCGATATGTGAACACTTATCGAAAGTTAAAGCCCTGTTAAATTAATATCTTTTGAAGGTATTAAGATATCAAATTCAATGAAAATACTCATTGTCCTGTAAATATAAAATTTTTGTTATCATTATACGAAAAATTCACCAAACAGTCCAACGTTAAATAATATATTTATGTATATTGATATATTATATCTATTCTGAATTACAAACTTCACATACAAAACATAATAATATGACAATATGATCATATTAATATGATTAATCTTTGCGAATAAAAACATTTTTCAAAGTTTTTGTCACGAAAAGAAATTTTATAAGAAAATACATGAACTTTATGCATTATTCGACTTTGAATATAAATGATGTTGAATATGTATATTTATAATTATCTGTACTTGATATGAAAATGCAAATTGGCTTAAACAAATGCTACGTTTAGTAAACAAAACATATATCAATGACAATTACAGTCATTCAATAGACGTAAATACACGCAATGAAAAGGACAAAGAAGATTGAAAGCCAAACATAATCGTTTCTCTTTCTTTTTTTTCACGTCTTATAGTAAACTTTTTAATCTGTAGAGCGTAATAACTCGTACTTCTGCGTAATTGAATGTGTTTTGAAACGGGAAAGGTCATTCCGGACTGTCAAACAGGTTCATAATTTTTTAACGTCGATAAAAATCAAAAGTACTTAACTAACGTCATTGATTACGTGCAAGTTCCAAAATAAAAAATATTACATATGTTGTCGTATGTTGTACAATTGGAAAAAAGAAAAACTAATAGGAAATTCAGTTGGGTTAAACTCGTCCTTAAAATTAAAATTTATCAATAGCAATTATTCATATAATTATATTTATGACTTTAAAGGAAAAGATAACAAGTATTATTTGTGTACGAATTTTTATGTATAATTAAATGTTATATTTTTTTCTGGAAAGAAAGCATAGATCGTTAACGATTTATTCTTCTGTGATTGATGAGATGAGTGAAACCAGTTCAGTTCACCCAAAGAAGGTGCTTACGTCCAGGGAAAATCACATCTGCAAATAACAAATACTTGATAGGTGCGTGCGCATAAGATCACGTGGACGCGGGCACTATGAATCATTCACAATGTCTGTTTCGCAATACGCCGTCGAAAAGACTATAGGCTTCGTTTCCAAGAATATGTGTCTCCTCGGGGTGTTCGGCTCATTATCGTTCCCATCATATTCTAGGCGCGTATTTGCAATATTTTTAAGCATGTTCAATTTAATTGAAAATTACTTTAATAAACGACCATAATAGATCTATACTCTATTCTTTCTCTTTAATGTTTAATTAAAATTTTGGTATTCAAATATACGGTTGATGAACGTTTTCGTACATATTTCAGAATATCACAATGATTGTAGTAGTATTATAATGACCGTTATTTCCTACATCATCATCAGATAAAGATTCTTTTTCCATTGTTAAGTCATAAGCTTAGACAGTGTTTGATCACAGTTCTGTAATGCAAGTTGTAAGTACTCGCGGATGTTATTTTCGTTAAGGAAATTTATATTTAAAAAATTTTTAACTATTTCAAAGTACTTCTAATAATGGAAAATCTGTATAAGGTTAACGCTGTCCGTTCGTAATAATAGGCGGTGTTAAACAAATTCCAATAGTATGTAAGTACTCACATTCATCTTTCTCACATTCTATATATGCTTAATTAGTGGAACTTATGATACGAGAAAAATAGGAGAAGTTTATATATACCTGGATTTTGTTACTTCTTTCAGTTAAGGAAGTTATAAACGGGGATTTGTTTTTTTTCTTTCAACATACTTAATTAGTTACATGAGATTGCAACGCAATAGTGATAGTCATACACGAGAACTAGCCTAAATGATTCCATAAACAGATGCCGCGTCATCTTTGTGGGTTAAATAAGGATACTAAATATCACCTATAAACGTATTCCTCCCGCATTTGTGCAGTTTTCAATAAACCTTTAGCATCAAACGTAGGATGAAATATTTATGAACATTCATGAATTATTGATGCAAGATTAAGAACTTGAACTTGCTATATAAATTAATTTTGCATCCTGTATCTTAGAAAAAAATACAATAAAAAATTAATGAATATTCAGAATAGATATGCCTAAGCATTTTATGCTAAACAAAGTGTTAAATAATATATATTATACATACTTTATAAATTGCTAATCATACAAAAGTGAAATCATACAGGAAGATTGTATATATATATGAATTACTTTATTTTCCATATATTATTATTTTTGTTACCATTATTATTAGTATTAGTATTATTATAACAGTCGACTGTAAAAGCTAATATCAAAGAGATAAATTAATCAGTCTAAATATCATTACATGCTCCCATTACAAAACATGTATCATCACATTTACATAATTTTAGATAATTGCTCATATGAAAATTCGTACAAAACTAGTCAATTATTTATACTTTTATTTTTTGTTATCGTCCGATGCTATCTGCGATGCGAGGTTTGCAAATTTCGCCATATAATCAACACTATTCTCTCCCATCAAGCATTGCATATGTGAAACGACCTGTAATACATTCTTAATATAGATTAAAATATTAATAGATCAATCTTTTTTAAATTTTATCATATATACTTACATCGGACGATGGCCGACTATCTTCTATATTATTTTCATTTTGACTTCTCTGTGAGATTTTCATGGGGGACTCTAATTGACCTAGAAAGCTACTTAATGAAAAATCTGCTACCTGTAATTTAATTGCAATATTAGTAAAAGAAAAAATATTTCTTGGTTAAAATTCTAAAAATCAACCTTAGAAATTTACCTCACTATTCAACCATTGATGTTCTCCCTCTTTAAGTATTTGCGTTGCGCTTGTTATAATGGAATTCGTAGGTTTCGGAACTCTTGCCGCTTCAAGTTCATCCAAAAAATTTTTCTCCTGTGGTACATTTATAATTATGGATGGCGATTTATCATTTTGTTGATCATCATTATTTATAGGAGAGTCATTTATTTTATTTGCTTCTTGATTATTAGAAGTTACGTCTTCTGGTGCATTGCTTGTAGTAGATATTATTGGCAATACTCTTTGTACAATAAGACTTTTTTGCCGCACGGTTCTACCTCGTTTACTGAAACGTGTTGTAAACTTCTGCATTTAAAAAACAAAATTACATTTTTATAATAAATGTTTTTGAATTCCTTAAAGAAATATTGAATTTGAAACGATAACGAACATCTAACTGCGTTTTGAAAGCATCTGGTGTTCCAATCTTTTGATAAGTTTGTGGAATTAAAGGTCTTTTAAAGGTCGATGCTTTCGTCGAAAGTATTCGAGAGGAAATCACAGTTTCATTACTTCCAGAAGTATTATCATATACTTTACTCGTGCCATAACTATGTTTTGCTATAGATAATAGCTTTTGCAAGGTAAGACACAAATTATCATCGCGCAAAGTTGTTGATGTAGACTCTCCAGCGTGTTGTTCTCGATGGTTCCAGTCCCACCAATATTCCAGCGTAACTTTCGATTCGCGACCAAACTGAAAAATTTTAAAAATGTAGGACAACTCGGAGTTTTCAACTTTTATTCAAACCTAACTCGGATAAAAGTTAACACGTGTACCATTAAAAAGAGGTCCCCCACAGTAATGGTGTTTGCTTCCTCGATGTTCCATCCCTTCCGAATTCTTTCAATAGTTTCTCTTCCCGGAAATCTGTTAAATTCTGTTTTTTGCTCTGGATTAGCTTTTTCAGTGTTACTAACAGTCGACGGTCTTTCTGCAACATTACTGCTAGATTCTATTGCATCTATATCACTATTATTGTCTGGCATGGTACAATTATCCTCTGTGCGGCTCATGCATTTTTTGTCTACTTTGTTTTTCTTAATTCCTTTCTTTCCAACTCCTTTTATGTATTGTTCCGAGCCTAATAGGTCCATTCTGGAACTTTTCAATCCTAGACGTTTTTCATAAGAATTTAAACTGACACTGTTGCTGGTTAGATACTCTCCAAGGTTCACCATTGGCAAAGCAATTTTGCTCCCTTCGGGTGGTGCTACTCGTAATAATCGATTATCTTTCATTTCATTAGCAACTGCATTTTCTAAATTGGGGAACTACATTAAATGTATAGGAATTTTCTCAATGCTTTTTTTCTTATTAGATACAAAACAAGATACATTAATATTGGTAATCTATTTTGAAGTAAGGATACTGCGTTATACTTTGCAGGTCTCCATCTTTGTTGCAGAAATATTAATAAACTAGACAAACGTCTCTGTATAGGCAATAGAGTGCGTACTCTTGGATTCATCGAAGATGCTTGCACTTGCCACCATGCCATATTATTACGGGGTCTTAATTCTATTGTTATCCTAGGGGGAAGTTTAATTTCTTCTTGCCAATCTATAGAAATATTATAATTGTTATATGAAATATTATTAAATTTCATGAACTATGGTTTACATTTTATTGATTAAGTATACCTTCTAGTTGATTCAGTTTTCTCAGTGCTCTACATATAGGTGTTTTAATTCTCATAGTTCTTCCTCTAAGTCTGACTTGCGTTGAACCCCAATAAACCAACTCATTTAATTTCAACTGTACCTTTTCATATATTCGTGGTAACTTCCTCCTAAGTTCACCATAATTAATTAATCCATACAATTCCTGCGAAGTTTTTTTTACATCTGTACAACAAAACAATTATATTATTAAAATAAAAAATAAAGTGTAAAAATAAGTTAAACAATTACCTTCTGAAAATTTTAGGTGCTTCGATATTTTTAGCCAAGTTCGATAATAAAAATGCCTAATCTGTTCCTTATTTTTTATTACAACATCTGGTAAACCTTTTTTCTTTCCTTGACTCAAGAAATAGCTTTGTAAAGCATCAAAGTCTTTTCCATACTCGTTTAAAGCTTTGAAAAAGGTATTTTTATCCTCCATGGACCATAATTCGCAAGATCTTTTCAAAGATTTTACTTTCACCTCTGTATTATTTTCTTCATCCTTGGAATCTATTAAATTACAAACAAATCTTTGTAACTATATAACATATTGGAATTTAATTAAGAAGTTATACAGTTGTCAATATTTCTTTCGATTACTATATGTATATGATCAATTAATTATACAAATACGAGCCTTTTTTTTCCATGTTATTACCATCACCAAGGTCTAATTTTATCTTTTTTGTTCCTCGAACGACACGAACTTGAGTATTCTTAGAATCCACGGAAACTTTTGCGTCTGAAGAATTTTGTACATTTTGGGATGAACTTTCTTCTTTCTTGCTCACTATATTAATCCCCTGAATTTCACAATCTTCATTTTTCGCGTTATTTTCCATTTTAACGTCCTCACGATACAAATTTTAGGTAGCAATCTTAACCAGTTTCGAGGCGCTTAGATAGTACGAATTTTATAACTCATTAGAACAGGTAGCACATCGGTAAATCCAAGTAGATTTACGGGCGAAAATATTTCTGTTACGATTTATGATGTTAATAACATAACTCCGTTGAGAAATCCTATAAAAATTGTATTTTAACATAATTAGGCTATCGAGAAACAAACGTAATGGTGATTTATTAATGTGTTTAAATCACGTTAAAACGTAATTATCTTCGTACTTACGCTCGAACGTAAACACGAGCTTTTTCGACGCTGATTAATGTGATTAAGAAGGATTTAATTTTTCTGTAAACATAAACGCAATGTAATTGAAAAAATTACGTAATTATGAAAATCTAACGATATTTAGCTCAACAAACACGATAGATGCACACACTGTGCTTGCTTCCAAATTACACAATTCTAAGCGAGTTTTCCAGCAAATTGGATATTTAAATCTACTGCACTTAACATCTAAAAATTAAGAAATATTTAACTACATTGTTATAAAGATATATATAGTAAAATCATCGAAAGAATTATATTTAATTAAAATAATTAATCAACTCGTGTCGGGAGAACTTCGAAAAATTTGTCTTGTCATGTATTGACAACATGTAAGTACTTACATATTTGCATGTAGTAAAAAATTTGAATTGCTTTAAACATGACTCGGTACTTAAAAAGATTTGATAGTCATCTAAGATCTAAAACATAATATATATAAAATATATAATATATAACATATAAGATATAAAGTATGACATATAAGATATTCATTCTTTTATGAAGATTACGAATCCTAACGAGATTCACAAGACTTATCAAGATTCAAGTATTTGAAATATCAAATCATTTATTCAAAGAAATTCGAATTTCGACAGTATTAACAAAATATCGAGTCGCTACGAAAATATTTGAAATCGAGATTGAAACGCCCATTAATATCACTAATATCACACAAATCATTTCGTTTTGGTCAAAGACATTTTAGAAATGATTTTCGCGCTGCGCTGGCGCTGGGAATAATTCTCAACATAAGTGCAACGTCTGACCAATAAAATCACGCGAATAACCGCACACGGGACCAATTGAATTTTTCAGTTTTTTGCGTGCAGAAAAGTGCATTGCTGTGTCCAATCTAAATGAACGATTTTCCATGATGTTGTTCGTGGACGGTGGCCTTGATAGGAAAACCCGAGGCACAGAGCAGAGGAGCGTAGTGTACTTAATTAATAAATCAATCGATTCATTTTAAAGAGATCTCGGACGTTGACCGACGCCTTGATGGGGCGAATAGCGACAGTGTATCACTCAATTACTAAGCCCGCTGTAACATCATAATCGGTCACGCGTGTTATGCACTCGACAAATTCCATCGCTATCCCGTTTTTGATAACTGTAACCTTGGTTATATTCACTATTGCGGGTCTACGTCAAAGGTGACAACGAGCCAAGAGCTACACGGTTTTTAATTTGACTCGTAGCAACTGCGCAAGGGTGGCGCGAGGTGTCAGTGACAAGGTGTATCTAACCTTAAAATGCGATCATCCGTGATAACCAATGTGATTGTACTGTTTGGACTGCATTTGTCGTATTGGTGTTGGAACACGGTAGATGCCAGCGGCGGGGCACTCGACACGAGCTCGAATTTTCAATCTGGTTCAACTGGAAGTTCACATTCCAAAGTCACGGCATTCTCCGCGACACTTACCGATGGATTAGCGCAAGCCGTGGCTCACGAAGCTGGTAATTTTTATTTCTATTATTTAAACTAGACTGCGGATTTTTATGCATTCATGAAAAACTTGAAAATGCAAAAATGCACATAACGTGTGTAATATACAAAAATATATGATATACCTACAGTGAAATATTCGTTATAATTTTTGACGGGTAATATAAATCCCTATTTAACTTTTATTTCTTTAATTACATCCATAAAAATCCGCTATCTGTTTTTTTTCTTGTTGTTTGAACCCTCCAATATGCATAGCCCATGAAAAATATTCTTCATTTATTCTGTAACATATAGTAGCTCACAAAAGTATTCAAATATTTGTAGAAATTTTTTATGAATATATTATATGTGCTATTATATTGAAACATTTAAAGATTTCATTAGCAATATGGTCAGACTATCATGATTATAATGGTAAAGTTTGAGATAAATCTGAAAATATATATAGAAGCTACAAGATATTTTATGAGCCACTGTAAATGCATCGACAGCTTATAGTTTTTGTTGTATTCTGGTGACAAGTTTAATATTTATTTTAATATGTTCAGTCATAATATTGTTAGTTGTATAATTGTTTTCTTGCATAGTCTTGTCTTTATAATGTCAAGAAGAATTATGTGTACAGTTTACATTTTATATGTATATAGTAATATTAGTTTAATTATATAATATATATTATATATATTAAATATATAAGTATAATTATATAAATATAGTAATATTTTTCTGATATTTGAGTTTTTATATGTATTTGAAATTATATATTGATGTAATATACTGCTATTTGTATTATCATGTCCATTTTTTTATTATGAAATCAAAAGTAATATTTTTTACATGTATTTCAAAATATATTTTTGAGATATGTTCTTCTTTTTCTTCTGTTATTGTTTATTAATGAAGATAGAAATTAAAAATTTCTCATGTTGTATTATAATCTAAGCTATGAAAATTGGAGGGTTTAATTAATGATTAGTTATAAGATACTCCAAATTGCTTTGAAATTAAACCATTAGTTTATATCATTATTTATTGTTTTGTTTCATTAATATTTTGTTTTAATCTTTTGTATGTATGTGTAAATAGACAGCATGTATATGCATGACTAATATTTAATTTTAGAAAAAAAAAAAAGAAAATAGGTTTTGTTTGCCATATCATTCTATTTAAAGGTATTTACAATTACAAAGCTTACTTAAAAAAATAGGCCTTCTTCTTTAATTTAATGATTTTGTTGTTGGCTGTAAAAGAGATACAAATGTGTTTATGATAAAAGCTCATATTGCAGATGATAAATTTCACAAATGATCTAATCATTCAAAGATTAGTCTTGACTCAATAGTAATGAACTATTATTGTAAACTTATTCTATGTCTATTAACAAGATACTTCTTTCTAATTGACATCTCTACATTAATAATAATTGGACAAAAAGCTTCTTACACGTGGTTAACAGGATAATCATAGCCCTAAAGAAAAAAGGCATCTGTAAACAAACTACATGTAATCATAAACACATACAATCAAACGTAGGCTGTTTAATTTATTACAGGTTCCGATACTTGTAACGATGACCTAGCTTGTCTTACACTGGCTTCTCATGATCGACTAGGTTTAGAAGCTATCAAATCACTCCACAGTCAACTAGACGATGATGCCAATGGAAATGTGGATCTTTCAGAGTCAGATGATGTAAATAAATTTTTACTTATAATTCCTTCTACACTATGAGATATAAAAAGCAATTTGTATTCCTTTTAGTTTTTAAGAGAAGAGTTACAATATGAAGCTGGGTATGAAAGGAGACAGAGGGCTTTCCATCATAATGATGATATGCATATTAGTGTTCGAGAACTTTGGGAAGCCTGGCTAAGGTCAGAGGTATTGTCTAAAATATAATTGTTTCTTTAAATAATTTTTATTTTTTTTGATATCTTACTATATTAATAATTTTTTTATAGGTTCATAATTGGACTATAGAACAAACATCAGAATGGTTGGCTTCTAATGTAGATCTTCCACAATATGTTCCTACTTTTATACAACACCGTGTAACTGGTGCTACACTTCCAAGGTCACTTTCTTTATACAGTATATCATCTTGATACTATAGCAATTGTTTTAATAATAGAATATTTATTACTTTATGTATAGATTGGCTGTGAACAATATGCAATACCTAAGTAATGTGTTAGGGATCAAGGATCCCATTCATAAACAAAAAATTGCCTTAAAAGCTATGGATGTAGTTCTTTTTGGGCCACCAAAGGGTAAATAATTATTAAAAGATCATTTTTCTGCTAAAAATTTTTTGACTAGTTTACCATAATTATTTACTATCTTGTTATAGATACTGGACATGGCATCAAAGATTTGGTATTAATAACATTGTTATTCGGAGCGCTTATCGGATGTTGGTATGCATATCAGCAGAAGAAAAATTCACAGAAACATCTCCACAGAATGATGAAGGATATGGAGAGTTTACACAAAGCAGAATTGGCACTGGAGGACTTGCAAGTATGTTTTACTCTTCTTAAAGTCTTAGCAACGCATTAAATCTTCGTTAATGTTATGTTTTACTATTTACAGAAAGAATTGGAGAGGGCACGAATGGAACAAGAAAGTGTAACTACTGAGAAACAAAACTTAGAGAAACGTTTACAAGACGAAAGTGTGGGATTGCATGCTTCTTACTCCGATCTCGAAGTTTCTCAATTAAAGGCGGAAATCGAAGTAAATATCCCATAAATTTTTATATTAAAAATTTAAGGATTAGGTTCCTTTAAAATGTAATTAATTTGGACTTTACAGATGTTAAAAGTTGAATTGCAACGTGCAGAGGGCGAACTCGAAGATAGATGTTGGTCTCCTCCTGCTGGATTGCAACATTGGTTACAATTAACTCACGAAATTGAAAATAAAGCATATACCAAGAAAAAGATATCTGCAGAGAAACAGTTGCAACAAGCACGAGAAGCAGTAAGTGATACATTTTTTTCTCAATTAAATTATTTTTGTATATTATTACGATTCAATTATTTATTATTTAATTGTACGTAATGTTATTTCTAGTGCGAGAAACTGCGAAAAAAACGATCGAGTTTAGTAGGAGCGTTTGTTTCAACTCATGGAAAATCGATCGATGAAGTTGACAAAAGTATAGTTGAGGCAAGAACTGCTCTAAACGAAGTCACCGTAGAATTGCAAGAAAGAGTACATCGTTGGAAACAAATTGAGCTGCTATGTGGCTTTAATATAATCAATAATAATGGTCTAAGTTATTTAGAAACTGTTCTATACAGAGGAACTCCTAACGGTCGAGGTCTTGGACTCAGAGGTATTTATGTTTATGACGATTTAATAAATTAAAAATGATTTTTGTATTTTAATGTGAATATAAACACATGAAAATTGTCAGTATTTTATTTGCGAATCTTGGTTTAAGTGATGATTGATATTCTTATAAAGTTTCAATTTTCAAAATTTGGATACGATAGATTAACGCGAATAATTGTGCGATTCATGTTTACAGGTCGACTCAGTAGTCAAGATGACTTAGACGACGAAGCAAGTTCAATCTACTCGCCTTCAACATGTGGTGCCGCAGGTAAGCTGGAAACGGACTTCCACGAGCATTTAGATTGATAGTAACAATGCTCAATTTGTAAATACTATTGTAACTTTGATATGATACTTACAATATCTAAATATCTTCTATTCTCTCTTTTTTACGCACGTAGACAATATCTTCGAGATCAATAATTTACTAACTTTTTTCTCGTTTTAATAGTAGTAGTTTGGGTTCTTTCTGTGACATTAATTTCTCTTAATCAAACCTTCGGGTTTCCAGCGTAGGTACTCATGAAAACTAAATTACGATATGTATTTTGCTAACTGTTTAAGAAGTTTGTAACGAAACTACGGATAAGTTATTCTTCGTAAGAATTTCTTATCAAAGATTTTAAAATCAAATTTTTACTAAAATATAAATTTAAAAAATTCACGCGATGCCTTAAGATTCATTTTGATACAAAAAAGTAGTTTTTGCAAATCGTAAATATGAACGTATGCATCTATGATTTCCATGAAAGATGTTACTGGTTCCAGGAAAGCAGATGGCTAATGTCACACATTACGAAGATGTTCTAATGTCATGTTTCTATAAATGTCAGAAAATATTTGAAGAATACAAAAATCTTATAAAAGATTTATGTTTAAGAGAAGCTTTACATTAAAACATTAAAAACATTAGCGACTTTTTTATGGTCATTTTTTTAAAAATATATTTTTGTACATTGTGAAGTTTGATTATGTTATTGTCTTGCGTCTTTTACATAAAGTGTTGTTTAAATTATGCTATAAATGTTATTGTCTCGTTGTTTTTGTTGAAAAATTTGCTCAAATTGTTTATTATTGCTTATATCATTTTTTGTGCTTTTTCCAAACTAATTCTCGGTTTTATAAAACTTTGTTCAAGAAAAGTACACATGTATATATATTTTTATATGTTTGAATTATTGAATTAACAATTTTAGCTACTCTTTTTGTGATAAGATACAATATTTCTTGATATTCTTTGTTTCTCTTAGGTTATTGTTTGTTTATGTTGTGTTATCATTTGATTCTAGGGGTGGAAGAAACTATACTTAACGGTTCCAAAAAAGATTAAAGAAGCTATATAATCAAACCTTTTTAACACGTTTTTATGCATATTATTGATCCTGCACATTGTATAGAGACTTACTTAAAGTTTAAGAAAGTCATAGTTGTTGAAAAAATTGTTATTGTTATTTATCGAGTAGTTACATATCGATGTAAAAAATTGTTTATTTATATATGTTATCAAGTAATGTGTGACATGAATAATATGTTCGTAATTAAAAGTACATTGTATCAAAAAAATGCTTACGAACGAAATTTGATTATCTCTGACATGTGACAATGCAATTAGCGTTAAAATAGTATCAGCAGATCTTTCAGTGAAATCCGGTAAAAATTTTTAATGAAGGGATTTGTGTGCAGGAAAAGGGAGGATTGAAAATTGGAATGTTCCCCTTTCCTAATCGAGATTTGTCAAGTTATAACGGCGTGTTAATTATTTAAACAATGACAAGTTTCTTAACTTATTGTTAACGCGTAAGTTTACACACGCACACACACACACTCACATTTTCTCACATACACACACGTATAATTCAAAGAACAGTGTATTGTCAGTACAATTATATGGAGTTGTTTTTTTTACAACTACCTGCTCCTACAGATTATGAAACGTTAGGATAACAATTTGATGAAAGAATATGACATATTTTTGTACAAAAATTTTCATGATGTGTCGAATGAACGAACGAGGCCAGAATGTGATATTTTTACGAATAATGTCATTTTTCTTCCACATACAAAATACAAATCTCTTAGTTTTTTTCTTTTCTCGTAAGAAATTTTTATTCAAGTATAAAGAAAATGAAAATCTGAGCCATAAAGAAAATCGAAGAGGTCAGAAATAAATATTAATTTACTTTGAAAAAATTCAGGAAAGAGTTTTATACGTTTCTTGAGACGCTATTCTGTGTAATATGTAAGTTTCTTCCTTGAGAAACTAGGGAACATCTACTCAATGACAGCAATGATTAATTCGCTTAATGGTCATTTTGCAAAGGTTAATTTGTGTCGCAACTACGACTTTGATTCTTCGTCTATCCAAGGCATACGATCGTTGGACTGCGAATGTATTTATGAACAAAATTAACAAGTCGTATCGAAAGTCTCATTTAAATTCTAATCACCTACTAAATATCATAACGAGTACTCCAAATATATGTTCTGTATATTCTCGCAGATTTAAATTTCCTCTATGTGCGTATATATCCGCAGTCTAACGATCCAAGCTCGATCAAGTATAATAAGCCTTCTAGTTCGTTCCTTCGTATCTAATAGCAATATATCGAAGGCGACCAAGTGCCAAGCGTGATAACTATCTAATTATCACTTTATTTAATAAGTTCCGATGATCGATCACCTATTATATTACCACACGTAAATATAATATATCGCTTAATCCTATTAAAACGTTAAACCAAAGTAGAAATTTTTCATTTACGATTTCCTGGTTGTTTCATGAGAATCGACCGATCGTCGATGCGTTTTCTTATTTCGCCAAGAGTACGTTTCAATTTTGCCAGGTCCCGCAGTAATGCGTTGCACAACGATCTTCGTATTAATAGTTCGAATTAAAGGCTAGCACAGCATCCTATCTTAATTCGACGATCGTGTTTACATCGCTGGAAGTGCCATTTTCTTACGTGTCGTGTGCAATTTCAAATTTTTTCCCTATCGCGATTATCGCTCGCTAGCTGATGCTATAATCGACGATTAAATACATCATATCCATGCTGTATTATAATCTGAGCGGAAGATTTCGGTCGTTCAAGATCACTTTACCACGAGGTGGCGTCGTTACTTCCTTCGTCTGATTTCTCGTTTCTGTTCAGCTCTTTAAGATTTAAGAAAGAGCAAAATTGTTTTCTCGATACTCGACTGTCCGTCATACAGATATTTCGTGTAGCAAAAAATGAACTTCCATCAACTTCTGAACACCTATAATTATACCTGAAACTGTAGTACCTATAAGTCTTCAGATATTTTTGTGGAGCACGCTTAATGATTAAGCAATCAATTATCCGAAATCTTGGAGTAAACATGCTCTAAAATTTTGGGTAATTGCGTAATTGTATGTTACAGTATATTTTTTAAGAGTTGGACAATTTTTTGGGTGTATGTTACTAGTATTGGTGTCTTGGAACCTCTTTAGAGATTAAAGAGGTAAATAGTTGAAGAATAAACGCAGAGATCGTCGTGTTATATCAATTGGTGGGAGTAGAGTGGCCTTAAGCGTGGAAATCTTTGGCTGCGGCTAGGGACTAGGAAAAGCTCGAACGATCGAGGATTTCTGGTTCCTAATATGATGCCAAGAAATAAATTTTATTTCCTGGGAGATCCGCATCATGGTTAAGATTAGAATCAATTAAAATTAGATGCGACTATATACGTCCGAGGATTTAACTCGTAGGTGCAATACACGTATTTACACCACGACGCGTAATAAATATATTCTCGAATCGGTTTGATTTCATGCGAAAGACGTGACAATCGAAACGGCTCTTTTCTTCCTTCTATTATAAACTCGAGCATATCAACGGCATTGAGTTATATACGTATATGTATCCGCATATAATGCACATAGGCAAATGTGTACATTATTGTACATTAAGAAACGAGAAGCAGAGGATCTGTACATTGTTTGTCTGACTGTTGCAATGCATACGTTGTGTCTCCCTCTCGACATTTTATTGTGTGCGATTCAAAGGTCGTAATTAATAAATCAAGCAAATTGCGAGAAACCGACGTGCACAAGCCTCGTTTGTATGATCTAAGTTGCGATGAGATGTTTCAAGATGACCAATTACTTAACCGAGTATGTAATTTTAATTTCAATCTTCTCGCTGAGCGACGTTAACTACGCTAGTTCCTGAAATTAAATGATCCGTTCCTGGACTCGTATAAATTTTGCCGTGTTTCTATGAATATTTCAAGTTCCTATCTTGTCCTTCTATTTTTGTCTATTTCGTCTTTCAAATAATCTCGTTAACATTGTACGACTCACGAGTGACGCTTGAATTAAAATTACATATTTGGCACAATGATACGCTGTACCGCAATCTGTACAACAATCTGTATGTGATTGTCTTTGTTACCTGCAAACCGAAGTTTCAAGTTAGACGCTTTAGTATGTTAACTCCTTAGTAGTTTGTAAGTCTTAAATGCTATACATACCTATTGAAATGCGCCAAAAATGTACCAATGAGTTTTATGAATTATTGCTGTTAAAATAACTGAGTCTAGAGAAGTCATTAGAGGATATTTTCTTTAAACAGGAACACAAAGATATCTTTCCCAGTTGAAGCAATAAAGAATTGATGTTTTTCTCTATTTATTGTATTCTTCTGACTTCGTCGTTTTTACATGGAACACTATGAAAATAGAATTTTCAACAAGAAAATCATAAAATGTTCGATTGTCTGTAAAAAGAAAATTTATGAAGGATTTTGTGTGTTTTGTTTTCGCTAGAACAAGGGACCAAGCTGCGTTCTCTGGTAAAGTATGGCATCTGAGGAGCATGTAAAGTCTTCTCAGAATCGATGTGACACGAATTGGAAGAGTCTTCTTAGGAACAAACATAAATTTCATCGCATAGATCCTGAATTTTCATGCATTGCGCTTTTTAAATAACGATTTCCTCGTTATTCTACTAATGTTTGCGAGACAGTAAAGTATCGCGACAAAATTTATATTATTTACTGTGGAATATAAAAGAGTATCATCCATTGTGTTGTTTGTTTCTCTTCTTCCTTCCACAAACTGGATTCTGCATGGAACTAACCTCTGACACTGTTTGCCGAAAGCAGTTCTAACTAATTAGTGCATGAAAATTACAATTGGCCGAATAAAAATAGTATCTACAGTTATTTCAACATATCTTCATCGAAAGACCAATGGTATCAGTAAATCAATATCCCTCATGTACCAAAGAAACTGATATTGGAACACATTTTTCCAAGAAAATCTCAGTTTCTTTGGTTCCCGACCTACATTAACGTTAATCTGTTCATACATATAACAATTAGTTCTATTCCAATTTCCAATCAGTCTTACTAAAGATTCAAATACACTTTCAGGTTAGTCCATCCATTCTTCATCAACTTTGATGAACCCAATTCCAATACCGAGCAAATAGATCCCTAAAACCTTACATATTTTCAAACAAATTCTTATAATCTTCAAGAATCTGTGATTCTAATGTATCAATCACTCGTACTAAAATCCCCTGCAGAAATAAAAGACTATCATAAAATGAAAAGCCACCGCAGATACATACAAAGCATAACAAAGTTCAATCTTAATCTACAGGTACACTAGACAGCCTAATGTGGAAGGAGTCGTCGGTTCCTCCAGACTCGTCCAGCAGTGAAACCGGGAAGGATACGCCACCAGAGAGTAACGTTGTACATTTCACCGTCGGCGATGGACCCGTCGAGCCCGTCAGAGCATCCAGCAAAGAGAAACCCAACATCGTGCGTTCCTACAGTCAAGATACGAGCATGCCTCTCTCCGTCGAGGACAAGACTACCTCATCATTCCTGTCGAAGTCGTCTTATTCGGAGAATTCGTTGGATTCGTCGAGTCAAGATCGATCAGGGCAGCAAAAGATTGGTCCGACGTCCGCGACGACCGCGAGTACCACCAGCATCAACTCCACGACAACGACGAGCACATCGAGCAGCAGCAGGAAAGCGCTGAAGGAACCGCAACAACAGTCAATGGTGGACGACGAGACGTTATCGACGGACTCGAACTCGACCACGGACAACGACGAGTCGAAAAAACGACGCCGGAAGATGTTGTTCACGTTCAGGAGGAATAAGACCAAGGTCACGTTATGAAGCCCGCTAGTCAACATAGCATACACTATATATCTGTGTTGTAACGTTATTACTTAACGCTAACTCACCTGCGATCGATTAATTGTGTAATTACGAGCCGCAACGTGCACTTAAAACATGATGGAAACGACTTGTCTCCGCGAACCGGTTGATCATTAATTAGCGATTAGATACTGCCGGTACATATACGTATACGTACATACAGACACACATTATCTGTACACACAAATAGAGGGACAGGTATAGTTTGGTGGAACATCGATGACTTCCCTTCGTTGACCCTTTGGTCTGCATCAAATCGGACGTTGGCATTTAATCTCGCTTCTACACAAGCCCGATGCTATTGAAATTGATTGTACGAGTTTGAGAGCTTCCATCGTGTATTGCTGTATTGCAGAAGGTACGTAGAAAAACAGGGGAAATTAGAAAGTATCGTATGAATTATGGAAATGGTACTTACTCTTAAGTAAACTCTCGATGGAAGAGCATTCAAATACGACTTAGGGATTCGTTACTTAGTCAATCCAGTTTCAGTAGTTTCTCGGTACTGTATGTAATTAGCGTCGAAGCTTCTTGTAATATAAATATCGCAAACAGACGCAGCTACGAACGTTCAAATCTTATTAGATTTTGAGAAACGTAGCTGGCTCTTTGCAATCTGTACATTAATGTATGATACAAGCGTAAGGAAGGGATTTTGTTAAGGAATTGTACAGTATGAGCTTGACGCATAACGAAATTGATTATGCCAGTGTCTGATTAATTATACAATAATAGTAGTGTCACGGTTTAAAGAAGCGTTAGTTAAGTAAGTCTAAGAAAACGAGAAATACACACCTAACGGCCAACGATGGAGAGATAGATAATTCTGAGAGTTAGAAACGATGTTCCGCTCTGCTACTGTCGTGTAGAATGTTTTTAGTGCCCTACTGTGTCTCCTGTTCTGCCAAATCTTCGTTCTGTTCGCAACCAGACACCATCAGGCGACGTCCAATTTAGATAGCTAGATTTTTAAACTCGCGAAATTCTTTAATCACAACAATATTTTGGTTCGGGGATGGGCGATCTTTTCTCTATACCCGTGTACTTCCTTTTCAATTTTTGGTAGTATGGTATACCAACAGCTCTCTGCCTCATTCATTGTAATTTAAATTGAGCTTCTTTTTCGTTGGAACGTTCCTTTAATTTCGCCTTTGTATTCCACTGAATAATATCCAGCAGCTGTTCACTTTTCGATTAGTCTCTCTGAAATAAAAGAATCTCAATTTTAAATATTTATAATAAATATAAATTGTCTTTGGATTAAGTTTTGTAGTAAATTATGATAGTGAAAATTGATCTTTGAACAGCTGCAATGAACACGATATTTTACAATTTCTAACAACGTATTGACCTCTTCTTTGAAGCAGTGGAAATAGTTTACTTGGTCCATTCCTATTCTTTCGTGCATTTTCATTCTTAAAATTATTTCGAATGCCAGTAAAACAATGAACGAAGTTCTAGAAAGATTTCATAATCGATTACAATTTATAAAAATGTACGTTCCTCCGATGTTTCTCCATGACGATACTCGGCCTAAGTAATCATTAAGCGAAATCTACTAAGAAAGAAGTTTCTGTCGTATCTGCTTTAACATGTTCTTCACTTTTTGACTATAATTCACGAGTCCAGTATTATAATTCCAACATAGATTTTTATTTAAAGAAAAAGAAAAGCGATCGCTCATTCCTAGATCCATCGTGATTTGTTTCTCTCGCGCAAAAACACGAAATTCTAGCGTACTGAAGCTTTCGTTCCTTTTTTTTTTTTTGTTTCTTTTTTAATCGATGTACTAGTGGTAGTCGTTAAATGTAAATCTTCTTTCTGTTTTCTTTTGTCTTTTCTGCCTTTTATTTTTCGAATTCATTGTTTTTTTTAGGCTCCTACAGTACAGGTCCAGCACAAATTCTTCCTCTTCGCCTTCCTGTTTGATTTCTTAATATACATTTAAACATCGCGATCTCACATACTTTATCATTTTTTATCTTTGCGTTGCTTTTTGCAAATTACGATTGCCCCCTCTTTCTTCGTATTACGCTGAGTTATTATATCCTTCTTTATCCAAATGTGTCCTCGTTTCTTGAAAAACTTGCGAAATTTAACGACGATATCTTCCGATTTAATCGCGTTCGGTTAAATAGCACGAATATCAGATTCCATTGTTGAATTTTGTATATTTGTAAGGAGCAGAGCTCTGTTCTAAAATAGGCGATAATAAGATAAGAGAATACCTAAAATATCTTTAATTATTAAGTCATCCCACGAGTGAGATAGCGTTTTTAATATTATCTTCTTAAGAACACAAGTATCTCAAATAACAATTGAAAGAGGATTTGGTGTTGATCAGATTTCGAATATCTTCCAAAATATGTGAATTTTGGGTAATTCTCATTTTTTAGAAGTAAAGTTGTTCACCTAACTGCAGTCAACCATAATATTAGTCCCTTGTTTGATAAGATTCATACTTGTGGAATGACATAATAACAAATAATCATAAAGAGATTTAGGACACTCATCCTTCGAGGTTCATGAAGATTTGTAAATAGAATATCGTTGAAAAGCAATAATCATTAAGTCGTCTCTGTTTTTCTTCCTATACATGACTTTACACGATAATGTTTGCAAGTATTACTAGGTTTAACACTACGAATAAAGCTCATGAATCTCAAAGGAGAGAGAGGAAGGGAACTAGCGTAAAAACCGACTTTTGTGCTTGCCTTGTACCATATAGAGAATTTCTAGTTAAAATTATTTACAGTTTTCCATGAATCATAAAAGAGTACATAAATCGTGGCATTTTATCGTCGCGTTCTTGTTTCAATTTGTGCCTCGTTTTTTCTTCTTTTCTCTTTCTTTTTTCAAACGTCTCGTTCATAGTATTGCGACACCTGTTGTACTTCACCTTTTAGTGCTTAGACGATTATGGTCTGCCTGAAATCAATTAGTCGTTCAAGGCCATCGAATAATCTCTATTGTTTCATAAACTTTAGAATCTTATTCATCACTAAATTTACGTTCATCATTGTAATAGTGGAGAACGCTATTGCACGGATTATCTAGAAATCTGAAAGCTTAGAATATTATTAGTACGGAATGGCAAGCACTATCCAACTCCCTTTGTAACAGCGTTGAAAAATTATCGAGATAAAGGTTTAGCGAGGAGGAAAGGAGGTACGATGATTTATAATTAAGAAAGTGACCTTAAGTGACTGACTGTTTTTGGTCAGACTGTAGAATTAACTTATTATCGCTTCCTCGTCAGTCCTCGTCTTCCTTCCTTATCATATTTTTCTCATTTTATGTATATACACTGTATATGTACGTATATACATTATGTACACATGCACACACAAGTATGTCCGTGTACATATAAACGTAGAAGCTTAAAAGCGGTGAGGCTGGAACTCTCTGAAACTTATACCATGTAAAGAAGGATAGTGCGATAAGATTTAAACTCGAGTATTAAATCGACCATTATCACACGGATATGCGAAGCTATTGTCACAGACAATTTTGATAAGTGTCATCGCCCTCGCGTCGATTAACTTTCCGTGCGCCGGTTTTTCCATGATCGAAGAGGAATTCTATCTTGGAAATTTAACTCGAATTCTAATTAGTAAAAGTTACGTTTGTAATTGGCACGTGAAATCGAGAAAATTCGAGAAGCTGGCAACTTGGAAACTTGACAATTTGAAAGTCGCGAATGTCTAGAAATCGAGGAAGATGAAAATTCAAGAGAACCGAGACCACGGAGAGTTCGAATAAACGCTTATTGTCCTTTTTGTTTCACTTGTTCTTCCAAAATGCCTGCACGATTAATCGACCATTTTCGCTTGATCTTCTCTCTTGTACTACCCGATGTTTTTAATAACGCGCGTTTATTTTGTTGTGCATCTTTACCCGGACCCAAGAGCAGTGGATTTCGTTCGCTATTTTGCGGGTTTCTACTTCCTTTTGTTTCTCCCTTAATCGTTTCCCTTCTCGCGCGACGCGTATTCCTCTTGCCAGCTTATTATTCCCGATGACGCTTAACTTCGCTCCTCTCCTAACTGGCAAACTGACACATTTGTATCTCAGGGCTAGTCTCAGTTTCTTTTTCCGATCACGACAACGTACTAATTATGAGTACGATCATGAGTGTGTTTTTCGGGGGCATCTTTCTACCTGTAGAGGTATACACATTTGAATAGACATCGCGCGACCCTCTGGACGAGTTACTTAGGGACGTATTATAAGAGAGCGATAGGCGAAGCGATCTGACGTTCAATGGACCAAGTTCGATTAACGTTATGTAGCGTTACGTGAAAAATAAGAAGAGGTATAGTTGCAAGCATCAATAGTTGGAACGTTCTTCTAGGCTCAATCATAGTATTATAGAATAGTAGCATCAGGGAAGATTGTCGTAGTTAAGAATTTAAACAAACTTTTATCTCGAACGAGATATCACAGCTTGCGAGGGCTTCCGTATATGTAAAAATACAGCCGTATAATTGTATCAATTTTAACGTAACACACTGTTTACCAATTATACAAATCTGCCAACTTTATCACAGTAGTATCGTTGTTAAAATGCTTGAGAGAAAATGGTCCAAACTCTATTCAGGATACACTTTTTCGATGTTTAAAGATCTAGATAACGAAACTGCTAGGTAAACGTTGCGTTAAATTTCAAAAAGTGTGTATCCGTTGATTTATCCGCAGTCTTCTACAGCAGAAAAGATTTTTCAAAAATACCTTTCTTCTTTAGCTTGTATCCGATTGTTCCGCGAAAAGGTTTCATCTTCGAATGAAATCAATTTTCCTATAGGTATACGATGCATTACGTTCGATTAAAAACTTAAGACTGCATTGAATTAATAAGTGAGAAAGTCTTGCAATAAAAATATATAACATGTGTGACACTCGTGTTCCCCAGCAGAACTGAAAAAGAAATATTGTTAATACTTGATGTATAAATCATGTTTCCCTTTGTCGGGGATGCTATGTTCTCCGAATGAAAAGAAACAAGAAAGAAGGAAGAAAGAAGAAAGAAGCTCACTCCCACGATTTAAGTCGTTGATCAAACCGCGTGACATCTTTATGGTTGTATGATTTATCGTAAGAGCTGATATACGGAATAAAAGCAAAGGTCAATTTTGACTAGTTCTTTGCCACGTTCTTCTTGTGCAAACCGTAAATCGTATTCCCTGCGTGAAACCTGGGAACCTTCCTCGACTGGCAAAAAAAAAAAAAAAAAAAAAAAGAAATCACAGGCCGTCCGAAAAATCGTGTACCGTCCGTGTAAGGCAAGATTGTCTTCTCGTCTGTTGCAATATCGAGCACGATCGTCGAACGATTTATTCGTATGAATTTATAGAATGATAATTGAAAGATGTAATACTGCTGAGTTCGTTGGCTTCTCCTTGCAACGTTTCAAGAGACTCGCACGAACTCAGAGTCGTCGAGAACTATGCAGATACATCATCGATCACTGACAATTTCTGTGGGAATAAAATGCGTCAGCTTCGTATTAACGTGTTACTTCGTGATCGACCCATTAAGTACCAGCTTTAAGATGGTTTGCCAGGTTGTGAATATTCTATGTATCATATGTGCCCCTTTCAATAGTCTTCTCGTTCTCTTCGAACTGTTCTATGTAGTTCTTAAGCGAACGTAATATAACGTTAACCATTCCTACAAATAATTAATAGCTGTTGAGAATTCGTAATAACTTGTTGGCTAACTAGTAGCGATTAAAATGATGAGAATATCTTAGAACATTCTTAAAAGCGAAGTACTGTGAATATGTGTACTTTATAGTTAAAAATAAAAGTATGTTATATACACTGACTTATTGTTAGTTTGAGTGGTAGAGTCTGGCTGTTTTTCTCTCTTCGATTTTTCGTCAATTCTTCTGATGTACGTGGTATGCGTGTGTACCACGATGCAAGTGGTAATCTGCAGTCCTTCTTACCTCGTATGATAGCCCAGCAACAATATGTCGGAAAGCGAGCGTTTGAAAAATAATTCGATATAAGTTTCTCAGGAACGATATGTTATCTCTTCCCCTGGTGTTCCGTATTAATTAATTTCGTTCGTCCCCTTTTCCTGTGTTTAATATTATTGATATCAAACGAATCGTTTACATTTGTCATTAGCACCGAATTATGGCGATAGAAGTTGTAAAAAAACTAAGGAGCTTCTCATCGTGGTATAAGAGTCGAAATTATCCAAAAAAGCATATAAATTCTGGAACGATCGAATTTAGAAAGAGAAAGAAAGTGAGAAAGAATTTTGAAACAAGTATAATGAAACGTGACGAAGTCGTTGTCAAAGCTCTAGGGAAAACGCAGGTTTCAAGCAACATAACACATACAAATGCTGGTACTTAATGGACCCGTTAAAAGGCCATCATAGTGCGTAGAATTTCTTAGAACATTTCAGGCCAAAATGTGTTTTATAATTACGAGTGATGTTTATAAAGGACAGTTTTTAAGATTGTGTATATCTCGTTATATGTTATATCGCTTGATACTGAAATCTGACTCCAGTTTACTAATTATCGGTAGAGACGAAGAGTGAACGATAGAATGCAAGAGATGCGAAAAGGAAGAATACGTGTATAGTTCAAAGGTACGCGTTACTTCATAAGTTACATATACTACCAGTTGAAAATATGAGACTTAAACTGTACATTATGCTTAGCCTCTATATCCTGTTTTCAATGACATAATTCTTCGAAAGGGAATGACCTGCAACTGCTTTAGAATTCTTGATCCGCTTCTTCGTAATTTTATAAATCAAACACTTCTTGGTCTTAATGGATTTTAAAATATTTATAAAATACAATTCTGTGAAGTAACTACTTTTTACATATTAAAAGATCCCATCAGAACACATATTTCAACGTTTTCAATATTTAAATAAAGTACCTGAAATGTATACCAAGATAATTTACCGTTATAAAGCAATAATTAAATGTTCATTAAAGATTAATATTTAGGATATTAATTGATGTGACGTTTCATTTTTACCCTTGTACCATAAAGTATGACAATAATTCGATTTAACAATAATTCGACTTAAAGTCACATGTTTTCAGCTGGCGAGGTATTTACGCGCCGGCGCAGGAAGCGCGGGCTATTCGAACTTGGATTTATTTTACATAAACATGTAAATTATTCCTACTATGTTACTATTATATTGTTCGCCTGTTTTAATGGCGAGATAGGTCTTCCTTGTAACGTGATAGAGAAATTTTTCAAAAATAAAGAAATTTCATAAAAGCTCCTAGCTAATTTCAGTTTCTTCTTTTCTTTTTTTAGTCTTATTGAATCTTCTCTCTCTCTCTCTCTTTTTCCAGGGTAACACAATGCAACAACTCAGTTTGTCGTAATGCGCTATTTTATTAGAAAAACGTTATTAAATAGTTTGGACCGGACACACACACAAAACATGTTTTCCATCGGTGTTACACCAATGTTGACTGCCGACAAAATTAGACATGGTTGCAGCAAATTAGAATTTGTAGCCTTCTGTGGCTTAGGTTCATACAGTTTATACAGTTCAAGATTTTCAGATGTAAATTCTGGTTTTTTTCGGAAACAATATTTTAAAGTCTATAGTCCAAATAGTTTTATCAGGTTACAGTGATCAAGTGTGTTGCTTTTTTTTTCTTACGAATAATTATTTTATATATAATGTATAATACAATATACATAAGATTATTTTATAATTTTTTTATTAATTTCTACTCTCTCTTTCTTAAGTTTTATTAAAAGTTTAAAAGGTACTGCCTATTTGATAAAACTGGATGTAACTATAGAATATCCTTCCAAAAAGGCAAGAATTACAATCTGAAGGTCTCAAACGGCATTAAACATAGAAACAATCGCGCGAAGAACGAAATAACGCACTCATCAACAATTAAGTCCGGTAACTAATACTAGCGAATATCTTTGTCATTAATTTAAACCATGTATAAACATCTGCACACGCCGTAACGATCTTATAATAGTCTTTAGGCTAGAATGGTCTAACTGTGACCTAACGATCAACTAACTATAACTGCACAAATTTATGGTCGTTCATCTTTGTGATTAACGATCACAGCAATGGATACATTGGCCTCAAGTTAGTCTATAAATTCTCAAATAATTATATACTGCTACATGACTCAAGCTAAAATCAATTTTCCTGCCCTACAAGGATGTTTTTACATAAAAAAGATTTATTCATTGAGTACATTAAAATTTCAATGTAATCCAACTTATTTGAGAATTTATCGACCAACTTGGATATTAACAAATAAATTAATCGTTAGATATTTCGTCACTGGTATCATGATACTTGATTAGAAATCGTATTACGTGTTCAGATTTTCAACTAGAAATCCAGAATTATAGGACAAATTGTATAAACGATCAGTCTTATGAAAACACAAGCATACTTATTAACAATCGAACAATGGATTTGAAATACTGATTCCGCGATAAACAGATTTTCTTTTGAACAACGAATAAAGAAGCATTCGAGTTCCTATTGAGTCGAATAATTTTCCACAAAAGAAAAAAAAAGAAAAAAGAGAAGAAGAAAGAATACTGTGTGCCCTATTTTTAAGTTATCAATAAATAGTTCAACGCTCTAATTTTAATTGAAAACTATAGTAGAACGTTGAGTTCATCGTCATGGATTTGAAGTTACAATTCTTCTTATGGTAGAAGACCCAATGAAATTGACACGTTTCTCCATATGTTTGAATTCTTCTGTCAAATTAAATTAAATAAACACGTTGCCTGTCTTGGAAATTTTTTTTTGGTGAAACTTTATAATACGTGATAAATTTTCAGATTACACTTATACATAGAAATAAATATTACATATGAAAAATAGTATAGCAAATTCTTTGCTGTTGTATTTTTATTTTCTTTTTATATTGATATAAACGAAATATCATTTTATGAAATGTTCGTAAAAAGTATAAAATTCCTTTGACAGTCAACATGTTAAAAATCCTTGGCAGTATTTTACGAATATGACTATTGTATTCACCAGTTGCACTTGGTGCAATTGCCTATGTGCACGTGTAACGGACGGTCAATAAACGTAGATCGATCCTGTTTTTTCCACTAGTCCAAACGATCTACATCGTTCGCTCTTCTACTGAAATTAGCATAAATAATTGTATGAAGAGAATAAAAGTATAGTTATATTCTTCCTCTTTCAACGTCTTGCAGATTCTTCAATACAAAAGACTCCTTACCAAAGAAACAATCCAGAAGAAAACAAAAAATAAAGACGTAATATTTTTTAAACAACATTATATATATGCGTATATTACAAACAACGTATTTAATCACAAACGTTGAAAGAAGAATCTCTACTAAATTGTCAATTTTTTCTTCGCTCAAATCACCTCAAACATGCAACAACGAGAATCGTCAATGTACGGAGTGATTCTCTCCTTCCTCACATACCTCTTAGAGAACACTTAATACTGAAACCGTTCGGGAGCAACGTGACCCATATCTTTACTCTATTACAACCAACTATAATCTCTAATAAACTGAAGTGTGTGTAAGATCGTTCAATTTTGCGGCGTATTGTCGTCATCTTGCTGGTCACTGGTCTCTGCCGCGGAGGGTATGGTTGCGAGGAGCCTGACGGCTAATCTGCTTGGTGATCCGGGTGGTTCAGGCTCCTGGATGGCCAGCTGACGGGTAAGTCGTGGCTTTGACCTAGTTGGTCTGGGCGTGTTCCTCGCATTAATCTCTAAAGATGCACTAGACCTTGAAATTCTCCAGGTGCTGGTGCTGGCAGTAGTAGCGGAACCGGAGGAATCGTTTCTGGAGGAACTGAGGTTCGATTCTTGCGACGGTTTCCTGGTGATCAACCACGAAGAAGCTCTTCGTTTAGGATCTAATAACCTCAATGGAATACCGCAATGATGAGTTTGTCTCCAGGAATCCGATCTAGACGAAGAAAAATTTTCACTGGAGGACACCGACGAGGCTCGTTTATGCTGCTTCTGTTGGATCTCCGCGATCTGATAAGCGTACTGGTCGCTACGTGCGTGTCTAGGCCTGGTGTCCCTGGCACATGGCCACAGTATCCTGGTGCCCCATCGTCGATAACCAGAACACTGGCTAGTTTCAAGTAATCTTGAATTACAGGCGCACGGTGCCTGATTCTCTCGCGACGACCTATCTACCAGGCTATTCGTATTTACAGGGGTCTGCCTGTTGCTGAAGTTGGAGCTATGCCGGCATCTGCCGATCCCCCTGGTCACCCTGGACTCCTCGATCGCCTTGCAAATAAGTACGCAATCTTTCTTGAACTGTTTGGTCAAGATGGCGTATAAAAACGGGTTACAACAGGAGTTTAATGGCAGTACGAACACGGCGAATACTTTCGCCTGTTCGAGCGACACCAGCTGCAACCCAAACGTGGCAGTCAGCGAGAAGAACGCTATGGGGGACCAGCAGAGGAAGTCGGTGAACACCAGCAGAGCCATCCGCTTAGCAATTCGAGAATCATTTGAGTTCCACGCTTGGGAGCCTCTGATCGCGCAATACATCTTCAGGTAGCATCCCATTAATATGAGAAACGCAACGCCATTGATCAGCATGAGAAAGATCACGTACGCCAACGCCGCGTTTCCATTGGTCTCGAATGGTAAGCATATAGCGAACTTTCTATAATCTGATACACCGACTAGGGGTAAACTTGCCATCGACAGAGCAAAACCCCAGCCAGCAGTCATTATATAACCAGCGTGTTTGAGGGAAAGTCTCTTGTTCAGGTGCATGGCATGTGTTATGGCGTAGTTCCTTTCTAGAGTAATAACTGCTAACGTATACACGCTCAACTCAGAACTGAGAACACCTAGAAAGCCGGCTAACTGGCATCCAGCGGAAGTTTGCCATGGTATGGCATACATTCGGAATTCTCCTAGGGTAGAAGCGTCCACCACCGCCAAAAGACCTAAAATTGTAACATATATATTTGAAACTATAAATTTGAATAGAAGAAGAAGATAGCGTAGAAGTAATAAGCTACACAGATGGCGTAGTGAAGAGATACTATACACAGTGACCTTAAGTAGAAAATGATTTTACGTCATAGAACGATATTTTTACATTCTTTACAGTATTTTTTTTTTTTTTTTTTTTTTGTAGTCGAACCTAGATAAATGCCCATAAAAAAGTCTGCTGCTGCAAGGTTGCAAACGAGAAATCGTGGGACATCCATCTTGCTCCTGGAGAATATTAACACGAACACTACAGTTCCATTCCCAAGCATGGCGAGCAGAAATACTACCCATACACCACAACGTAGAGTCCACCAGTCGAAGAGATCCTGGCAGGGTAGAAAAGGACCTGTAAATCGCGAAATATTTCAGACTTTTTCAAATACTGTGATTAAAAAGTTATCGAATGTCTGAAAAGAAGTTTGTGATAGAATTACCAGGTTGAGGTAGGCACTGTACGTGAGAAGGCAGTGTTCGAGCTGGTTGGGTAGCTCGGCTGTTTTGCTCTTCAAAATAATCCTCAACGTATGAGGGCAGGTTACCAGGGTACGTAAAATCTGAACCAAAGTTAGCCCAAAGTTCATTTATTTGCGAGCCAAATTTGTCGGTCATGTTATCTAGAACACGTCATCACTTCAGTGCTGCAAAGTCGTTTTTTTCATTTTTTTTTTTTTTTTATTTGATTTGAACGAATCGATGATCGAAGAGAGATATTTGGATGATTTCTCGCGTAGCAGAATGTGTGTTGTCGTGAACTTATGCCTTTTTTAACGATTCTCTGAGAATCTTCAATTAATGGCGAATTTAAAATAGAGTATATTGTAGTTTCGCTTGAGTATATGTTTTTGAGCTTTACAAGATATTCTTACGTTCATTGAAACAAAATTTTAATAATATGTACAAAGAAATACGCTGTATTAATAGAAATTAATTATAGGCGGAAAGTTATAATTATTTATGTTTTTTATTAATATTTCTGAACAATAGAAAGATTGATATCAAAGAGTTAAAAAGAGGAAAAGTACAGAAAAATGGAAAATTTGTCCATCAATTTTAACCTTGTTAATTGTAAAATGAATTTTAGATTCGCCATAGATGATAGTCGAAACATCATGTAATTTGTTTCAAGTGGGATACTTTATTTCTATCTTTGAAGCGTTTAATTCTCGAATGTCGAAATTTGTTTGTCCATGTGGGAAAACGGTGTTCGCATGTGGATTATTGGGAATGTTCTCAAAACTTGTACAGCTTGAATTTTCACTGAAACAGTCTTAAACAACGTAAATGAATTTATGCGGCTTGCGCTTTGCAGCATTTCAGTGTCGATCGACTCATAAACTAAAATGTAATAAGCTGAATTTTTAACAGGATAGAATTGTTTCACTGTTAATTGATTCATTTATTACTGCAAAAGTGATGTAGATATCTTCATCATTTCCGTTACAATGTTTTAATACGTTAGCGATCTCTGAAAACTTGTTACTTTCTTCATCTGTTAGTGAAGTATTTTGATACTGTTGTGAGTGGTGTCATGGTAAGATGATTAGTGGCAATGAGTAAAATAATCAAAGGAATCTTCAATTGATGCAGTTCAAACATATTTATATGTGTTTATATTTGAAGGTGCAAAAATACACAGATTGCAGCCGCGATAAAAAATACAGAGATGATAAAAAGGGCAAGAAGGAACTAGAAAATAGAAAAAAAAAAGATTTTTAATTCAATTATAAAGTTATATAAATTTTAAAAAAGAACGGTAAATATAATCTATTTATATAGATTTGTATTTATAATTTTTCTGTTGAATATCTTAAAAAAAGATTGAAATGTCGATAGAAAGATAAAAGGATTTCTTGAAAGAATAATGATAAATATAGAACAAAAGGAAATGTCGAACAGTATCAACTTGAAGTATCCAGACTATGAAAGCTCGAAGGATCTCAACCGGGGAATCAGTCGATTGAGCTACTTACTAAGCTGTGGCCAGATATCGGTAAAGCTCGAGTTCCAGAGGATCATATCGAAATCGTTGTCAGTGGGGAACAGGATAGACTCTTGAACGGAGGACTTGGTCACCGGATCCTCCACTTCGACCGACAGGAACGAGCAACAGTGATAAGCGTACGACAGTACCATCGTTTGCACACGTGGAAACCTTTCGGGAGCCGGGAATTCCCTTAATGCTGGGTTGTTGAATGTCTTGAGGTGTAACAGGCCTGACAGTCCCAATGTTGGCAGTGCTGGAAATACGTTATTCCCGAGATTTCTGAAATTTAAAAAATACAAAATAAATGTATAACGTGTAACAACAAGCCAATAAACCCTGCTTTTACTTGAAATTTCGTACGTTTAATTTTCTTTTTCATATAACAAATCACGAAAGAAAGGATAAATTTAACAAAATTTTTACTCTGCTCTTCGATTACTATTTACTCTATATAATTATACATAGAATTGTATATAGAAGATAGAATACAGTCATGGTTTTTAAAGTAAAAGTGAGATTTCCTTTGACACTTACAAATCCTCTAAATGTTTCGTCTCTTTAAACGCATCGGGATGAATATATTCGATGTAATTGCTCTCTAGATCCCTGAAACATAAAGTCCTCTTTTTTGAGACGATAACGGTGAACTACCTACACGGGATTAATTGCGAGAGACGACACTTACAACACCTGCAGCCTTGACAACCCGACGAACGCGTCGCTTGGGATCACTTGCAGCTTGTTGTTCGACAGAAGCAGGTCGTGTAACATGTTCAGACCTTTAAACGGCTCATCTGGCAATGAAGGAATCACGTTACTGGCCAAATCCCTGGAAAGAGAGATGTTTCCTTTTTATGTATAAGATAAATACTTAATTTTGCGAACTTCGTATTTACCCAACTATTTAATTATTGTTTTCTTAATACTTACAGAACCCTTAGTTCGCTGCAATTTCGTAAATTTGGCATCTCCGTTAGAAAATTCGATTTCATGTCGCTGGAAACGGTCAAAATAAATTTTAATAAATAAACAATCTCGATAGGGGAAGAAATAATATTTTTGAAATAAACAATCGAACGATTTTTATAAAGGGAGAATTCGGTGCAAGGTCGAATTACGAATTAATTATCGATAGAACCTGATTTTATTTTGAATCGATTGAAATTCTTTACATTAGTACGGCAATCGATTATAGTGAAATCTCGTTTAAGATACCTCAGACTAAATCGATATGAAATAAATTACCATAACACAATTTTATTATAATTTATTATTATAACTTTATGTTATGGTAATTTATTTCATATCGATGTGTGTGTACCGGACGGTTTGATGCGGCACAACCACTTATATTACGTATTATAATTTAATTTGCCATTAATCAAGTTATATCGACGTGTAATTAATTCGTTATAATAGAATGCTGTCTCAATCGCATTAAACTACCACGGTGAATTTATACTTCAGTCTTCGATATTCTACATCCTGTCGTACGTTTATTTGCATTAATCATTCGCGTTACAATCGAAATCCACTTACAGACTTTTCAATTTTGGACACTGCTCGCACAAACTTGTTGGAACGCTCGTCACTTGTGCGCGATCTAACCTCAATACCTCCAGCGATTTTGTCCCATTTAGATTCGGAAATATCCGTAATTCCTTCAGATTCGAAAGGATTCTAGAAAATAATTTCTACGTTACATTTTTTTAATAGACTTGGATTCTATTTAACGATAAACAGGCAGATTTAGACTTCAGTTATTCTCGACTTGGATCCAAAGGATCCAAAGGAAATATTTTCTATTTACATTGTTAAAGCATAATATAAAAGCTTTCGATTTAACTTCGTTTTGGAATATATCAAATTTCTGACATTCTTTTATAATACATGATCGAAAGTCGAAGTTCGACCAAATTTTGTTTTCTAAATTTGTATCTGAATTTATTTCTCAAACACGTTGTCCCACACGTATATCAAATTTAATTTTTTAAATTCATTTATTTCTTTCTCTTTCATTGTCCTTTCTCTTCGAGAAACAAATTTAATTATCTTCTTTACCGACAATACGCGAATGCTTTTTAAAATATAGATGCTTATTTTCTTGTATATCAATAATCCAATTACTCCCCGAATCTATTATTATAATTATGAGATCTCTGATGGAAGAGAGTTCGATCTTCGTGTCTGACCACAAGAATTGCTATAAGATTTATTTACTTCTAAGTAGAGTTAGCTGTTTTCGACGAGTATACTCGTCGCGAAGAAACGGCAATATTTTGTGTTATGACGAGCTCTGTCGGTAATAAAATTAAAAAATAAAACATCTTAATTCTATATTATAACGAGTATACTTGTCATCGTTTATTTTTTGCAACACGTTTTAAGTACACGCTTTTCAAAGTTTCCAAAGTAGTCGCAACAGCTAACTGGTTAACAGCTGACAAATCGTCTCGAGAAAGATCTATACTCACAATTTACGGAGCTTGCGTAGATTGCGGAAAGTGTTGCCGTGTATTTCCTTGATCGGATTTCCGCGTAGATCGAGCGACAATAGATTAGTGACACGCTGAAAAACGTATTCCTCCAGTGTTTCGATCCGGTTGTTCGACAGGGACCTACGGAACCGACGGAACATACACGAATACGACTTTCTTGGCTTCCTTCCTTTCGATGAAAACGGAAAACAAAAGGACCGGCGTCGATCTCTCTTTCGCGGTTTCGCTTGTTTCAGCAATTTTTAAAATTTTGTCATTATCTTCTTAACCATACATCGGCAATAGAAAAGCAGAAAGATCGAAGAAAAAGATGTTCCGCGGAATCATAACGATCATGATCACTCTGCATAAATCGCTTTGATCGTTTTAGTTTCGGAAGAATTTTAGAAATGTTGCGCGTGATATTACCGATAGTACATACATTGAATTTTTGTTCCAGCATTCTTCGGTCCTGACTTCCAGATAAATTACGATTCTGTATTTTCTTTTTACCGATGAGAGACGAATTTCGTTGATTCGCTTTTTTCTCTCTCTTTTTTTTTTATTAAAACACGACATCTTCTTTGTCCTATTTTCCTTTGCGAAGGGAAGTTTGTTCGCCGCAGTAACAAACTTTCAGTTAAAAAACGAGACAAAAGATAAAGCAGGAAGTTGGATGAAAAAGTTTAGAAGTCTTTTTATTGTTCAATTTAAATCTGAAGGTGCGGCTGCGATAACATTTCCTAGCAATGCAGAGTGATAATGGTTGGAACGATTAGGCGAACAATTTTCGTTAAGAAAACGGGAAATCTCTCATTATGGAGATAAAATCGCAATGATGTAACTATCCGATCGAAGGAGACGCGGCTCGATAAAGAAGTAGTATTCATAGAATGTAAAAAAAAGTTGTCAAATTACATTTTACTTAATCGATGCACACTTACAGGTCTTCAAGGCCAGAGAGCTTAACGATCGCGGTCGGAATTTTTGTTAAATAATTGTCATCGAGCTCCCTACAAAGCAGACAGAGAATTACAACTTTAAAAAAGATCCGCGTACACTACACGTGATCCCTTTTTATCTTTTTTTCTTTTCTCTCTTTTTTTTTTTTTTTTTTTAGCACATAACGGATCATCCGGTCTCCGTCTTTTTTCTTTTTATTATTCGAGCGATAAATTCTCTTACGAACACAGAGTAATCTTTCTTTTTCATTTTGCTTTTTCTCTCTTTGTTTTTCTTTCTTATTTCTTTTTTTTTTTTGCAAGAATTTTTGGTGCGATTTGTGGAACACTCACAATACTCGAAGGCTCGTTAAGTTCGTAAATGCATCGTCGGCGATCGTGTGCAAATGATTTCGTCGAAGTAATCTGGAAAAGACAGTAAAATACGTTTAAAAATGTGTGAAAAAAAATAAACGACAAAATTGTTGTCGGCTAAACGATGGATATATTCGTATTCTTGACCTATCTAGTGAATTGTTCTTTTATTATCGTTCTTACGTGAACTTTCGTTTCTTTTGTCTAACGACGCGCACCAGTCCAGTACAGTTCAGTTACTCTAGCGGATACATTTGATTGTAACGACTCTGTTCTAGAAGCGTTGTATATCGATCGTTGCATTCCCATTAAATAGAATTGTTTTATCGTTCTAACAATCGTGAATGGACAATGTCTGCGTTGTTTCAGCGTTTCGAAGAAATTAGGCGTTACATTTATATTGTTCGTACGATGATGCACGTATTTGCTGATTATCGTAACTTATCGAATAAAGTAATAATTAGATAATTATTGGCGCTTGATAGTTTTCGATATATTATATCCACCCAAAAGTTTCTTTCGTTTCGTAAAGAAATAATAGATGCAGCACATTTTCTCTCTTATACTGTTTTATTAAATTACGTATGATCCATTTTGTTCTATTTTGTCATTGCCAACTAATGACAAAATCCCCAGTCACTTAGTTGCCAACCCAATAGGACAAAGATCACAGCATTTGATAGATTACGATTCGTGTTTGTAGAAAGATGCATTGTTGCAAAAGACATATTTGTAAAAGAAAGACACTATTGCAATTAGGGCAAGATTATTGCAATTAAGGTATAAATATTGTTGTTATTTCTGTATTCAGAGGTAGCATCACAACAGCTATTATTTTATTCTTTGGATAAATCTATCATACCGTTCTAAACCGAAAAATATTTATTGCACTTTCTTATATGGACTAGGGATAAAATCAAAAGAACATCTTAAACCTATCGATTAAATCTATCGATTGTATCTAGAACTATCTTCTAGTTACTATTTATTGTAACTAGCGCATCTGCATATGGACGACGAGCACGAACTCACGTTGTCATTTTCAACAAATATATATATTGCAATAGCGTACGTATCTAATAATATGTGTCAGATAAATATATGTATAAGGGAAATCTATCATTTCCTCTCTGTACTTACAACACTTCAAGATTGAAAATTCGATGGAAGGCACGGGCTGGAATGTCTGTTATGTTGTTGCTCGTTAGGTCTCTGCAACATCCAACGAAAAGTACAATGAATGCAAACATCTGTATCAATACATACTGTTAAATATATCGTTAAAGTGATAGTCACAAACAGACCATAGATAGACCATAGATAAATAGATAGATAGACCATAGATTCTAGACCATAGAAAATGATCGTGTTAGCCTATCGTTTCAAGCAAAAGTAATAGACGACTAGAACTATTCGTCGTGTTTGTTCCCTGCTTTTTGTAATTATTACATGCGACATTATTACAAGTTACGTCCAACACGTTGTTCGCTGGTCTGTTATCCGCGACAAAAATGGAACTTGCATAACACAAAGCGTATATATGGTAATTCGATGGTCGAATTAGCCGAGATATTCGATAACGATAAGGGGAATTGTTTGTAATTTTTCTTTTTGTCCTTAGTATCCCGGCCCTGTTATATAACGTAAATATAAAGTCAGAAGAATAAAGAGGAAGGAGAAGACGGGTAATGGAACGAAGAAAGAAATGCAAATAGTACGGGCCCGTAAAACTGAAAATTTATTAGCCGCCGTCACCTACGTTCTGTATTTTCAAGCGTGAACCGTCGTCAAACGTTCCTGACGAGTCCCCTCCTCTGCTTAGCTGCCTTCCCAATTTCACACCCGCCTCACGAGACAGGACAGACGCGCCGAGTTTACGACAGACCGATTCTACTTCGGTGCGCTCCTCTAGACACCCTCTACATACCGGGTGTCTCGAAACCACTTGTATTTCGCCGTTTCGTCGACCAATTGTCGGTCCAATGAATTTTTGCGTATCTCGTCGTTTGTACGTCGCATCGTCGTACGATACGTTGTGACGCAGCAATTTCGATAGAAATTTCGATTTTCTGTTAGAGAACGATATCTTCGTTACCTTTTTTATTTTTTACATTTTTACATTTTTACGTTACATTTTTTATTTTTATCCGCTAAATATAAGTTTGCTCTACTATGATTATTTCACACGCTTCTACGTGTTATACCGCAACACGCGTTTTGCAGACTTTTGGAACTCGGAATTAAAAAAACCCAAGTCAAAAATGCGCGTAAACATCCGCAATTTGGCTATTAGTATCTCGTCGATTTAGAGTTACTTTATCAAAAATCGCGCGCTGTTACTGCCAATCGTTGTGAAGATTATACGAATATAATTTATACTATTAGCTTGTCCCGAAAGTGTCTTTCGCTATCTGCGCGCAGCTACTTCATCTGGCGACGTTTATACAAACGTGGAACTTAATCTGCGAAATGTAAACGGGACAGCGTAATAGAAGAAAATGGTCACCGTACGATTCAATGAGATGATAATAAATTTCAAAATAATAATAATAAATTGAATAAAAGAGGAAATGTTATGCAACTAACATTTCTTTACAAAACGAAAGAAAGCTTTGGGACAAGCTAACGTAATCGTTGCACGGAAGAAATATCGTAGAGTAAGCGTGAAGATCGTATGGCGAGCATAGGGCAGGAAAAATAAGAATTCGTAGAAATTTCCATACAATTGCGTTTGTATGCCATCTCCCTCTTTGCGTATCCGATCACCGTGTTTTACGGCCACCTGTAAGCTGGATACAATTCGGCGAAGCGTAAGCTCCTCACGCGGCAACAGCAAATCTGGGAAAATTCTGTCGCTCGTCGTTTTAAATATCGTTCGTTTTACACGGCCGTAAAGTGATTTTCCAACGGACGGTGGTCATATTATCCTCGGTATAGTATCAATTACGTGCTGGTTACCCCTTAACGGCCGCATAAATTCGCCGATATCGAGCACGAAGCCACTTGAACACCACGGATATAGAATGACTGTTCGAGTGTATCCGTCTGTTTAAATGGCTGACGCGTGACCCGACGATTTATGCGCTTAGAGTCCTGGCTGCTAGAGGCAACACCGGTATTTTCGCTAATTTCGATCGTATTCGAAGCTTGATAGGTATTAGATAGGAGGCAAATAGTATTCGAACGGTTACCATAGAAGACACAACGTGAGGAAGATGTAGAAAATGAAATACAACGTGAGGAAGATGCAGACAATGAAATACAACGTGGACAATATCGTGCTCGCTAGGTGAAGCATCTTGAAATTTTATCGGCGCTACGCAGCGAGACGCGACTACTGCCATTGCTGTTGGAAAAACTTCAGCTCAATCTGAAGGTATATACAGGGTGTCTCCGATTTAAATGTCGAAACTTTAGAACCTCGTATGGTGGCGATAAACTAAGAAGAGAGAGAGAGAAATAAAAAAAGAAACAGGGAGAGATTTGCTGGTTTTTGATAAATTTTGGAGAAAATCGCGAATTATTCGTGTTGACTATTTTATAATTAATAATATATTATTATAAATAACAGTAATAATTGATGGCAAGATGAATAAATAGATGTAAATAAATAAGAGAAGAAAAGATTTTTGTTCCTTTTCTCTCGATTTTCTCCAAAACGAAGCAAAAGAACGAGCAAATCTCCGATGGTTTGTTTCATCGATACTTTGACCATCGACTGAAGTCGATACATTTTCGCAGAGAACGAAGAAATGCGTCGAATGGTATGTAAAACGACGTATAAGAAAATAGAGATGATTTCGAAATCTTTGAAACGCCTCCATTTTCGGAAAAACACGTGCGCCACGTGGCTCATCACTCGAAACCGTTCGAATTTTCCTAATGAAAATCTTTTGCCTATGTTCTACTGTTTTAACGCTATGGCTCGTCCCAGTCGCTGGAAACATCCTGTATACTTGCTACACTCGTACAATATATAAATATCTTGTTGTGCACCTCCTAAGTACATTTTCAGATTTGTTCCAAACTTTATCGATACAGTCGCGACAGCCGGATCTCGTTGCGGTGCTAAGAAAATTTCAAAATGTTCCATATAACGCGCGTGATATATTCGTAAAGGATCTTAGCAAATGCTCAAATGCTTTTGCGAAGTTAAACCGCTATGTGCCTTCTTCTTCCCCTGTCTTCCATTTCCTCCATTTCTTAAACGAACGTCGAATGAAGAACAACGTTGATAAGCACCTCGCGAATATTAAAAAAAAAGAGATAGAAATGCAAAAGAAAACGAAGCTCCGTTGTTCCGTGTGGTTTGCGTGTTTCCACACATCGATCGAGTTAGCTTACGCAGGCGCATCCGCGAATTCTGCTAAACTTGTGGAAGACAAAGATATTATTTAACAGAATGAAACTTCCTGCGGATCCCTTGATCCGTTTCTTTACTTAATTTCCGGTATTCCAGGGAATTCGATTTCGTCGATTCTGTCTTCGCGATACGAATCTTTTCGAAGCGTACACGCGTGTCTGCGCGGAGCAAAGCGTCTGCCGTCGAAATTGCCGAAAAACCGAAAGCGGAGCGAAGTTTTATTAGATCGGGGAGATCGCGCGGATAATGTGAAAATTGCTTAAATCGTGAGACGAACTCTCGTTGGTTAAGCTGGATCGATCGTACGAAATCTTAGATGAAAGTGGAACAAAAGTGATGTTTTACGAGAACGCGAAGAAAAAGAGGGATATCGTGAATGGTTACTCGAGTCCAACGAAGTGAATAGAAATTCCATAACGTCGGATTTCAAACGAATCGAATTTTATCCGAAACGATACAAATCCGATGACTTCATATACACGCGTTACTCGTTATCAGCTTATCAATTATCGATACAAGAGACAATACGAATGATACAAGATATAGATTTATACAGGTAGATAATCGTATACATTGTAGGAATAGACGTATATAAGTTGTTGTATGGACGCCTAATAGAATTTTGATTATGGAGCAGGGATTTTCGTGTAACTTTCGAAACCAAAGTGATTTTTATGAATTTTTTGTTTTGGGCTAACCACTGGTCGTATGGGACTACGTCTTTCCCCGATGCAAATACATAGTCTTGCAAAACTTACAAACGTTACCTTCTTGTTTCAAATCTTTTATTTATTGTAGATTATACTTGTGATCATCTTTGACGATGTAATCATTGTTAATTTATGAAACATAAAGCCACATCACAGTCATCGAAATGCAAAAGTTAAGAAATTTCCCCTTTGTACTTTAAAACTTGTTGAGAATTGTAGATTTTAGTCGAAATAAAAGTAAAGGAACACTAAGATTACACTTAGAATTTATATTAAAATAGTTTTAGATTTACTTAATAAACAATTTCCAGGATCTTCGTCGATATACAGGGTGGTTGGTAACTGGTGGTACAAGCGGAAAGGGGGTGATTCTACGCGAAAAAAGAAGTCGAAAATATAGAATAAAAATTTTTCGTTTGAGGCTTGGTTATCGAGAAAATCGACTTTGAATTTTCGCTCGGTACGCGCGCACTTTATCGCGTCTCGTTATGACGGATCTCACTGTAGATCGTTGTCTCGATGGATATTATCGCAGTTTATGTTTGTTACTGCTGTAACGGAAAATTAGGAATACGTAACGAAATAATATGAAGTAATCATAAAGTTTATTATTACAAAAATTGCTGAAAATGTTGCCCATTCTGTCGAACACATACTTCTGCTCTTCTAATTAAATTTCTATGAACACTTTCTAAGTCGATTTTCTCGAAAACAAAGCCTCGGAGGAAAAATGTTTATTCTATATTTTCGAATTCTTTTTTCGCGTAGAATCACCCCTTTTCCGCTTGTATCACCAGTTACACCAACCACCCTGTATATTTACGCACGTCTCAGCACTTTCCTTGTCTCGCCATCTTCCATACCAGACTACTAACGGAACAGTTACATTCATCTGTTTTTCGAGACACTGTGCACACACATACTTCCATACACTCATATTCACATATGCGTGTCACTACTACGCGGCCAATTTAGTCTAGCACAGAAAATTATCCATATCTCAATAAAACTATAAAAATGTTCAGTCCCATCCAACTAGTACTTAGATCAAAGAAAAATCCATGAGAACCAACTTTCTTTTATCTTCTGGTTCTGCCCTATTTTGCACGTGTTCTGCTTCGATATTTGTAGCTGGAAATCGCCGCAAAGAATACTAATCGCTAAACTGCGTGTTTTTACGTAAACGCGTATTTCTACGGAGATCGTTAAAGGAACGGAACCTGCATAGAGGTCTGTTTCGTCCTTTAAATTTCATAACGACTACTTTACTTCGTACACTTTTCCATATCCACGCATATACTACTCCTGAACATTTTCACGTTTAAAAATTTTCCACGGATGCATAAAAATTAATTTCTACCAATTACTCATAATTTACGTAGTTTGTACGAGGATCGTTCGGAAAGTAGTTCCAGGTCCTCGTTTACGTACAGAAAGCATACACCAAACGATGGAACGAAGTTACAGAAGGTCGCCTAGCTTCGTTCACGTGTCGACGTAAATTATACGAAATTTTATGTTCGAGCAGCAAACGTTATCGTATCGTTTCGTACGTTTTAAAATACCGTGGCGAGTTAAGAAGAATGTGAAATTGAAGAATCGAGTGCCGAGAACATTTTCAAGGATACGTTTCGAGTTGGGCCAACGTTCACGGACAGATGTACTTGACTTTTATCTTCCGAAAGGAATTCGCCATCGAATCGTCGTAGTTTACGTCTGTTTGATAAGATTATGGGTGAATTATCGAGAAAACGGCGAGTTAGAAGAGACGGGCGTTCGACGAGTATGAGAAAGCTCGTGGCGGAGGAGCTGGAGAACGCGTGTGCCACTTCTTTGCGAATGATAGACGCGTGGAACGAGCTAAATTGCCATCTTCTTCTATTTTCTAGAATTCCAAGAGCTTGCGAGTGGACAACGCTCCGCAACAAACGATGATTTATAGAACGACGCGAAACGATAGCTTCGCGAACTCGCGGAAGCGTACGACGAAGCTGTAGAAAAATTGGTATAGAAAGTGTTCGAATAAGGATAACGATTGCATTGAAAGATAGCTTGCTATGTACGTGTGATAAAGTTAGCCGCTTGTATAGAGTTACGTTAATTAATCTTAATTATACTTATGATGGTAATATAGTTTGTAAGTTAGAAATAAGATTTGTATGGACTATAAGATAGAAACGAGATTTGTATGGACTATAAAGTAGAAATAAGATGTATATGTCCAGAAACAGAGACAGCGTGTGTATGGAGGCAGATAAATAAAGAGATAAATTCGTATGCTAAAGGTACAAATAAGGAGAATTTTCCAGGACGCGTTTGTATGGTTGTTACATGAAATCGGATATCACGTATTTCTGAATGATCAATGGTAGTTGATGAATTGTCTAAGAAGTTCTTATCGCTTAACACTTTGATACAGCGCTGATCAATGAAGTATGTAAGAAAAAATACTTTCTTACATAGCATTTGTGTTTAATTTCTTTTTATTTGGAAGTAATTTACAATCGATTCTCATTGAGAATTATAAGTAAATTACTCTGGCATGGTACTATAACGTGAATAATAAATGATTATCGTATGTTTGATTCTAGCTGAATCTAATGTTTAAATCTACAGGGTAATGTCCTTTTAGCCTGCGGATCTGATCCGTCGCGTCAAGTAATTGAATAACTAATGGCTTTTGGTGGTTGTTAACTCTTATGTTATATCTATTACTGAATTTGGATATTTCTTCTTTAACTGTGGGTGCCTTAAGGTCGCGATGTATTGTTTCCTTGGTAACATACCAAGGTGCATCTATTAAGGATCTTAGAGTTTTCGATTGGAATCGTTGAAGAATTTCTATGTTGGAATTACTCGCTGTTCCCGATAGTTGGTCGGCATTTTTAATGGAAAAATATTTCACAGAATTTTTCAGTAGCGAAAGCGAAAACTTCGAAGGAATTCAAGTATGATAAACTATTCTCTTCCAGATTATGAAGCTTCCTTCTGTGCTTCTGATTTACGAAGCAGTCTTCTACGATAATGGAGGAAGTGCTGCATATTTGGAATATCAGCTTGTTTAAGGCGAATAAAATATTATGGCATAAGATAGAGAAACGAATAAAATCGCGTTTTATTTATATTTATTTATATTATAAGGGAAATGAATAAACTTCGACGTTTCAAACTTTCGGTAACAGCGAAAAGCAAAAAGTATATGAAACTTTGATCCGATTGAAAAATTGCAAAATATTGCTGTTTCTTCGTGACGAGTATACTCGTCGAAAACAGCTAACTGGTTAAGATAGTTGTCAGTACTGCAGAGTGAATCGCTTGATCCTTGTGTATTAATTAATTCTACGGCTTCGTGAACAATTCTGTCACTGCCCTCGAGAGTACAAAATGTGACGTGAAATTTTAGGCTCTTAATGTTTCGATTTAACGTTACGAATTCGGAATTCTGAAGAGAAACCTACCGAGAAGGGTGCTGTAGGCCTCTTCCGTGATGCGAATTACGAGGACAAAAGGGATGAAGTGTTTCTTGTGAAATTCGTGAGTACACTGTGAATGTACTGGTTAATGAGCGCAAAAGTTACACCTGTATCTACTACAAGTAAATTTGAAGACTTAGAACTGATACTTATAAAGTCTAGTCCCTACGTTGTGCGATTTTTGTGTCCGATTAAATCGTAGGAGAAAGTAATTCTATTATCTTCTCGTTTTTTAATCAATTAACGTTTGACGAGTATACACGTCGTCGTTTATATTTATTTACACTAACTCCGTGAGAAATTTCTGAAACTAAATTCCGCAGTTAACCGGTTGAACTTATACAGCGAAGGTAAATTGGAATATCGCTTACGAAATCGTTACTTTTTAACATTTTTAATTTACCGTAAATCGGCCTTTTGCTGCAGATTCGGTTCAACAAATATCAAAGTTACGATTCGTCGGCCAATGTCTCTGGTTAACGGATCGTTCGCCCTTATCGTTTGCGGTGTCACGAGTTGGATAAAGTTAGTAGCTTTTTAGGTAGTTTGGTATTTGAAATTACCAACAGTGTTCCAAATGCGCTGCATTTTCTCTGTCTATTCTAATACGGTCTCGCAGCTTGACGAAACAATAACATACATTTACGCCACTTTTGCACGTTGTTTCGCTGCCTGGCGTTTAATAGCTCGATTAACCCCGTTCGTCACGCTCATTACGCTAAGATGGTAGAATGGAAAAGCTACCTCCGCTGCAAGCAACGTGCCCAACATCAAGCACGAAGCCGAATCTAGGTTAGATGGGAAGAATCGAGCAGTATCAAACTCTATCGGATCTTTATGGTAATCGACGAGAAAAACTTCCGAAATTAGCTGGGTACATTCTCCGAATCCTTTTGTTCAACGAATCGTAACCGAGCGCAACTCTGACGTATACGCTTGGTTGGAAATTTATATTCTAAGATTTTATTATTTATTTATGTAAAATGAATTAAACAGGCGTTGGTTAAACAGGAAACGATGGTTATTTAACGTGAACTAACTACAGTAATGTGCTATAAGTAAAACAACTAAATAGTTAATTTACAACCCTCGTCACCACGGTTCCAACGCTCTCTTTCACGCGGGCCACGCTCTGTCGACAACGCTGACAATACCCTGACTTCTCGACTCACACTGATTGTTAATTCGTCTTTCTCCCTTAGCATCCCTTTGTCTTTTTAAAGGCCAGGGTCACGTAGATCCTTCTTCGGTGCAACTGTTCGACCGAAGGACCGACGACAAATTGATGGACCCGTCGGCACTTCGACTTTCTCGCGACATTGTTTATGGTTCTCCCGATATTTCTCAGGCCATTTGTCTACGATACTACAATATGTACGCGATTCCACGGTTTAACCAGTTGTTTGTCGCGACCTCTTTGAAAACATTGAAAAACGTGTCGCGAGAAGTAAGCGATGACGAGTATACTCGTCGAACACGGAGTACGCGTGGCTGTTACAATATAGAATTAAGTTGTAACGAAGTGACTGTTTTATTTGTGGATTTTATCACTGACAGGGCTCGTGAGAGAAGGAAGAACGGAAAAAGACGAATATTTCGCGTAACACGCAGCCAGCGATTGCCCGATCCGAAAACTTTCCTTCGTAATGCTTCCTCGTCAACGGCTGTTTTTCGTTCGAGCGATGGCCAGACACGAAGAACAACGACGTTTATGAATTTCAAAAGACTCGGCCCCCATGGTCGTACGTTTTCATAATCGCCACCGATTAATCATTCTGTCGGCTCTCCTTATCCGACCTGTTTCACGCTTGGCTAAGCAAACATCGATCCATCCGACGCAGGCTCAAGATGAGACTCGTCGAAAACGAAGCAGAACGAGAAGGATGCATTGATTTTTCGCGCCGACTGAACGTCGCTCGAATAAAGAAGAAGAAAGAAAGAAAAGCGAAGAGAGAAGAAGAAGAAGAAGAAGAAGAATAGAGAAGAAAGAACGTGAACTCTATGCAAGGTTTGCCTTTCTTCCAGCATCTTTGCCTCGGTAATGAAAGTTTTTTGGCTCCCAAGGAAAGGTTTCGCGGAGTTTCAGGAAGAGGACAGGGAGGCTGTTTGCGTTCAATGGGAATGTTCGATGACTTTTTCAAGAGGAAGTTTCGCGGAGGGGATCGTTTGCAAGAGGGAATTGTAGTTTCTTGGATCGGGGGAGAGAAATGGATGGCGAATGCCTGGAGAACTTTTCCTTCGCGCGTCTCGTGTAGCGTGGAGCAGCGGTGAGCCACGGATAGAAGTTTACCGTAACGAGAGACGCGTTTACGCGGAACTACCTACCCGTGCGATGCGTCTTTCTCTGACAATTTATCTTCCTTGCCATCTCTTTAAACATCTTCTTCGGCAGTTAGTTGAATTTCAAAAAACGCCATGGTAACGCCACATCGTCGAAGAAACGGCGAAATACTTCGCGGACAATGTGGAAAATAATCGAAATAAACATGGAATCGTTGTTGGATAATCCTAGAAGAATTTTTACGCTAAGTGGCAATATTTTCACGAACATGGTAACTGCTACGCTTCGCAGTAAAAACGGTACGTTGGATACAAAGTTCTCGAAAAATGGCTTTTATCGATCGCAATTTTTTCCGACTGGGTCGAAAATAAAAGAAGAGAAGAACAGCGAGGAACAAGAGGATCCGGGAACGACGAGGGATCGGTCATTTGGAGGCGGAACGGAGGCGGGTGTCATCGTTATTCCAATCGTAGTCGTCTCGCTACTTTTCATCATAGGTTTATCTCGGTCTTTTTTGGCTCTTTCTCCCTCCCGTATGTCGCATTGTTCCACAAATAATGCAGCCTCCGTCTTTTTTACGAGCTTACTGCAGTAAAAGGGAAATGATCCCTCTACTGTGTTCGAACGATCGATTGCTGGAGGGTAGTTTAGCCGGTTCGAGGACTACACCGATTTTCCATCCGCTTTTCATTATGTTATCGTAGCTTGAGTAGAACGGAGCGATGATTTTCTGCGAGGGGACAAAAGGCACGAGCATAAAGCCCATTGTCGGTGTAATATTTCTGTATCAAGTAATGTTTAAACCATTCACGGACTGATCGTAAATTGAATAAAACAAGAATTTAAAAGAAAACGATACCCGATCACGCTAACCTCGGAAGATAAAAAAAGCAGGACATATACTTTAGTTTCATTCAGCAAGATATGAGGTACACGTTCGGATAATTTCAAGCAACCGATATAGTTATCGAATTTGCGGCGACAAGCGACGTTTAAAAGTGCCGTAATCGAACGTTCACGGTACTTACAGAACGTATAATAATCGCCATTGAGAGAATTTTTAATCGGCGCGCGTACGCGGCTACGGTATTTTTAAACGTTGCATATCTGTAAATTCGGTAAGGATATCAGTTACTTAAAAATATCTGAACGTGTATAGCACGTCGTATCTCTGACAATTAGCAAAACGCGTGTATCTTTTCTTTTAAAGATATTCGCTGTACCCGTTTCCTTTTAGTTTAATATTTTTCGACACCGTGGAAAACCTATAGGTAAACACGCTGTAACCATAATGTTGTTTCGTTTGACGCAAGCAAAATTTCTGAATTCCAGATCATCCCGAGGTCACAGTATAGTAGATGGTCGAATTCATTCTGAACACGGCCACAAGTCCGTGAAATTCAAAATTGATTCCTTGTTGAAAAATATGTTTTTCTTTTTCTACATGAATTGATTAATTCAATTGATTGATTCAAATAGGAAATTCAAACTTACAGAGTCACGAATAATCATAGATCGATATGAAGACTGTAAGCAAAATCATGCAAGTGAATCATCTATTCCTAATCCGAGTGTATGTAATAAAATAAAAAGAATTAACAGAAATTCGTCGTTTCGAGAACAGATCGTTTCATAAATTTCGTCGTGTTCCTTGCCTGGATTTTAATACGACGTTACATCAATTCGTTAATGTAAATGTCACGTTAGTTTCATGATTTATCAGAGGAACAATCCTCCAATTCGTCGTATGTTTTTTTATTTATGCTCGATGCTTTGAAACATTATTATTATTATTATCTTCATCAATATCATAGAACGATTCACGGTCAATAAACGGGCGATCTAGTTCCAGCGTGTACGAGAATCACGCGAGTTTAGCTAGTGAATGACCCGCGATTTGCATGACACAACTACTCGAGACCTCGCTAATTTAAGATGATGTGTTACGTTCGAATGACCTTACGTGGTAGATCATTGAACTCGTTTCAACGTACGCTATTGTGCCATGAATGAACATCTACGCTATTCTATCTAAAAAGTTTTACATAAAACCAACGAACAATTGTACGCTATTCTATTTAAAAAAATTAGTCTTACGTAACACGAATGGAAATCTATACTATTCTATCTAAGAAAAGTTTCATATAAAATGAACGAGGACTTGTACCAATCTATCTAAAAGAAAAATAAGAGTTTTACGTAGAACGAACGAAAATCTACGCCGTTCTATCCAACAAATGTTTTATATCGAACGAACGAACGATCTGCACTATCCTATAAATAAAATAAATCTTCTGGACGATCTCGACGAAGGATAATTCGCGCGTACTCGTGAACAGACGTAATATATTCTGCGGAACGTCGAACAACTTTTCTGACAACGATCGCCTCGTTCCCGAGAGATATTTCTGAACAACGACTATTAACGTTAATGAAAACGCGTGGAATAACAATGAAGCTCGAACGATTCGATTTAACAAGTATTTCTACGAAATCGACCTGGCATTTAATATTAGATTCTTAAGTCTGTGATTTATCTAACTGTGAATTTATCGTGTTTCGGGTTAGCCCGCTGTAAATTTAGTATCGCGTGATTTACGATATGGATCTAAGGAGAAATAAACCCGCGTCCAGAGAAAGCGCGTGTCTGGATCGAACAATTAGAAAAAAACCTACTCACGAGAATTAATGCGCCGTTCTGTTCCGACTTCTAAATTTACTGTCAACGTTCGCTCGATAACGACCCTTATATTACACCGGGTAGAACCATTCTGGTCCTCCGTATTACGCCATACGATCAAGATATTAGATTACGCGTGTCGTGCAAGAGAGAAAAACGCGTAACAGCAGTTGGAAAATGTCCGAGAAGAGGAGGAGGAGGAGAAGCCGCGATTCCGCATCGATTTCGTTTCCCACCGATGATAAAATTCACCAGGACAGGGACGAGGTGATTCGTCTTCTATTTATGACCGGTCGTTTTTCACGAGAATACTCGAAAACTTTCGCGGTGATATAAAAGCTACCGTATGACAACGGGCGATGGGTCTGACCAGGAGTTCTCTATCCACTGGAGATCGGTTTCGCGTCGGATGAACGAATTAGAGGATTCACGCTTCGTAGACGCGTATTGGGCTGGTTACAGTGGCAAGTGGGACGATCTATGCAGTGATGAAAAGTTGAATTTTACGATAATTCACAACTGGGACAGACTAACAACAGAGCTACCAAAATCTTCCAAAATCGGTAAGAACCACCGGTGTTTAGAAAATACGTAATAATCGAATATTTTTATATTTATCGATCTATTACTTTCTTAGAAAAGGAATTCCACGGTACGTAGTACGTTTTTATTATACGAAATTATTATACATCTGGCACAGTGATCGCTAAACGAGGCTTGGCACGTTTATAGAATCGCAGAACCAGTCATTTTCACTGGTATGGTGGTCGTAGCGTCAGCATCGCGATCGATGCGGAATTTTCCTGATGATCGACACCGTTGCATCGAACGATATGTAAAAAATTCTAAGAAAGCGTGGGAAGTTGTACAAAACGAGGTCGTGTGGCGGCACTCGACTCGGTCGACGATTATGGAAGAAAAGCAATTTTTGTCGAATTTCGAGTTTCAATTTTTAATCGTCTAACGTCTAATCGTAACGATACCATTCGTCGGTTGATGAATCTTCGAGGCTGATCTCCTAACGCTAACTTGTTCGCATCGTGTTGCTTCGAAGTCTCCGATATTTACAAGCGGATGAAAAATCGCGATAATTATTATTCACCTGTCTGCGAAGAGAGACGTTACAACCTTGTAAAAAGATTATTTATACGATGTGGATGAATCATGTGGCCCGGTAAGTAGCAATGACGTGGCATTGGAAGTTTTCACGGGCGAAAGCCAAAACTCATTAACGTCGCCTCGCGTTAATTTTTCGTCGACGACAGTTGATAGGCATCGATCGATACGTTTCTTTCGTGAACGCAGGATCGACGATCGTTTTTCTTCTCCCTCGCTTACCTCGCTGATCAATCTCAAACTCAATGTCAAACGTACCACGGCAGAGGGAAATACTTAAAAGTCCAATTAATTTAACCGAGAGAAAGGAAAAGGGAGGAAGAAAATTCTCTTTTCCCCTCCTTATCGAACAGCGAACTCTCAAATTGCATCGAACGTGCTACGATGGAACGATACTTAGAAACGCTGCCTATCTGCTTTAACAAAAGAGAAAGGAGCGAAAGATTGAAAGAAAGAAGGGCAGCGATAGCTCGGAATAGGAAATAAAAAATCGTTTAACTCAAACCTGATTCAAACTCTAAAGATCTTACGTTTCATTCTGGACGACCCTAGACGTGAAGAGGGGAGAGCTTACTCGTGCAAACGATCGTTTGATATTCCAGTCACGCTCTCACCGCTGGTATTTGAATCACTTTGTTACTGTCCGAGAAAGTTTCAATCCGGGACCCTTAAATAAGCACGCCACTTCGCCCTTTTATTAAAGAGAAAGAAACGCTGTCTCATTTTTAATCCTTTTGTTACTAAAGATGACTATAGTCGATCAACTTCGTGCTTTGTACGAAGTATAATCGTAGTCGTTCGGTGTTGTGCGATCGCTGTGCAATAAAGACGAGTACGATGATTTAATGTGGGCGATTCATAATATACTGGAGCTGACTATTGTTATTCAACCATGCGCTTTCACTGCATAAAAAAATGATCGTGAATTGTATATTCAGTCTCGAGTGTATCTTGTATAATGAAGATGACCGTAATCATTTAACAAAGTCGATTCGTATTATAGCGGAGCTGACTATTCTTATTCAACCAGGTGCTTTCACTGCATAAAAAGATGATTAAAGGCATTCAATGTCGAGTGTATCTTGTATAATAAAGATGATTGTAATCATTTAACACGGTCGATTCGTAATATACCGGAGCTGACTATTGTAGTTCAACCGCGTGCTTTCGCTGCATAAAAATATCGTTATAGTCGTTCGGTTTTCAGTGGTTGTCGTATAACGAAGATGACGGTAATCATTCGATACATATGATTCGCGATATACTAGAGGTGACTATAGTCAGCCAACTTTGTACTTTCGTTGTGTATAAAAGGCGATTATAGTCACTGCGCTACGCGTCTAAATATTTCAGAATATATATCGGTCACAACGAAAGGGCTAATCGTTCGCGAATCGACGACTAGTCGGTCAATCGAAATAAATAAAAAGAAATGCCCACTAATATTCAGATTATTTATTATTATGGCCAGATGGTCGATAGACGAGCGTAAACATCTAAAAGGAACGGTGAAGGACTATTAATCACGCCGGTCACGTCCATGACGTGGATCGCGTGTACATGACGTTATTGTGAAAGTAATTCCAGCGGCCGTTGCCAAATTCGACCCATTTACCTCCACGGAAAAGGAATATTTTTTAAAGAAATTTTATTACGATCCCCCGTATAAATTTCGCCTCTCGGATACAACGAGATACGAATTTTTTTATTGCCTGCTCTCATCTCCATTGCTCATATTGTAAAGCGGCACGAATACGTATATCGCGAGGGGAAAGTAAAAGCTGAGTCTCGAGATTATTGTTTCTTCGATTACAGTCACTCGCGCGCTTCGTTGGGCAAGCGGAGAACGAGAGTTTGCTCGATCGACACTCTAACGAACTGGAAGGATATTTTATTCGTTGTTTCATGGGAGAAGCAGTTCGTCAAACGAGCGACGTCTTCTATATTCTGTTACAACGTGTTCTTTCATTTTATTTCGTTTCATTTCATTTTATTAGATACGAAACTTTTGTTATATTGTACTCACAATCTTCCTTCTTCTTTTATGTGATCGAATCTCTTTTATTTTCATTACGAGTCTCGTATCCCATAGCTCGCGTGTTATTCGTGTTCTTATGATTTAAATTTTAATGATTTCCTCTTAATAATTCTTCATACCGAAGAATTTATCCTTCTTTTCCTTTTCTTTCCTTTCCTTTTCCTTTCTTTTCCTTTCTTTTCCTTTTCTTTTCCTTTCCTTTCCTTTTCTTTTCCTTTTCTTTCCTTTTCTTTTCCTTTCTTTTCCTTTTCTTTCCTTTTCTTTTCCTTTCTTTTCCTTTCTTTATCTACAATTGCATATCGTAATTGCATATATTTTCATTCAGTTTGTTATTCTTAACTATTTATCTAGAATGTTATTTAAACAAATTTAGTGGGTTTACGTAACGAGTATTTAATCGCAAAGATGTTGATGAAATTAGGTCAACCGTAAGTGGAGTAGAGATTATGTAAAACTATGATAAGTAAAATTGCTTCGAGTTATATTAACTGAAAATTTCTCAGAAAGTTACGCAATTCCTAAGATCGGTAAGAGATTTCTCATTTGTCGATTGTACTCGAACCTCGAGTGGTTTGGTAGCGTAGCGACTAAATTCGTCGAAACACTGCTCGACGATACGTTATTTACCAATCAATTAAAGATCACGTACGTCCACGCCGATATCTACTCGTCACTAAATTAAATATCACGTACGTACAGCGTACGTGGACAGTATTGACCTATATAATCAATTCCAGAACTCAAATGTCGGACAACATAAGGTTGGAAACTCAATATACCCTGAAACATATACTACCATGCATACTTATAGACATTGCCGTTGAATCAAGTTGACGATATCGCATCGAGACCGACCAACCAAACTAAATAACGAAAGTCTGAGTATCAAGAGATAGCAAAATTTTGAATACAATTACCTACAATACCTTTAAACGAGATCATTGAAACATTACACATTACTGAAACAACATATTTACGATCGTAAAGAAATCTTTTCAGCTTCTCAAAGCTAAACTATCTTGAAGAGGCGCATGTAACGATAGGAAGATATTTTTTCGAGATATTCAGGAATTATTCTCTTTACGCCATTTCTGGACACGATTTTTCATTCTCAGTGCAAAGGAACCAACGTCGAAGAATGCACTTGGTTCGAAAGAATCCTCGTACCATGCGTCTCTCTTCTTTCTCTTCCTCTGCAAGATTGCTTTCGGCTAACGAAAATTTCGTTACCGTATCTGCTTCCAATCGCACGTCGCAGCTTGGCATTGATAGTGGCCACGTAAATTTTACAGCAGAGGTTCGGTCGTTATTCGCGAAAGCGCTACGAAACCTTCTACTCGTAGCGATACAACCAAGGACGAGGGAACGTTGGTGGAAAACTAAGGCCAGCTTGATAGCGGTGTAAGTGGTAATTTCGCCCTGTGACGCAAAACCCACGGAATTATAAATACATCAAATTTTAACAGGTAAAAATGAAAACGTAAAGTAGACCTGCTTCTTGATCCGGTAAAAGTGAATTGAAATTATTTGAAATTATTCGCGCCGCTATCAATGCCAAGCAGCGACGTGCACGTTGTAACGCGATGTGTTTGTCAGTGCACGCGCGTAGGAAACACGAACGGCCAAGGAATTTCTTCTTAGAGGAATTCTGCGCTCTCTCTCTCTCTTTCTCTGCCTGTCGACGTTTTACTTTTGATATTGTCGCGCTACAAATACCTTAATGAATGAACGCGATCCTACGAGAGTGAATTTCCTTCGAAATCGAGCGTTCTGCGCCAGATTCCATCGGGGTGACGAGTCGCGATATAGGTCAGAGCGAACGTCGTCTCTGGTTATCGAGATTCCATCGTGCACGAGAGAAAAACGGGGTAAAAGCGAAGGAAAAAAGAAACCAGAAGAAAGAAAGAGACGAAGAGAAACAAAGAGGGCAGAGAGAGAAAGAAAAATTGCAAGACCGCGAGAAACGCGCGCAGACGTTTGCCAAATGAATTTTCGTTTCGCTTTGAAGCTTGTCACCCTTGATAAAACGGTCGGGGAGAGAGGGATCGATCCCGACGAGAAAGAATCTCGGCGTGTTGAGCGACTCTCGGACGATCGAGAGCCGGTAATCCGGAAATATTCGTGTCACATCTGTACCGGATACATCACTTTTCTTGGGTCACGCTCGCTGCGCTCGAAACGCGACTTCTCCCTGATGATTGCCCACCGGTGTCGGTGTTTTCCGTTCGATCGCTGCCGCTATTCATAAAGATTATTTTCTCCCGGATATTCTTGGAGACTATCAGCTGAATGAACTTTGGAAAATTTCCTCCTTTATTCTTCGCGTATCGTCGTATTTAAGAGGAGATCCCAAGTCTTCGATCGGAGAAGATTCGAGAAGAGGTCGAGAAGAAATTGCGGAGGAGTTTTGGCGACATTTTTCTCGCTTTTGTCCCATCTTCTGGTGTTTGTGAAAATTTTGCCATGTTTAATTTGTAAACTGGAATTTAATTTGTAAATTGGATGCTTCGGTCGCGCAATATTTTTTCTGTTTCCCATTGTTTCCACGGCTAATGTTGTCCTCTCTGCGAATATACGTTTAATCAATTACCACGAAGTTAATGGTAACGCGACTTTGGAACGGGACGATTCCTACTAATACGAGATGCACGTACGCCTGTTCGATTTACATATTTTCGTATTTCGCTTACACAAGTACCGCGCAGAACGAGCTAATAATAATGCGAAAAATCCCTGCGACGTTCCACTGCGAGCCAAAGCACATTCTCATGTAAAATAGCTAAAAATGGTAATTTCATATTTCAGGACCACTGCCCTGTAAAGAACAGAGAATTCGACTTATCGCGTTTCTCCTCCACAGTCTTTGCCTCTCACTAAACTTCTCCTAATTCTACGGCGCTGCAATCTTCATCTATCAACGTCGAATGTCGCGATTATTCGCAATTAACGAAACGTCGACAGAAATGTATCTTCGTCGTGGGCAATCGTCGAACAACGAACTGTTTCCTACAAACTCGATGAATATTCCACGACGAAAGAATCGAGAAACTACCCCGGATTATCCGTGGGATTGCGTGTTGTTGCAAACGAACACGTTCGGCCAATTAGCGAACCCTCGCAGCCTCCTATCGAGGAAACGGGTCTCCGTCTTCGGGTCCAATTTTAGGCGAACGAGCTGTTGACCCGAAACGTTGCGCGAGATTCGTTTCCGCGTCGTGAATCGACGCGAACTCCACGACCTGGAGCAGCCACTTGAGCGTGAAAGTCGTTGGCGAATAAAAAGTTGTCGCCGGCGTGAAAATACATGTGCAACGCGAGAATTCTAACGACCAACTAACCGGAAACGGCGAGTACCATTTTTCCTTCTTTCATTCTTCTATTTTTTGCTGCGTATTCCTTTAACTTTTTCCTTTAACGTTCGCTCACGTTCTTAATATCAGCTCGATCATCAACTTGATATCCTTATTCCTATTGTTATAACTCGATAAATATTATGCGTGAGATTTCGCAAAGTTACAAGTTACTGGATGTGCAGAGCGAATTTTGGAAATTGATCGACTGGTAGAGAACCGTGTTCTTCGTTCGTTTCTACTAGGAAACCTTCTATCTGCTTGTACAAGTCCTTTAATCCGAGTATTTTATTGACCGGATACCTACATAGCTGCTGCAAGAGAAATGCTCAATGTTACGGTACGAGAGTTAGTATGGTTAATTGAACAATTTTGGTTACTTGTAATAGCCATTACGAACGATTAACATTTTTCAAAATCATCGATTACGGATAATTGTTATCGACGAGGGAAATTTAATTTTAGTTACCGATATAAAAGAATTTTGTATTTTTTGGTTGCCGGTAACCATTATCGATGACAAATATTTTTCCTGCACACATTCGGCTATTGTCGATTGTTGTTAACGTTACTCGAAATTAGTATATATACTTATTTACAATATAGAAAGAATTAACTATGAAACTTGTATATTTTATCGAGCAACAAGATGCTATGAAAATAAATGAAAAGAAGAATAAAGTGAAAAATATTGTCGTATAGTGTTCGTAGTAAAAATATTGTACTAAACTATATTTCTGATTTTATCCTTTCTTTTGTATATCTTCATAGCGATTTTTTGCTCAATAAAATAGACAAGTTTTTCTGTGTTGTCGACAAATACCGATTATCAGTACCCTTAACGACGATCGACGTATTGTACATCGAACGTAGTCAGAAAAAATGTTTGTCGTCGATATTGGTCAGCGGTAACCGGAGACAAATTCTTCGCCATCGATAGTGGTTATCGGTAACAAAAACAAAATCCGGGCCATCGATAATGGTCACTGGAAAGCAGAAAAAATTCCGCTCATTTATATCGATTACTGGCAACCGAAATGAAATTCCTGTCGTCGATAACGTTTATTGATAGCCAAAAAACATTTTAATCGTTCATAATGGTTATCCGCAATCGGAACAGTCGAAAATTACTATTTTTTGGAAAGTTTCTTTCAGATTCATCGATAATTAGTTTTCATTTAGATGAAATTAAATTTCTACCGAACCACACGCTCTAAAAATGTTTAAAGCAACTGTTACTTCGGATCTCGGTCGTTGACAAGTAAGAGCGCATTTATTTCCCAAACAACAATAAATATAAATAAATAAAAATATACAGGGTGGTAACTGATGGTACAAGCGGAAAGGAGGTGATTCTACGCGAAAAAAGAAGTCGAAAATGTAGAATAAAAATTTTTCGTTTGAGGCTTGGTTATCGAGAAAATCGACTTTGAATTTTCGCTCGGTACGCGTGCACTTTATCGCGTCTCGTTATAACGGATCTCACTGTAGATCGTTGTCTCGATGGATATTATCGCAGTATAAGTTTGTTTTTGCTGTAACGGAAAATTAGGAATACATAACGAAATAATACGAAGTAATCATAAAGTTTATTATTGCAAAAATTGCTGAAAATGTTGCCCATTCTGTCGAACACATACTTCTGCTCTTCTAATTAAATTTCTATGAACACTTTCTAACGTATTCGATTGTTTTAAAGTATCAAAGGCTACAATAATCTTTTCTTTCAATTGCTCGCAACTTGCGATTTCTCCAGAATAGACAATTGATTTAATATAGCTCCATAAATAAAAGTCAAGCGGAGTTAAGTCAGGAGAGCGTGGTGGCAAAGTTATTGCCCCAGTACGACCAATCCAGCCAAAGTCGATTTTCTCGAAAACAAAGCCTCAAACGAAAAATTTTTATTCTATATTTTCGATTTCTTTTTTCGCGTAGAATCACCCCCTTTCCGCTTGTACCACCAGTTACCAACCACCCTGTATATAACGTACATACACGATGTTTCAGAATACGTAATCAGCAAGAAGAAGGTAAGTATGGGTTGGCAACTAAGTGATCGCGGATTTTGACAATACCATTTAATGACAAAATCCGCAATCACTTAGTTGCCGACCCAATAACTCTACATGCAAAGGTAAGCGACGAAAGGAAGAAAACGAAGAGCGCAGTTTTAACTTTAAATAAACAATGTGAAATTTTACACAAGCACAAGAATTCCTAGCGACTCGGTGGAAGCGTATCCTTCATCTATCGCGCGTTACATAAAGCAACGAACTTGGACAAGCATCGTAACTATGAGAATTGTATTGAGCAGCTAATAAGCGGCAAGCAAACGACGGATAACGCTGGACAAGTTTCCCAAACAGATATCGCATAGTTTACAAAAGTTGGTAAGAAACGCACAAACATCAGAATGCTTTGCGATGAACCGACGATGAAGATTTCTCATCCTCTGTGCAACGTTCTCAGCCGATTTTTCTTACGAGAAATTGCAATTGCCGAAGCGAACGTGGCAAGCGTATTCCGCTGTTCTAATAAGAAAATCACGTAAAACGAAATGTGTAACAGTTACATTACGAACGAGACGATCCGCACAAATGTCTCTCCCCTTTTGTAACTCGTCCGAGCTTCTTATTTACCTTCCATTAGTCGGCCAAAGAAAGAAAAAGGAAGAGAAAAAGAAGAACGGAAGCGGAAAGAGAAAGAGGAAAGGAAAAGTGAAAAGAAGAAAGAGGAGCGCGTTATAATTAGAACGAACAGCGCTACTAAATGGGAGTAATTAACGGAGCAAAAGATCCACGTCCGTTCGACGAAAGGATGAATGAAACGGCATTGCCTTCGACGCTGTGCTTTTCGAACCTGCTTCTCATTTTCTATAAATATTTCTCATCGATGTAAAAGCGCGCACTGCGGCGGCGTATACCGAGCGCGCTCTCTCTTTCTCTCTTTTAAAAACGGCGCTAATTTATTTTTCGTGCAGCGCGAACGAGATTAATCGGCGCCTAACTGCACGCCGAGATATCGGTCGTTGAAAGAGCCGATGTAGAACCGTCTTTACGTAATAAATGGAGCAACTGTTGATCGCGGAACGATTGCCAGCCAGAGGGTTTTTCCCTCGTTGGAAATTTATGTAACACTTTTCTCTCCCTCTCTCTCTCTCTCTCTCTCTTTTGCAAGTTTTTCTTGATCTTCACAGTTACCAGTTATTCCGGTGACAAATTGCGAAATCGATTATTCGAAGATTTAAGAGAAACGTTTGGCTGGTCGGTGCTTACGCGGTGGAGATTTTGCATTTGGAGTTTTCACGGGGACGAAGGATGGGGAAAGATACCGTGGACAGTGAAATTTTATTGGATCCACCGACGAGTTTGTTCGACTCTTTTCGGTGTATGGAAGAGCGTAAAAGTCGCTTAAGGACTGGATTCTAGAGGTTCGTAGCTGAGAGACACAGATTGAGAGAAATGGGATGAGGAAACGACGATTCGTTGATCAGGTCGATTTTATGTGAAAGTAAAGACTACGCCCTTAACGTGCACTTTGAGGAATTTCTGCTCTATCAGCTTCTAGCTCCTCTGATTGTCCATAGAAGTTTCACAAAAGATGATTCGATTGACAGATTGCTTAAAAAACCCCACGCGTAAATTACAGAACTTTAAAGAACTTTGCGAATTAATTAGAACTTTGCCAGGAACTGGAACGTAATGCCAAAGCCCGGCGTAAGAACAATGAATTATTAACAAGGGAGCGTATACTCGCGCACAGTGCTATAGCGTACAAACGTACAGACGCCTTGGCGGATAAATTTTAGGATAACGAAACGAAATAAACTAGAGGATACAAAGTTAATGCAACGGTCCTTAACTGGTAATCCGCAGACGCCAGTGGAGCCACAAAGACCTCGCACGCGAAATACCGTCGCATTATTCGAGTAGAAGATATTTCGTACACGTGTTTATTTATTTGTACGTATTATAATATAAATTTTTCCTCTTCAAATTTCAAGCTTCTTAAGCTTCGAGTGCACGCAGTCTTTTTTTATATTTTTTGCTGTTTAATAAAATGCCTGAAAATATTCGTCAGATGATATCGCCATGGAGCAATCTTTAACACTAACGCTTTACTTGATTTTTTAAGATTTTTTAAGATTTATGCGAAATGAGATTTAAAGAAGAATACGAGGAAAATGAAAATGGCCAGGATACATCTGGTCATAATACAAAAATACGATGCACGGTTAAAAGACGTGATCTTTGTATTTTCTTTATGACAACTGCAGCAATAGAATGGCTGTATCAGAGCTAGATACAAAAATAGGTATGGCACTGTCTCTCTGTCGATTTACCCACTGCTGACAATCAATAATTGGCGATAATTTCCAGCTCTGGTTTCCTAGGTACAGCGCGAATTAATCTCGACGACCTCCGTCGATTAATCAACCACGATTCCACAGACGAAGGAAGATAAATTGCTTGACTTTTCAAGGGGCCTCTTCTCTGTGCTATCGCGCCTTCTATTCCTCTGGTCTTTTTCTGCAACCGACTTCCTTGGTGAAAAGAAAAAAAAGCAGGGGGAAAGAAAAGAAGAATATCGCGAAATTGAAAGAAGATCAAATCACTGTGAAGAAAGTTACGGTCGTAGGAAGAAGAAGTACGGCAGTGGAAGAAAAAATCATGGCGAAAGGAAGGAATCTTCGGAAACTTTTTAGAGAAGGAAAGTTGTTTCGTTAAAACGAAAAAAGAAGGAAAATAGGAAAGGGAAAGACGATGGCAAAAAGGTTGCTTAGAAATTTTATTTTAGAAAATTCCTCGTCGCTGTTCGTGAAAAGGGGAGACGCGATAAAAAGTGCTGGAGGAAACAGGTGACTTTAGACACTCGTTTCGCCCGCGGGAAAAACTCCTAATGAACTAATCCTGTCTCTCCGGTAACGCTATGCCTGGAGAAAACTTCTTTCGCTTTTTACCTTTGTAGAGGAAACTTTTATAAAAACGGTCTTAAACAAAACCAAAGAGAGAGAGAGGGAGAGAGATTCACCGAGACTCGGTCTAAAACGAAGATCTCATCGTGGTAAGTCACATGGGAAATTCTACTCCGCTAGAAAAAAACGAAATTCAAAACGAAAGTTGAAAACAAATATAATGGTACACTATGTTCCGCGAGAAGAACTTCAAGGAAACAAGAATATACATCTCGAAGAAAGCGAAGAATAGGAAAATATTCTTCAGCACACTATCTTGAACCTATCGAATTTCTAACTTGACAGCGGATTTTTATGCAAATCCACGTTTTTAAGAATATAATTAAACAGACAGAAACTCGGTAGAAGATTGTTTCATCAATCAACTAATACAGAAAGCGTCGTACTTCTGGTATTTCATATATTTTCTCACGTTGTGTAGATTTTCTACAATGATGCACTATCAAATTTCCCATAAATGTATGAAACTCTATTAATCATGGTCTATTAATAAACATTCGAACCTAAGATACACGATGTTAAGTACAAATAAGAAAATATACGTTAGAACCCTGTACAATGATTTTATACGGTGATGCTATGTAATATAATAGCGGTGGCTAACATTAGATCGTCCCAAAAGTTTCTTTCATTGTGTAACACATGTAATTTTCGAAAATATTGGGCAAACGCGGACAGATAGACGAAAGAACAAATCGTAGACGAACGAATACCGTTTGATTCTCGTAAAAATTCGTATTTGGAGAAGAATGCGAATTTCGCAGCCCCTTTTTTAATTTGGCCACGACTTCCTCTTTGTAGAGCACACAAACGAAAATGTTGGTCGAACGAACGTGGACGAACCGTAGAATATCCCTTAGCTTTTGCAAGAATTCGCACTTGGTGAATGCCGAGTTCGGTTGGTGCCGACTCCTCGTTTCCTCGATTCCTCGCCGTTTCCTTGATCCTAAACCGCGATCTATAAAATATCGACTGTCTTCGAGTCGAGAAGGATCAACGTCTAGCTATGTAGGTCGGTGATCATCAGCCGTACTTGTACGGATTATACTTCATACCTTTTGCCTTTAGAAGATGCTATCCCGCGCCTTTGATGCCTCGTTCCTGTATTCTTGGAAGCGTTCGTCATTGTACCGTGCGATTTCATTTTTATGGCTCTCCACCGGGACGACGTTTTTAATGCTCCACGCTACTGCTTTTCTTCCTCTCCTCTCTTTCCCTTTTCCTCTCGCTCACTCTCTCTCTCTCTCTCTCTCTCTCTTGTTTATATTTCTCCTTCGCTTTATCTTGCCTCCTAAAGACAGACTTTTATGGCTAGAGCACTCGTTGCCTCGATGCATTATGACGACAAGTATACGATGCACGGTGTATTCAGCTATATAATTAGGTTGAATTTATACCATTACTAAAGTTTTACTAGCTTTTTTTCACAAGATCATCAAACGTCGTTATGTCACACCTGCGGTGACTCGCCAAGGTATTGCGACATTTAGCCAAGGAAAATCTTGATGTACATATTGTATAAAACGCTTTGATATTTCACTGACCCTATAACGAGGCACGAAGATGCTGATTAGGTATACAATTTGAAACATTTCTCAAAATCTATATATATATACATATATGTATATGTATGTATGTAGAATAAAGAAATAAGAAACGTGACTTATCAATGATAAGTTATCGTGTTCCTGCTTCGTGGTCTAAGTATGAAAGTAACGACCAGGCTGCAGATATTTGTGCAAATTCTATATTTACATCTTTACGGATATTATTGAAAAACTATAATATGGATAAAAAATTGTTTTATCCATTAAATATGTATATATGAAGAACGCTATACGTACTAACACTTTTCTACGTGTCTGCATTACGTTATGTGCATTCTGTGCATTTGTGTATCTCCAAATTGTCCATGAACGCATGAAAAACTGCAGTCAAGTGGTAACATTCGTGCTTTCAAGAAAACGTAAACAAACTCTCTACATAGCTTAATATTTACGATTTGACTAAATTTAGATCGTAAAATTATTAGAATAGTAAAAGAGTTTTTAACAAAACGAGTATCAAAGAATCATTCTCCTGTGATAAAATATAGTATAGTATATATAGTAAAAGATATAGTATAGTAGATATAGTATAAGAACATTAAGCATCACGATGATTTAATAACGTTATAATTCATTTTCGCTGAGATTCCATAATAGATTGAAATTATTGTAGCCTTATTTGTTTGCCGTGTAGCCGTCTAAGTTATTCCGCGATCACACGCAACTCGCGAACCTAACTTCGCGTGACCGATGAGAAGCATACACGGCATAAAGCTTTAATTTAGCTAATGCAATTGTCCGATTAAGAAACTTCCCTGAACCGCTTTACTTTCCACTTTTTCGATCGACCGATATTATCTTTGAATAACATAATCGCTACAAGCCTGTTGAAAGCCCTTTCCCTCGATCGTGTTGATTGGAGATTTAACGTCATCCCGATGTTCGTTGCTGGGAATTCTTATTCTCGCAGGTTTTCATCCTGACAGTGATTTTCTGCAAAGTAGTTTACCGTACCGGGAATTTTATATTAGATTTCTGACGAAGTGCATTTACCTTGTCCTGATTTTCCTTGCATCTTTACTTCTGCACAGTTCCATTTTTATTATTTTATCTTCTGCCGTATCTTAAAAGTTTGATGAAATCTCTGAATTCAACTTAATTTTATTCTATACACGATTTACCTAGAAAACAAATTACTACTAAACACAATATATAGAGATAGAGTAGAAAAAGTTACTTGATCGATTAATTAGAGGTTAAATGTTAAAAATTCGTTTATAATTTACAAAGAGTAGGAAAGAAAAATATAGGTCAAGAATTATGAATTACTAGAATTACTAGAATCTTAAGTAATATTGGTCGGCAGTAAATAATGATTTTTAGTTCTTGGATCAAAGATTTAGTAAACACATAGTAGATAAGAGTCGGTTATTTTGATGGTAACGTAATTTACGATGCACTCTATAAAATCGACATTTTAGTGCGCTATTTCCTGCACAGTTATATTTTCTTCCACTTCCGGTGGCGTTCTAGGTCAGCTTGCAGCCAGTTCCATTACAATTTTAATTTACTTATCTTTCTCAGAAATATCTTCCACGAACATTTCGATAATACTCAATAGCCACAATTAGATTCAGTCTACGAAAATACTACTTCTGTAAATGTCTCAAAGGAATCTCAAATGAACAGTTTCAATAATGGAAGTAATAATTGTAATATGGAAGTATGGAAGCAATAACGATCGAACAGACGAAACGGAAATAGACTCGCGTAGTAGTATGCAGCGTAGCAAGTCAGACGAACAGACGTTTCCGACTGTACACACGGAAAACTACGGCCAACTTGTCCCGAAGAATACTTTCGGATGGAATCCAGGCCAGAAAAAAGTTCCAATTACCTCGTTGTTCGTTTTTCTCTCGCTTCCTGCGCGCAACCAAACTGCAAATGTCACTTTTTTCATTCTTTCGTTTCTGATCGCCTTGTACGAATCCCATCCGTATTCAAAGATGCGATTAATTTTCTCAATTATGCCTCATATAGAAACGTGTCATTTCAGATTAACAGGTTAATATAAAATTATAAGAATATGTTGTATGCATAGTACAAGTGCAGATAAGTACTAGATGCGACGACAATGGCGACATCTCTATTTTAAGCGCCGAGAGTAAAAAGGAAAAATTAATAACGACACATGACGGTTGGCAAATTGTTGTTTTGAAACTTGATACTAGCTGCACGAAAACACGTGAATAAAGGGAGTGGTTTCGAGAAGAGAGTGGAGTTGGAAAGATACGTTTTAGTTTTGACAGATAGTTTGGACATTTGAATAATTGCGCGCTTCTCGACCAGTCACGTGGTAATTGTTTCAAAGTACATTCGTATAACCTATATTTTCATTTAACTTATTTCAATTTATCATAATTCAACTTACTATATTAGATTACTAAAGTTTGGGTAATTAATTTAATTTTATACCTTGCATTCTCCGTGATAGATATTAATCATATAATTGCGTAAAGTTAGAAATTCTAAAATTGATCTAATATTAAATTGTTACGATTCCAAAGGACCCAATGATATCAATTAATATCAGTTTCTAAACGTGGATTTTAAATTAAAGTCTTTAAATCGCTACTGGCAATTACTCAAAATGTTAACGCGTCAAGGTCTCAGCGCCTCATCCGATGTCAAACCTTTCAAACTCTCAAGGCAAAAGTTCGAAGGACCTCCGTGCAACCGCGCGACCGCACTGCTCGAAAAGCCGCGCGAACGAAAGAGACGCAACGAAAAAGGAAACAACAGCGAAACACGATCTTGGAAGCATCGTTCGAGTTCGATACGCTTGGAAATATATCGTTGTCAAAATAATGATACGCGAGAAGACATGCCGCAATAGCGTATTTGCGTCGAAAACCTGGTTAAGAGCAGATTTCATATAATATCGCTTCCTTTGTAAATTTATCTGAACAAAGGAGATTATTTATTAACAACTAGAATAACGACTTAATTCGTCTTCTTCGGTTAACAAATTAAGCATATAAATGACCATAAATTATAAATTGATTGAACGAATAAAAATTAAAACATACATTTTTTTATAAGAAAGTTGCGTCATCCATTATAGTTATTTTACGGCGAAATAATAACCTAAATGTGATTTACGTAAAAAAATGTCTTTCAACTTTTCAATGCAAATACCCGTACAGTGACTTACGAAAGTGTATAAACATTTACCATAGTAAAACTTTCATATATGTATTACGTGTGTTATATAAATACTTTTATGACCGTTGCAAAATATATGCTTGTATTAAATATCTTATGGTTTCTATGTAGATTTTCAAACTTGTTTCAAATTTGTCCAATATAACACACGCAATATACACATAACAACTCTCTATGATTAAGTATTCAAATACTTTCACTAACGACCGTATTTAGTCTCGAAGTCAAATGGCAATACAGTTTTGATCTGAAAGTGGTTGACAAGGTACCGAATTTTGAAATTGCTCCTTCGCAAAACTCTTATATTTCTTTTATTCATATGCCATGTGTATTGTGTATATACTCACAGTTTAGTAAGATTGACTGTGGATGGAAGTACAGTGACATCGAGAGGCTCCAGGATGGACAGGAATCCAGCCCCGCGGCAGGAGAACTCCCGTCCGTCGGCAGTGACGTTGCAAGATTCCAGGAGACCGGGTCCACTAGAGGAACCTGGCTGTTCCTCGGCGGAGCAAATCCGGCAGAGGAACATCGCCAATATGACAGCAGCAGTGGTGATGCCGCGGCTGGACTGCGTGCACATGCCGGCCAGCTTCTACTAGGCTTCTCTTCCTTCCTTCTGCCGGAGTCGCCGCGCCCAGGACACGTTTCACTTCACTGCATTATATTTGTCAGACTGCATTATTACATTTATCACATCGGGACCACGATCCCCTCGACGCGCGAAAAGACGAACACAACGACACGGCATACAGAGAAGCGTAAGTACGCGCGGCGTGTTGAGGAGCTTACGTTAGTTGTGTTTAAGCTCGCGAAACGGATAACACGCGCGAACACTTGCCCCAGGACCAAATTACAAACGACTAAACCGTACAACACGGCGTACGTTTACCGACTGACAGCGCGAGTACGTGCGTAACTGAACCAATCCGCCCTCTTGTTGGAAGCGCTTCCCCCACCATCGCCGCGCTCGCCGCCTCGAGCCAATCAACTTTCTCCGTAAAATGCCGCTACCGATACTGTTCGAGTTGTAATAGACTCGCGGCAATCGGCACTTCGTGATCTCCCGTATATAGAGATCCGATCGATTTTCTTCTTTTATTTCGTCTCTTTTAGATTCAGGGTGATTGAGTAGCCGATTGAGAATGTCTCGATGGTCGGATGTTGACCTGGTGATGGCAGAATAGAAAGAGGAAGACCGTATACCGCGTAGTATTTCTTCGGTGAATATATAATTAGTAGGTCGGGGATTTATATGCATTTATATATAAAAGCGCACTTAACGCGTTAAAGATTTTATCAAATACGTAAATAATATTAATAAATGGATTTAATAGCTTTAAAGAAAAAAAAGAAGTTACGTTGTACGTATTTCTTTCCGCCGAATATGATAAATAATGTTTGAAGAATGAAATTTAAATTATATACATCCGAATAAAATCAAATATAAAAGGGTTAGCTGTTATCAAACGATAAGATACAATACGTGAGTATGGGCAATAGATATTATAAATTGCGAAATTTGAAAATGTTTATAGATGAAAGCATAATTTCGTTCAATGCTTTTTTTTAATAATCTTTACGTACTTCTTGTACATTATTTTTGTATTTTCTATATAATAATTTATTTTGTTTCTGATTTTTTACTAAAGACTTATAAAAAATGTATGGTATGCCCTCTCTACGTTATACATCAAAACATGCAGCGATAGCAATCGATAATTTCAATTAGTTTCCCTCCATGGATAAATAAAATGTCTAAAAAGTTTTTAACATTCAATAACACGAATATATATATATATTTTTTTTTCATAAGAACATAAATTTTTACTCTCGTAATATCTGTTATCCAAAACATAATACTGTTGTGTGATAATGTAAATCATATCGTATTTGTAAAATGCGTAAAGATTATAACAAAAAAGTAACATGATATATGAGTCATTGAGGTAGTAAATAGAGTTCGATTTATTTTCGGGATATATCGCAATAGCGAAAGTGTCAAAGTGTGAATAGGAAGGGATTAGTGTCATCTATGTACTCTTCATTTACAAATGAAATCAATTATACAAAATACGCAGCCAATTGTGCCATCTTATCTTTCGGTGGACGGGGTTTACCCCGACTACGACCTTTAGCGTGACCACGGCCACGAGTTGTAACCGGTTTTGAGGCGACTGCACGATGCTTTTCCACGAGAGCCATGAAAGCTGGTGTGCAAAAAACGCAACCAGTCATCTCCGTAGCTTCATTGGGAAGCTTGCTTTTTTCCTATCATTTAAACAAAAAAAAAAAAAATTCATTTTAATATTCTTCGAATATAAATGACTTTTCCAATTAGAATGTAACGTTTAAGGTTTATTGCTCTTTACCTGCTTATACTCTACGGTAACTAATTGAGCCCCACAGTCGCACACCTCCGTATCAACCGTCACTTTGTGGGCATTTTCGAATAAATGAATAATAACGTCACAACGATTGCACACAAGTTTCCATTTTGGTGCAGCCGAAGGATCGAGGACGAGTATACCAGCATTACACTCTAAACAACTCGATAAACCATTAGAATTCATGCCATGTGGACAGGTCGGGTGTGTGCAAGAATTGCAACCACTCATTCCCTTTTTCATATCTCTGGAATTCATGATTCATGCAATAGTTAGTACGTATTTAAACAATACGAGATTGAATGTGTTCTCTATATCCTATCTGTTCGCAAGAATAAAATTACCTAAATGGAGGATTATTGTAACAATATGGACAAAATGTATAACTTTTTCCCCGTGCACCAGTGGACCATGAGAGCAATTCGAAGTCGTCTAATGGGCACTTTAATTCTTTATAAATTCGAATATTCCCGTTTTGTGGGAGATTGTACGTTTCGTTACAATGTGCGCAGTGCATTCTCGACGGTTTTGTTTGTATATATTTCATGTAACGTCGACACTTTCCACATCTGAATACAGGAAAGTATTGTCAATAAAAGAAAAGAATAAATATTTAGGTAATCATATATATTTACTGGAACGTAAAATATACCTGGAATGAGCTTTTCCTGACGCAGAAAGAGGAGAAAATGAAACTTCAAACAACTGATCCATCGCTTCGATACTTTTTACAAAATAATGAAATTTTTGTTTGAAAATTTCAACGGTATGTTGTAACACAGCGTGAAAGTCTGCTCTACCTAAAGCTATTAGATTTAACTGCTCCTCTACTGCGGATCTCATAGTAGGTAGAACTAGCTCAGGATCTATCTAATATTAATACAAACATATTACTAGAAGTAACTTATTATTCCTCATATATGTAAAAAGCTACATACTTTTTGATATCCGTGAACTAACACAATTCCTAAAGATGTCGGAACTAATTTTCTACCAGTTGTTACATTAACATAATTTCGCATACATATATTGTTTATGTGTACTGGAATAGAGGCATCAGTTCCAATACCGTGTTTTTCCATAAGTGATATTAATTCAGATTCTGTCAAATAATCTGGTGGTTGTGTATAACATTCGACTAACTTCATCTACAAAAATTATAAAACACAATTATAAATTATTTGATTAAAGTATTTTCACTCTCCATTTTCTACATTTACTACCTCTTGTATATTAACTTTTTCACCAGGTGTAAATTTGGGTAAAGTATCGTTGCTTCCAAGTGCTTGCCATGTAAGTATGTTAGTATATCCAGGATCTATTGAACTATGACCATTCGCCATAAACATTTCCATTCCTATTTCGAATTTAACTGTGGTACTCAAGTATTTACAATCGTGAGCCAGCTGCAAGATATTAAATATTTAAGCCCTCTAAAGTAAATAAAAATTGATATATAAGATATTCAATTAGCAATACATATTTACCGTGGCTATAAAATGTCGAGTTATATAATCATATAATCTCCATGTATCACCATCGAGATCGTTTCGAGTAGCATGTTTCATTGGAGTAATGGGAGGATGGTCTCCAACATTGAGCCCTTTCTTCGGTCTATTAATGCCTGTTGCTAATATTTTACGAACTTGATCGCCCCAATCAGGATTGTTCTGCTGTTGCTTCAATGCTGCACTAAATATAGATACTTTTGCATATATATAAGTAAAATATAAATAAATTTTGAAGTTGCTTTTGACTTACAGCAAATCGAAATTTTCTGGGTATAATGTTGTCTCAGTTCGAGGATAACTTATGTATCCTTGAGTATAAAGACGTTCTGCAATCTGCATAGCGTGATGGGGACCCATTCCTAAACCCGAACTTGCTATTCTCATTAACTCTACTGTATTTAAAGCTATAGGTCGCGATTTCGTCTTTTCTGTACTTTCTACGCTTATAACCCTATAATAATTAATTGGATAAACATCGTTACATTATCTTAATATTAACACGAAATATTCGTACATACAAATATCTAAAACTTACGTTGCTTGGTCATACTCTTTCACGTGACTCAGAAACATATTTGCTATCTCCTTGTCAAAAGATCGCACGCGGCTCCAACTCAAAATAATGTCTTGGCCATCGGATGTTTTAACTGTAACCTTCAATACATTCAAGTTTATCTTCTTCCTCAGAAGAATTATATTCTGACATATAAGGGAAAGTTATAAGCCAAGATAAGACACTTATTTTAATACTATACCTGTAGAACCCAGTAAGGATCTGGCTTGAATGTTTGAATTTCATCATGCCTTTGCACACAAAATCCTAATGTTGGTGTTTGACAAGGACCATAGGAAATAAGAGACACATCTAAATCTCCATATTTACCCTATGAAAAGAAAAAGGAAATATTAAATTAATATATAATATGAACAGTAAAAACTGCTTCAATATCATTCTACCTGAAAAAATTTTGTCTGGAACCTCGTAAAAGCACAACCAATTCGTAGATCTATCTCTTGTCGAGCATCAACACTCTTTGCTTCATTTTCATTTGGCCTTACCAGGTTTGCCAATGCAGCTTTTATGTCCTTTTCTGTAATAGCAGAAAATCTTGCTCTCCAAATATCCTATAACAAATATAAAATTTATAAAATTTCATTAAATTAATATGAATAATTAGATTAAAATTAAGCAAACTTACATTTGGATTTAGTCTCTTATTCATTCCTTGCTGAACTGCATGTATAACTTCAAAACAGATATTTTCACCTTCTTTGTCACAATCTAGCCATAATATTAAATAATCACAATGAGCTCCTTCCTTAGCCAAGAGAAAAGGAATTTTCAATCTAGGAACTGCTTCCTTCTTTTCAGTTGGGCATGAAAATAACTCTGCCTTAAACATAACAAGTAGTACGTTACTAATACAATAAAATAATATAATAAAATAGAATGGCAAGACTAAAAATTTTTTACTTACAGGATCAACCTTGTCCCAGTTATTATATTTGCCAATAAAATCTAATGTCATAACATGACCAAAGACAGAGGTCATTTTAAAATTTATATTTTCAGACCTGAATTGACCTATCCATTCGTGTATTGAACAAGATCCATTTAAACCTAAATTTTTTTGTTATTAAAAAGTGTAATATGAAATACAGGTATCTATGAATTATGGTATCGAAAATTTTATCTTTTTAATTTAAAATATTTATCATAAAATTGTATCTATGTATTAAATTTCAAAAAAACATAACCTACCTTTTCGAGATGTACACCGACCATTACTTAAAATATTGGCTAACGAAGCTGCCAAAGATGGTTTTTCAGCCACCATTAAAGCCGTCTTCATTTTTGTAGAATATTTTATCTCTAAACTTGGTTTTACAAGAAAATATTATTAACTTTAACTAAGAGATTCTGACATCATACGTTTGGAGGTACAAATATGCGATACTGTACGCATGACATGATATTTATTTCAAAATATTTTGATAGTTGTTACATTATGTTTTAAGTTAACTATTTTTATTTTATAACTTCGTTTCTTTTCAGTTAGAAATAAAGTTGCGGTTTCTAAACAATAATTAAGATAAAGGTATAAGTAAACCTATAATAATACATTTTTTATAATGTAAAGTGAAGTTATCAACGCAACATGTACATGATCAGTGATCAGGTATCATCTCATTTAGCTACGCCATCCTGTATATTTTTCAACTTCATTACTTTATGAAACAGTTTAACTCGATTAATTGTAAACTTGGAATTTGTTCACATTAGAAGAGATAATTAATTATATTGATACAGTATGTTTCACGAATTAGAATAAAACTACTTAAAACAATTTTAAAACTATTAAAGTACCAAGGAAAATTTCATAATTTTTCCTAAATAAATTTTTAATTTTGCACAATCTTTAAATACCATATATTTTATTTTTGATTAAAAAAAATTAATTTACAATTTCCAGTATTATTAGTAAAATGCAAGGATAAAAATAAAAAATTCCTTTATGATAACATTAATAATTATCAAATTAACATTTTAAAGTCAGTCTTGTAAGTTGTATGCGGTTATATTTTAATGTACGAAGATTGTTTACATATATTTGTAATTCTATGGTATCGTTACGAAGGGAAGTGCTGTAGTAAATTCCATATAACCATATTCATACGATATTCGTGCGATGTATCATGATAACGTTATATTATCTCTTATACTTTAAGAAAAACTAAAATGTCAAAGTCAAAATGATCTGTAATACACAGTTATATACAGTAGTATTTGTAACAATATTTGACCTGTGACTGATTATTTTGTGACTCATTCAGTCTGTCAAATCAAATTGCTGATCTTGATATAAACTTCCTAACCTATAAAACGTCATTTTCAAACGATCAAGCATTTTATTATAATTTTCTTTATTCATATCTTCCGAGATAATCTCTAATATAATTAGGTAATTTTTGCATTAAAAGCTGTTGTCTTATAAGATAAATATTAATATATTTTCTCTCTATGTCTATATATAATCGATTCTTTGAAAGTTAATCATCTTCTATCAATTATTTCTGTAATTATGTCTTTTTTTCTCAAATATTAATTATTTTTATTTTTGCTCAAAGGTAATCATAACCTTCTTTAAACTTTCATTATGATTTATGCATCAATATTAATTTTAATAGGTGAAGTTGCTATAGCATTTCTACTTTAATCATGGAGTGGTTATTTGGGAAACGTATTACTCCTGAGGAGATGCTCAGGAAAAATCAGAGAGCTTTAAACAAAGCTATGCGGGATCTTGACAGAGAGAGAATGAGGATGGAACAACAAGAAAAAAAGATTATTGTGGATATAAAGAAACTTGCTAAAGATGGGCAAATGGTAACCTGATCTTGTTTGAAATTATTTTGTATACTATTGGGTGATATTTATTTACTGTTTGATAGGATGCAGTGAAGATTATGGCTAAAGATCTTGTAAGAACTAGACGTTATGTGAAAAAATTTATGTTGATGAAAGCAAATATCCAAGCAGTTTCTTTAAAGATTCAAACATTGCGTTCACAAAACACAATGGCACAAGCAATGAAGGGAGTCACAAGAGCTATGCAAAATATGAACAAGTGAGTACTTGCCCTGTTCATTTAAAATTAGAATTAGAAAGAATTTTTTATTGCTTGCTATACATGAAAATTATATGATTGTACAGACAATTAAATCTTCCTCAAATACAAAAAATATTACAAGAGTTTGAAAAGCAGTCAGAAATAATGGATATGAAAGAGGAAATTATGAATGATGCTATTGATGACGCAATGGAAGATGAGGGTGATGAAGAGGAAAGGTATTTTTGCAATTTCTAAATAAAAATATTTATATCTCTAAAAAGTATTGACTTTTGTTCATTGAATATTTCAATTGTATTTATACTGTTTATACAGTGATGCCATTGTGTCGCAAGTTTTGGACGAATTAGGTCTTCAATTGACAGATCAATTGTCAGGTTTACCTCAAGCATCCGGTTCATTAAATGTAGCAAATTCCAAGCAACCAGTTGCGACTGCGACAGGGAATGACGAAGGTGGAAATTTGACAGATGCGGATGCAGATCTGCAAGCTAGGCTTGAAAATTTAAGACGTGAATAAGAACACGCTTCTATATAGATGAAAAATGTATAAAAGATGTAAAGGAAAGAATTGGTTTTATAAGCATTAATTTTAGGATTGCTTTACGATTTTAGTTAGAGATATGAATGTTTCATCATAGCACTTGTTTTCCAATCCGTTCACTCAGATAATCGATTTATAAAATATAAAAAGAATGTTATATTTTTATCGCTTAAAACAATTATGAATTCATGAAATATGAATAATGAAAAAACAGAGGCATATAACTTCGTTATGCATTAATCTGTGTTGTTACTTTTTTATAAAAAAAAGAAGAAAATGAAAGAACTTTAAGATGGTATCTTGAAGTTTCTGTGCATATTTTATTTGCACAGGATAATTTTGTAAAGTGGATAACTTATATTTAAAATGCTTATCAAATATATTATGATAAGATACTTACTTATTATATTTTGATAAATACATGTACATAGATTTACTTGAGAAATTTGTAATTTACGTACATGTACATATACGCTTTCATTTTTTTTTTTTTTTAGGAAATATTGTACACTTACTGTAAAAGTAAATAAGGGAAATATGTTAGCATTTTTTATATGAAAAAAACAGCATATAAATTATATGCTCGCATATTCAAAAGGTTCACTGCTTTTATCAAAACTTAATCTTTCAGTGCCTCATAATATATCTACTTTTGATAATTATGTAATAGTAAAAATTATATATTGTTTACAGTCATAATAACCGTATTAATAAAATTTACTTATAAATTGTATTAACTACAACAACGTAATCTGTATTATGTATTAACAAATTTGTTGATAGAAATGCAGTGAAACAAGATTGTGCAATGATGTATTAAATATATGGATAACACAGACACATACACGTGTGTATATATATATATACACATACAGTAAATCACTTAATAATGAAAATATTATTAACAACAATGAAAACTATTAGTAATTATGAATAAACGAAAGACATAATTAAAATGCATTCTTTAATACCTTGCTGATATAAGTAATTAAACATATTATAACTTACCTCTAAAAACTACTGTTAAAGACAACCGATCAGAGAGATTGAAAACAGTCAATTTTAAATAAATTAAAACAATTTGGCAAATTAAACTAAGTTAAAGCAATTAAAATAATTTTTCTGAATTACTACTGAAAATATTTAAAAACTCACAAAACGGATTAATTTTTTTCAAAATCGCCTGGAGTAGTATTCATTTCCAAAGGGTATCATAGTCAATAATTCTGTGAGAAATATGAAATATTATCTCTATTAAACAAAATGTACATACACATAATAATGCGCATTGGATAATGATTTTAATATCTTGATCGTGAAATACAGGTATAAAATAGTAGTCTGGTCTGGTTTCGAACATGGCCTAGCTAGACGTTCAAAATGAATACGAACGTTTAATTAATTGATCGAAGTGCACTGAATCGATAATTCGGTATCGTTATGGAAAGTTTCAATAAACGTATTTATATAACGTGTAACTGGACCGCATGTACTTACGGTGTTATTGAGAGACAAAAGAAAAAAGAGAAAAGAAAGGAAAATACTATTTTATACGATATTACTAAAGCGGAAGAACAAGGACATTTCGTGGGCACGCGAATTTTTCGAGTTACATGCAGCTCTCCCAATTATTAAGGATTATTAATCATTTTGAAAATTAAAACAGTTACAATAAACTGTTAGCTTATTATTTGTGTTATCAAATTTGTTAATTTATCGTTTTTCTCTTTCTCTGATTCAATGATTAAATTCGCGTGCCCTTTTATACTTCCTACATTCTCCGAATGGTAAATCCTATAGAAATACGATGTAGTTTACAAAATTGTGATGGAACCTTCTGTCAATCACATGTATATATATTGTCAATATCTTTTTAAACATCTCAGAGGTACCGCCCAAACATAACGTACCCCAAGCTAGAATCGTAATTACCGAAGAAATGTCTTGTAACGCTCCCCGTTATGTTCACTTAGAATTAAACGCTTTCAAAAATTTGCACCCATCGTTAACACTTCGATAGTCACATGAAGTATTGTAATTAGATAATAGGTGTTTAATAATAAGATGATAGTAAGTATTAAATAAAATAGAACATTTGCAAGTTCGTAATATCGGGGATGGATCTGTTTCGCTTATATATAGTTGAATGTCTTACATGAGCTTAAAATGTTTGTTGGTTAAACATCAGTAACTTTTGGCGGAAAAACTATTTTCCACAAGCAACATTACATTGAATCATGCGAGAGGATGTAATCGAGAAATCATTTTAAGTTCATTGCGATTATACTCATCGACGTCCGTTGAAAAATTCACGTAGTGAGGTTATTACCCTGATATTCGTGCAGATAAACGGAAATGGTCGAGAGGAAACGAAACAGGAGTTTTAATTCGCTTTGAGTACATCTACTACTAACTGTGGTTCTTTGATGGTACGCAATTACGGATCTGTCGTAAATAACATCATTTCTATAGTTATCATTTTCATCGAGTACAATTTTATAATGTGTATTAATCAGAATCGAGAATCTGAGAAGCTTCAAATGGAACAAGGATACAAGGAACAAATTGCTATTTGTCTTAAAAATACGATTTAATATATCTTGCATTTATCTTATAATCGAAAATAAAACAAAGGAAGTAAAAAAGAAATGAACAAATTGAAAAGAAAATCGTATCAATAGAAAATACATATTTGTTCCTTGTTTCCACGATACCAAAGGAAAGTTTTCAGACTGATTCCTAGTATTTACTGGAATAATGCGCGAGATGCTATAATGTAATAGAAAGTCGTATGCAACACTGAACCTCGTGTTATTATCGCAATAATAATTATACACTTCTCGTTGGATGGAAGGGGAATAAATATGCGCGAAGAACAATTCATTTTTCCTTTTAAATATTCGCTATATAAGTGTGGGATTATTAGACCTTATATACGGTGTGTAATCTGTGCATTATGTACGTTTTTCTCCTTTGTACGCAATGTTCTTTTTGTGTACGCACTGGTATGCGTGTATGTATATCATATACATGCACGTAACATATATACAGATTTAAGCTATGTCAAACACAGCCTTCTCTAGATGCAGCATTATAACCTGACAGTTTTCTTCGTATTCTTTTTTGTTCGTTCTTTAATCTGCGCTGGAATTACAAATAGAAAACCTAAAATCATTTCTTATCCACTGGTAGACATATGCGAATATATCGATACTTTTGATTCGATCGAACCAAAGAAAATTATTGAGGAAGACTATACGCACATATGAAAATATTAACTAAAGATAGTGGTAAATAGAAATATTTTGTATATAAAATTCTCCTTCGATAAGTTAGAAACAATAATTCGCACATGTTCAATCTATAATAGCTATTACTATTAAATTACGAATGTTTATATATTTATGGAAAATTTAAAGTTTAAAAAGTATATAAAACATTCAAAATAAAATACTTGCCATAATATTTAATGAATGAAAAAAAATTTCATTTTTCTTTAGTTATTCCCGTAAAAATATGAATTTGCATAACATTCGCATTTCAATTATCGATTTAACTGTCTCTTTTTACAACCTTACTTCATGTACTTGACCATTCACTTTCGAGATCTATTTTTGCATATTATTTCTACATGGATCGTACGTTATATTGGTTAAACTTAGAAATAAAATATTACAACTATATTGTGGAAAAGAAGAACAAAAAAGAACGCGTTAAATAACTGCTGGAAATGAACGTGAACGTTCGTAACATAGGTGAGCAACAATTAGGCTTTCGATTAAAATCGCGAATTACGTAGAATTCCGATTTTATCGATTGTGCTTCACTAGTTATGTTCCGTGATGGCGCTAGTGTCACCAAATGTCGCATCTTTCAAAACAATATCTTTGTACGCTTCTTTTTCTCTTTTAAGTATCGAGAATCGTATCATTAACTGTGACAATAAAATTCAGTTTTAATATAGTTAATAAAAGGCAATTTACAATTATACAAACTTTATACAAGGAACAATCAAAGTGAACTTATCGATGAAATGGTTTCCTAACAAAGAGAAGAATATATTTAATAAAAGAGTGACTGATCATTGTTTAACATTTAAAGACAGTACCTTTCACGATAACATTCACAAAATTGTAAGAAGATTGCCGATATATATATGTATACACGTATTTATGTATATGTATTGGTTTTGTATTTTCAGTAAGATATTTACAAAAAAAAGTGTAGCAAAGTATGCTCGTTATAACATGTGAAGTATAATATCACTGGATCCGTAAAACTTTACTTCTTTTTTTTTTTAAGAATTATTTAATCCTTTTCATACGTGCGAGATCATATATACCACTATATGATATCTACGGTTTTTAACGTTTTTGTAAATTGGTTTGACGTTAAGTCAACAACTTCACGAACTACGTGTATGTATATGTATATTTTTTCTTTCTTCTCTTCTTTTTTTTTTTTTGTTCCTTTTAACTATAAGGTTTTCGCAGTCAGTATTGTTTTTTTTTAAATATATGCATATATGGAATGTACAGTCCGGTCGTATTATAGGGTCGAGATATTTTAACCCGTTTATTTGTTCCTTACTAATTGTTCCGTTATGTAACGCATCTATGGATGAACTTTCGCGACACTTTTCCCTAAAAGTCGCGAAAAATCTTTTGGTTTCTAGAAGTCGTGTCCCGACGTGAATATCCTTGAAAAAGCAAGGAATCATGAAGGTTAGATTTCGCTAATTTTCCTAAATAAAGGGTCAACTGTTGTTCTGCTATCTCGTGGTATACTCATTTTCGAATGGTCCGATAGTTATTGCGGTATTACAAATGCTCAGAATTCCGAGATGTTTCTCGCTTCCCACTTTTTTTTACCCTTTTGAATCTAGTGAATTCGAAGTCATCTGAAAGTCTTCTATTTGTCGAACATACGATACATTGTACCCCGATTTACGATGCCAATAACAAACGTATTCTATATTTTGAACTTTGGTCCTGTTTTATACAATTTTTTTACATCTTCTGTCGATAAAGTAGATTTCCCTTTAGCAAAATTCGATCTCAATCTTGATGAGTAACTACTAAGTACTTTGCGTAACTTTCTAATAGTTAGCATCTCGTTTACAATAAATTCTCGTAACTTTATCGAAATTCTTAGACTTTCTTGATATCAAATTGTAGTGAACCGAAACCATCCGTTGTACGTGTTTCTCTTTTAATTTCACTTTCGAATATATTCATCCAATTTGTTCTCATTTGCTTACAACTGAAACTTACAAATCGTATCTTTTTAGTATAGTCTGCTACTTTAAAGAGTAAACATTCTGCTTGAAGTAATTGGAGCAATCCTATCCACAAAAAGATCTTGAATTAGCTTCTATATACAGGGTGTCTCACTTTTACCATGCGTTTTAAATATTCACATTTTGTAATATTTGAGATATTAAATATCGCAATGATTGATATATATAATGATTGATATTTTAAATGTTTGAAACAACTAATTAATTCGCTAATATCATATGTAATAACATTCCTGAAAATAATTTACATAAATTATACAATTTTATATAAATTCAAAAATGAAGGTATTAATTTGTTCCCGAGAACAGTCTTAAACAGAGTTAGGCTTCTCTAACGTGTGAAAAATAAAGTAAATGTCGGTAACGAAATTATAATACCGTTCCCATAATAGTCGCAGATTTTCACTAAACGTCCAATAGCTTTCTAAGCATCAAAGTGGATGACTCTCCAATAACTTTAAGCAGCGTATCTTCCTGTTTCGTCAGCTGAATTTCCTCGTGGTAATAACGCAATAACATCCGTTTACTTCGGAACAGCAGTTCCTATACAATTTATTACCCTAAACTCTCGGTTTTCATAATACGAACTTGTCGCTATCTACGAGACATGCGTGGCAAATGAACGTTATTGAAGCGTCGTTTCTTATACCTGGAAGTGAATACTTAAATACTTGTCAAACGAGAATCGTCGTTATTTACATTATTTACGTTATTGTAAAAAGAAAGTCTCCCATGATTGTTGCAATTGTCGCATATCTTTTTTTATTTATTTTTTTTTTTTTTGTTTATTTTTAAATTAAGAACAACATATAAGAATTACTATCGTGGCGGAATAATTGCATTTCATTTTCCTAACTTTGCTAGAACGCACCTACTTATTATTACATTCTATAATTAAATGTTCCGTCACAGAAGCATCTTTTATGTCATTCTTAGGGAAAAAGAATAGCCGAACTATGAAATTGTAGACAGATGAAATTCAGCGAAAGACTTCCTGGTAACATTACACGTCTGAAAGAGTGAGGAAAACTGAATGACTATACTAGAGAACAGTTCTTGGTATGTTCAAGGTCGGGCAGTTCTCCCTACCGCCGTTGTTTCACCTTTCTCTTTTTATATTGACATGACAATAAATAATAGCGTTAAAAAAACTCTATACACGTTACACTTAATTTATTTATAAAAAAAAATAAATAGAATCTTTTATTACCATAATATTATAGGAAAAAGAACTTATATAAAAAATTAAATAAAATAATATTAATAACAAAAAATACTGAATAGAGAGAAGAATGATCAGAGATAAACCAAGAGATAACAGCAACGCTGCTGCCTACAGTGGAATTATAGTCGAACTATAGAGATATAATGCAACGGAAAAGATAGCGTCCGTTTTTATGGGAGAATGATCACAAGTGGCCGACGAGTTGAACGATGAAAAGATTAGGAACCACAGATCTAACTATTAAACTAAATCTACATATTATCACGTAATCGAAACTCGAGACTAGAATGGAAACTTTTTTTCCAATGATAAAACAATGAACCGACAAGTAAAGAAGAAACATTTGGTCAAGCACTTAGACGAATGATACAAATCGCTATTCTAGTAGTGTTGCTTATTTGATGAATTATCTTTTGTTTACCGATCTGTGCGCTTACGTCGGAAACGTACCTTTTTTTCTTTTTATTTTACATATTTACACCTCGTTCCACATCTTTTATAACTCGCTTTATCTAACATCTTGCCCTAACCTCTCTTGTTTCCGGTAGATAGCTAATGATATCAATTGCAGATCAATAGAATTCATCATATAATTAACTTTAATTTTGAAATAGCAAAATACTCTTCTTCAATGTAAGTCATACACAATGCTTCGATAGGAGTAAGATTTGAGATGAAAAATAGATTAACTGGCCGAAACAAAAATCTGTGCTTAGAAGTTATATTTTGTTTCTTTTGGTTAAAATCCAGTCTTCTCATAGTCTTCCAAATCAATTTTAAAATTCTAATATACTTCTGACCCGCTTATCTGGACTCGACCATAACTCATGGCCAGCTAATGTTAATCACTTTCGACCTAAACAATAAGAAAAGCGATAATAAATTCATTTAAGTGTTGTATACGTATTTTCATTAGCTACCAACCATACCTCTTGCCTTTAATAATAAAGAAATTAGCCTACTCTTCATCATAACGCGTGTGCCCGCGTAAACTGAATCGAGAAGCATTTCACGAAGTTTCAGCGAGCTTCACGAACTGATTATCCTTGCCCGATAAGCGATCTAGCCGGCGGCGTGGCGACGCACGAGGCGCGACGCTCCGCGTGAAAACGGGACAGGGGCGTCCGCCTCGAGTCATATAGTCCAGACCTGCACCTTTTCCGCGACGATGCACCAGCTCGCGTGATCATAGTAGGACGAGATAATATGCAAGTTCTCCACGTATTTGTTGATCAGTTGGTCCAGCTCGCCCTCCCTGAACACGTGATAGTACTGATGATAAGTAATGGCGCCACCTCCGCGATCGGACGGTAAAGATTCCTGGGACGATGATCCGGTCAGGGAATCGTTACTTCCTGTCGTGGTTACCAGACAATCGGTACTGCGTTTGCTATTGTCTGGATACCTAGGTGGCGTCTCCTCGGAGGCGGACCTCCTTTGTAATTGGAGTCTTCGTTTCTCAGCATATGATTTAGGGTATTCGTTGGTGTTTGATAATAGCGACATCATGCTGCTGCACAATCGTCCAGTGGACTCCGCGTGGCTTCCGTCGCTGAAACTGATCGTATTATCGATGGACTCGCCAATATCGCTAGACTCTATGGAGTTTGCGCTTCTTAGATAAGGTTTCTCCGAAGATTGTTTATCCAAGGAGGATGTTTCTTTCTCGTTCATGAATTCTCCGGTATTGGAGACCATCACGAAATCCATTATGTCGTCTGAAGTGCTCCTATGCATTTCCTCATGGAAACCATTATTGGTGTTACTTAGCCATGCGATCGTGTTGGATAAATCGTTGTATTTCGACTTGGTAGATATCGACGATGGAATGTCGTAAGGAGGTAGGTGTTCAAAGTTGCGTTTGTCCAAGTCTTTCCTCGATAGGAATGGTTTATCTAAATTCTTCTGATCGTTTTTGTTTTCGTCCAACTCATGCATCAAGTTTTCACTAAGTTTTTCGGTAAAGTCTATCAGATGCTTGCGACATTCTTCGTTCCACGTATCCTCCACCTTTGGCAATTGAATATCCGACTTAGTTCTGACTCTTGTTTCGCTACTAGCTGAACTTTCAACGCTTTCCTGTTGTGCTATTTGCGTCGAATACGATTTAGTGTGCGTTTTTGTGATGACCGTCTCCACAGTATCCTCCAGAGAATTGGCGACGTTAACTGCAGCTTCTAGAAGTCTAGAAGACTGAGACGAGCTACTGTCTCCTGTTGTCTTTGTTTCATCCTCCTTGGAATCAGCCACGTACCCTGATGATTCGTCAGCTGTCGCCTCACTGGGATCAGACACGTTTTCAGCCGAGCTATCTAGCACTTCGGATTCGGTACACTCTGACTTAGTATTATCCTTCTTAGCCATGTATTTCTCATCAGAGATTACGCTAATCACAGAACCTACCGAATCCGGCGACGACACTCCACTGGAATCGCTATCCAGATCATCAGTCTCGGGATTGAATAATTCCAACGAAAGCAACCGTGGTAGAACTTTGGTAACAGCCTCCAAACGACCACTAGCTGTCGTCGAAGCTCTTCTAACCAGAGGAAACGACGGTTTGGTTCGAGTTGCAAAACCAGGCTTCTGTTTCAGCAACTCCTTGATCTGATTTAGTCTGGCCTTACGATTCTCTTCCTCCTTATTGACTTCAAAGGTACTTTTCTCATGCAACGACACATCAGGACTATCATCCACAGTAGGTAAAAGTGGAGCAGTGTCCTTGTCAGTTTTCGGTTCCTCAATCTCCACACTCTCAGTCATAGATCTATAAGCACGTATAGTCTGCAAGCTAGGCTTCTTCTCTTCGCAGAAATTAGTCCTCCCGCAAATCTCACTTTCGATATTCCTTTTATTACCCTGCAAGTCTCCATTGATTGTTTGATGACAGCCATTGTTCAAAGCCTCCGCCCTCTTTGTGTTAACTGTATTGTCTCCAGATACCTGTTGCTGGTTGGCGACTGTGGTTGAACCAAAGAATGGCCTGCTAAATACGGGGTTTAAAGTACAAGGGGATAGGCCAGGTGGACTAGGTGGAGGTAGAGACTTGCTAGTAGCTGAGAACTGTTTGAGCAATGGGGATATGGTAATGACCTTCAATCTTGAGTTAGATGTATCAGGAGGATGTTTGACGCGCGGTGAAGGGGGCGCTGAGATGCTTCCCAGCTGATGACCACTGGAGGCTGGAATAATAGCCTCTATCGTTGGCTGTGCGTCCTGCTTTGGCACGTAAATCACGGACGCGAAACTGTCCTCGGAATCGACGCTCGTGTCGCTTTGCAAACTACTGTCTTTCGACGAATCCGAACCGTCCTCGCGAGACAAACGCCTTTCGATTACCTCTGTCTCTCTTTTCGGCACAGTTACAGACTGAACCTTCGAGTCATTGTACATCATCTTAGACGTTTCGTCGGTCGACGTATTAGTTGTATTCGTTTCATTTTCCGTGGATTTCCATCCTTGTAAGATCTTCACGAATCCGTTCTTGATCGATATACCGGATACCTCGATGTTAGTCGTGGATTGTTTAATCTTGTTCGTAAGGCCACTTTTCAATAGTTGAAATCTCTTTGTCGCGTTTACGGAATAGAGGGAGTCTCTAAGGGATTCGAAGGTTTTCCCTTTGCAGATAATGTCCTCGTTCAGGGACGCCTGTTTCATTATGTTCCTTCGTACCCTTTCTTTCTCTTCTAGCCTATCGATAGACATTAGTTCCTCGTTCATCGAGCTCTGTTTCAGGATGCTTCCCCGCTTCGAATTATGACCAGGTGTTATCTGAGTGTCAAACGAAACAAATATATTAATGTTCTAGCCAGTAGTTAAAATTCGAAATCTACAAAAATTAATTTATAGCCAAGCTAAATTTGAGTAATTGAACTTTTTCTATATAATTTATATTAAAATATCAAAGCTTGAAACGATAAGAACCTGATAGAACTAAAAATGATAAGAACCTGAAAGTCTGGAATGTCCTTAGATAGTTCTTGAATGGCAGTGTTATCAGGATGTTCCAAACCGGTGTCGTCCACGAGGTGAGTCTTCTGCTTGACCAGTCGTGGCTTCGAGCCACTCATCGACGATGACGTCCTCGATTCCCCGTCCAGATTCAATTCGGACGTCAACATGGAGCACAAACCAGGAATACTGGATCTAGATCGTACAAGGTCCAGTCGCTGAATCTCCAAAATATCACCCAGACTCTTAGATTTAATACTCAGAGAGTCTGACTGTTTGTTCAATGTCACATTAACATCCTCTACGCGGCGTAACTCGATGGGCAATTCGTCCACGTCCGGTGGTTCTTCTTGCTCGTAGTCTTTGCGATTCTTCCCACTGCCGCTCTGCCAACTGTCAAGAAACCAAGGTCGATTGCCAGATCCACGTCTACTTCCTGCTAATTTCTAAAAAAACAGAAATTCCAGTTAGCAATTCAGCCCGGCTATCGAGTCTTGTACGATGATGTTCTAATATTTATGAGCAGATGCGTATATTAGACAAAGCCGTTTGTAAAGTGTTCAATATAGCGTTTCTCAAGTCAGTGGCTTTCCCAGGTCACTCAGAAATGACTTATCTATAAAAAGAGAAAAGATGTCATGAAACGTCGTATCTCAATAAACGAGTTGCTAATTAAATTTGCAATTCTGAATCGTTCGTCTGATTTTCAAAAAACAAGGGAACAGGAATGCTCGAGGTTTCCAAATTACAAGAAGACAGTCGCCTTAAAGATTCCTTCCTAAGATCTCATTCAATCGATTATCCAACATCCATAAGGAAACAACGAGAGGCGAAATTACTCGGGCATCCCGCTGACAAACGATCTTCGCTGCATTTTGCCCGTTCCAATTACATTCGAAGCGTATTCTGCAAGCAGTTAGCCTACTTTTTTCGGTACCGAGCATCGTTACGGTTGCGCGCGGAATCGATAAGGCCTGGCAACAATTTAGCCACCTATTGCTACAAATTATCGTGTCGCAACAACATGCAGGCGGAAAGTTTAAAGAAAAAAAAAAAACAGGCGAAAAAGGAATACAGAAAACGAGAAGGAAAAACAATCTCAGCGTTTGCACGCGATTGTATAACACGTGACAACTGGGAACTGTTCAAGGAAACGTGAGCGTAATGCGTGGCTGGAAAGTTGGACCCCGTCATCTTTGATGCTTCTCTGCGAAATCTACATTTTTCTTTCGTTTCATCTTTTCTCAGGTTCTCGGTATAGTAATAGTAGACAAGTTGCGCCTCGTGGCTTTTATCTAATACAAGAAATATACCAAATATAGAACATATTCGTTATAATAATGGACGAATTACTCTTTGCCGTACGTTTCGTTTCTTTGATCGTATTTATAAAAATATGAATTTGCACGAACATCCTGCAGTCTGTTCTAATCAACGAAATTTATATCTCTTCCGTCAGCCAACTTTCCAGCCACGAACATGGTACGTACTTAGATTATGTTACCTGCAAAGCGCGACGGAAAAAACTGTAGCAGGTCTCGTTCGGGCTGGATAGACTGCTGGTCGACGGTGATGGGCTGAATATCGGGTCGATCCAATAGCTCTTGCTTTTGCATTTTCGTTGGCTGTTCCTGAAACAAGAATCCCATTAGCAGTAATTATCGAGGTTACCATATTGGCTCTCTGGAAAGCGGAAGAAGAGAGGAAGACTAGGGTAGACGATGGAGATGCAATTTTCGTAAATTACCAATCTTGTAGCGTTGTCAAAATTTCCGAATAATTAACTCATGGCAATCTGGATCGTTTACATTCCGAGCGAACCTCCACTCGTGAATTTTCTCAATTCTACGAATTCTTATTTTTCCTGAAAGATCTTTTACATCTTTTTTTGATTTAAGATCGATCGTACAACGGATTGGACGATTATGCCGGAGTAATTTTGGCGGATATTTCGGAAGCGTAAAACAGCGAATAAAAGCGTGGATGTAAACGACTCAGCTTGTGCACAAAAGTGCTAAAATATGAAGAGACGAATTAAGTCGAGCGCAATGTGCATTCTTCTTTTAGCCTCTTTGGATCGTTGAATCGATTAGATACCTTTTGGAAGATGGGAATTTTTGAGCGTTCTGATTGTAACATAATTCAGTGGCGTGTGGCGCGCTCGAACGTTTCGATCTATTTGTCACCGAGTTCATGCAGTAAGCTTTCGGCCATGGTACCAACACGTCTTGAGACTCGAACTAGAAACAAAAAGAACGAATTTTTTTTTATTAATATTCATATTTTTTACTCGCTACTATTTATTAAGATACGTATCTTTCACCTTGAAAGTTATCGTCAAAGGAAATCGCGTTTACGCTATTATAAGTGAAATTTCAACCTGATACGTTTCTTTTATATTGTAGGTCAAAAGTAGAGAAAGTTATTACTTGCAGTGGCTGAGATAAAATTTACTTGGGGTGAAGTTTTACCCATGGCTAGCCTTTAAAGGTTAAATTTATTAGAAATTTCTAATATGGTCACTCTGTAAAAGTATTAATAGGGATAAGGGATATTAATAAAGATAGAAGTAATTATAAAAGGATATCCAGCGTTGGTAATTAAAAAGCTTCATAACCAAATGAACAAAGTACGCGCAGAAAAGATTGGACTGGAAAATAGATTTAACAGAGATAGATTCGAACGGTTTACCTTGACTATGTGCATTGGAATAATCGTATCGATTGACCGTCATGCTTGGCGTGGGTGTATTTCATAGGCATGTTCGAATACCGTTTGAATTCAATCGTATCGGATGACGACGTTTTTAAGCTGAATCGAATAGCCTATATATCCGCAAATCCTTGGAATAGCTTGTAATCCGAAGTTTAAGCGTGTTTACACGCTTCACGTGCTATACACAATTCCATACATTTGAAGCTTTTTGTGTCACTAAATATCTGCTTTTAACTTGAAACGTAAAATAAAAAATAAATTGAAGCAGATCGTATACGGCACGTTGAAATGAAAATAAAAATACGAAGAAATAATATAAAATGAGATTTACATATTGCAGCATCGTATTATTTTGCCGCTTTGTAATTTTTCTCTTTTTTTCTTTATGAGAAATAGTTAAGAATTATTTACCTTTCCATGTCCAATGTTTCGTTTAATTTTCTATCTCCGCTATTTTATTTATTTTAGAAACAATATTTTATTCATTACACGAAGTTACCAGTTCACTGCATGAACAAATAAAAAAACCAAAAGGGAGATGGACAGGGATGAAATACCAAAGACTGACTACGTAGAAGACACATACTAATCTGTATAGTAAATTAAAACACAGAATATAGATATACACTTGGATGAATAGCGTAAGGAATTCAGAGTTGTCTTTAAGGAATAAACTAATATATTAGGCTGACCCAAAGTTTCTTTCCTTTTACAGGGAAATTATAGATGCACTACATTTTTTCTTTTACATTATTTTATTGAATTATGTATAATCTATTTGCTAGTAATAGAACAAAATGTTCTCTTACTATTCAAATTATATTATTTTATTGAGTCATGTATGATCCATTTTAATAATAGAATCATGTAATGGAACAGTTTGTTCCGACCCGATCCCCTATTTCGGTCAGGATAATAGAGGTGGTTAAATTGACTATGACACTGATATAACAAATTAAAAATCACAATTTATTCCAACAATTTAAAGGAGATAGTTACGCTGGTGCGTATGTATTAGTTAAGTAAGTGACTGATCTAAGGGTGTAAACCCGGTCAAAGGCATGTTGACTGTCTGACGGAAAATCAGTGCCGTTCGGTGACGGCGCTGTGGCGCAGGAAAACTAAGGATGGGGTGTCTCTAGTTTTGGCTAGGAGAGTGAGGGAAATAGACTTCGTTGTTAATCGGGTATTTACTATGGTGGTGAATGAGAAAAGATGCTAACCACCCTCTAGATAAAGCCGCTAGTGGGAGGCCTCATACGTGAGAAAATTCAAAAGGCTTTCCCGTGTCGACCCATGACGGATAATAAACTTTAGAAAACACTTGAGTGAAAGAGTATTTGTTCGGTTTGAAGGACCTTAACTAGAAAATTCCTGGGATTTATGGAAGGTACTTGAGACTATTGAGGATACGCAGGAAGGATCTACGGACTTCTGGTTGCCACCTTGCCCAACATTGCCATACCAACATTGCCATACCAACATTGGTATGTGGCCTGGTCTAGGCAGAGTGTCTGCCGACGTAACACAGTTGTTTGTTCGTAAAGAGGAAGAAACTTTAGGGTCAACCTAATAGAAGCAAGATGCAGGAAGCGTACACAAGAACAAAGAAATTGTAACAGGTACGTATGCCTCGATACGATAAACGAACACAATACAATACAAATATTTGATTTGTTACGTTTTATTTACCCTTCTGTGTTTTTGTTCCATAGCCCATACCGATATAACCAGTCGACCGCCGATCCGCAATACTCTTGCGAGTTCTTTCAACGCGTGAACCCGCCTCTCTGTTGTGGCAAAGTGATGCACCACGGCGATCGAGAGCACCGCATCGAAACTCTCATCTCGAAACGGCAGAGCTAGATTATCGCAGATCAATACCTGCAATGTAAACGACCAATTTTAGCCATTAATATCTCGCCTATTTTCTAAACATTACGCGCGTTCTGTTTTACGTTTGCGTCTGCGAAAATTGAAATGTTTCATAGACGCGTAAGCACAGTCTATTAGCGACAATGATATTAGTTTCGGTCTCGCTTGTTTTCGATATTATTACGTACAGTTGTAAGATAGAATTTAATTAGAAAGACATTATAATCGCGAGATGACCTATCCCGGATACAATTAATAACGTTCGTTATGATTAGAGCTTAATCAGGTCGTTAGAGACAGGATACGGATACAAGAGTTTGTTTCCGGTATTAGACTGCTGTTCCATTTTATGTACTCTCGATATTTCTATTTTCTAAAGTAATATATTCACCTCATTTTCCTTCTCACGCGCGATATCCGTGAAACGCTTGCACCGGTCCACTCCTACCTTAAAGATGCTGTGATTAACGTTCAGGTACTTCCCGTTGCCACAACCTGAATAAGAGTGATCGACTCGTTAGCTAACGATCTCTAACAAAGTTTCACAAATAAACGTATCTGCTGCTGCGTTCTTTCAGTCGTTTGCGATTAAACGTGTGTTTTTATCGCTACGAAATTTCCTAACATGGAACACAAATGGAATGGGTCATTACCGATACAGGTGTATCAATTTTATGGTAAGCTGTACACGAAGTTTCCCTCGAAGTATCGAGTCTTGCCGCTCGCTGAAACGGAAATAGGACTCGGAACGTACAGATTCTAGGACCGCGGCAGCAAAATAAAATTAAATTGATCACGAGCGAACCATTACTGCATTTACAGCAGATTTAAGAGAGTAAAAACGTACGAAATACGCGTACCATGCAAACACACGGAAAATATTCAAAGTGAACTACGTTCTGTGCTATATATGATCAGCGAAATGAATCTACACGTAAGTTTCTTTAATTAAGAAAAATACGAAATTGCAGGAAAATCCGCAATATAGTTACGAGCGAAATCAAAGGTTTTGTTAGGAATTCCGGTTTGGTAACGCGATCAGCTGATCGGCCTGTAAGAAACAGACCGGAAAACCGATGACTAATTCGACGGGTGAAACCGGTAGTTGGAACGATGAACGAAAAGCGGTTCAGAAGCGGAACACGGTACGCGAACCCGGCCTCAAAGTTCGCTGGTCGATGAGTTTGTGTAATCCAAGGAGAACGTATCCCACGGTATTTCAAAGGTGGCTACGCGACATATCGTTCGACCACATTGCATTTGAACTTAGACAAGCGTACGCGTTACCTGTACGTGATTTACACGAACTCGCGTTGATACATCCGTGCGGAGGTCAATTGATCATGTGAAAGCGCAAGTAGCCGGAGTTAAGAGGCGGGGAAAAAGCGGCCAAAGGAAGGAATAAAGACACGCGTCTATAAATGGGCTGTGCACGCGCGTGTGTGCATGTGTATGTTCCATGGGGCGCGGCTATAGTAAGACTGAAAAATCCGCGAATCGACTCGTGAGATCAACGAGCAGTTAGATTAAATTGTTCGTTTCCGATACAAAAATCTCGGAATATTTTGATTAAATTATATATGTAAATCGTACAGGGTGTCCCAGTATCGTCTTATAGCGTGGTAACCACAAGTTCGTTGCTTTTCCTTTCGTATTTTGCCGCAGTCAAGTATACTTGATAAATTTTCAAACTAAGGCTCAAACGAACAAATTTCCTCGCATGTTTTGTTCTTATCTTTTCATAAGGAAACGCCTCGTGCGTGTTATGCTCGTACTTGTTATTCAAATTATACAATCTTCCTAAAAAAAAGAAAATAATGTACAGGTAACAATCTTTCTTTGGTACAGTGTAATTAACATTAGATTGTCCTAAATGAAAGTTTGGAAATAAAAATTCTCGTTGCATTTTGTACGAAGCAGTGGAATCTTCTTACATCCTTTTCGATGCTCGCCTTCGTGATTTGCCTGTTGTTTTCTATTCCTGGGTATCTCTGGCCTTGATTCACCATACATCGAGCAGTCTTTTAACACGTGCTCCAAGGATCCTGATTTTTTTCTCTCACGTACCTGACACAGTTCCTCTTCGTTTGTACACCGTGCTACTTCTTTTATTCCGTTGACTTCCCATTCTTCTCTTCCTACCGATTTTGTCTGTGCTAGGATCCCATTTTAATTCAATCGAACGGTTTATTTCCATATACCGTTCTCTATTCACTCTTTTCTGGGCTCCTTGTAACCTGCTTCGTTTATTAAGTACAACTATTCGACGAATCTTTAAGCGACACGATTAAGCGACCACAGCGATTACAATAATAACATCTTTTCTTCTATCGTGTACGGAAACTATACCGACAAAGCTGTAGGACACCCTGTACATGGTAAATGTTAATATGTTCATTCAAAGGAAGCTACACTATGTGCGAAAAGCCGGTAAAGTTACCAATATCGCAAACAAGGGCTCCCGGCTCCAGTTCCTCGAGAAATTGATAGATTCGTGGCCAGTGTCGACTCTGAACCGTTTTTTCGGCGCATTGCTCGTAAACTTCATGGACGTAGGCTTGCTCCAAGGCCACCGACCGAGCTACTTGCTCTCCGTCGCTTTCAGACATCCCTCTCGCTAAGATGGTTTACCCTCATCCACACGCGTGTCCGCGAAACTGCAAACAAAATCGTCATTCGTTATCGATCCATAAGAGCGAACATAAATTTCACGGTAAAACATCTTTACTTAAACTTAACAGAGTGTACGCAATTTTAACGTTGAACGAAAGGACTAAATTGAGACTAAACTTACAACGCTCCTACTTGAAATCCATTGAAAATTTTTCTGTATATAGGGCGAGTATTTATTTATTTATCATTATAGCGAGCTTATTATATTGTTATAATTATATTATTTATTTTATTATATTTATTATTATAATTATACTATTTGTAAGCCGTGAATTAAAATTGAAGAAACATGTAGATCGATATCAAAGGAGACAAAGTGAAGGAAACAACAAAAGGCGAAGTGCACAAGACTGTTTGCTCTCGCAATGGTTTTCTACTTGTCGTTTCACGTTACGCTTATTTTAAAACGATCTGTACAGTCACTGACAGCGACCGGATAACCGCCGATAAATAAAACTGATCCTAATTACGATAGAACTTGAATTACACAACCCAAAACCACTGCAACTAATTTTATCTCGCTAATGCTCTGCGTTTTTCTTTTTTTTTTTTTTTAATCTGATAAGACACCTACGCAAGGTCACGCAACGATTTTGTACGAAAGTTATCATTGTCGTCGCACGTTAACAATAACGCGACGGTTTCTCATAACACGGAACCCCGGAAACTCTGCGCAACGGGTGCCACGGTGCATTTTCACTTGCTCGTTCCGTTTATTCGCCAAAACAATCCTCCACGTAGCATTGTCTTCCGTCTTATCACCTACGATGAATGGAAACAAAAGGTCGGTTTAAATTATTCGAGCGCAAGACAGCTACGCGTATCTCGCCACGCCTCTAAATATTCCACGAATATTTTCCATGGGAATTTTTGTTCAGGAAAAGAAATTAAGTTTAATCTCACAGACCAAACGTTTCGTCGGAATTTCCGTCCCGAACATTCGTCAAATTTCTATCCATTTTTTCCGACCAGAACAAACAAGACACAGTTTTGCGTAAACACCTGCTGTCCAGCTACGAATCTCCCAGTTTTTTCGAATCCTCCGAGTGGAATCGCTTTCGTTTTCAGCGCTGCAGTCGCGTGAAGCACGGCTTTAATTTTATTTGGTCATCCATTGATATTCCATAATCGGCGGCCGACGATGGATTCCGGTTTTCAAAGGTACCGGTTTCGTACTTTCTCGTCACTTTCATTTACCAAGCGCTCCCTACACGGTCCCACCTCGATAAGTTGTGAGGAAATCGTTGATGTTTATTAACATCCTTCGACCACTTTTATTCCCGATAAATTCTCATACCTTGCGTCTTTCCCCTCGTGATTTCGTGGCCAATATTTCTCTCTTTGATATACCGATAGACTTGTAAATAACCGTAATATCAACATCAACGTTTGAAGTTATATTCAGAAAGTTATTAATAATTGAATCGCAAGGAAATGAATTACTAGTCGGCTCAAACTTGCCTACTTAGTCGCGTATCGCAGATCGTCGATGCTGTATGAAGAATATCTCGTAAGGAATTTATTTATTGCGAATATAGTAAACCGTTGTATAACGCGAATATGATATAACGCGGCAAATACGTGTAACAAAGCAATAGACTCGTTGAAAAGATCGAATGTGATTGAACACGTTGAAAATGAATATTTATTTGCGACGATTCCGATGGTGACTGATAACGAAGATCGTAAAAGTATTTTTCGATTTAAAACAATCTTCAAGAACACGATACGTAGACTCGTATAATTACATTTTTATTAAATTTCAACGAAATACAACATTTTTTACATACATGAATAATACGATTTTTTTAATCAACTTCGTATATATGCCATTTGTTTTTAAAATATCGTCCTAGTTGATAAAACATAGAAAATAAAAGTCGACGTAGCGACGATCGTTTGGAACACGTTACTTTAGATTACGCGACAAATTCCGGTAAAACGCGATTTTACAGGAGTTTACCGTGTCCCTAAAATAATCGAAGATATAAAAAAATATGTTCGACAAAACCCATACCTAAGTCGAAGAATATTTACATATTCGTATAATCTTCTGCGTGGAAATCGTTTCACGTGAAAATCCCAAGGACGATTAAATTCTTTTTTTTTTTTTTTTATCAAATTAAATGCTTCCTATTACGTACAATTGAAATTTCCGATAAATTGCCGATTAAAACGTAATACAGAAACGCAACGTAATGTATAAAATATTCCGGTGAAGCGACAGAGATGGTGGAAAGGTTAAAGTTTAAAAGGCTTTAAAGTTTAAAAATGCCAGCAAGAGTCTAGAGGCGCGTTTTTTTAAAAAGAACGACGCAAAGGAGGGTTAAAAATAGTCTCCTACAAGTACTTCCGTTAACGCTAAAATAACAGCTCCGAATACTTCCGTGTTCCGTGTATGTTTCACCGGAGGTTCATCCTTAAGAGGACCTAAGATATTTTTAAACGCTGAACCTCCAAGCTCTTTCATCGAATTCAAGGAAAATCATCCGTGAACATATCTGTCCTCGACTTTCATTCACCTCCACGGTCAAAGCCTAATCGATCCTACTTTTTGATCTAACTAAAACGCGTTTACCTTTCCAACGAAATAATCGCAAAAATCATAGAATGACGAAACGAGGGTAAAAATATGCCCATTATGGTCGTTAAACTTTTCGACTGTCGCAACCGTGTTAAAAAGCGATTCTATTCCGATCGTCGCTTCGTAAAAATTGGAAACCGTGAAATTGGGAATAGTCGGTGGAGCGTTTTGGCGGAACACGCCGGGCCAGAATCTACAGGTAGCACGTTCGACCTAATTAATCGTCGCTGGTTGGCCTACATCCTAATGAATCGCGTATTGACCAGTGCAACTGAGCTGCACGCACGAGATTATCGGTCGACAGCTGTCGCGAAAGCAGTTCGAAACAATAGCTTTGGACATTGAAAAAGGGAAGAGGAGGTGTTCGACTGAACGTACGTTCCAAACTGATATCGACGCTCGAAATTGATATTGCCATGTGATCGCGTGCAGTGACGTTCTTCGCTACGTGCAACATCGCGCCTGTTACTATCGTCCCGTGTATTAATTTCTGCTTTTTTATTTTCCTCCTTAGTTTCCTCGGTTTGACGATGATCGAGAATCGATGAATCGTATGGGAATGACTTTGCTTAGTTAGGCGTTCCATAGCACCGCTAGCGATGGATGAAACTTTATTCAAATCCTGTTTAGTCGTAAATCAAGAATCGAGAAAATTAATAATAATCGATGCGACGATAAACGGTATTACGTGTTCTTTCGCGATTTTAAATTTTCCATAAGTGTATAGAAAAAAAGAGAGAAGAGAAGAGGAGAGGAGACAAGCGATAAAATCGTCTTACTCTTCGGCTCTCTACCAATCAACTTCGTCGAGCGGAATCATCATCAACGCGTCAGAGTGTTGATTTGAAAAATCGATCGGACTATCTATAATTGGCTGTTTGACAAGCCGAACAAAAGGTACGGGAGGGAACCGAGATACCAAGAGTATATCTGTCTGTGAATACGATCGGGTTTTATCGCGTCCAAAGAGAAATGCTCCATATACGTCAATCCATCGATCAATCAACGCTGTTTTTTCCTATGAGTTTCCCCAGGCGTGGAATATTAGTTTGTCCAAAGGAAGGACGACGATTGGAACGATCGTGAAACTGTATTATAGATTTCGTAATTGCAGCAATGTCTCCATCTAAATATCTTTGCCTGGTAACATTTTCTGCAATCGCGAATCGGACAACAATAACAGCTAAATTTATTACGACCGCTATATAGAAATAACGTAGCAGATCTCATTGCGGAGATTAGATCGCAGTGGAGATTAATTGTACTTTCTTTCGAATAAACGGCCATGTAAACTTTAGGCGAACGTTCGATCAAGTTTGTATAGAGGTGTTTGAATTTGAAGAAAAGAGGAATATGAGACAATTGGGGTACTTTGTTCAATGAAAAGCCAGCAATTAGCGTACTACTTGTAACAATAATTAATGGCTTCCAAAGATTCTTCGAGACTCGGTGTTCTGCTAATAACTCGGTTATAGTTCAAATACTTTATACCTGAACGTTATTCGTGAATCGTATCTGTTGAAGTGAGTCTCACTTCTAGGAAAACTCTACATCTTCTTTGGTGTTTAGTTTTTGGCACGACGATTCTCTTTGCAGTTGTTCCTCTATTATATTGGGTCGGCAACTAAGTGATTGCGGATTTTGTCGATATCACCTAATGACAAATTCCGCAATCACTTAGTTGCCGAACCAATAGTATCGCGGAGAGATCGCCAACATACAGACAATGTCGACGATAAAGCGCAAATGGCCATAAGCCGAAAGAGTCGGCGTACTTCAATAGGCCATCAATATATTGTTCAGTTAGCCATTGGAAGAGCCAAGAGTCAAGAACCGTTAACCGAGAGTTGTCATATCACGCTACTGCATTAAGTTCAAGTTAAATAATCATCGTTTTCTGTTTAATCCACTGTAATAAATCCATCTATCAATACATTATCACATTGGATAGAAACCACTGGAAATCCTAATTTCTAACATTTCTGAATAAAGAATTTCTATAATACATTCATCCATGCGTTTGGTCTCTCTATTCCGAGATTAATTGTTAATTAATTATATATATAATTGTTATTGGTATTTCTATCGATACCGATACTGTGGTTGTAATAAATGTAATCGAGTATCGTAAACGTCACATCGATATTTATCAGGTAAAATATAGACTACGAAAGGACCAAGTATTTCAGAATCCAATACCCGAATCTAATATAAATCTGTTATAATAAACGTAATTGAAATCGTTGTGGCCATTTATGACCCAGAAATACCGCATAATTGCACAAGGCAGGCTAAGCCTGTTCCTCTCGTATTTCGCCTGAATGCGCCACTAGTGAAAACTTACCACGCTCGACCATCGAACAATAACTTCTTCTCCTTTGAACAACGTTTCTAAAGCTTCTGTTCCTGGCAACGGTGGAGGACCCTCGTCGAAATAGTCGTCGTCGACGTTCGTTGTCAACATGGACGACACAAACAGGTCGAGTGGTCTTTCCATTAACGAAAGAGGAATTCTGCAAGACGCGTCCGCTCGTGGCTCGTACAGCCACGAGCACGTGAAGAACGACGCAAGAAAAGAATAACAGCTGAGAAGGGAGAAACATCGAATTGAAAGAGCAATCCACAGGTAGATCGATCCTCCAGAGGGATTAAAATCGAGAGCAACGCTGCTCTTCGACGCTCTTCGTGCATCGAACACAATAAGCGTCGAAACTCAACTATCGTGCCCCTCTGAGCACTACGTTTCTCATTTATGAAATATTATGACACGATTATGCATCTACGTATATATTTGTTAAGATACGTAGTAGTCTTTGAATAATTATACTTAGGAAAATTCGTAAGTTCACATTGATTAAAAAAAAAGGAGTGGCGTTGAGTAACCGATATGAAATAATTCCATTCTCAGTTTAATCAAAAAGGATCTAAATGATATGAGTTTATCGTCGACGATGCGATACAAAGACGTTACAAACTACCATCAATAAAATAATAATCATTGTGTAACGATTCCTTCGTGAACATTTTACCTGTTCATTTTCTCATTCTCATTCTCTCTCTCTCTCTCTCTCTCTCTCTCTCTTTCTCTCTCTAGATTCACGGTTCTTATTTAGAGTTTGATCATCGGTAAAGTTCGTAGAATAAGAAAAATTCGGGAAAAATGACTATTAGCAAACGTACACACTTACATCTCCAAGAAGAAGATACCGAGCAGGAAAATCTTCGTTAAAATAATCCACCATGTACGGTAGAACATTTTTATAAATATGCGTGAGAAAATTTCATTCATAGACCGATATCGGATGGTGGTATGCATCCGCAATAGAACAGCTCTTGCAGAACCTTCAGAATCAGTTTATCGACCCTCTGCTTTTCTTTGGCACTAGAACTGACATAGTTGTCCCTGTAACGTAGATAAGGAACTGTGTACGCTCGGCACCAACGTAGGAATTCACCGGTGTCTTCCGTGCGAATGAACGTGACGATGGCCCAAAGCGTGCACAAGTTCCGCGACTTCCGTTTCGTTTGAAGGTACAGCTGGCAGACGTCCAGGAACGTCATCAGGTCGACGACGCTCCTCCCCATCGATGAGTAGGCGATCGTTTTGAAAATCTTTTTTCTTCGAAAAATTCTATTCTTCTTAATCTTGCGTATTTTCTCCTTTTCTTTTATCCTATGTTTTAGCACCTGCAACGAATGATCGCTTGGAATTAGCGATCTTTCTTTAATAGATTTTTCAGGACTTTGAATTGATTTTTAAAGGGACTTTGGTGTTACGAGTTTTCAGTCAACTCTTTATAAATTTCGCGAATTTTTCTTTCCTTTTCATGCGCTTTAGAGAAAACGAATCGATCGAAGACACGCTGATATCGCGTCCTTTGATGTTTTAAACGTTTAATGGAATCTTCGTTAAAGGCTTTTTATAAATGAAATAGTTCGTAATTGTTTCATGGTTGATACTAAATTCATGATCCTAACAATCTTTTTTTCTTTTTTTTTTTATGTCAAGGTTTAAATTCAAAGATAATCATCTTTCAGACAATTTTTAATTGGTCTGTGTTTTCACCCATCCAATATTTTAAATGTTCAGTAAAATCTTCGTCAAAGGTTCGTCGCTAATCTAATGTAATCATCGTAAGAATCCACTATTTACAGAATTTCGATACAAACATCTCGATATTCGATCAACATCGAGTATTTTCATCTCCTTATCGCGTACTGATAAATTCGCATTTTACTGTCTACACATCGATCAAAGTCTGTCGAATGTTCAAACAGACCCATCCGCTGATTCGGTCGACAGTTCGACGAACAGATGTCATTAAACATCAAACAACTTCTCGATTCTAAAATCGAACAGAGATAAATTCTTATCCAAGCAAGTAAAAAATCTAATCCGATTTTTATCCAACTCAACGGTGTCCTTATTGAACGCGTATGATATCATTTCATCAACTAAAAACTCTTCTCTTTAATCCCCGCGCTTCTTTATTACACTTTATGGATTCCCTTCTCATTTTGCTCCGTTTCATCTTCACAGTTCCCTTTTATTTCAATCTTCGCGTTTCTTTCACTAGTATTCTACTAAATCATAACTTTGCCACGGCTCCTCTGCGATCCTTTATCTTGTATTACAATTGCCTCCTCCTTTTCACAGTATTTTCTCCCTCTGGAATCCACTTATTTTTACTACAGTTCCTTCTACTTAGTCTTTTCATACTTCCTTCTTTTTATAACTCATTATCACCCTACAATCTTTTGTCTTTTCTCATAGCTGCCTTTACTATTTAATCATTTTAGCTTCCTTCTTTTTATACTTGTCTCTCACCGTGGCAACTGTTTCTTCTTATTATCTCAGCATCTATTTAATCCCTCTAGTTTCTCGTTTCAACGACTCTTCCTTGGAATCTGTTTCCCCCTGCTGCTATTTACTCCTATCTGCTGCTATATCAGGAAATATATTTTACAACTTCACGCTCCAAAATCGTCCGTCTTTGATTTTACAGTCACCTGTCTTCCTGTTTTGACGTCAACGACAAACCGATCGAAAGGAGGCTGCCTCGTTCAACGAATCGTTCCTTTGCTCATATTCTGCACGAAATAACGGGCAGATCGGATTTCTGACGTACGGAAACGTTATCGGTGGTTGGCGAAACCGCCGATTACACTGTCGGCGTGTAATCAGAGGAGAGGCAGATCCCCGGAATCGATGCAGCGGCGCACCACGAGTGCACGGATCACAAAAATCCGCCGTGAAAGGTAAACGGTACACACTTTGCTTCCCCTCGTGTTCTCCTCGACTTGCCCGTTTCCAAGAACAGGGAACGGCAGGATCAATCCGTGGAACCGTGAACAGCGTCACTGCTCTCCATTCGTGACGCTGCACCGCCGCCCCCGCTTGTTCTCTGTACAGACAGCCACCGATAGAGGCGGCGGTGGTAGCAGGTGGTAGCAAACCTTCAAAGGGAACGGAGGAGGCCTCGTTTCTCTGCTTTTCTGTCGCTCCCTCGCTTCGACCACGTTATTGACTCTCTCTCTCTTCCTCTCTCCCTCTATCTATCTATTCTCTCTGTCTCTCTCACTGCCGCCTATAGTCGATCTCTTTCCAACCCACGCCCAGCTTCTGCTTTACGCGTCTCTGTCCCTCTTTATCGGAGACATCGTGGTCCTGTGCAGATACATGCTGAAAAATGGAACTTCGTATGGAACAGAGCTGAACGATTCTCTGCTGTACCAACAATGGATCTCTCGTTGCACCAACAATATGTTATATCAAGATCTTCCTTTTTTCAGTTCTGCTGATTTTCCGTACGTTACTCTTTATACAGACCCTTCTCACTTTGCGGGACGCAGTAGTAATCGGAACTGTGTTTCTCTAGATATAAAATCTTTCTTCCTTCGTCTTGACATCCATGCGATTTTTCTTCTTACTCTGAAATATACAGCAGTAATCGAACTGTCTCTTTCAAGCCGTCCGTAGAAATAGAATCTTTCTTTCTTCGTTCTGACACGTCTACCCGATTTTCCTTCTTATTTTCAAGCGTATAATTCAGTGGTCGGACTGTCTGTTTCCAGCACCGAAATTCTGTCAATTTTTACAAAGTTTCTTTCTTCTTCGTCTTGTCGATTTCTTGTTAGTCTTTGCGAGAAACGTATACTAGTAAGGAAATTTTCTTTTTCGAAGTCTTCTTCCAACTTCTGTGATTATTTGTTACTCTCTACAGTTCTTCTGATTCTGGTACACGTACTTCCTTTCTGGCCCTCCTAGTTCTTTGTTATCCTCTATGGACAGTTTTTCCTAGCTCACATTTTGCTCTATCAAGTAAAATATTACTCTGCTATTCTCTGTATGTCACCTTGCTTCTCATTCCGGTTTATTCCACCAAATAGAGTACCTTGCTTCAGCTATTGGGGTTCAACTGTCCCCAGTTTCAGCCACTGCTTGTAATCTTATATTTCCGTGACCTACCCAATCAACAGAATTTTCCTCTTCCACCCTGCGCGGTTGTTCCACCATTACGCTTTATGAATCTCTCTTACTTCCGTCCATGTCATCAACTAAACTCCCTGTTTCGCCTTACGTATGTCCGCTTCTCTATTACACTTTTTATTGGTTCTCGTTTTTGTCCATTTCATCTTGCGACGCCCTTTTTGTTTCAATCTCCGGGGCTTATTCTGCCAGTACTCTACTAAATTATGGCTTTATTACAAAACATAACCGGTTACCATAGGATCTTTACCTTAACATTTCCTTTTATCCTAGTTGCTCCCATTTCGCTCTCTTTTTCTTATCGATTTCGCGTGTTTCGCCGTAAAATCTTCTATTATCTTTTATCATAGTCGCTTCCACTCGGTCGTTTCCTTTTCTTAATCTTATTTCTCGATTATTTCCCCTCTCCTTTTTGTTTAACTCGCCCGTGATCGTGTGCCTTTCTCCGTTCTTCATTCATGATATTCTTCCTCTTCTCCTCTCTTCCTCACCGCTCTGTGTCACTAACGCACGTATACTGATACATCCTATCACACACACATACGCGCATATACTGACGCCACCAATACGCGGCTGCGCGTTGAATTTATTCGATATCCTCTTTCACATAACCGGGTTAATTTCGGTGCGCTAGTTTAACTAATTTAACGACGCACGTTGGACCAACGTCGCACGCTGTATCGGCCGCTCATTGCCGAAACACGCACGCCATTTCCATCCGCTTCGAGCTTCGATCCTCACTACGATAGCCCGAGCATTTGAAAGAAAAACCGCTTTTACTCCATTTACGCTTTCACCGTCACGATACGATGAAATGATTTCTGGACGGACGTTATTCGTGATATAAATTACAACTCGCTGATGGAACCACGTAATTCCACGTAAATTTTACATGAATCTCACGTAAATGTAATCTACTTAAATAATTCCATAACGGGATTTATATATTAGACGTAACGTAAATAATCTTTGAATGAAATTCACGAGCAATCTTAGCGGAGGAGATATGTATTGGGTTGGCAACTAAGTGATTGCGGCCTTTGTCATTAGGTGATAATGACAAAATCCGCGATCACTTAGTTGCCAAGCCAATAATTGTAAGATTTCGATACGTCGATCAGCCATGAAGAAGCAACGCGTTGAAAAGATTCCTCGTAAGAAAAGGCGTGCGTAATGGTTCGTCAGCAACGACGACACGTATTACGTCCGGAGGCAGTGAATAGAAATACCTAGGGTAAGCTAGAATTCGCAGCTGTTCCAAGTGATAGTGAAAGTGTCGAGGAGAAAGGAGAAGATAGGAGCAAGATAGCGCGGAAAACGTTTCAGGCACGCGCTCCACGTTGAAACACGATTTCAAGATCGACGGTGTAAGTCTCTGATTATTTTCTTTATAGAGAACGAATCTCTTTGAAGAACACGGTTAAATCAGATGAATTTCCTACGATAAATAAAATTATTCGAATATTTATTTCCCTTAAAGTAATTCGATTTCGCACAAAAATTTTCAATTATCGAGATTCTTAAAAGCTGTCGAAACAAAGAAGTTTTTCAATTATACCATAATATGTATATAACATGCCTTATTATATAATATAAATAATTAATATTATTAAGTAATAATTAACAAATAAAATAATTAAATATTTTTATATTAATAAATATATATTATATTTATATTATATAATAATAATATGATAATATAATATATAAATTACGCCTCCTTTTTCTCACATTTACGACGTTCTTAGCTATTTGAACCTTCAGCCACTGAGCGATAGAAGGATGATGTTTAATATCTTTCTCGATTGTAAGATATTCAAGGGCGTAATACCTTGACCTGACGTGATTCAGCTGTTTTCTCTAAACGCCGCTTCTAGGAGTCCAAGGAATTACAATTTGCTTCATTCCAAACGACACCGTATGACATATGGCTATTTTAATTGCGTAAATCGCACAGCTATTCGTTTTAACGCTGTACATTCGTCTATTTGATCAATCCATCGATTCGTTAAAACACTGTGTAACACGCTTGCTGAATTTCACGTTTGTTTTGTCTTGAAACTTATACTTTTATCCTCAGCGTCGAAGATAGCAAAGTGGTTTTCCCTGCCGCGGTTAAATAAATAAATCAAGTTAAACGAAGAATAGAAGTAGGACATTCGAAATCCCGTGGAAATCGAAATTTCCTCAGAGAAATTGAAACTTCACAACGAGAGAGAATCGATTACGATTCTTAACAATTATTACGACGAAGAAGTAATTACAGCGTAATCCATAATTCACATCGCGGAAACAGAGTCTCTCGGGTTTCTCGACGATTCAACGTCCACGAAGAGATAAAGTTGAAAGATTCTGCGAATGTTAACAATCGTGAGAAATTGTAGAAATTGTAGAAAAATGTAGGGCGGTAAAATGATCGATGAAATCTCGCGGAGATCCGTTTCGAGGTGGGATATCTCTTCCGAACGATTTCACCGACGAGTTTCAAGTTTGTCACCTATTTACGCGACGGAGTTGTATCGAGGTCCTTTTTACCCGTTTTTCTATAGACGTCCTTCGTCGATCGAGTCCCAGTTCCAACGCAATAGACGCCTCCGACTTGCAACTTTAACCTAATTACAATTTACACAACGTCGAGACCGATTTTCTTCTCCTTCCTACAGTTTTCCATTTATCGTTTTACTCCGATCACCTTTTCGGTCGTTCAGCAATTTTTCAATCGATGCTCCAACGATTTAACTCGAATTTTCCTTATCGATGATATTTATACGATAATTAAAAATCATCCGTGCAATTAAAACGAATGGGGTTCAGATAATTAACTGCTTCTAGACTAAACATTCGTAGCTAACGTTAAAGTGGTTTCCAACGATCGTATGGAATATTATTAGTTCGTTCGAGTTTGCTTGCTCGTTCCGTGCTTCTCGGTGCATATTATACGCACAGCAATACACGTAGAGCATAATTAGAATCGTCTTATTGCTCGCGTTATCAATATCTTATTCGTGAGAATTTATTTGCTATTTTTGGATTTTGTTGGATATTTACATGTGCAAGAATAAGGATCAGCCTAATATTGACTCGCGGTATTTAATTTTCAACTTTGCGACTACAGCTATTATTTACCAACTGGAAAAAGAACTATTGGATCAACGTGATTTGGCAATTAAATAATTTAACCGGTAATGTGTCTCTATATATTGTGTAAATTTATTCTTTCAGAGATCGATTCTGTCAACTTTTTTCTGTTCCTTCCTTTCCTTAATTGGACGGACGAGACGTTGATGTTTGGCTAACAGTCTGCTGCAGTCGGAAGAATATTTTTAGCTATACAAGACATTTCAAAGTACATAGCACGTTCTTTGTGATCAAATTAATGAACATTTCAAGAACGTTCGAAGTTCGCAAAACGCTGAAAGCGCGAGAAGTGTCTTCTACTAACAAAAAATCATGCAGCAGGTTTCGAAATTATATCTACGACAGAAACTTTCGAAAAAATTCACAGCAAGAGATCTTCCAACGAATCTTTGTTCAAGCTTCGTCTTTTTAATGCGAATTTGCATAAATATTCGCTGCCTGGTAATTACAAATTATAACGATGCTATATTAAACGATACTATATTGTTGCTGAAATAATTTACGATTCGAGATTATTTTTCTGAAAAAACAAACTAATTTTCTCGAAAGCCTTTCGTCTCCTGAGTCATCCTGTAAACGAATCGATTCGTCGCTCTTTGTTTCATTTTTTCTTCTGCTTTTTCTGTCGTCTTTGAATCGACGCTGATTCAAGGTGACCAAAATTAATATTCTTCGTGTTTAGACTTTTTTCCTCGGTCGAGCGAAACGGCAACAATTTGAATAGACGATAAATCACGGCACACTCGACGCGATTAAGCGATAGTAAAATATTCCTTCACGCCGGCTGAATTATGCGCGTTCTAAGTGAATCACGGCGTACAAGCGTTAAAGCGCTATGGAATCGTTAAGTTTACTTTATTAGCAGCGTTAAAGCGTCGTAACGCCACTACCCTCGAAGACGTTACCATTTTACGGCGCCAAAATAGTTGACAACTAGAACGTTTCGGGAAATAAGTTTCACTTTATGTTGCCTTTAACCGAGTCTTATTAAGAACAAAGGGATACAAATCACAAACGTTATCGTAACTAGCTATTGTTTCAAATTGAAGAAAGAAAAAGAAAAAAAGATTATCCAATTCTAATGTATTTCTATCTAAACTGTTTATTTTCCAATCGGTTCCTATCTATATATAATTTATTTAAAAATCGCCGCTAAATCAGTTCATCATAATTTATGTAAATTAATTCCTCGTCGTAGACAAGTATTTTCTTCAAATTTATTACTTCTGTAAGTATACCTGTTCTTTTTTTTCTCAATTTTTATTAATTATCATCAATTTACCTCTCATCGATCTTCGTGATCCTTATCGATCTACAACGTTCCGTTGCATTAAAAAACGAAAAATATCGTGGAATCTTTAATATTACTGTAGGTTCGACGTTTGTCATCTCATCGCGTTCCATTTCTGTGCCATCTTGTTATTTCTACGGGATCTGTGGTTTCTACACTCACAGATTGCCCCACTACGATACCATTGTTCATGATGAGGATCTTATTGCTCGTACGAGTTACCAATTGCCCATTGCCTGCCTTACATCTTTCTACTGTCTTATAGAATGACGTAATTTTACGTCAACCAGATATAGGTCATGAGAAGACGTAATTGTACGTGAGCGCCTGTGAATATAATGTAAAACAAACCGAAGGAACTAGATCAGAAAATTGAATCAACGATATAGAATGGAAGAACCGAATTAAAAATCAAAATGGTCGCATAGAATGGAGATTAAACGTTAGGTTAATAAAATAAAACAATAGGTCAGGCAATATGGAATAACATACGTTGCGTTATGTATCGGATTTATAAAACGAAATAAAAAAAAAAACTGGATGAAAATTTAAGTTAATGGAACAAAGTGAAAGAGTTAGATTGAATAAAAAAAAAAAAAGGAGAGAAGATTTATACGCGGCAAGCGAAAGCGTACGTGAAAATAAATCGTAACGAGATATGAACGATTTCGTTCGTCCAACTATAAACGTAATCGTAAATGATCGTTCCAAAGTTATGCAACGAAGGAACCTTTGAGAGCAGCAGACCTGTCCTCACCGATCGGCCGCTTGTTCACGCAACAGTCGCAAGAATCGACGCCACTTTCACCCACGATCTTGCGATTTCTTTCAGTTTCACGAGACGCGGTTAATTACAACGCCACAGTAAAATGAAACGATATCCTTCAATTTAATCGCTGTACCTTTCTTTAAATATCAATCAACAACTCTGATCAATTTCTTCCAGCTCGAATACTTTCTATAACAGATACCATACTAAACTGTTAAATTATGTTAAGCTGTACGCTGTATCTACCATAGCTCTGCGAGGTCTTTCTTTTATCTCGATCTCGCCTTTTTTTTTATTAGAACACCTAAGGTATTAAGGATCACCATGAAGTTACAGGAAATTCTCTTCTCTCTTAAAACAGAAATTTTATTACGATTTTGATCCAATTATCGATCCAATTATGTTTTTCTATCGTTAAGATATCATCTCAAGTTTGAAGAAACTATGGAGAAATTCTTATTGACACGCATGATCTCACGTCTTAACGTCGATGTTAAACGTCTTCTTAAAATATTACAAACTAATATTATTCTTGTTTGCTCAAAGCACAGATGAATCGAAATATAAATATATTGCAGAAATTAATAAATCGTAACAGGATTGACAAGATCACGAGGAATCTTCAAGAATATCCTTGGCTTGTCGTTAGCCCATCTTTTCGTCGAAAATCTTAATTAGAAATTGTAAGTTCTCTCTTGCTCTCTCTCTCTCTCTTTGGCTCAATATTCTCATTCTCTTCAAACTGGGCGTATACTTCTACGAACTGTTATACGCATGTACATATCATATCGCATAATCCGAGTAACCATTGAACTAGGTCAACCGGTATATGGCGAACAAATTGAGTTTGCATCGTGCAAAATCGAAGGACCTCCGTTCCATTAAGGATTCGTCCATACTGGATACAAAGCATAGTACGTTAACGCTGAGTTAAACATTGGCCAAGATTTTGCTTCGTTAACTGTCCGTTTCTATCCTCGTCTGTTCTTGAAATAAATTTTGTGAAAGCGTCCTTCGAAATTATGTACGTCGAATGAAAAGATATATCGGAGCTCCTTTGCACGATTGATTTAATAATAGCAATATTTCATTGGTATTAGCAAATTTTCTATTATGACGCTATCAAATTTACTGACAGGGATAGTGATTTATACGAATTATGAGTCACCTGATCGAGAAGATTTGATATGAAATTATAAAATTTCAAAGAAATGTAGTTTATAATTTATCAGCTTCTTAATATTCTGATATTGGTTGGTAAATTAACGTGCAAGAGGGTGAAGGTATAACGCGAACCACACCAGAGGAGAGAAATACTTGGAATTTCCTAGAAATACCTCCCTCTATAATTGGCCAGATAAGGTCACGTCCCGTGGCCACTTACTAACAAGACAGCACTGTACATATTTCAAAATAATAAAAAAAAAATATATATATATATAATCATTAGATTGTAGATATTTTATAAAATTTACATAAATGCATTTACATAGATATTATAAGCAATAAATTATTTTCGACGTCTCACGTATTTTTGCATATTCCGTGCTTTGTTTGGTATCTTTATTACCTTTTATTTCCTATAAATATCCACAGACTAATTGTTATTCTGCTGGTCGGAGGCGCAACGCTAATAATTTTTATAATCACAATCGCGCGAGTTTTCTACATATTTACATCTTTAAATTACCCACGAATGCGTAACAACCCGTTGTCTAATTACATGTAATCAAGGCCGTGCAACTTATAGTTATTTTAATTGCTCTAATCGTGTGCTAAATCGTACCAACTCCTCCCACGCGACGGTAAATCTACCTGGACAAACCTTAGTCCCCTTAGAAGCCTTAAAACACTCGCTGCAAGTATACTTTAACTTGTTCTTATGCCTGTATCCGTATCTTTAAACCCATATGTAACATATGTGCATATGTTAACAGTAACTTTCTCCTGCTTTGTCATCTCATATAGCGAAGGCATTTATTCTGCTTTTCGTTTAAATAAACAAACATGCACCGCAGGCAAGGCGAATGCGAGGTGTGGGAAAGGAGAGAACGAGAATGACGAGGGCGGTGGAGCGTCTCGAACGAACTACAAGCGAAGAATGGACTGGACTTTCGCTTGTAAGCACGGTCACCGAGTGTATCGGCAGATGGAATAATTGCATCGAAACGCGAGAAACGTGGAATCAGATTCCAGTTCTAGAAACCTGAACGAGCAGCTGAACAAACGGTAAACAGCAAGTGAACCCTTTCAGGAATGTTAGCATCTCGGAACGCGTTATGCTCGTAAAAAATTGAAACGATGATAAGAGGCTGCTTGAAGAGCGAATTCTTGTGTAACAACAACAACAGCGAGAGATTTTTCCTGACCCTTTTTTGCATCAGCCGCTGGTTACATGGGAGTAGAACTTTTTTATATCTTCATGAAATTTCTTAAATTTTGCATTTTGATGCCTCTGATGATGCTATGCTGCGCGTCAACAATGGTTACATCGTCAAAGATGATCATAGAAGTTGTATAACATACGATAAACGAAATAAACGAATGAAATAATAAAATTACATTTGTATTTCTATCTACATCCCAAGAAGGTCCAGTGACCCCGCGTAACTAGTAGTCAGCTTGAAAAAGAAGCCATAGAAATCTCTTACTTTTATTATCGTTACCAGGAATGCCAGGATTCTGGAAGAAGATTCTAGAGATAGGCAAGGAACTAATTGTACGCCGAAGATAGATGTATGATAGTATACGACAAGTTAAGTAAAAGAATAACGTATACAGATGAACAAAAATAAGGATATATGTTTAACTTGTACCACCAGATGTAAGAGAGGATATACATGTATGGAATGGATAGATGTTTGCACCCGCTAAGATCCACATAGAAACACATAGATACACATATACGTAAGCCAATTCCTTTTTCCAGGCTGTCATGTGGAAAAATAAATAAATATTTTCTTCTTTTCGAGACACGAACGCAGAATTGAAAATTTTGAAAGGACGACAAATTATCAGTACGTAGGTTGAACCCGTGAAAGTGGTGTAAAGTGGTAGCCTAACGGGAAGTGATAGCCTGATCCTTCCTTTTTCCTTTTTTTTCGTTCCGTTTCCTCGATCTTGGTTTCGTAGCTGTCTGAGGTGAGGCTACGAGAAATCATCGTGTAGGATAGTTATTAGTCGAGGAATAACGAATGGCAATTGAATTTCGAAGGGATCCAGACGAGGCGCTCGACTCGACCCACATTCCATCGCAGGTGCAAGGACACCACCAAGTGGGTCACAAAAGATCGGACGCTGATGTTTTCGTCCTCCTTTGTTGGATTTTTATGGTTAACAACGGTGTATTTACGGCTGACTTTGAAGGCTGACGACGAAGATGAGATTTGCTAAAGATGACGGTATACTTGGTGGATCGTTTCTAATTTGCAACATGCTAGATAGAGTATCTAATCTTTTTACGCCGAAGAAAATAATTTCGTAAGAAGGTTGATTATTTCTTTCCGTTTATATAAACTATAACCTCTGATGCTTCGATACGTAAATGTTAATCTACATTATAAATTAGATTACAAATGTTTATGCAATTTCATAAACGTAACTAAAGAGATCGAACATAGATACAAGCTTTTGTCACTTATTATGTGTAGATATTGTAACGAGTGATTTATCTCGGATATTTTATATATTTCTGCAGATTCCGTGGATTCTTGCTACTTCAAATTTCGTCTAATGACTAGAAACAGAATTAATTAGAGAATGACAGCTTTCTGGAAAATAGCCTCTTATCGAAAATGGTATACGTTAGCTGGAAACATAATTTCTTACAATTCGAATGAATCGGAATTAAATTCAAATGTTCGACTTTGAATTTCCAAATTAAGATATACATTGGAATTTTTACGACGTGTTGTAAACATTGATACAGAATGCTGCAGACGGTTGATCGTTATTTAACAGCATCAAATTAAATATGGAAAAGAGAAACATGTGCCTGCGAGTAGCCGTTTCTTTCGTCACTTCGTAACATCTTTTTCTCTCATTTGCATTAATAACAGACTTCTAAAATCCGTACGAAATCTCGTTTAATACTTCGCAATAAATTTCAGAACACGATAGATAGATAAGACAGAATCTTCATTAAAGTTTCCTCTCTTTCGATCTCTTACGTAATGCGCGATTCGTCTGGAATCCTATTAAAATTTGGCAACGTTAGAATAAAAATACGTTATATCGACAAATTTTACGAAATATACAGTCGAATGAAGAAACAAGCCTCATTTATTTCGATTAATCGACGTCGCTTCGTATTACAAGGAAAATAATAGATGCACAACGTTCTTCTCTTTTATATTATTTTATCGAATTGCGTACGATCCATCTTGTTCTACTATTACAAAATCATTCCTTATAAAACGAAAGAAACTTCTGCGACAACCTAATATGTCTGTTTCATAAGAGCACAAAATGAATTTTATTTCCAACTTGAACTGAAATTTCAGTGGACCGAAAGTCGAATTTTGTTACGTAGACTAAAGTATTTTGCGCGCGATTTTCATCTCGAAGTTAACGAGATTCAAAATTAAACATTCAAAACGAAGAAATATAAACTGACGAAGGAGATGCGAGTATAAATTCGAATACCTACGTTTAACATGCAAAGAGTAAATAGTCGAAGTTCTCCGATTTACACGTTCGATGTTAAATATTTCAGTAAAAATACCCAAATACGCACATGCGAGGCAAAACACTGAAACTGAAATTCCTAAATTCGCCAACGATCCAGACTGATTAAAATTCAATGTCAAGATGAACTGTACGCGTCAGGCTTCCCCCTCAAATCTCCAAGAATGCATCGATGCACCAAACCAGATCCACGTCCGCTATGTCTTTCTACGTCGTCTGCGTGAGTGGTGCGACAAAAACTTCACGGTAGACGTTACAACTATTAATAAACAGCGGCGAAGAAACGCGAAAGCACGTTGGACGAAGGACGAAGGATGAAATTTCTCAGAAAAATGATCTTAACTGACCGTGGAGCAGAAAAAAAATACCGGTGCGCATTTCGATCGTGACATTTTCCACGTGTCGTAACTCGTTATGTTGAAAAAAAAAAGGAAGAAAAAATAAAAACCGCGTAGGACGACAGTCACTCGAATTAATTTAGTTGGCGTTTATCGATGGAACAATGAGGAACGGTTTTGAGCCTTGAAAAATACCCGCTGCTATTTCCAACGTTCAAACGCAGCTGCTTTAACGTTGCACGATTGATGTAGAGCCTCCTTTTTGTTTCAGTTGGTACACTTGGCGGCAGATTATTACAATTTCTCTGGCGCTATTCGGCTCACGCGCAAGAATAGATCGCTCTCTAAAAACTGCTTTCGTTCTCGGAAAAGAATGTCCTCGGCCTATATAACGTTCAAGGATCGATGTTTTGGGATCGATTCTGCTTCTTCGGGAATATTAGGCGTACACGATGTTATATATCGTTGGTATCATCGCGATATTTTCTGATTTTCTTTGTCGGACGTTTCTTATAGAAGAGAACTGTAGGAGGAGACTCGGGAACTTTAAACGTATACAAATAAAGTAAAGGATAAAAGAACATTGCTAACCGATTTATTTTTTTCTTATTTATTGATTTATTCTTTTCTTTTTAGAAAAATGAACTGTAAGAGGTAATTTAGAAAAGTGAAGTACGCGTGCCTGAGACAAATATAATGGAAAATCGTTAACGATTCTCTTTAACTTTTTCGAACCGTTGCACTTTTAAATGTTAAATATCTGGTTGCGATTGCATTTTTAAGATTAATATCTTGTCTATATTTGGATATGTAAATGCACGAATACGGTGTAGAGTTTCTGTATCATCCAGCCAAGATTGTTTGCTGATAATCGTACGAGGGACAGATTAAGCTTAACGAAATCACGAGCAATTACTTAATTGGCAGAATAACCTTGATTGCACGGGCCTTGTTTTTGTCTTTCCTGCCGTTGCACGTACAGAAAATCACGCGATTCCATATTAAATGAAAAAAGAGAAATGAAGCATAATGACGACCTTCAAATGTTGAAAACTCCTCCAATTACGAGACAATCACGAATGTAACGCAACGCGTTCGACCTCGATCTAAAATCTAAAATATTGTACAATGATTTTAATAACGCTCGAGTGATAACTTGCAGCATTTTGGCATTCATGCGGATTATACAATTCTTATACGCGTAATTTCCCATATTTGTAACATCGGATTTGCTTTCGTTCATAAAACATATCTATTGAAACGTTGGAACGATTGCAGTAGAATTTGTATTCCTCGCAAAGGATGAATCACGTCTTCATACAACTCGAGAAGCTGTTACTCGAACGATCTTAATTATCGTCTTTAACGTGCGTTAACTGGCAGATTGTAGCAAACCCTGTCTTGTACGGTTCGATGGCATAAAGAAGAGTAATCGCTCGTAACATCACTTTCTCCATTGGTAAACGAGCGATGAAACTAACTAATGAGACTTCATATTCTATAGTAGCTCGTACTATGTAAGTATAGCGAGATAGCAAATTATAGCATCAAATAGCGAGGTGAATTGAAGATTGTACATTTTACAAGAAGGACTAATGACTCACGCGATGTGACTGAAATTTTAGACGCTCGCTATCTTAAATTCCTGCCAATTTGTTCGTTCCAATTCAACGTGTAAGCTTTGATTTTATCAGTATGTTATTTAATCTTCTGATGGTGTAATAAAATAACAAAGAATATAAACCGATCGATTTAGAGAACAATTTTGCCGTATTTTCCATGTCGAATAGAAATAACATGGCTTCGATCATTCGTACAAAATAAATACTAATACTTTCATAGGAAATAAATGAATAATTTCCTGTCTAGTTAAATTGTCTAATGATTGTCTAGCTAATTAAATCTAGCATTACTTATACATTACTATACATACTAAAGAGTTGAGATTTAGCAGCAAGTTATAATAGAAAATTAATTCACGATCCGATATATTCGTTGCGTAACAAAATTTCTAGCAATCTATACGTGTTTCTCCGAACAGATTTTTCAGATATTCAACGTCCCAAATATGGCAGTACCTATTGTCTTCCTCCACTTTGTTCCTCGAAGCCACTTTGAAATCGTGAAACTCTATATAGCCGAGTCAAGCGACAAACAAGCGAAACAAGAAAATTTCACTTTGAAATTGTACAGAGGTATGTAGGTTGCCTTTGACTGAATGTTGAAATTGGTCGAAAAAAGGCTGTCTTTATGGGCCAACGAGCTACGTTTCTTCGTTAATTTCAAAGCAGGAGAATTGACCTTTATAGGCGAGGCACTTTCAATGTGGCTGATCACGAACGCTCGTGTTCTACTGTTCTCCACTCTCAGACCATAGTTACGATATAGTCCGATCGTTCTCCCTCTATCTCTCCTAGTTCACGAATAGCGACTATCTGATCGTCGAATTTATTTAGAAACGAATTTTGAAACTCATTTCCCACGATTAATAATTAAATTTAATTAGTCTGGATGCTCGGTAGAAAATTAATTGCGAGCCAGGAACGAGAGATCGTACCGTGGAATTGGAAATTTTACTCTTAAGTATTTTCCACTGAGCTTGTTTATCAATTTTGTTACACGCCGATTTGCTTTAGAAACGAACCTTTGAAACGAATTTCCACGATTTTTGATCGAATTTCATTTGTCTGGACGCTTAATCAAAAATTCAAAAAAATGCGGGATGTAAAACTGAGTATTAAAAAAATAATTCTCTGGGCTGGTATAATAAAAAATAAAAGTATCTATATTTAATTACTCGTTGATCTACAAGTTTCTGCACGAATGCTTCGCTAGCTGAGAATTAAAAATAAAATAATAGGAAAAGGCAACGGAAACTACATCGATAACTCGATCGGTGGCTAATTAAATTAATTAATTAACTAAATCGATCGGTAACTTCAATTTCAACCAACGGAGACTGCAAAGTAGAAAGTGATCGAGGAACAATTCGACAAAGCAATCTAATCTATTCCCGATAATCTCAATTTCCTGTCTGGTAAATCCAATCTTTAACGATGATCATCCTTCTTAATGGTCCCCTTTTCCTCCTCAAAATTACCCAGTTCCAACCGACGATGGTTAATTTTACGTTCGATTCAACATCACGGCGTACTTGTACCGAGCTGTAGACGAAAACCACGAAACGAGATGATACGATAGAAAGTATGAAAAGACGGAAGCGGTGACACTGCTGCAACTAGACACACGGTGAGCCTCGCAATCAGATTTTCATCGTGGCCGCGAGCATATTGAATCGACAGGAAAAAAGTCTAGTATCCTTTCTAATCGGACCCACCAGGCACAATAGCAGAATGTTTCAAGACGAGATTAAAGTCTGCAACTCGGTTCGACTCGTGATCGCGACTGAATAAACGACCGAAAAAATTAAATATTTTATCTTTATGAAACCTATCTCTATAAACGGAAGTACATCCTGGATGGAGAGGTTGGTTTATTTCTTTTCTTTTTCGTGGTGAATGGCAATACATTTTTTTTTTTTTTTTTTTAAGTCAGACAAATCTTGCGAATCATGTGTAGTTACGTAATAGCAAATTTGTTGCAGATAGTATGAAAATATACGGTTGTCGAAAAATTAGATTCTACAGGAGGAATGTTTAACGCTCGTTTAATTTAGCTTCGTACGAGATCGATCGTAGAAAGATCGATGACTCGTTTCACATTTATTATCCTTAATTTCGTGTTCTACCGTGTCTTTCTTTTCCAACACCCCCTTTGCGATATATTACGAACGTATTACGCCCTCGAACGTTACGCCCACGCAATGGCCCTACGAGAATAGAAAAAGGAAAGAGAAGGAGGAACGCAGTTAACATATAACACGAGGGTCATTCGAGGAAATCTTTGAACACGGCAACTCTATATTTATAACTGATTCACGCACGCACGTACTGTTATTATAGCGATACGATAAAATCGATTCGGAATTGCAAACTACCCACCAGATCCGCCCCCCTTCCAATGTAAATACAGATGTGCGAGTAACAAGATGCAACGCTCTAAAAGACTATTGCTTTCATAAAGAAATAGTTGAAAAGTATGCGTAATGAGCACTGAGAAACGAATTTGTCTTTCTGCGTACGATTTCTTTCAATAAGATACTTTTCAGTCAGGGATTCTTATTTCCAGTAATATTATGATAGGTCGTTATCGCTTCGTTGGAAACGAATCACAATTAACAAACGAAATACGAAAATTGTTTGATGACGTCATCTCTATCTCGATCTGAAGTTTGATTTTTTGATTCAAATTGCTATATTGCTAATTGTTATATTCTGACCGTATCTTGCCCTCGCACGTGGTTCTTGCTCTTACGGAAACCAGGAGATCAGATTAAAGAAACCTGACCAACCTTAACGGAACACCTTTCCCACGTCGTTCATTCACAAAATACGAACTTCAAGATATCAACACGAAAAACACGAGTTCTATTTGTTGAAACGAAACTTGGCTTATCGTTTGCTATAACAACAACAAATTATAGACAGTGGGAAGAATCAATGAACTGGTCATCTGGTTGTTATAATCAGGGATAACGTCGTTAATCGCCTATTATTATGATAATGAGTGAATCCCAAAAGGAAATTAGTTAAAGTTAAGCAAAAGCGAAATTAGAAGTGAAAACAGTTAAAAACAATCCGCCTGTGGTAATCAAACTACGACTGCTGATATCGAGCATGACACTTGAGCAATAGATAAGAGAGAAAGGACAAGAGTTCGCAGCAAATTCGTACCAGAAGTTTCCTTCGAAACTTGCTATTATCCGTAGCGTAGCTCGTATCTTTCACACGTTTCATGGAGCGACGAACTTCGAAATGCGTCGTAACTACGAGAGTTACATTCAGGAGTTAAGAGACACGAACAAGCGACGTGCAACGCTTGATGCCTTTTTCAAATAAATTTGTCATATTATTTTCGAAAACGATTGTCCGATTGTACGAACGTAGCGCCGTATTAAGCGTGTACATTTCGCGAGAGATATAAGTCGTACAGATATCGTATCGAATTCGACAATGGGAACTTTCCATCCTCTGTGTATTTGATGTATTTTTGTGTTATCAGCCGGTTGTTCTTATCGAGAGTTGCAAGAAATGCCAAAGCGATCGTAATAAGCGGATTCCGCTGTAACTGGAATTCTACCCTAAGTAGTTCAAGTTCGTTATATCTCGATCGTTGCTTTTTCCCCTTGCTTAACTGATCCGCCCCAATAATTCAACTACTAAACTTCCGTAGAAGTAAAATCAAAGTTTCAACGGTCGATTCTACCCCCGTGCAGCCAGCGAGAACGGGGTGGTTATGGGGCCGTTTATTCCGCGCGGACTGTTCTAAAAATAGGAAGACAGAGAGCGTTGGTGAATCGCGTGTATGACTGAGTCAGAGAAGGGGATAGTTAACGTATAAAAGAGAGAGAGAGAGAGAGAGAGAGAGAGAGAGAGAAAGGGAAATAGAGGGTGGTAATCCGATGACGAGGAAACAGAGACGAAGAAGGGTCAGGGCAAGGGTGAGCGAAGGGTGGGAGAATGGGTGGGTGGAAGACTCAGCCAGCCACGAACGATTGAAATACTCGGCTGCGAGGGTGTAAAGGGGCGTCAGCAGTGACGTGGTGACGATAGCGAATAGTGGGGGTAGCCCGGCGATGCGATATGGTGTATAGCGATGGCTTCGAGCCAACTTCCTGGCATGACTCATATCAATCCCTAGAGAAGATTACGTTCGTTACGGAAAACACGTTGTTCGTCCATACGTAACCATATTATTTATTTGAATTTCTTGAAGGTGCATCAAACTGACCGCAGCAATCTCTTAAATGTCAATATCTCTTTAAAATGTCACGATTAAAAAGCGTAATAAAAATTAGACACAAGTAAAATTAGATGTCTTACCGTTGTTCAATACGAGACGAGAAGTAGAAGAAAAAGTTATTAAACGCGTGATTGGGAGATAAGAAATAGGAGAAGCATAGGAGGATCAAGACAAGGAATAATTATTTCCCTTATTTTTCGTTTATATCTGTTCAGAGTGTATTTAGAAGCGTCGGAGAAGACAGATGATATTGGAAAATGTTTTGCAATCTGCGCGAGAAATATCGTACACGTACGTGGCCTCGGTTAAACAAAAGCTCGATGCATATGTATAAGTCTCAAAAGGTTTATTCAGATGGAAATGAAACACTGTCTTTCTTCGTATTTCTTTCACTCTATCCAGAACTGTGTCTGTTATTCGTTTTATAATATACATGTGTCAGTACGTTGCGCAGATATTACAGACTTTTTAATCATTTGAAAATAATATCGCGAAGAGTGAACTGGCGAGTGAATCGAGCAAGTAGATTCGATCGCTCGTAGTAAGACAGTTTTGGCTCATAGAGTCTTCTAACACTTTACGAATTCGTCGTTGAGAGTTTGGCAGCGTTTTATAATTTTACTGTATCGATAAATAATGCGAGATGATAATCTGATTTTTCTAGATTAATTTTTCTATTGATATATTTTACCTATAGTCCGACTAAAATGCTTTTATCGCTAATAAACAATAGGAAGGGATTGAAAATTGTATACGAGAGAATCAAGCTTTGAAATCACGAGATCACCATCTTCATCGTTAGTAGCGATGGTAGCGGAGGTGGTGCTGGAAAGTTCTTGCAACCATGCGCCAACGAGGATGATCCCGTAGGTGGTGAACGTGGTAGTGATATCAACATGGTAGCAGAACATTGATTCTCAACTTGCTACTTTGTACTTTACCGAGTGGATACAACTATCAATTCGCTTTTATTACTCATTTCGTTACTATACGAATTGGTGAAAAACTAGCAATTTACTAATTTTAAACGAAATGAAATTCCTTTTATATGTCAGGTAATATAAACTTAATTAAGAAAATAATCTCTATTATATTCGGCTATCTCGCGTGAAATTATGCAGGCGAAACTAAAAATAAGACGAAACGATATTTGAACTACAAATGATTACTAAAACTAAAGTGAATTAAAAAAATTAATTTACACGCTTACTTCATAATTATATTATAATTATTAAGTTAATATATGATCGATTAGAGTAACTAATTAATATTGTTAAATATTGATCGCTAAGAATTATTTATAATTTGGCTCGTAAACGACCTACTAAATTATTTGAACATCGATACAGAGAATAAGGGATTAACGAGAGCACTCGAAATACTCGGAATCTCGGATTTAATCTAATTCGCGAAGAAGCATCGGATTATTCCATTAGCATTATAAGTACCTCTTATTCCTCTGCGCTACGTTTCAGTTGAAAGCTGATGTTTAAATGCCTAGCCCTATTGAAAGCTACCTGTTACGTATATCGTTCGGATAAACGATAAACGCAAAGAAAAAAAGGAAGAGAAGAGACAATCGAAGAGAACGAGATTTCCTACCGAAGGATAATTCTTCTCAGTCGTGATACGATATTGAACAGAGACTAACAGAAGCCCTTCTTAACCTAGTATGCAAATAGAATCTGCAAATGTAATCTATAATCTCGTTCGTACTGTCCGCCCGTGTGATTCTCTGAATACCTTCGAATAATATTAAACAGGCTCGTGACTAGGAATCGTCACGATGGGACTCTACCAAAGGAAATTTCCATTGACGGAGAATTATTGCTTAGAGAAAACTTATTCACAGAATGTATGTATAAAGAATGTAAGTTTAGAAGAAGATTGCAGAAATAAGAGAGACGTTAAAATCTCAAATTCTCAATTGCTCAAATTCTTTAACTTTCAAATTACTAAATTTTGAAATTCGTAAATTTTCGAATTTTTTACTTCAACAAAATTTGAATAATCTCAATCGTTGAATCTCGAAATTCTTTTAGTTCTTAAATCTCGGAAATTTGTAGTTTCACAAATTTTTCGGTTCACGAATTATCAAATCTTTGGAATTCTCAAGCGATCGAACATCCGAATCTCCGATTGCTCGAGCTTTCAAAGTTAATCTAATTTCTAGTCGACTCGGAGGTTTGTTTCTAATTTCTTCTTGAAGAAAATTGCCTGCGAAGATCTACGAATTACGTACACTTAACACAGCGAAGACTAAAAGTTTATGTGCGAAACGTTACGATCCATAGCACGTTTGGTTCGTAAAGGTAATTTGACAAATTACCGCGCGGTAATGACCCGATTCGCTGGCTTCGCACTAACAGCTTGTTAACAAAGTTGCATTTTCAAACCGACCGAATCGGCTTCGTGAAAATCATAAACAAGACATTTCCATTAAATTCTGAAAAGACGATGTGCCTTCGTTTCCCAATTTCATTTCCACGAAACAACCTTTAAATTCACTTTCCATAATAATTATTCCATTTTCAAATCTTCAAATGATCAAATGTTTAAGCATCCAAATTTTAAAAATCGTTTTAAATCCTATTTTTAAATTTATAATTATCTCTTAGAAATTCGTTAATTTATAATTATAATGAACTACGAGTAATATAAAGAAGCTGATAGTTTTCTTATAAATGCACGACAATATATAAATTAATCGAATAATAGTATATACAATAGATTAGTTCATTTATTAAAAAAATTATCAACTTTTCCGTATACTTATAATGGTCGATTTCAATACGTTGGTCTTTCTATACATGAATATATATGTATATATACGTATAACGTAGGACTAAATTCCATGACGTCATCAAGCGCCAAGGAGAAGGAATTCTACCAAGAAAGGAGAAGGAATTTGAGAATCACTGCAACAGAGATAGCCACTAATGGGTAAAATAGTGGTGGTGGCACCGATAGTGGGGATAAAGGGTTGTGGAGGTTGCTCGTCAGTGGTGGTACGCAGAGGCAACGTGCTAGCCGTGTGAGGGGAAGCAGCCATGAATGAAAGTAGCGCGTATCGATTTACCCGCGCCGCCCTAGATAAAATATGGTAAATAGTGAGCCGAAATGGGCTACGAACGAAGAACGTCATCGCGCATAACGCCACTTATTTGTCCAGCTATCAAGTATTTTCCTCCATATTCGATTATACATAAAGGCCACAGTTCGAATTTTAATACGTATCATACATACGAACATAGCAAAATCATCCATGGGAAAAGTGTAGAACAGAACCAGATCATGATAGGAAAAAATGAATAGCAGATTCTTTTGCAAGAATACTCAGGGCGAACATCTTAATGCATATTCCGCAAGTTAAACAGACTGTTAGTATATGGATATGAAGAAGAATTTTATATAATTGTTGAATTCCTGCATAAAAGAATATCGTTCGATTCATATTGAACGGTCGCTATTACTCTGCCAGTATGAACGATACGTCCATATTTAAGCTACTTTTACTTCTGAATAATTTACATGGTTCGCGTAGTACACAGGAATTACGTATCACGTTAAAGTCATACGTCATACGTGTGCTACGTACATCACACACGCGCAGCACTGTAATAAAAAGTAATTCAAGGTGGACGCTCATGACTGCAAGCAAATGCGACTAACTTTTACGCAGTTGACAAATTGACCGATAGTAATCGTTAAACCGGCTACGAATTTTCACGTCTCAATCTCGCTCACGTTTCAAGAAACGAAAAATTTCAAGAGAAACTTCAGCAAAGGGATTGAAACGAGAAATTCTTGTGCATTAACAACTTTTTCATAATTCTTCAAAACTGAAGAAATTTTTGGACGATCGAAAAGCAGAAATATAACCTGAAACAGTAACTATTTTATTCTTACTTCGATATTGATATACTGCCGGTATAGCTTTATAGAATCGTAAAAAGGTTTGCATTATTTTAATCGAGCATAAAGTCGAACTATACATAGATTGTAAAGCGAAATGGAAATTTGCAAAACGTTTTACTAGACTTAGGAAATGTGGACTTCGATGTAACACAGATCAATGGAACGATCGCAGCGCTATACGTACTTATGTCACTACCTAAAATTATTGTCCTGGGGTGCCGCCATTACCCATTCATGCGATTTGTCCGAGTTCCTTGCGCGTCAATGGCACCGAAATCTACCATTCAAAAGAACGCCCAGCCCCTTTACGATAACGCACAACATCGGGCTCCGACTATTGCTCGAATTCAACGAAAATAATAGACAGAAACACACCATTCCTGAGTCACTGATCTCGTGAAACATTTCCTAGATGCCCCTATACGCTATGTGATGCACCAACAGATTGCAGATGCATCCTACCACACGATATACATATAATTAACCATAAAAAGTTTTTTTAAATTAGCTAACCTAAAAATACCATGAATTTGTATAATCTAAAGATTAACTGAATACCTTTTTAAAACACATTTCTTCGTTAAATCTGTCAACATGACGTTTGAAACGTCACTGTGACATCCATCGAAAAGCAAACTAATCAACGTCGATCTTAGATATCGAAACATTCTATTAATCGTTTAATGAAGCTTGTATACCTGCTTTATTTGCAATGTAGCATCGAATAGCAAAAAAGAAAAGCACCTAACGAAATAGAACGCAACCCTTGTTACGAAATCTGGCAAGCAACGGCATACATTGACGAAGGATGAAAAATCAGAAGATGTACGCGTACCTGGGTCATGACAGGGGTGGTATCTTCATGTTCCCATGGAGGCTCAACACAGTTGATCGTCAATGCGGTAATATATCCCGGTGTCGTCGGACGAGAACGATTCCACTGCAATGGTTCGCCACCACTTCCACGCCATAACACGTCAGAAACGCGCGACGAGTTACTCACATGACATGTCGCATCGGCAGGATTAAACCGATGAACCGTTTGATAAGCGGTTCGATTGGCGTTCGACACGCGACACGAGAAAAATTTGCGCGACCGGAGTGCGGCGAGCACGTTTTCGTTTACAAGGTAAAACCGACTGTCCCTCCAGCAGCCCCGCGTTAGACGGTGGCTGCGGGATTGTTGGGGGTTGGGAACGACCGAACGGGAACAAGGAAGAGGTTAAACAAAGAAAGGCATAGCGCGAGTGAGATGGACAATAAATAATTTGGGGGTGTGACGCGCCGCGGCGCCACATTCGAACCTCGCTCGCGTAATCATCCAATAATTTGAAAAATATTGTCGTTCGACTGCGGATTTTTACACATTTATGGGGAACTTAAAAAAGCAAAAAAGTACAGAATTTGTATAATACGCAAAAGAATGTAGTATGCGAAGTTTTATTGTTTTAGCATCTATGGTAAACACTTGATGGTATGGCACTTTGATAAACTACCGCGCAATGTTTTATCAATCTCTCGATATATATTTAGAAAAGTTTAAAAATAAATATAATTTATTTGCTATATGAATGAAACAAAACGAATTCAAATATTATTTTTATCGTTATCGTTTCGTAAGAAATAAATAGCAGCACGATAGAAAAATTTGTTATCTACAGAAAAATTATGCGATAGCGAAACAATTGTTTGTGTAAATTTGTCTTATCTATACAAATTCCCAAGTATATAAACGATACACGGTGTCTAAAACATGTGTTTTGTGTCAAAATCATTGTGCTATAACGAGTAAGTGTTTTCATTAAAACATACCAAGGCGAATATTAAAAGTTCCTTTTGAAATCGTCATTCAGTAATCCTATAGATTTCAAAGATACACATAATTTAAATGACACAATAAGTATCAATAATAAATGCCAAAGATTTTATTGATTGAGTTTATTAAATCGAGTGTATTTAGATCACATATAATGATGGTTATATAATAACAATCCAACTATTTACTTAATAGGAAGAAATTTAATATATCATCAAAATCTCTTAAAAAGATTTATAAACTAATTATCATTTGGATATGCATTAAAAATCAATCCTGTTATCGATTTATTACGATTGTAAAAGCATCCATATTTTCATATAATTTTTTTATTTGCAATTTTCTTTTCGTTCGCAATATTAAAATTTTTAATATCATTATTTTACTTCATATTTTTGTTTACATAATTTTAATTAGAAAATATTTTTAAATCGATATCACTACAATATCATCAGTCGATAAAAGGATATCTGAATTCATCTTACTACTATTGATTTTTCCATTCGATTAGATAATCAAAATGAAAGTATGGAAAGTTACGTTGCCAGTTGCCGTAAAACCAGTGGAGACCAAGAATTGGACTCCAAATAACGCCTCCATCACTTTTTAAACACATTTTTGCTTTTTATAAAAGACTATCTTGCACGATAATTAAAAAATAAATAATAGATAAAAAATTACATGACATTTCATTGTAGATACATACAAGGTAAACATTTTTTTTTTATATAATCTTTACAACATCTCTTTATGTTTCATTTTCGTAACTTTTTCACATATTCTCCAAGCTAATAATACTCGAATCTTAAAGTTGCGCGTTCCAAGCGTCCGCCTTATATTGGAATCCAACATGTCTCGTTACTCGTTATCCCTCTCAGTCACTGAAATGTCAAGTTTATATTCGCGTATGCAACTCGTATACGAACATTCCTAGTCTCGTAAACCGCTGTAATTCTCGAATGAACGTTTGTCAGCTTCCTCGAACTTCGAGACTCGAAGTTAATAACCATTCATCCGTTTAATCACCACATTATTACGTAACAACTATTTTTCTCTTTACTTCTTATCATGTTTCCACAAAATAGATTTTTCCCATTAAAATATCTCGAAAAATACACCCTTCAATTCAATATAACAATAATTTGTAATTGAAAATCAAATATTTTTCAGTTGAAAAGAATTTATAGAATATGTAGACCGAAAGATTAAAGCCTGGTACAAACAAGCACGCAATCTTATTGCAACGACAATGCTATGCAATATAATTTGATAACTTCATCATACATATTTTTAAGGATACAGTACACGCATTCACACAATTCTGTTATTAAATATGTTGAATGTCGCACTATTCAAATTAATCCACGTGTACCACCGAAGATACATTCCGTCAATTGTTTTACATGCGCTAGAAATATTGACGTCTAACAGCCGTTCATGGCGGCATGGAACGTGTTAAAACTATAAAGCTGCCGAGTGCAAATCGTAGTGTCCCCACTGTAGAATCGTAACAGTATCATGTAGTTCATCCTCATGAAACTAACATATAGCACTTACAAAGTACAACGATCGCTCGAGGTAATCAAAGATGAAGGAGATTCGTGACATAAAATAGCTACGATTGTCTTTGCTAGGCGTAATTGTACTGTAATAGTTACAACGGCGATTTAATGCGTTAGTATATGAAGCCGCCTCGCTATGTGTACGAAAGGAAATCAATGTTCACACTACTGAAGCACGCGGTGATTGTGTGTAAAAATGAAATGGGGCATTGGGTGAAAGTACTCTTGGCTTGGAGGTCTTATATCAGATCAGTCTGCAAACAGCCGTGCAGGATGTGGATGGCGATGCTGCTTTGCTCCTAATGATCAGATCTTTTTGCTACTTAGACTCCGACGGTGTTTCTTCTTTTTGTTAAGTTATTCGAGATTTTCCAAGCATTATGCTACCGGAGTCATAAAATCAGTGATAATTTAGTGTTTGGTGTTTTATAAAAATTGGTGGAAAGTTTTTCTTTTCAAATAGTTAGAAAGAAACGTGTTCGTTTTTGCAGAATGTCGCAGATTATATGGATATGGTGTTTGATTGTGTCAGTGGCAGATTTGACATTGGCCCTTGAAAATGGTCTGGTGAAAACACCACCCATGGGCTGGCTTGCCTGGGAACGATTCAGGTGTAATACAGACTGCAAAAATGATCCAGATAATTGTATCAGGTAAGCGTTGCTCTTTTTTGTTTCTTTCTGCACATTTTTTTTAATTGAATTTCGCAAGCCTGTTTCAGTTGATATTTGTGAGTATGTTATACATTGGAGCATTATCTACTCTCTATCTGAATGATATTTAACATTATAATGTGATTCTTAAAGATAAAGTGAAACTTCATTAGCATCTTTGTTATATACCTTTATGTCTACAGATTAATATTACAAATTATAATTGTTAATGGTAGCAAGAAAAAATATGAAATATGATTTATAAGTGTCTTACGAATTCTTTTTGGTTTGTAAATATACAAACATTGAAACTTTTCTTTTTGTTTTAATGTTGTTTTGAATATAAAATATTATTCATTATTTATGTAAACGTAATGCAATAATATTTTTGCATTTTGAAATGCTTTTGGTCACAAAAAACATATGTCAAAAATATTTTATTGGAATTTTTAGCTTTTTTTGTATTTATAGACATACATATGAAGAATTTTTAATTTAATATACATTTAAATTGTTTTGTTGTGCAGTGTGTTTATTTATAATATCAAATACATTTTCAAAGTTGTATATTTTTTCTTAAATCTATAATAATTTGTTTATTATTATATTCATTATTAAACTAATCAACATCAATAATAATAGAATATTTAAAAAAAGATAAATATCATATTGAAAATGTTCAAAGATGGAAATACTGAAATCTTGAAATTATAGTTATTCAATTCACAAGATACCAATTAGAATAAATTGCAAGATATTAAATATGATTCATCAATATCTGACCTTAAGAATGATTCTTAATAACTTAACTTAGAGCTATGTTATAGCCATTATATAAATCTGTATTCTAGTCCAAGGAGTTTTATTAGTAACAAAAGATTAATATATTACAAGTGAAGCATGTTTTAAGATATAATGAATTGCAAATTACAATTTAACAGAAATGGATCTGTTTAAAATTATGAGGAATATATTTTTATACTTTATAGTGATCGGCTCTTTCGTACAATGGCAGACATTGTTGTAGCAGAAGGCTATGCAGAAGTTGGATATGAATATATCAATGTTGATGATTGTTGGCTGGAGAAAGATAGAAGTGTTAATGGTCAGCTAGTGCCAGATAGACAAAGATTCCCGTATGGTATGAAAAGTCTTGCAAATTATGTAAGTTTTAATATACCATTCAACTCTTTGCCACAAGAATTACAAACTTATTGTTATGTATTTTTGTTATATAGATTCATTCAAAAGGTCTTAAGTTTGGAATTTATGAGGATTTTGGTAACTACACATGTGCTGGGTATCCTGGAATATTGGGATACTTAGAAACTGATGCTCTTACTTTTGCATCATGGGATGTTGATTATGTAAAATTAGATGGATGTTATTCACATCCTTCAGAAATGGATAGAGGTATAATTAAAACATCAATAATTACATGTTTATTGAAAGAGATCTAACTTTATAATTCATGAAAAATTATAGGATATCCTGAATTTGGATTCTATTTAAACCAAACTGGTCGGCCAATGGTATATTCCTGCAGTTGGCCAGTTTATCAAATTTATGCTGGCATGCAGGTTGGTACTGATATAATATCATTGTAGACTGAAAGCTATAAAATTCTAAGTTGCACAAAATTTTAGCCAAATTTCACTGCTATAACAGAACATTGTAATTTATGGAGAAATTTTGATGATATACAAGATTCGTGGAATAGTTTAGAGACCATAATAGATTATTATGGAAATAATCAAGATGCAATTGTACCAAATGCTGGTCCTGGCCATTGGAATGATCCTGATATGTTAATTATTGGAAATTTTGGACTAAGTTATGAGCAGAGCAAAACGCAAATGGCGTTATGGGCAATATTAGCGGCGCCTCTATTAATGTCCGTTGATCTACGAACAATTAGGCCCGAGTACAAAGCTATTTTACAAAATAGGAAAATCATCGCTGTAGATCAAGACCCGTTAGGTATACAGGGTCGACGAATTTATAAAGTTAGTAAATTTATTTCTTATATGAATAACTGACGCCAGACTTGAATGTATCTAAACTTTATTATAATTTCAGCACAAAGGTATTGAAATTTGGGCAAGACCTATAACACCCGTTTATCAGAATTACTACTCTTACGCCATAGCGTTCGTAAACAGAAGAACGGATGGTACACCGTCTGATGTGTCCGTTACATTAAAGGAACTCGGATTACAATATCCTGGAGGATACAATGTAGAGGTATGTAATTAAAAACTTAATACAAATTTTCGCTTAACCGTTTGTATAAAATGTTAAAGGTAACTATTCATATTTGTAGGATCTATATGAAGATGTGAATTATGGCATTTTAACGCCGCAAACAAAAATAAAAGTCAAAGTTAATCCTTCCGGAGTTGTGATATTACGGTGCGATTTACATTTAGAGGATATTTTCTCCACAAATCAATTTTCGCAATTTACGCCGTCAAATCAATTGTTCAAAGTTAGACAGAACTCATTTAAATAATACGAACTAAGTGTTAATGAATTTAATCTGTAATTTACTTCTTTTTTTGTAATATTTGATAAAAGAACGTTACCATACTCTGTTAAGAAAGTAGGAAATAAAGAATTTTGTAATCTGTAATACTCTATGATTTGTTAAACAACGTGATATAGATTATTTAGAAAATATATGATTACATTATTTACACACTGACTGCATTAATGCAAGATGTTATAAAAAAAGTTATTGTCTCAATCATTTGTTACACACCACGCGTATGCATTGTCGAAAATGCGTTGCCATGGCGAAATAGTATACTCCCAATTAGAGGGTTTCCAAGGCCATTGCCATATTTGTGAACACCGTTCAGGATGTGGCATCATTGCTAAGTGTCGTCCATTCTCAGAGCAGATACCAGCAATGCCCTCTGTAATTAATCATAAATATTATATAGATCACAGAATTAATTGTATATGACCAGACAAAATTTCGTTATTATTATTCTTTTAGTAATATTTGCAAATTAATAGTTGTATATAAGGCAAAATTAAAGTATCCTTTGTAGATTTATAAAAAGACAAACTCCATGAAAGATTTTAAAGACGAATCATGTTATGTAGCTAACCCCTATTTTTAATATTATATAATCTAAAAAAAGTATTTAATCAAATAATACCTGTACTTCCATTAGGATTAAGTGGATATCGTTCGGTTGGATTACCATAATCATCAGTATATTTAATAGCCAAACAATGACTTTCCTTTAGTTTCTTTAAAACCTCATTATTTCTAAACGTAAACCTTCCTTCACCGTGAGCGACCCATACACCTAAGACACTATTTTCCATTCCACTTAACATAATCGATGGCGATTTATCAATTCTAACGGTACTCCACCGACATTCAAATCTTTCCGATACATTATGACTTAGAAAAATATCTGGTTGTTTAATATCATCTGCAACACAAAAAAGCAATTAAAAACATTAATTGTATTTAATAATTTTATAAACATGTTCTTTTAATGATGCAATAATAGTACCGTCTTCATTTCCTATCAATCCTAACAAAGACATTAATTGACATCCATTGCAAACTCCTAAACTAAACGTATCTTTTCGAGAAATAAATGATTTTAATTGTTTTTGAAGAGATGGATGGAATAAAAGGCTCGCAGCCCATCCTTTAGCAGAACCCAAAACATCTGAAATAAATTTAAATTAATTTTTATTCGTTTCCATTTTGTAAAACAAAAATTAATCTATTAATAATTTACCTGCATAGCTGAAACCACCAGGGAATATAACTCCTCTGAATCTATCGAATGTGACTTTATCTTTTAACAAGTCTTGCATTGTAACATCCCAAACTTCGAAACCCGCATCTATCAAAGATGCTGCCATTTCTCTATCACCATTTATGCCTTCCTCTCTTATTACAGCAACTGGAATGTTTGCTGTAGAAATGGCAAACAAATATAAATACGATCCAGAAATTTTTAGATTTTGCATCGAATTAAATCTTTACTAACAAGATAAATGTTTGTAAATTGCCGTAGATCTAACGTCAGGATTAAACGTTAATTTATAGCATGGTGCAGTTCTATCTTGTAATCCACTGAATTCTTGAAGTGCACATTCAACATTCGTTTGTCGACGTTCTAATTGATAACTCGTCTCTTCCCATAGACTCATTAGCGGTAATACTGTTGATTCCAGAAAAATCTTCTCTTGTACTTGAACTTTTATCTGAGGATATAAAATATTTATTACATAAACATAATTTTGTGAATTTACGCAATGTATAAAATACATGCTTTCGATGACAATCCAAATCCTTCCGATCGTCCAATTAAATATACAGGAACATCAAACTGGTTAAATACTTCCAAAACATAATTGTAATTTATTGGATCAATTTCTAGTATCCATCCTACTTCTTCGGTAAATAAAATTTCAATAGGAGATCCTGATTTATGAGAAATATTCACGTTCATTCCAGATATGCCAGCAAAGCACATTTCAAGCAGGCATGTAATAAGTCCACCATCGCTAATATCATGACCTGCTAGTACTTTTCCCTCTGTTGTAGTGAAAAGTATTTCAAATACTAGTAATTTCCTCCATTGAAATAGAAGAATAAATTTCATAAATTTAGTTATTAAATCACCTGTAATTAATTGTTGAATAGCTTTGAAAGCATTCTTTAACATGTCAACGCGTTGTACATCTGGAACTTCGTTTCCGAGGGACTTATAAACCTGAGCCAAAGCTGTGCCACCAATTCGACTTTTTCCATTTGATAAATCTAAAAATAATATGTAACCATTTTTTCCAGCTGCAGGAGCTTTTAAATCGGGTGTTACTACCTATAATAAAAATATAATAGAAAATAATATTAAATATAAAAGTCAAAGTAATTTCAACTTACTTGTCGTATATCAGGACAAGGAGCATAGCAAGAAATTACAAGTGTACCAGGCGCTTTGACAACATCCTCCCCAATTCGTGCAGCCATGCTAAGAGAATCCTTTCCTCCATCAATTGCGATTCCTAATTCATTCATAATTGAACACATAGCAGAACATGCATCATATAAAGCTGCACCTTCTCCAGGTAATTTAGCAGCCCACATCCAATTTCCGCTGCATTTAACGTCCTAAATATATAAAAATAAGTGATACTAAGAATAAAAATTTATTAAATTAATACATACTCATAAATTACCTGTATATTTGAAATCCGTGCAAAAACTAAATTACTCAACGCTTCTGCTACGGTCATACGGGCTCCAGCTGCTGGATTCACGAGGCCTTTTATCGGTTGTTCTCCGATAGAAGTTGCTATACCAACCTGTAGGATGAAACACATAGTATTGTGTTTGCTGCATTTTTGTTTAACTTTGATTGATTTTATTTTTCTTATTTGCTTATTTTTTATATTTTTTACCGTAGAGAAATGAGATATTGCTGTCACAGCAACATTGGCAAGGGGAGTATGCAGAGGACCAACACATTGCTGTTGTGCAATTAGTCCAGTAACACAACGATCAACTTTGTTAGTTAAATATCGTTTGCTTGCTACTGAAGGCAATCGTAGGACTCTTTCTAAGATACCTTGTACAGTTAGATTTACAGGCAACTTGATAGCAGGTAACTGAGTTATTTGTCTTTGCAGATTAAAAGACTATAAAAGTACAAAAAGATTATTACTTAAACATTATTACATTTAATTTATTTTATTATATTTCTATGTTCACCTTTTGAGGCATTTTTCCAAGTACTAATTCTAAATCTAACTCGACTGGGTGCCTCGATTTATGTTCGTAATTCTCATTTAGATATTTCGATGAATCACAATTATCCTCTTCTGAAAGAATGATTTTCCCATTTCCTGTGACAATCCCTACAAAATTAATGGGACACTTTTCTCGCGCTGCTATTTCGTTAAGTAAATTACTGCTTTCTGATTTGCAAAGAATTGCGTCGTTTTCTTGATATTCGGCACCCCATAACTCCAATGTACTAATGCTTGGATCGCCTAAGTCAAATTTCTTTGTGAAGATTACTGCACCCATGGGTTCTACTAATTCTTTTAGAACATTGCCTAATGTAATTTCAAACAATTAATGATTCAACATTATAATATACGATCTAATTATATGATCTTCTAAGAATGTTTATTTACCATTGCCTCCAGCTCCTTGATCATGTATACTAAGTATTGGGTTTTGCTGTCCCATCTCAGTGCAAGCACGAACAACTCTATTCAATTTTTGTTCCATCTCAGGATCGCCTCTTTGTACGGCTCCGAAGTCTAATTCTGATTTATTATCACCTTGCACCTAACAAAATAATAGATTTCATAATTTTTAATGGATCATTAAGAATGTATATTAATCAGTTACATTATTCTTTGGAATATAAAATTACCTCAATAGAACTAGCTGAACCGCCTCCTACGCCTATTCTATAAACAGGACCACCAATTTTAATGACTTCCATACCTGATATACAAAAATTTTTAATTTTTCTTTTAATGTCATTGTACAAAAAAACCATTTAAATTTTATTTTCTATTCACCTTTCTGTGGCAAAATTTTTTGAGACATATTGGCATCCATGGTACCCAATCCTCCACTAAACATTATAGGTTTAATCCATTCACGTCGCACACCAACTTCATCCGTCATACCGAATGAACGAGCAAAACCAGATATGACTGGTTCTCCAAATTTATTGCCATAATCCGATGCTCCATTGCTGGCTTCAATTATAATCTCTAATGGAGAAGCCATATTGTTGGGATATTGTAGATTCTTTTCCTCCCATGGTAAATTGTAGCCTAAGAAAGAGATTGACAATTTAATGAAGATAGGACGTTTTCCTATTTCTATAAAAGTAAATAAGCTATATAAAGTACAAACCTGGAATATGCAAATTACCAACAGAATAACCAGCCGTTCCAGCAATGTAATATCCTCCCCTACCAATTCCTTGAATATCTCTCAATCTTCCTCCAGTTCCAGTTGTAGCTCCACTGTAAATTGAAATAATATTTATGAAACATATCATAGAGCGAAGTACATTATATGAAATTTCTAAATTATTTACCTAAATGGAGCAACTCCGGTTGGGAAATTATGAGTCTCTGCAGTGAATATCAAATCTTGATCTACATTTTCCAAACAGAAAGGACTACATGTGTAAGTCTTTATCGGCCGTAAAACTTTTGTTTGAAAGCCCTTAATTGCACTACTATTATCACTAAATTTAATTGTATTGTTTGGATTGGAATATTTCTGTGTCTCCATAATCATATCAATTAAAGATTGTTTCATCTTTTCACCATCAACAATCATTCGACCTTTGAAAAACCAGTGACGACTGTGTTCACTATTAGATTGTGCTAAATCAAAGCATTCTACACTAGTTGGATTGCGCTTTAATTTATTAAGAAATAGATCAGTGTAAAAATTTAAGTCCCAATTGTCAAATGCTAAACCTAAATAAAATGTTCAAATAATATTGAAAATGATATTTAAGTTACCTATTATCTTTTATTATATTTCATTTTGAACACATACCTAGTTTCGAATTTACTTTTTCTAATGCTATTCTTCCTTCTTCCAAAACATTAACTTCAAACCAATTTTCTGGTCTAAATCCATGATCAAAAGTTTCTATTGGTTTCATATATCTACATTCAGTCATCTTGTCATGCAGTACATCTGTTATCTAAATAAAGAAACAAATGTAAGAGATGTATATTTCTTATATTCAATAAATACTATTCTATTTACACACAGCATCTTCAATTTCTTTATCAATTACTCCATTGTGTTTAATACAGTATCTAGTTACTGCCTCAATTCTTGTTACTTTGTCTAAATACACAGATCTACAAATTGATACAGCATTGCTACAAAATGCTGTAGAAAAATTCAATCTGTAACAACATAAAAATTATTTAATTCCAATTTTAAATATTATTGTCAAATAGTTCTTTTATTACTTATCTTACCTTGGTCCAATTTCAATAATAAAGCAGTTATTTAATTTTTTATCAAATGCACTGGAATTCTTCAAACTTTGTGATTCCAAAGGAGGAGTTAAAATCCATTTTAAGATTGCCAATTCTTCTGCACTCAGAGGTTCTTTAACTTCAATATAGTAACACAATTCAGTTTCCAAACCACTAATCAGATTTGTTATTTGAACAAGACTGTTAAATTTGCTTTTAAATTGACCTGACTTTAAACCAGGTACTTTGTAGAACCTTATAATATCCATGATCTAAAAACTGAGAATTACAGAATGATATAGTACATAAAAGAATTAAAAAACACAATACAAAAGGACAAGAGTAATAAACGTGACAATATAATATGATATATGAAACTGATAATTAATTACAATTATTAAGACCCCCTAGAGTGAACTGGCAAGCGAGTCAGTGAATTATCTCAATTTATCAGTGTAATAATTGCAAAATAGTATGCTTGTATCATAACAATAATATCAAAAGTATGAGTTGAGGTCAAAAGAGCATGTTACTCAATATAGCATTCTCTGTTTCTACTGAAATTATATATTTCAACTGTATTTTTTATTATTAAAAATAATTTAAAATTAAATACTTTTGAATATTTTCGATTATGAAATATATATATTGATACCATTTAAAATCTTTAAACGAAACTAATAATAATACTTGGATTATATCTACGTCATGTTTTACAAAACAGACGTTATCGTACTAGCTATAAACAAATAGAAAAATACATTTTCGTAAACATGTAACACAAGAAAACAAGGGTATAAAGTTCTATGGAAGAATATTATTGTCAAAAATATTTTAAACACAAATAAAATAATCGAATTGCACAATAGGATTTTAAGTTAAATTATGTAGTATTAAATATCGTCGAAATAATAGTTGAAAGTAAAGTTACTTGCTATTAACGATATTCCATTTACAATATATATACAATATATACAAATAAAGTGTATTTTATTTTCTGATCTCTCAAGCAACAGGTTTCCACGTGTTATGAAATTAATGAAGCGATGCATAACCTTGCTGTTTCTTACCACGTGCTTTTTTGTCTGTCAATAATATATCTACATTTTTTATATACAAATTTTAATATAGATAAAGATTTAAAAGTAATAAAAGAACATTTCAATATTTTAATTTATCGATCCTGATATTTGCAGTACCTTCTCTTTTTCCTATAAATATGAATATATATATTTTATAAATTGTTTTGTTATATGTGTGTATATATTTAGAGATACATAAATATTATAAAATTTATATTGGAAGTAAAAACCATTAAAATGCTCTTGTATTTTCCGACGTGTAATTTATTCTAATCGAATATTTACAGTAGAATTTCCATAAAAAAAATATTTATTTAAATTATCTATCCAAGGAAATCATAATTAGAGACATCCTCGAATTGCTGATTTTGTGGATTACCAGGAGCCATAGCTCTTGTCGTCATTTGTCCTCTAGGAACCATTTGTTGCTGTAATCCAAGTACCTGCCTATATGGCGGTTGTGGCTACAAAACCCAAATTATTTTTAATTGCAGATATAATTCAACCCTGATATACAATTACCAATTCATAACTATGATAATCCATACTTGTTGCAATAAATGTCTAAGACCTATATTCGGGACAGGCCTCATCAACCTTGGAGCATTTGCTTGCTGATTCGTCATAGCGGCAGGATTTAGTGCTCTTTGGGCTTGTTGAGCCTGTAACAAATTTCATTCCTTTATTTCGTTTCTCCATTTGCGCGAAGCTATACAACAGAATGTATGATAACTTCTAAAAAACAGTTCACCTCCAACTGTTGTTTATATTGCATTTCCTGTTGCTGTGCTACTTCTAGATTCTGTTGAATCTATAAAGTTAATTATATTATATGAATTCTGTGAAATTTATTTTAGTATGTGTTTTGTTCTTTTCCGTATTTTGTTGTTATATTTATTGGCTTACATTTACTTCCAGTTGCGACTTATATTGCGCCTCCTGTTGCTGTGCAGCTTCTAACGTTTGCCGTAGTTGTTGAATTTTTAATAAATTTTGTTGCCTAGCTATTTCTATGTCATCAAATGGTGGTCTTTGTTGTCCTATCATCGTACCAGAAGCTGGAGCCACTTGGGGACCAGTAATACCACCACTCTATCAGCGTATCAATAAAACAAATGCTTTACTTTCGTTTGGATATCTGTGCATATCTATATAGATAGCATTTGTTTCTAACTCATAATTCTTTAAATATATTATCTATGTATAAAGCTTATTATATATGTCTCAAATCTATTTTACTTCATTGTATACATGTGGTAAACCTTACCTGCATGTTTATTTGATTCTGAGGGCCAGCAGATGAAGTTAATGTTTGTTGTGGAGCATTTGTAGAAACTACGTTCTGAGTTATTTGGCCTCCTCCCATAGCTATAGTATTTGTTTGTGACATAAGAATACCTCCTTGAGAGGTACCTGTAGTAGGCATTGTGCCAGCTATTGCGTTTCCTTGAGCAGCTCCAGCCTGATATATTAATTATATTTGTAAATATATTAAGAAACATTTAATATACCTTAGAGTATAAATTTTTACTTACTTGTCCTTGTCTCATAGAAGCATGCGATGTTTTTTGTTGCTGAATCACTTTTCGAAGGCGATCTACGAAACCTGTTTGATCATTTGGAATGAATCCCAAATAGGTTCTTCTTTCAGCCGTGTAGAGGAGGATAAGTACTTTTATGTCACAAGCTGCTTGCAAGAATGTGAAATGAACACAACCTGCCTGAAATATTTTTTTTATCAGTAATTAAAGATATTTTTATTCATTTTATTGTACTGAAAACATATAGTGTAATATACTAACAAATCCCGAATTCATAACTTTTGTTAACGATTCTAACGCTTCGCAAGGCGTAGGATGAAACAAAACGGACTTGGAATTTTTCAAATATGTTCCACCAATATTTCCTATTAACTGCTTGGGCATCAGCTGCATAATTAATTTTTGAGGCCACGTATCAGCTTTCCTATAATATATTAATATATTGATTTATAACAATTTATGATTATTAACATCCACAAAAACTTACAATTCTGGATCTCCATCTTTGGAATTTGCGGAAACTTGACACGGAAGATGCCTAGTTTGTTTTGGTGCGTCTGGAGTTGTTTTAGCTTTTTCAACCCATTCAATAATACCTTGCCATATCGTTTGTCTCTCACGTGGTGTACTAATTTGTGGTCCTGGTCCTACCGTACCACCTGTTACATTACCCTTTAAAACAGTTATATTAATGTAATTCATATTTTTTCCTTTAGTCTCAAAATCAACATTCGAACATTACAACATTTACAACATTAAAACAGTCTCTCCTTATAAATAATTTAAGCAACTTAAAATACCTGTGTCTGAGAGTGCGTTACTTGCTGTTGTTGAGTAACCGACGATACAGGTGCCTGTGTCTGTGAAGCTGTAACTGTTTGTGGTACTTGAGTTGGCATAGATTGGCTCACACAGGATACCGTGAGTTGCGGTCCTGCTTGTCCGTGCGTCGGTTGAGCTGTTATTGGCATTTGAGCTTGCTGCTGGACATTTTGCTGTTGCTGTTGTAATTGCATTGTTAATCTTAGCTGTTGTTGAGTTAATTGCTGCTGTTGCTGCTGTTGTTGCTGCTGCTGTTGCTGTTGTGCATTTGCAGCCATAACATTGGTATTTGTCACTAAAGATATAAAATATATATTAACACATTAACTTTTGAAACAAGGATAAGTAATAAAACTTTACAAAGTATTATCACTTTTACCATCCATTCTTTGTCCAAATGGAGTTACATTGAGCCCAATTGAAGGAGGTGGTTGATTTAATTGCGCTATTAAAGCACTACTTTGTGTATTTGTTGGACCTGTTGCCCCTGGTGTCACGAAAGGTCTCCATCTAGGGTGACCTGCTCTTGTTACATTAGGATGATAAGTTGGTGGAGCGGATATTGGGGGATTATAAGGAGGTCGACCAGCGTTCATTGCAGCAGCCATTGGTACTACTGTTTGATGAACTGAAGCGATATTTTGAGGAGTTTGACCTCTAAATGGAGGACCTTGAGGTTGAGTTGGTTGTGCAATATTCTGTTGCACTTGATTTGTATTTGGACTGTCATTACTCTGCAATGGGCTCAATGGAATCTGTGCAGCAGTACCTGGAGTAGTATGAACAGCTCCACCAATTGTTGGACTGACAGGTCTTTCTTTCAAATTATAATTACGTAAGAGGACCAAATGTCGCGGATCTTTAGCGTAATTTTTTGTTTGTGATGATTGTAAATCTCCTCCTGCTTTTTCAAATAATTTAAATAAGGCAGGTATTTTTCTAGGTGATAATATGGAAAGATTAATATTCCTCTGAAAGAAAAAAAAAATGATTTTTTTATATAGGCTTAAATGACGACTTCTATTCACACAATTAATTGCAATATACTTCTTGATAGAGTGAAGCCAACTGTTCTATAGTGTGTCCGGCAAATTTATATGATTCTTGTATGACCGTTTGATATGGAGGAGAATTGCAAATCAAAATACAATGCTTCTGCGATGCTGTATTTGGTTCGCGTCTTAATTGTAGATCTTCAAAACATTGAAGTCCAGTTGCAAGTCCTTCTCCAATATTGGCAAAACATTCCCCCTTTCCTCCAACCATTCTATTCAAACAAGAATATCAGCAATGTTCATTAATAATGAACATTTAATAATAATAATACATAATACAATACAATAATGATACATCTTTTACATACTCTAGTTTTTCTAATACAAGCAGTAATTTATGAGGATTTGCATATGGTCCAAAAGTCTCTGTACATGGTGCTGGTAAACAATCAGCAGCATGATATACTACTATTCCATATAACGTTGTACTATTTTGCTAAAAAATGATTTTTATTATTAAATATAAGAATAAAGAAATTAAAAAGGTAAGATATCATAAAAATGGTTAATATCATTATTTTACCTCAGAAACATATTCTCTATCTTCAATACCACCTTGACTGAAATACCTATATAATATAATGTCTTAAATTAATAAGCATCTATAAACAAAATAAAAAATACTCAATATGATCTAATATAGAAAATATAACTTACTCAAGTGTAGGGGTAAGATAATTTGTTTTCAAATCATTAAGATAAGCTCCATTGACAGCTGTTCCTTCAATCACAAATATCACATCGGCTTGTATGCCATGTTCTGTAGGACCAGCAACCATTTTTACTCCACTCTTTAAAATATCAGAAAAAGTATATAAAAAAGAATATAATAGGTGATATATTATTTTTAACTTAAAAATAATGAATAAATTATAACTATTTCAAATATCATATTAGAAATAAATAACATGTTTATAACAAAATTTTTATCTTTGATACGTTTAAAATAGTAAAATTTATTTCACAATAATGCATTTATGTATTGAGATCTTTTTAATACAAATCTTTATCTAATATTCTACTTCTACTAATTGCAAATTACATTAATAGCATTATAACATGTAGTGTGAGACTTACAACAAGTTTACCAGATAAATATTGACATCAATGATTATATCACTTCATATTCATTAGTAACATTTGCTAATACTAAAATCAGGATTTTTTCAATATTGTAGCTGATCATTTGTCAAACAATCAACAAAGTCAGTAGTTCTATAGGTTACGTTTATTTATTAAGTATAATTTTTTCAAGTACTAATTAATTTCATTACATGTATCACAAATACAATACGAAATAAAATATGTTAACATATTATTACATTAATACTATTATTATTATTATTATTAAATGATTTGTACAGAACATTTAAACATGAAATAGAACAAACCATTGTAATTTCTTTAAGATGATGGTTCCCAAATTTATTTCACTAGTTTGGTGATAAATATTCTAGGGATTTAACACAAATTAAACACTTTAATTAAATACAATAAAAAATCTTCAAATTTATATATATATACATATTTCACAAAGGAGATTTAACACTGCAGACTAACAAAATTCCTACAACGATGTCGGGATAATCTTACTTATGAATGTAACCTATTTCCCCTAGATTTTAAATACGTGTCTTCAGTTAAGTCCATGGACAGAGTATAGTAATTTAATCGAAATCACCAAACTGTTCTTGGTATTCAACGTTTATACTTCGATTATCTTCTAGTATATACTTACATTATCCATGACTGTTGATTATGTTCGTTGTTTTAAAATAATTCAAACTGTATACAAATTTACGAATTATGGTAATATTATTATAATGTAAAAATCGGAATACGTAAATTAAATCTAACATTTCGACAAGAGAAGTCTATAAGATATTTGTACCACTTGTACATTCTTCTAGTCAGAAATTAGAAGAACGAGCTTGAAAAAGACGTTAAAAGATCGAGACTAATATAAGTAAGTTTATCAAATAATTTCTAAATGCCTTTTATAAATAAAAATATTGTTTCCGTATTATACGTATTATAAAAAGAAACATGTTTCGTAACAATAATTTCATAATTGTGATAAATAATTTAAGTACAAATCGAATTTAATGGATGATTAAAGGTATATTGGAATGGAGCACTTAAAGTGGACAACACCAATTAAGAATGGAAACGAATGTGAAAATTTGTCAACCAAGAGTCCTGTGATTTATAAAACTCCTGTAAAGCAGTATAATACAAGTTCAAAGCACACAACATATCGAAGTAATACAAATTCCTTTAATGTGCTTCCAAATCACATTACACCTCCTTCAGGTTTAACAAAATTTATAGCAAGGAATCCATTTGAGACTGATTTAACTAATAGACTGCATTTATCTGTGATTAGTCCAACTGTGTTCAGTAAAGTAATTTTGTAAATTTTTTATTAAAACTAAAGATTTAGTTCATTCCTAAAATGATTTAATAGAATCATTTTTTATATTATTTCCTAATAAATATGTATAATTGTTAATAACATTCTTAGGTATCAAGTCCATCTCATCAATCATCAGACTTTGCATGGAGTGTGGATGAGTTGGCATTAATACAGCCAGCGAAAATAGAAGAATTTCCTATGCAACAAATACATTGTATAGACCCAGAGACTGAAATAAAAGCTCAAGCAGCTATTGATCAATTTTTTAATAAAAATGAAATAATTCCAAGCCCATGGGAGATAAAGAAGAAAGAGATTAGAACAATAGTTAATGTAGATACTCATATAAAGGATTCAAGTGACCTGAATTCAGAATCCCCAAAACTGAAAAAAGATGGTATTTATTATAATTAATCAAGGAATATTTTTCATAGTTTAATTTTGATTTTAATTGCTTTAGGATGGAGTCAAACAGTATTAACATTTCCATCTGAATTGCCAGCTCACGTTATGGAAATTTTAAAACCTTATCTTACATTTATTCAAGTAAATGCAAAGCTAAAGTCATCATTTAAACTACTTAAATATTAAGTCTCTGCCTTTAAACGTCTCTTGTTTTGTTTTAGGAGCAAAATGTTGAGAGTGACGATGCAAATTCGAGTAACAACTCTTTAAGACGGAAGTTATTCTTTAATCTTGATGATGGTGTAGATAATGAAGAAGATTCTTCAATCTCTTTATCGTCGCCAGTAAAAATGGATGAATCTTTAGTATTATCTTCCAGTCCTCCACAAAGTGGAATGTTAATTCATGGTACATCATTGAAGGTAAATAATAGCTTTTTTTAATTATCTTTATCTATCTTACACACATTACACATGTGAGTTTTGAAGCCAAAAATTACCAAATTCTTTTCTTCTAGTGCTCGCCAAATGAAAATTGTCATCACAACGCGTCGCAAATAGACACAGGAAATATATCACATCCTAGTATATCTCCCATACACAGTACAGTAAATAACATGTCGTATGAAAGCGGGAAATCTCGATCTCGTTCGGTTGCTCAACTGAACTTCAGTATGGACATAAGTATAAATCAATCTAATATGCAACATAAAGATCTATCAAACAATTATTCTTTAGGTAATTACTTCACCCACATCAATAATATTTAATATTTAATTATCCTTTACCAAAATACTACTAAAATAATGTTATTGTTCATAATAATTGCATGTTATATCTTTTAGATGAATCTCTTGGCGAAGTAAATGCAGACAAAAAGGCAGGCGATCTTTTAAATTTACAAAGCGAATCTGCAAGTGCTCAAGATGATACCTATACAGAAATAAAAGTCCTAGCAAAGAACTCAATCCACGTTGAGCATAATTGCGAAAACAAAACTACAGAATTTGATGTTAAATATAATAATGCTACCAGCACGTTTAAATTGTACAAGACGAGTACAAACGAAAGTTGTATGATCCAACAGACTAACGCGATGCTAGGTATTTCCGGTCAGCAGAGCGTTTCGAATTCTATACAAGACACTGGTTATCAAACTTGCAGTATGAGCAATACAGCGAATGTTACTGATAGTTATAGCACTACTCCGACTAAGCAAAAGGCTTATTGGGGAGATCGAATTTTAATAAGTGACGATGAACTTCGTCTACCCGAGTGGAGAGAAAACATGAAAAATATATTTAGTTCTACTCCATCACGATCAAATAGGGAAAGGGATACCCATATATCTTAGATAAATATTTTTTATATGGCAAAAATATATAATCCAAGAATATTTTTTATTTTTGATAATGAAATTAGAAAAAATAACCTGCTCAAATACTTGGGAAAAATTTAAAACACAATTTTTCATATGCAATCAAAGATAATATCATCATTTATATTTTTCATATTTAGGATCTTATTTTAGTACGTCAATGTGTTCTGTTTCTTAGTTGAAATTTATAATATAAAGATTTTAATATATAATAATTAATATAATTTTTAATTTTTCATTACCTGGTATCGTCTACAACATATTTTTTACGCATGGAAGCAAAAATGCATTTATGTATAATAATTCATGAAATGACAACAATATATTTCATTTCATGTATTATCATTGTAAGTATCAGAATTTGAGTGAAGTGGGTAGAAATTTAACACATGTTATGATGTAATCATATCATATCATATAATATATACATGTTTTATACACATGTTATATATTTTCCATATTAAAATACACAACAATCCATTCAAAATCAAGGAACCAATAGATAGAGAAGAATAAATATAAAGCATTGCATAAAAATAATTATGACAAATAATGTTTGATGTAAAATATATTATCACCGATTATGTTTATAATGATTGTATATAATAATTGAATGTGCTTATGTTAATCATGGAAATATAAAACATGGCGAATTATCAATTTTTCAGTTCAATTGTTTCCGTCATTTTTTAATGGAAACATTAACACACAAGCAAACATTTTAGCTGATTTTATGTAGAAAATTTTAAATAAATTCGGAACTATCCCGTTAATTAATTTTCGTGCTACTTCGTTCATGAAGATAAAATATTTTCCAAATTTAACATGAACGCAAATCTTAAAGCCTGCATTTCTGTAAAAGATAAGAAGCTATACATCCTAGAAGTTTTCGTCGATTCTGTTACCTTGTACGCCGAGAAATTGCAGAAAATTTCTCCAAATGAATTAGGCGTCGATCTACAATTTATCGACATGCCATTGTTTCGAATCTTTCAAAGTAACTTCCTCTTGACCAAACCGGATAGACCGAAGGAAATAATTCGCGGGCAGGAGATGCATACTGTGAATTTCAACGTCGGTAATGTATACATGTTCACAAGGAATCCTGGCGAGCTGGTTGAAAAAATGCGATCGAAACCATTATTACTGGATGTATACAAAATCAAAGAGATTGTTATTTGCCCCGAGGAAGTATTAAAGGATCCATTAGGAAATTCAGTAATTCCAATACCAGGTTGCCTTTGTGACCACGTGATGATGCCAGACAACGACCTATTTCACTTACCAAAAGCATATGAGATAAAAAACACTTTTGGTCTCGTGGACGAGGAATATAAACCAACTGGTTACATAAGTATTTTCTTCAGAATAATATGTTTCGGGACATATACGATCAATCCATTTTCTATTGTTGAGAAGAAATTATTATTTAAGAATACAGGTTCGTTTAATGAATTTTTATGTACAAAAGTACCATATCCGGATGAGAGTGAAAGAAGAGCCGCCGAGACGGGCACGAAATTCTGTTTGCCTGAAAAAATATTCGAGGAAAGTGAATTGGATACTCCTCCAAGACCAGTAAATATAGCTGCTTTAGTATTAGTTTGTAAAGAATTATCACAAAGAGACGGATATCCTCTGAATATAATTCCCCCGAATTATCCGTTGAAAATACCGGATATGTACGTTGAAGAAATTCCGTTTGATGCCGATAGAGCCAGACGGAGAGGATTCAAAAAACTAGTCAAAGAAGAGCCTGATGTCTTCGTCAATACGAAATTTGCTGCAAAACGTAGAGCGTGTATCAATATTGGATGCGCTGGTAATATTTGTTCTGGACAAAAGTAGCAATCATTTTATCTAATAAAAATGAGGGGACTAAATTAACTAAATGTAACTAAAACTAGGTACATATTTTATAGAAAAAAATGTAAAAAGAAAATAAATATTGTAAAAGGATTGATGAACAATCTTTTAGTATTGTTATTATATATTTTGTTAATTATACAAAAAATTTAAATAAATGATCGAAGGAGATTTTAATAATTTTTAGTGCTTTAAGGAATAAAATGCAACAAGATTATCAGATCACATAAGTTATAAATATATGGCCACATGGCCACAGTTAAGACAGAAAAATGTATCTTTCCCTGTTGATCCTCTCGGCATGCTTTGGAGCCCCTCCATTAGTATGGCGCCAATTCAACTGCCGCGCGTTGGTGGCTTTGCTCCCCACTGTCCTATCCCCACTCTGTGGACTACCTCGGTTTCTAGACAGAGTAAGGGGTAAGGAATAAGTGAGTAACTTACTTTCTGTGCCGAGTGCTGAGTGTCGAGTGCCGAGTGTCCAACCAAATACATTCAGTGTTTGTGAGGTATATGTAATAGTATAAGTGACCACTCCTAATCATGAAATTTTGTCAAACACACGATAAGTTTAATATTTAAAAAGAAGATTTTTGAAATTTTGCGTAGATGTGTGTCAGTGACGATTGGATTTGATTAGAAAAAATTGTTCATCCAAGGTAAATTAAAATGAAATACCAGTTAACTTAAATGTGTATTTTGGGCGTTGACCGCTAGTTTTAATCATGATACATAACACAACATTTTCTTTCTTAGTTCCGTTTTTTTCATGAAGTAAACCGTATTGATTGTTGTAAATTGTCATATATCGTTAATTGTCGTATATTGTAGAAAATGTGGATCTGGATTTTGATATTAACCTTCGCTTACGGGAATAGTCAGTTCTCGCAAGAATCGACTGAATCGACGCGCTCTCCTTGGAATCGATTCGATGATAAAGATCAGGCTGGATTTGGATTACGAGGTTCTGGAAATCCAACTGACAGTATTATAATAAAAGAGGCGTAAGTTTTACATATAATAATTAGGCAATAAAATATATATGATTGGAGATAAACGATATGTATGTGATGTATCATAAATGATACTTTTTAATATCAATAATGCTCAATATAATTCAAAGTATAAAAATTAAATATATAAGAGTAAAATGAATCAGAAATGTAACAACAAAATAACAATTCCAAAACACTTTTTTTTTGGCAGTACTTACTTTGTGGTCGCATCTCGAATGGTTAGACCAGGACAGATCTACCGTGTAGATGTAAATGTCTTATATAGCCCAATTCCAATCATAGTACGTTCGTCCATTCAAAGAAATGGAGTGGAGGTGGCTGCAGATTTTCAAGAAGTAAAGGAAGGCATACCAGAAACTCTAATGATGGGATTGCCACCTACGTCTGTTAATGGAGAATACAGATTGAGAGTAGAAGGAACATATAATAGTCTAACTGGTGGCCAAGCATTTTTAAATGAGACCAAACTTACATTTTCACAAAGATCAATGACTATATTTATTCAATTGGACAAACCTGTATATATGCAAGGAGAAACTGTGCGATTTAGAACTATACCCATAGATACTGAACTCAAAGCATTTAATAATCCTATAGATGTGTACATGTTAGATCCATATAGGAGAGTAATGAGAAGATGGTTAAGCAGACAGAGCAATTTGGGAACAGTATCTTTATCATACCAGCTTTCTGATCAACCAGTTTTTGGAGAATGGATTATACAAGTGATAGCACAAAGCCAGGTAGAAGAGAAAACTTTCCTAGTTGAGGAATACTATCAAACACGTTTTGAAGTTAACGTAACAATGCCTGCATTCTTTTTTGATAATGATCAATATATAAGTGGTATAGTCCAAGCAAATTATACTAGTGGCGCACCAGTGAGGGGAAACTTAACTCTAAAAGCACACATTAGATCACTAGATAAGGCATATACAGAATCTGATTCTGAATCTGCAGAAAGATATTTTTATTTTGATGAGTATTATCCTGCGTGGTTGAAAGTTTCAAATTATTTGAATAATAAGGTTCCTGTATTGAGATTTTTTAATGGAACTTATCACTTCCGATATCCAATGTCAGAATTGCTAAGTTTTGTACCTACTGCGAGCGGAGTGGAGATCACTGTGACTGCAACGGTCGGTGAAAGATTTCTAGACGAAATAATTACAGGTTACTCCACAGCCCGAATATATAACTCTACCTCAAAGGTTCGATTTTTGGGCGGATCACCGCAAGTTTTTAAGCCAGCAATGCCATTTACCTTGAATTTAGTGGCGTCGTTTCATGACAATTCAGTATTAAGACCAACGCAATTAAAAGGGGCTGTAATGGAAATTCGCGCGGATATCGAAATGAGAACAGGTGGTCATAGAACGCTAGAAACTCAATATCTAAAACATTCGGCAGACAATGAAGGTATTTGGTCTACCAGAATCGATTTAAGAAAACAACTTGGACTTGACCATAATTCGAATCAAGCACAGCAAATTCTCAATGATATCTCTTCCATGAAAGTGTTTGCTTATCTTACCGATGGAGAAGGCTACAAAACGCAAACTGAATTATTGTTATTGGCTCACGAATCGCCGAATCAACAGCACATAAAAATCTCAACGTCTACAGAAAAACCTAAAGTTGGAGAATACATGATATTCCATGTTCAAACTAATTTTTATATCGATACTTTCAACTATCTCATTATGGCAAAAGGTACAATACTTTTAACTGGACAAGACAATATGCAACATAACATAAAAACGATCGCCGTTCCTTTAAGTGCAGAAATGGCTCCCGTTGCAACTGCAGTCGTATATCACGTTGGACAATATGGCAATGTAGTAGCAGACTCTTTAACCTTCTCTGTAAATGGCATTTCACGCAATAATTTCACTGTATTCATCAACAATAAAAAATCTAGAACGGGTGAGAATGTCGAAGTAGCCATTTACGGAGAACCAGGAGCGTACGTCGCTCTTTCAGGTATAGATAGATCTTTCTTCACGATGCAAGCAGGAAATGAATTAACTTACGCCAATGTTATATCAAAAATGGCACATTTCGACGAAGAGACGAATGGAACTCATGCCCACACTTGGTTGTACCATGAGGGTGATCCGGATGAAGTTGTTTACTTCCCATCTTCAACTTTTGGTATAGACGTCAATAGAACGTTCGAATACGTTGGATTAGTAGCCTTCACAGACGCCATTATTTACCGAAGACCTGATAACTGTAACACAACTCAAGGATATGGGGAATGTCTCTCTGGGAGATGTTATAGACTAGACAAAAAATGCGATGGAGTATACGATTGCGATGATGGCACTGATGAAGTAGGCTGCGAGCGCAGAAATGTCACAGACATTGTACAGTTTAGAAAGTGGCGGTTTAACAGGTTACAGAGACAATACGAAAACGTATGGTTATGGAAAGATATCAATATTGGTCCTCATGGTAGATACATTTTCAATATAGACGTTCCAAGGAGACCAGTTCTGTGGATGGTTACAGCGTTCGGTATGTCTCCAAGTATGGGCTTTGGTATGCTGCCAAAAGCCATTGCATATATGGGTATCTTGCCATTTTATATTAATGTGGAAATGCCTACTCATAGCAAACAAGGAGAACAAATTGGTATCCGCGTCTCCGTTTTCAATTACCTACGCAATAATATAGAAGCTGTAGTAGTTTTAGCTGGTTCCAAGGATTACAAATTCGTTCACGTTGAAGATAATGGTATTGTACAATCGTACAAGCCTCGTACATCTTTTGGTGAACACCAGTTCTTTATTTGGATCCCTGCTCAAGATGCTTCTATTGTTTATCTACCTATTGTACCAATAAGACTTGGAGATATCAAAGTACACATCTATGCCACTACCGTAATCGGAAGGGATTCGGTTACGCGTACCTTGCACGTAGAAGCTGATGGCCTTCCTCAGCACAGACATCAATCTATTCTGCTCGATCTTAGTAATCGTGCATATGTGTTCCAATACATGCACGTTAACATTACAGAAACACCTATTATACCCTACGACGAAAATCGTTACTACGTATTCGGATCAAACAAGGCTGTGATAAGTTTGGTCGGAGATGTCGTTGGACCAATTTTTCCGACGATGCCTGTTAACGCCACAAGTCTCATGGATCTCCCTATGGATTGTGCGGAACAAAATATGTTCAGTTTCGCTGCTAATTTATACACGACAATGTATATGCGTTTACTTAATCAACGTAATAGAACGCAAGAGAAGCACAGTTTCTATTACATGAATATTGGCTATCAGAGACAACTTTCCTTTATGAATCCCGATGGATCGTTCAGCTTATTCCGTAGCGATTGGAACCAATCGTCACCAAGCGTTTGGTTAACAGCATATTGTGCTCGTGTTTTACAAGAAGCACGCTTCTACGAGTGGGAAAATTATCTTTACATTGACCCTGAAGTAATAGCACAGGCTGTGTCTTGGTTATTAAAATATCAAACACCTGAAGGATCGTTCTATGAAGTTACATGGATGCCTGATCGCAAGATGAACAGCTCTCTAAATTACGACGATGATATAATAACACATAGAAATATCAGTCTTACAGCTCACGTTCTAATCACATTACAAAGTGTGAAAGATTTGCCTGAGGGTCTAGGAACTCAAGTTGCTGTAAGTGCTGCCGGTGCAATCAAATGGTTGGAGAGAAATTTGAAATTATTAGAAGTACGAGGGAAACCTTACGAGATAGCGATAGTATCATATGCTCTGCTATTGGCAAAAGCTTCTACTGCAGGACAAGCTTTTAATATTTTATCTAGACACGCCCGTAGAGAAGGAGGATTAACATATTGGGGCAGAGAATCAGTACCTCTTCCTCCTTACAAACTGGAAAATCAGAAACCATTCCTCCTTCCACGTTTACCATATATGTACGACTCAGAAAATATCGAAACAACTGCGTATGCTCTTTTGGTGCACGTTGCTCGACAAGAGATAATGTTAGAACCCATAGTAAAATGGCTGAATTCTCAGAGATTAACCGACGGTGGTTGGGCCTCGACACAGGACACTGCGTGGGCGATGAAAGCGTTAATGGATTATACGGTCAGATCGAGAATTCGAGATGTTAGTTCATTGGCTGTTACTGTAGAAGCTACAGCTCTTCCAGGACAGACTAAAACACTATTTGTGAATGACAATAATCTTGCAAGGCTTCAGACTATAGAGGTAGGTTCATATTTGAAAAATTAATATATTTCTTACCCTATTTAATTTCTATTTCATTATCGTAGATACCTGAAGCATGGGGAACAGTAAAAGTACAAGCAAAGGGTGCTGGATATGCAATTCTTCAAATGTCAGTACAATACAATGTGGATATCGCAAAATTCCAAACACAGCCGCCTGTTAAATCTTTCGACCTGGTAACGAGAGCAAATTTCCATGGCAGAAATCAGTCTCACATATCATATCTCAGTTGTCAGAGGTATAATATTGATATTTGAATACCGTAATTTATTCTTTCAGTCTTTACATAAAATTTACCAGCTCTTTTTCGCAGGTGGATAAATACGAACGAATCTTCTCGTTCTGGAATGGCAGTGTTGGATGTAGCTATTCCGACAGGTTATATAATCCAACAACAAACTTTGGATAGGTATATCCAATCGAAACAAGTAAGGAATCTTCAGAGAGCACGATTCCATGAAAAGAAAGTGCTCTTTTATTTCGATTATTTGGATCAAGAAGAAACGTGCGTAAATTTCACGATAGAAAGATGGTTCCCGGTTGCAAATATGTCACGGTATCTTCCTATCAGAATTTACGACTATTATGCTCCAGGTAAATACACATAATTAAATAATATTAATGTTTTTACAAGAAGCAATCATTTTTTATTCGTTATTCATTATATTTTTTTAGAGCGTTTCAACGAAACTATATTTGATGCTCTACCGACTTATACACTAAATATTTGCGAAGTTTGCGGTAGTTCCCAGTGTCCTTACTGTCCGATTTATAATACCGCCACGATGTTGGCCACACCAACAGGTTTTCTGCTTGCAATTTCTGTTCTCGTTGTTGTGACAAGATATTTTCGAACACAGGAGTTTAGTGTGGGTTAATTCTCATATGTAACATATGATGATTTAACAGAAAAATGGAAAGAGAAAGGTGAATATTCTCGATTTTATATTTTACGTTATATTGTCATCTTTTCTCGAATTTTATTCTTATATCCGTCCTTAAGTCTGGTGCATAACTGGAACAGTACCTGAAAATACAGGTACACGGGAGTAAAAATAATTAATTTATAAGATGAAGTTCCAGTTATCCTTATTTGTAATTATACTTTCCCTTTTTTTTACTGTAACATTACATCAAGTTACTTACGAAAAAGAAACCGTCCATTTGTGATTTGTTAACATATGTCGGAAATTTATATTTAGCGTGGAAGTATAGAAATTTTAATAAAACACATATTTTTATACATTTTTTAACTTTAAAATATTTGATATGTTATATAATTTAAAACATATCATGTGTTTTTATCCACGTTGTTAATCGATGAATGTCAATTTATTCGAATGTTTTCAACATTCCATGTACAGGGTGCATCATGTGAAAATAGAACACCTGAATATTTTCCAGATCTTGAAAGAAACGTCAATCAACAGACCTTTTAGTTTCATCATATTTCTCTCCTTGAACAATATATCTTTCCTTTTTGACATCTCTTGCTCTCTTCAACATTAACAGAGATATTTAGGTGTTTTGTTTTACGCGACTCATTCTGTATAGTTTAACAATTTAAAACCGTAGTTAGAGCAATGTGTTCTAGGAGGCAAAGAATTTTTAAGTACAAATGAAACTTACAATTAGTCGAGATCGAATTTTTGTAAGTATGATACACCAAAAAACATCTTTATACATCTTCTAGTAATAATTTCTACTTAAATGGATATTAAAAATTTATGATTTCTTCTTATTCTAATCAATTTAAAAAATTCAAATTTTTAAATTTATCTCTTTACAATTTTATGCTTGAATTTCTTTCTCTCTCTCTCTCTTTCTCTCTCTCTCTCTCTCTCTCTCTCTCTCTCTCTCTCTTCTAACTAGATCTGTTTAAAAAGTACGCTGCAACGTTTTTGTTCCACTTACATGTGAAACTTCAATTGTGCTAGCATTAAGTTATTACTAGAGAAATCATAAGTGTCACTATTTCTATAAAGAGTTTTTATTTAAATTCTACAATTATAATTTGAAAATCGTGCTCATAAATTGTGCCTTCGCAATGCCCCTTGAACACTATCAATTTATGAATCAAAGATTTACATTCCGGTTAAGAAAAGTAGCTATTGGTTGGCAATTTGTAAATAGTAGGCTAGAGAAAAAGATCTATTAATACGGATGTCATTCTAACACATGCTCGTGTACTTTTTCAAGTGAAAGAAGAAATGTGAAAGTATGTAAGGCATTCGTCCAAATAAGGTATTTTGCCTCTGCAAAGAAACTTTATATTCTTTTGTATAGTTAATTGTCTGTTCGAACATCAAAGATCTATTTTTAGTAATATAGCACTTACAACAAGGTAATGCAATAATTTGTAAGTCTTTTAAAAAGAAATGTTATATCGTTGAAAATGTACTTTGAAAATGTGCGACGTAATTACTTAGTTAATAATTTATTCATATACGAAGCAATAATCTAATGCTCGTATTTGCTTTTTTTCATGTAATTAAGTAAAATAATCGCTTCAATAAAATAAAAAAAAACAAATGAAGTTACTGAACGATGAAACGTCTTTAAAAGTATTGTCGCAAATTTTCAAATAATATGATAACGCATATAACGTTACTAATACCGTATATAAAAAGTCTGCTTTATAATAAAACAATAAAATATTAATTAACTCGTTTTAACATACGAGCGCATACAGTTATCGAATGTATTTTATCATGAAATTCTCATATTAAATGAAGTTATAATTTTTTATTTAAGGATAACATATTATAATACATATTAAATTATTTGTAAATCAATTTTTTATAAAACTGGTTGCTCGTTCGCGTTATCCGTCCGAAAATATATTTATACAATAGCGAAAAGAAAATAGCACTTAACATGCGTTGAACGTATTTTTAAGTTTTATAACCTTTATACAAATAAAACAGTAAAAAGATATTTCATTTATCATCTTTTATTTTATAAAAGATCCTTTAATAATTGTTTACAAAATGTCAATGATCCCGAAATATATTGTTTATGCTTTTAATAATTTTGCACATGTAACAGCTCTGCTTTAATGACATACTTTCAATACTGTATTTTTTACTTCTGAGGTCTGAAATAAATCTATGTTAGTTTTTGGGTGGAAATTTGGATTTGGATTATTCGAAACAGCTATAATTATTTTCGAAGCAATCTTTAATATAGCAACATAGTCAGTCTTACAATAATAAGCCAAAAATACAATCTATATATCGAGCTTCTGGAGAACGGGCGAAAAATGATTTCTGTTTTCCTTCGTGAAACGAATTGTAGGACTGAAAAGGATCGAAGAAAGGCCGCATCTCGCGGGAGAGAAGGAAAACACGTGACCATTTCGCCCGAACTCTTGAAACGAATTTTACAATTTTACATATAATTATATGATGTATCACGTTGCGAAACTGTAGATCCTGTTTCTTCCACGATGCAGGTGTCGACAAACGAAAGAACGTTAAGGGAGAAAAGAATGTATATGGACCGCGTTCTCTTCGCCGCGGCAACGGAATGATATTTTGTTGGTCCTACTTTCGGTGAACCCTTCATTGAATCAATAGCTGAAAAATTGTAATCTAACAACGAGCGCAGAAATGTGTCATTATGCCGTTGAAATATTTTCCATCTGATCACTCTATCGGCAACTTCATTATTTATAAAACTGAAAATTCAAAAAAATGTATATTTCATTAATAGACTGCGAACATTTATACTCTTAAGGGAAATTTAAAAGAAATGTGAAAACGTACATAATGTAATGTAAAAACATATAAAATATCTAATATAAAGCATTAGTTGTAACATTTAATGGATGAAACAAATCTTCACTTACGTTAAGATATAAAAACGTGGATCTTTACAAACATTCGCTATCTATTCATTAACAAGCCAATTTGTAGAGGTTATATCCGAAAGAAAATAATTTAAACGAATGAAACATTTTGGACATGGTAAATATCCGTTGAAAAGATGTCAGTGAGACGAGGGTTTGCTTCGAGTACACATTTCTGAGCTGAATGCGTCACGAGTTTCATCACAAATGAACCGTCCGATCTCCACGACGCCGATTCTCCTCGATCCACTCGATTTTCAAAAGCGGAGGCGAACGTTGAAACTCTATCACAAGAAGTTCCAGTTTTCTGAATTTTAAAGAGCATGATAAAGAGTCGTACGCGTTCGCAGAGATACGTGCGTTCAAAATACATCAAACGGTGCAAGATAACGTCGACTTTGAACGAAATTGAAAAGCAGAGATCCGAGGGGATGTCCCTGTAATTAAGGCCCGACTATCGAGGCTTCTAACGACGTAATTCCATGAGTTATTTTCCGTAAATTGCTATTTCGATGATACATATTTCTTTTCTTACTTACGCAGATACGTATGATTTAAATCCCAATGACGGATTACTTTATGAGAAAACAGACTAACTTTTCCCTCCTTAGTATTATCAGCACAATAATAGAAAACACGGTGTGTTGTTTGCGTGTTTTAACAATGAATATCGTCATAGTGAGAACCGTGTAGAGATTAGCTAGTAAAGTTCTAACTACGAATAAGATCGTTAAAAAAAAAATTTTTCAAGGATCTTCGTTAAATACCGTCGGACATTAATTACAAATTACTTTCAGGCGCAGATACAATTTCGGACCTAAATTATGACCAGGATAGGGAAAACGATCGATACAAATATATAGGTATATTATAATAGTTATTTGATGAAACATTTAAAGCCTTACATAAAATATACAGTATGATGTGTATCGTCACGCATGTATGATAAAATTGTGTGGTACCTGTGTATGTGTGTTATGTGTGTATGTGGGTCTTATATCATTCGTTTTTCTCGTATAGAGAATAATTACGTTACACGTCGAACTTTATCAGAGAGCATGTATATATATATATTTATTATACGTGTTCAAAAGACGTCTCAAAATATGCAGCCACGTTCTTTTTACGATCATTTTTTTTCATTTTTTTATTATTATTTCTATCTTTTTCCCTTTTTTTCTTTTCGTTAATAGAGCGGAGATTGGTATATGTCCTTGAAATTGAGATACAGTATTCAGTGTACTCTTGGACTGAGACTCGATACGGCAGTAATAGTAGTAATAGTAATAATAATAATTAATAATAATAATTAATAATAATAATAATAATATAATAATAATTCTTATAAATTCTTACACTTCTTCGTACCGATAGACTCGAAGAATGTTATCGACTTACTTTATTAATTATTTATTCATTTATTTATATTTATATTTATATATATATAATATGTATAGCTCGCCCGTGTCCGTAACTTTTTTTCGTTAATAGTGATCTTTTTTTTTTATCATATATAGATATATCGGTATACAGAGCTAGTATCAAATTCTAACAGAATCGATGCTATGTAAAAATTGTTCCAACCGTTTCGGAGAGATATGCATTTCACTCTGCATCTACTCGTTCTTTTCAGAGTCATTTTCTTCTCTTTTCTTTTCATTTAATGTACCTTTTGCTCTTAGATTCCTTTTCTTGTTTGTTTCATCATTCTAGATAAATTAGCTCAACCTCATGACATTTTATTGAAGATCCTCTTTTCATGTTATCGTCATGATCTTCATCATTATCATCATTACTTTATCATTAGGAAATTCATTTGTCTTTGATTCGACAGATCAGTCGCATTAGCGTGTATCTCTTACATTAAATTATACAATAATTAAAGATCTAGAAAAATTCGATCTCGATTGTGAATTTTCTATTTAAAATATACTGATACTCAATTTCTCACAGAATTCACGCATAGAAAATGAAGTATTAGTTTCACACCGTCATTCATTCCCCTAAGCACAATTAAAATGGAATATATCTCGTTACAAAATAAAAGAAATTGATAATTTCAATAAAAATTTAAAAACATTTTTACAGAGCGTTAAAGTTCAACTCTAAATATCGATTTAAATAGTTATTCGCTTAAAACAAAATTTCATTGTTTATACATATATAAAAAGTCTATTGAAAACTACGCTATATTCTTTTTTTTATATCGTAGCTCTAACATTAAAATCATGATAACAAAAAAAAAAATAACATATCGTTGGTGAATCGTTGCAAAAGTTATTAATTTTTTCTTTTCTTGAGCTATTCACCAATAATTTTCTTTTTTCTTTTTTTTAGGCAGTTAGGCGATTCAGTACTTTCAGTGATGAAAATTAAAAAAAAAATTACTTATCTAAAATAATACAGCGAATCCTAGTACACAGAGTGTACAACAAGCTTATTATCCGACTATATCGTTTAGGCTGGCTATTGTTAAAGGGGTCTTTAAGTTACATATAATCAATAATAAAAAAAAGACACGTTCTCGATAAGAAGGAGATACACGTAAAAAGTAACACAGTCGTTTGTTTTCTTTCAGCCTTTTGATATTCAGGGTTTCATCTAATAAATTTTTTTTCCCTTCTTTATAAAGCTGATTAGATTATCATTGCCATCGTACTCTATTTAAATTACAGTAAATGGTACTATTTTAGTGTGTAAAATGTCACTGCATATATATAATATGTACCTATATTGTATATATGTATTGCAGCAGTAATAGTTCTCGATGTAAGTAGATAAAAGTAGCAATTTGCTGGTCAATGCAGAATCATTAGACGACCCGTCTTTTTTATCGTATGTATAATTTCATTTTATATTCGATAAGTACGAAATATGATGTTTAAAAAATAAAAAATAAAAAAGAAGTATGAAATTATTAAGAGATCGTCCAATAAGTCTAGCATCTACCAGATTCATTTAGTCTATCATATATGAAAATGAATCTTATGTTTTGGTCAGTGTGAAAAAATAAAAATAATAATTCTTATATTCTGCAAACTACTGTGGACCACGTCAAGATTGATATTGTTTCCTTATATTTGGTTGTATTCTTTTTTTTTTTTTTTTTTTTTTTTTACTTTTGTTTCCCTCTGGTTCACTTACATGAATGAACCTTTACGTGTATTTTCGCGCCCACTCTTTCACTCGTGAATTCCACTGAAGGATTCTTTCAGCGCAAACAGAAGGGAGGAGAGAGGCATGTAGATGAATTCTGGGGAAACGAGCCTTCTTTTCTCTTTTTTGGTTGAATTTGACTTAAACTAAATATTTCAAAATCCTTAATTTTCGTTTCTGTTTTTGTTGTCTCGCTTTTTTTTGTTTTCTTTTTCCAAATTAATTCGTCATCTGCATAGCATGATACTTTACGGATATCCGTCACATAATAATCAAGCGTCATATAGCGCAACAAACGTAGTAGATCTCTGGATAGTGAGGAATAATAGAGTACTTATCTGCAAAATTCTTGATCTTCACGGGAGATATCAGTGTTTTACATTTTTTATATATATATGTATTTTTATGTATATACGTATATTAAAATTAGCTAGCGCCGCTAATTCAGCTCGATTCTTTTTCTTTAGAATCTGAAAGCAAACAAAGGAGGCTCGGTCAATCGAAAGGACGCGCGAAATATTTGACTGGGCAATTGAATATTTCGTTACCGTTTGCGGGTAATAAAGCGCGCAACGACAAATAATTTTTTTCCAGGAACGATACAAGCTAGAGAACGTTTTTTTTCTGTTTTTATTTACCGCTATCGGATTTGTCTTCGGATGTTCCATTTGTCAGTTCAGGCTCTTTCTTCTTCTCCCCCTCCTCAGATTCAACGCTCGTCGCTTTTTTCTCTTGGCTTTCTTGGCTGGCCGCCTTCTTATCCTTCGTCTTTCCTTTGGCTGGGGTGGCTGGCTTCGGTTTTGGCTCGAGACTCGGATCCAGCACGATCTTACCAATGTTCTTACGGTCATGCATCTTCTGCATGGCTTCCGGGACGTCCTCCAAAGCCCACGTAGAATCTACCATAGGCTTTATTTGACCATCGTTCCATAAGGCGAATACTCGTTCTACTGCTCGTCGCACGAACGCGTGGCTACCATGTTGATACATCAAGTGGCGCAGATTTAACCCAGACAGAGTTTTATTCTCGTCAAACAGTTTGATGGGGGATACCTTGTCTACTTGCCACCACTGTAAAATAATAAACATGAAAGATTTTGAACATTGATGTAATATATTGTCATACATAAGATAGCCCAAGTCTGTTTTGCAATTAAATGCATTTCCAAAGATTTTATAAGGATGAGATTATTGTGTTAAAATAATTTCATTTATTAGTATACATGTATATATCGTGGTTTATTAAAAAGAAAAGTAAATGATTTTGAAATATTCATTCTCTAATTTATATTTATATTACCTAATGGATCTCTAAAAGGCCTCTCATCCTTACATAAGTACTTAATTTCCTTAACTTCGTACCTCTTGGATTAAGTGCGTTTACTGATTACACTACTGGTCCTATTCATAAATTAGTTACCGCTATTACAAGGAGGAAATAACTCCTTGTACAACGATGCGAAGAGAGGAAGACAAAAATAATAAAGTTAAATTTCTGTGACGTACTGATCGCGCTGCTGAGAAGAAGCTTTTAGTCTCTCCAGTGACCACATTACTTGATCCATAAAGGATATATTTCCCCATTGGTTTCAACAAAGCGTAACCCTTGTTGCATTCTTCGCCGCAAAGGCAATCCAGAACGATGTCTACGCCCTCTGGGGAGATCCTGTAGAACAAAAGAGAATCGAAACGGCCGATAAAGAATCCTATGATATATAAACACACCATGAAGGAAAAAAACAATAAATTATAGAGTTCGTTACACACTTCCTGACTTCGTTGCTATAGTCTGTGCCACGTTCCAAGAGGTGGTCGATGGTGCCAGCTGCTTTCAGGGCTTCGTGCTTTGATTTACTGCACACACCAAAGATGGTCACGTCTTTCACGGTTTTGGCCAGCTGGACCACTGCCTGACCCTAAAACAGAATTCATTAAATGAATACTAATAACTGAAGATAGGAAAAAGGAACTATCCTTCATTAGTACGTTCAAATGATAAATTTGAGATTGGATATAGCAAATACGCGTAAATTTCAGCTTTCTAAAGTACACAGAAACCGCGTATGATTCGAAGAATTATTCAAATGCAACATTTCTCATTCAAGACTAAAAGTCCTCGATTCTAATGTTCACAACTAAATTCCGTAGCCATCGTGTTTCACTAATCTTTTAGAGATCTCTTATCGCCTCTCTTCTCTCACTAAAGGAAATTTTATTTTCTGTTAACATCCTTGAACAAAACTCGTTAACTCCGTGGTACGAGAATTTTTCACGGTGTAAAGGATATAGCGGCGAGTTATATCTTTTAAAAACTTCAGAAGCGGCGGCCAGGGGCGCGCTTAAATTATTTTTAGTTGCCCGGCTGTTCGTATCGTGTTCACCAAACTCGTAATCCCATTATGGTGGCAGAAGGCAGAAAAAGCGTCTTCTGAAGTCTTTTCATTGCGCGACCGCGAAAGAACAGCCGGGGCAGGACACACGATGAGGAAGAAAAAATTGAAGCGGAGCTGCTGGAGATTTTCTCAACAGAAGCAGCATTCATTATTTCCGAGAATCAAGAGAGCTGACCGCCCTTCTCTCTTCTCTTCTCCTTGTCTCGCCACTCTGTCCGTTCTGTCGAGAATTCGATACCCAATAACGTTGACCAATCCCAGAGCCTCGAGTGGCGCGGCGAAAGGAACAGAGACAGGACGATAGGTTCGAAGGGAAGAGAAGCAAGAATTTAAGAAAACGAAAAAATCGAAGAAAAGAGGTAGCAAAAAGGGAAAGAGCGCGGACGAGGGCCAGAATGTTAAGAAGCCACTCTACATTGTACGTCATAACGTAACACATTGCCAACCGTTTAGAAGGAATCTCATTTTCTATAATCATATTATTCATAATTAGACTGCGAATATTTATACAATTTCATATTTTTATAAATATAACTAAAAATAAAGACGATCGTATTAAATGTTATAACCAGTGTTTTGGATACTTTACATATTTTTGCATATTCCGTGCTTTGTGACGCCTTTAGATTTTTACCTAAATGCATAAAAATCCACAGTCTATTTATAATAAATAATATTTCGTTTCCTAGCTAACAATGCACAACAGATTCAGGTAGTTTATACGAATCAATCTTTTAGAGTAGAGGCTGTCGTAAAAGTTTTATGTCAGCAGATTAAAAAACAAACAAAATGTGTTCAAAATTTGTATAATATATCATGTATAAATATCAGATCAATCAAAGTTCCCTCGTAAAAATATCCTAACAATATCGAAAGATTCCGAAAGATCAAACTTTCTAGAAGTCTTTCGATGTTATCGTAATACATATCTCTTCCAAACGACATTTCCTCAAACCACCACCAGCACCACCACTACTGTAAAATTCTCCACGCATCATTGACAGCAACAAACATATTTCATGCGGTTAAGTCGAACGAAACGCCGCGAGTATACGAAACCAGTTAGTTCGACAAGAATATACGTTACTAGGGGATGGCAATACAGGGCAAAGGAAAATATGAGCTGATATGGTGTGGTAGTGCCAGCGAGTTCGAAGAAAGAGGAAAAGTCCGACGTGATCGGGAAATGCAATCTCTCAAGTCAAGTGCTTTTTCTAGCTTTCCTCGTCTACGTGACTTGCCTAAATCCTCCTCCGACGATGATACACGCGGAAAAGCGTATTTGAGGCACGCGTCGACAATCTCAAGTTTTGATGAAATAACGAATCTGAACAGATTTCTGTCTCTCTTCTTTCACTTTTTCTCTGTCAAAGAACTTAATTGAATTTGAACTATTTGAATTTTCTATGTAAAAGAACAAATAACATTTACCCAATAAGACAAATAATTTTCCTGTGTCTTTAAAGCGATATAAGAATCTTTGTTTCGATGGGTTTTATTTTTCGATAAACCGAAGAATGACGTAATAAAGACCCGCACAGGGATTCGAGTTCAAACTGGTTATCAGAAGTGAATTTCTGACCTGATTAAAACGGCATTACATAAATACTTAAAATCGAGATGCGGTAGTCTGTCGGGATTAGGTAATCAGGATTGGGTCATCGAAAGATAAATCTGAAATCGGTATATCCAAGAATCCTCCTGATACAGCCAGAGAAAACCATATTTATCAAACCATACATTCTACATTTACACCCTTAAACAATATTAGACAATAATTTCTATTTACATCGCTGTCACTTACATCTATTCGTTCGTTCTTTAATAAAACCACGATATTAACCCTGAAGTTGGCACACGGTGGCCTTTCATAATCGTAACAGGATACCGGTTTCGGTTACTGCATTGCAAACTAATTGCAAGTGGAAAAATTCCTTAACGTTTCTACGCGCGCTTGAATTCTGAATACTCTGAAACTACATACCAAGTATTTCAACTATTGTACATATCAAGTATTTCACTGAATTTTTCCAGAATCATTTTACGTATTCAAAATATGTCAAAAAATTCTCACAACTGAAAGGCCGCGGTGCGATGTACGTCAGACTCAGATACATTACAATTAGTTAGGGCCACCGATTCAGCTCGATATTCCTTTCCTTTGGAATCTGAAAGTTAATGACATTAATAATGATCCTTCATAATGCGATCAACTGAAAATCGAACTGGCCACAGTACTGGTTCGTGCAAACGGGGCTTAAGAGCCAGCGTACAACACGTACTGACGGTGGTAGCATGACGGTAGTGGTAACAGTTGTGGTGGTGTGGTCTCAGACGGGCGCGGCCCGTCACGGTGGTCGATGAGAGAACGAAGGGTTGCTTGGCAACCCTCACACCCCTGTCGTTCCGTGCACCAGCGGCAGCAGCATCCCCCGTAGATTTTCGTCGTCTCAACTTCCAACGATGCTACGCGACGCGTATAGACCAATGGGTGGGGCGGGGTGGAGGGCAGAGTAGAGGGGGGTGAAGTAGAGTAGACTAGGAGAGAGAGGGGTTGCGGAGAGAGGGAGGTAGGAGTCGCGGGGGCGATGTAGTTAGCTTCGAATGTAACCTGTTGAGCCGTATTGATCCCGACGTACCTAGTCGGCTGCTCCCGCCTTCTCCTTCGACGACATTGAGAGAGAAAGCGTTGCACGGATGTGACTCGAGCAGACTTCGCGAAAGGGGCAGTAACCTTGCATCGTGTCGCGGACTCTCTCTTTCTCTTTCTCTTTCTCTTTCTCTTTCTCTCTCTATCTATCTATCTCGATGAGTCGTAATTGCCGCGCGATCCTATCCCTCTCCCTTCCGCTTTTCCGAAACGCGATTTTCTCTCCCCAGGAGTAACGACGAGACATGGTAAATGATTTTTTGGATGAATCTTTCTCTACGTTGAAGATGGGACGTTTATAATGGGAGGACGCTTTTAATTTTCGGATAGAAGTATCTCGTGATTTTCGTTGGGGGACGAGATGTCTGATGGTTCTGATTTTGATGGTAAGGGCTGTGATAGGTACTTGTATATTTAATTTCTAGGAGAAGCTTTGATTTTGCATAAGCGTTAGTTGCGATTACATTTCCTTTGTTTTATCGTGGTAGTCGCAGTATTTGCAAGGTTTTGGTAACTAGTCTAGGAATATTTTTAATTGCTTAAAATTCTAGCTAAGTTTAATTCGTAGCTAAGATCATGTTATCGAAAGAAGATAGGAAAAAAGGTGAAACATATGCTATTCTTACTAACGCGTTAGAACATTTTCCCTCTTTTCTCTCTCTTTCGAAAAGCATTGTAAATCTTTGATAACTAGGACCTTTTGAAACGTTTAATTAAATATAGTTCGTTAACAATGAAAGAAATGTGAATAATTCTCTTCGATCTTTTTACGTAATAGAACCTAAGTACAAATAAATAAGTAAACCGCGCAACAAATAATTGCGTAGCAACTATACCAATCTATATGATTAACGAGTAGCAAACGATCACTTAACGGTTGCATAAAACGTTTTAACAGCCTAACAATTAATTCGATCATCTTCAATTCTCCAGAGCAAGATTTTACAATGTTTCTTTATCATTTTCTCCTATTGTCTCCGTCTTTGACGCACAGTGCGGTCGTCTCTTGGAATATTCTTCACGTTAGATAATTGTGGCACTTTTTATCGCTACATCAAAGAGAAGAAATGACTTACCACACCACCGCCGGCGCTGTGAAGCACGAGACTCTTTCCAGGCGTCAAATTGGCCAGTTCGAACAGCAGTATGTAAGCAACAGTGTAGTTCATCGTGATTGCCGCTGCATCGAGGTAACTCATCCCGGCTGGTAGCGCGAAAACGGAGGTGGCCGGCACGGAGACGAGCTCTGCCCACGCCTTGTGATCAGGAAGTGCGACCACTCGATCGCCCACCTGAAAATAAGTAGTAAAATGTTTCCTGTACATTAACTTTATTACCATCTCTTTTTTTTATCTTTAAAATTAGTACTGTCTTCGTGCACTTTTATAAATCGATTTTATTGACCCTGTCGCAGTCCTTGAATATCTACGTATCACTCTCGCTTTGTTTTCAATCCGGAGAAAGATTTTTAATGTTTTTTTTGAAACTGTAGCATTTGCAGAAGAAATTAAACATGTACCATTAACGATTCTCTTATATTTTCCAAAAATCTATGAAATTTCCTAACGATAGAAAAATACAATTCCGTTATAAATAACGCAAAAGACACAGCAGGCTGTTGCTAGGCTTAATACGTATGTTTCTGACAACTGTTTAGTGTAATCCCATAATGTTTTAAAAATTTCTCCTTTGTGACTATCATTTGTGACAAATCTGAAGTTAAAGTTAGGTTTTATGATAGGTTCAGGTTAGGTTATACATTGCATTAAGTTATACATTAACACGTATAAAACGAACGAAGGTTATAGATACTATAGATACTTTCACGCGATTTTTAACGATGTACCGTTCTTATAATAATTGGTATCAAGCTTAGAGCGCATAACACATATAGGTTATGTAACAATTCGGCAATTGAATTTGAAAACCAATTCCATTCGACTTGATAAAAATTTCAGATTCGAAAAATTGTGCTTTATCCCTGTTCCCCAGCAGAACGAGATAGGGATCCACTTCGTATCCCCGGATTTAAAAGGTATCGACTTCCAACTCCCTCTATTTACACCCTCCGTCTCCGCACCCCAAAGCATATTTTTCAAATTTTCCAAATCTTTTTACAAACCTATCACGATCAAAGAAGTATTACAAATTATTATCCTCGCATCGCTTCTTCATCGATCTTCGAATATCTGTACAGAGGGGATAACACGCTTGCCATCGTTGCAGCAACAACGTGATATAACGCATCCCGATAATTCCTTCAAACAGCGATTAACCATCTT